>NC_087481.1:11301965-11926965 GCF_036417665.1 Passer domesticus | reverse complement strand
TGGTGGTGTTTTAGAATGTTTTGTTTTCTCTTGTGTTGTTTATATTTTCTTGGCAGGTTTTGGAATGTTTGGATTCCTTTTGGCCGGTATTTGGAATATTTTGGCGGGTATTTGGAATGTTTTGGTTCGCTTTCATTTGTTTTGATTATGTTTTGGCAAGTTATTGAAAGTTTCGATCACTTCAGACTGGTTTTCTAGTATTTTGGCATCTTTTCAGAATGTTTTGATCAGTTTTGGCAGGTTCTAAACTATTTTGTCGGGTTTTTGGAATGTTTCGGTTGGTTTTGATTTGTTTTTATGATGTTTAGGTGGGTTTTCGGAATGTTTTGGTTGGGTTTTAGAATGTTTTGTATTCTCTTGAGTTGTTTTTATTGTGTTGGCAGGTTTTGAAATGTTTGGATTCCTTTTGGCGGGTTTTAAAATATTTTGGCGGGTATTTGGAATGTTTTTTAATGGGTATTCGGAAGGTTTTGATTAGTTTTGACGGGTTTTGAAATATTTTGGCCTGTTTTTAGAAGTTTTAGATTTGTTTTGATTTGTTTTGATTCTGTTTAGCCCAGTTTTTGGTGTGTTTGGATTAGCTTTGGTGGGCTTTATCATGTTTTGTCAGGTTTTTTCGAATGTATTGATGACTTCTGTCTGGTTTTCTATTTTGGCGGGTTTGAAAATATTTTTGGATGAGTTTTGGCGGGTTTTAAAATATTTTGGCTCTTTGCGCAGAGATGACGGTGCCGGTTGCGGTGCGCTCCGGGGCGCTCCTTCTGCGGAAAGACGCCTGGCAGCGGCACTTGGGACAGCTCCGTGTCTCCGTATTGTGTGTTTCTTGCCTTCTGCATCTCAGCAAAATGCTTTCCCACTAGGTCTAGCAAGGAGAAACTGTGGCAGCTGAGTAGATGTAGCCCGGCCCGCCCTTTGAAGTTGACAAGTTCTTGGCATCTCAGAGCCTCAAGGGAAGAGCAAGGTTATCTATGGTAGGCTGGGGCAGAACTAGCAGCAAGCAGAGCAAAGTTGTCCAAGAATAGCTTCCATTGGAATGCTAATGGCAATTGAAGAGGCAGGCCAGTGGCAAGCCACTAGCTTCTAGCAGTTTGAAAGTTGCAGACACAGTGCAGGTGTTGTGCGGCTTCCTTCTTGGCCTCCTAGAAGGTGCCGCACTCTCCGTCTCTTGCTTGCCAATATGTTGCCGTGTTCCTCTTATTTTTTGGTTGGTTTTGATTTGTTTTTATGATGTTTTGGCGGGTTTTCGGAATGTTTTGGTGGTGTTTTAGAATGTTTTGTTTTCTCTTGTGTTGTTTATATTGTCTTGGCAGGTTTTGGAATGTTTGGATTCCTTTTGGCGGGTTTTAAAATATTTTGGCGGGTATTTGGAATGTTTTGGTTTGCTTTCATTTGTTTTGATTATGTTTTGGCAAGTTATTGAATGTTTCGATCACTTCTGACTGGTTTGATAATATTTTGGCATCTTTTCAGAATGTTTTGATCAGTTTTGGCGGGTTCTAAACTATTTTGTCAGGTTTTTGGAATGTTTCGGTTGGTTTTGATTTGTTTTTATTTTGTTTTGGCCAGATTTCAGAATATTTTGGCTGGTTTTTGGAATGTTTCGTTTGGTTTTGATTTGTTTTTATGATGTTTTGCCAAGTTTTTTGAATGTTTTGATCAGTTCAGGCTGGTTTTCTAATGTTTTGGCATCTTTTCAGAATGTTTTCATGAGTTTTTCGGGTCTAAATCATTTTGGCGGGTTTTCAGAATATTTTGGTTGGTTTTGATTTGTTTTTATGATGTTTTGGTGGGTTTTCAGAATGTTTTGGTTGGGTTTTAGAATGTTTTGTATTCTCTTGAGTTGTTTTTATCGTGTTGGCAGGTTTTGGAATGTTTGGATTCATTTTCGCGGGTATTTGGAATGTTTTTTAATGGGTATTCGGAAGGTTTTGATTAGTTTTGACGGGTTTTGAAATATTTTGGCGGGTTTTTACAAGATTCAGTTTTGTTTTGATTTGTTTTGATTCTGTTTAGCCCAGGTTTTGGTGTGTTTGGATTAGCTTTGGTGGGCTTGATCATGTTTTGTCAGGTTTTTTCGAATGTATTGATCACTTCTGTCCGGTTTTCTATTTTGGCGGGTTTGAAAATATTTTTGGATTAGTTTTGGCGGGTTTTAAAATATTTTGGCTTTTTGCGCAGAGATGACGGTGCCGGTTGCGGTGCGCTCCGGGGCGCTCCTTCTGCGGAAAGACGCCTGGCAGCGGCACTTGGGACAGCTCCGCGTCTCCGTATTGTGCGTTTCTTGCCTTCTGCATCTCAGCAAAATGCTTTCCCATTAGGTCTAGCAAGGAGAAACTGTGGCAGCTGAGTAGATGTAGCCCGGCCCGCCCTTTGAAGTTGACAAGTTCTTGGCATCTCAGAGCCTCAAGGGAAGAGCAAGGTTCTCTATGGTAGGCTGGGGCAGAACTAGCAGCAAGCAGAGCAAAGTTGTCCAAGAATAGCTTCCATTGGAATGCTAATGGCAATTGAAGAGGCAGGCCAGTGGCAAGCCACTAGCTTCTAGCAGTTTGAAAGTTGCAGACACAGTGCAGGTGTTGTGCGGCTTCCTTCTTGGCCTCCTAGAAGGTGTCACGATCTCCGTCTCTTGCTTGCCAATATGTTGCCGTGTTCCACTTGTTTTTTGGTTGGTTTTGAATTGTTTTGATGATGTTTTGGCGGGTTTTCGGAATGTTTTGGTGGTGTTTTAGAATGTTTTGTTTTCTCTTGTGTTGTTTATATTGTCTTGGCAGGTTTTGGAATGTTTGGATTCCTTTTGGCGGGTTTTAAAATCTTTTGGTGGGTATTTGGAATGTTTTGGTTTGCTTTCATTTGTTTTGATTATGTTTTGGCAAGTTATTGAAAGTTTCAATCACTTCTTACTGGTTTGATAGTATTTTGGCATCTTTTCAGAATGTTTTGATCAGTTTTGGCGGGTTCTAAACTATTTTGTCGGGTTTTTGGAATGTTTCGGTTGGTTTTGATTTGTTTTTATGATGTTTTGCCAAGTTTTTTGAATGTTTTGATCAGTTCAGGCTGGTTTTCTAATGTTTTGGCATCTTTTCAGAATGTTTTGATGAGTTTTGCGGGTCTAAATCATTTTGGCGGGTTTTCAGAATGTTTTGGTTGGTTTTGATTTGTTTTTATGATGTTTTGGTGGGTTTTCGGAATGTTTTGGTTGGGTTTTAGAATGTTTTGTATTCTTTTGAGTTGTTTTTATTGTGTTGGCAGGTTTTGGAATGTTTGGATTCATTTTGGCGGGTTTTAAAATCTTTTGGCGGGTATTTGGAATGTTTTGGCGGGTATTCGGAAGGTTTTGATTAGTTTTGATGGGTTTTGAAATATTTTGGCGGGTTTTTAGTAGTTTTAGATTTGTTTTGATTTGTTTTGATTCTGTTTAGCCCTGTTTTTGGTGTGTTTGGATTAGCTTTGGTGGGCTTGATCATGTTTTGTCAGGTTTTTTCGAATGTATTGATCACTTCCGTCCGGTTTTCTATTTTGGCGGGTTTGAAAATATTTTTGGATTAGTTTTGGCGGGTTTTAAAATATTTTGGCTTTTTGCGCAGAGATGACGGTGCCGGTTGCGGTGCGCTCCGGGGCGCTCCTTCTGCGGAAAGACGCCTGGCAGCGGCACTTGGGACAGCTCCGCGTCTCCGTATTCTGCGTTTCTTGCCTTCTGCATCTCAGCAAAATGCTTTCCCACTAGGTCTAGCAAGGAGAAACTGTGGCAGCTGAGTAGATGTAGCCCGGCCCGCCCTTTGAAGTTGACAAGTTCTTGGCATCTCAGAGCCTCAAGGGAAGAGCAAGGTTCTCTATGGTAGGCTGGGGCAGAACTAGCAGCAAGCAGAGCAAAGTTGTCCAAGAATAGCTTCCATTGGAATGCTAATGGCAATTGAAGAGGCAGGCCAGTGGCAAGCCACTAGCTTCTAGCAGTTTGAAAGTTGCAGACACAGTGCAGGTGTTGTGCGGCTTCCTTCTTGGCCTCCTAGAAGGTGCCGCGCTCTCCGTCTCTTGCTTGCCAATATGTTGCCGTGTTCCACTTGTTTTTTGGTTGGTTTTGAATTGTTTTGATGATGTTTTGGCGGGTTTTCGGAATGTTTTGGTGGTGTTTTAGAATGTTTTGTTTTCTCTTGTGTTGTTTATATTGTCTTGGCAGGTTTTGGAATGTTTGGATTCCTTTTGGCGGGTTTTAAAATATTTTGGCGGGTATTTGGAATGTTTTGGTTTGCTTTCATTTGTTTTGATTATGTTTTGGCAAGTTATTGAAAGTTTCGATCACTTCAGACTGGTTTTCTAGTATTTTGGCATCTTTTCAGAATGTTTTGATCAGTTTTGGCGGGTTCTAAACTATTTTGTCGGGTTTTTGGAATGTTTTGGTTGGTTTTGATTTGTTTTTATGATGTTTTGGCTGGATTTCGGAATATTTTGGCTGGTTTTTGGAATGTTTCAGTTCGTTTTGATTTGTTTTTATGATGTTTTGCCAATTTTTTTGAATGTTTTGATCAGTTTAGGCTGGTTTTCTAATGTTTTGGCATCTTTTCAGAATGTTTTGATGAGTTTTGCGGGTCTAAATCATTTTGGCGGGTTTTCAGAATGTTTTGGTTGGTTTTGATTTGTTTTTATGATGTTTTGGTGGGTTTTCGGAATGTTTTGGTTGGGTTTTAGAATGTTTTGTATTCTCTTGAGTTGTTTTTATTGTGTTGGCAGGTTTTGGAATGTTTGGATTCATTTTGGCGGGTTTTAAAATCTTTTGGCGGGTATTTGGAATGTTTTTTAATGGGTATTCGGAAGGTTTTGATTAGTTTTGACGGGTTTTGAAATATTTTGGCCGGTTTTTACAAGATTCAGTTTTGTTTTGATTTGTTTTGATTCTGTTTAGCCCAGTTTTTGGTGTGTTTGGATTAGCTTTGGTGGGCTTTATCATGTTTTGTCAGGTTTTTTCGAATGTATTGATCACTTCTGTCTGGTTTTCTATTTTGGCGGGTTTGAAAATATTTTTGGATTAGTTTTGGCGGGTTTGAAAATATTTTGGCTCTTTGCGCAGAGATGACGGTGCCGGTTGCGGTGCGCTCCGGGGCGCTCCTTCTGCGGAAAGACGCCTGGCAGCGGCACTTGGGACAGCTCCGCGTCTCCGTATTCTGCGTTTCTTGCCTTCTGCATCTCCGCAAAATGCTTTCCCACTAGGTCTAGCAAGGAGAAACTGTGGCAGCTGAGTAGATGTAGCCCGGCCCGCCCTTTGAAGTTGACAAGTTCTTTGCATCTCAGAGCCTCAAGGCAAGAGCAAGGTTCTCTATGGTAGGCTGGGGCAGAACTAGCAGCAAGCAGAGCAAAGTTGTCCAAGAATAGCTTCCATTGGAATGCTAATGGCAATTGAAGAGGCAGGCCAGTGGCAAGCCACTAGCTTCTAGCAGTTTGAAAGTTGCAGACACAGTGCAGGTGTTGTGCGGCTTCCTTCTTGGCCTCCTAGAAGGTGCCGCGTTCTCCGTCTCTTGCTTGCCAATATGTTGCCGTGTTCCTCTTATTTTTTGGTTGGTTTTGATTTGTTTTTATGGTGTTTTGGCGGGTTTTCGGAATGTTTTGGTGGTGTTTTAGAATGTTTTGTTTTCTCTTGTGTTGTTTATATTGTCTTGGCAGGTTTTGGAATGTTTGGATTCCTTTTGGCGGGTTTTAAAATCTTTTGGTGGGTATTTGGAATGTTTTGGTTTGCTTTCATTTGTTTTGATTATGTTTTGGCAAGTTATTGAAAGTTTCAATCACTTCTTACTGGTTTGATAGTATTTTGGCATCTTTTCAGAATGTTTTGATAAGTTTTGGCGGGTTCTAAACTATTTTGTCGGGTTTTTGGAATGTTTCGGTTGGTTTTGATTTGTTTTTATGATGTTTTGCCAAGTTTTTTGAATGTTTTGATCAGTTCAGGCTGGTTTTCTAATGTTTTGGCATCTTTTCAGAATGTTTTGATGAGTTTTGCGGGTCTAAATCATTTTGGCGGGTTTTCAGAATGTTTTGGTTGGTTTTGATTTGTTTTTATGATGTTTTGGTGGGTTTTCGGAATGTTTTGGTTGGGTTTTAGAATGTTTTGTATTCTTTTGAGTTGTTTTTATTGTGTTGGCAGGTTTTGGAATGTTTGGATTCATTTTGGCGGGTTTTAAAATCTTTTGGCGGGTATTTGGAATGTTTTTTAATGGGTATTCGGAAGGTTTTGATTAGTTTTGACGGGTTTTGAAATATTTTGGCCGGTTTTTACAAGATTCAGTTTTGTTTTGATTTGTTTTGATTCTGTTTAGCCCAGTTTTTGGTGTGTTTGGATTAGCTTTGGTGGGCTTTATCATGTTTTGTCAGGTTTTTTCGAATGTATTGATCACTTCTGTCTGGTTTTCTATTTTGGCGGGTTTGAAAATATTTTTGGATTAGTTTTGGCGGGTTTGAAAATATTTTGGCTCTTTGCGCAGAGATGACGGTGCCGGTTGCGGTGCGCTCCGGGGCGCTCCTTCTGCGGAAAGACGCTTGGCAGCGGCACTTGGGACAGCTCCGCGTCTCCGTATTCTGCGTTTCTTGCCTTCTGCATCTCCGCAAAATGCTTTCCCACTAGGTCTAGCAAGGAGAAACTGTGGCAGCTGAGTAGATGTAGCCCGGCCCGCCCTTTGAAGTTGACAAGTTCTTTGCATCTCAGAGCCTCAAGGCAAGAGCAAGGTTCTCTATGGTAGGCTGGGGCAGAACTAGCAGCAAGCAGAGCAAAGTTGTCCAAGAATACCTTCCATTGGAATGCTAATGGCAATTGAAGAGGCAGGCCAGTGGCAAGCCACTAGCTTCTAGCAGTTTGAAAGTTGCAGACACAGTGCAGGTGTTGTGCGGCTTCCTTCTTGGCCTCCTAGAAGGTGCCGCACTCTCCGTCTCTTGCTTGCCAATATGTTGCCGTGTTCCTCTTATTTTTTGGTTGGTTTTGATTTGTTTTTATGATGTTTTGGCGGGTTTTCGGAATGTTTTGGTGGTGTTTTAGAATGTTTTGTTTTCTCTTGTGTTGTTTATATTGTCTTGGCAGGTTTTGGAATGTTTGGATTCCTTTTGGCGGGTTTTAAAATCTTTTGGCGGGTATTTGGAATGTTTTGGTTTGCTTTCATTTGTTTTGATTATGTTTTGGCAAGTTATTGAAAGTTTCGATCACTTCAGACTGGTTTTCTAGTATTTTGGCATCTTTTCAGAATGTTTTGATCAGTTTTGGCGGGTTCTAAACTATTTTGTTGGGTTTTTGGAATGTTTCGGTTGGTTTTGATTTGTTTTTATGATGTTTTGGCCAGATTTCGGAATATTTTGGCTGGTTTTTGGAATGTTTCGTTTGGTTTTGATTTGTTTTTATGATGTTTTGGTGGGTTTTCGGAATGTTTTGGTTGGGTTTTAGAATGTTTTGTATTCTCTTGAGTTGTTTTCATCGTGTTGGCAGGTTTTGGAATGTTTGGATTCATTTTCGCGGGTATTTGGAATGTTTTTTAATGGGTATTCGGAAGGTTTTGATTAGTTTTGACGGGTTTTGAAATATTTTGGCCGGTTTTTAGAAGATTTAGATTTGTTTTGATTTGTTTTGATTCTGTTTAGCCCAGTTTTTGGTGTGTTTGGATTAGCTTTGGTGGGCTTTATCATGTTTTGTCAGGTTTTTTTGAATGCATTGATCACTTCCGTCCGGTTTTCTATTTTGGAGGGTTTGAAAATATTTTTGGATTAGTTTTGGCGGGTTTTAAAATATTTTGGCTCTTTGCGCAGAGATGACGGTGCCGGTTGCGGTGCGCTCCGGGGCGCTCCTTCTGCGGAAAGACGCCTGGCAGCGGCACTTGGGACAGCTCCGCGTCTCCGTATTCTGCGTTTCTTGCCTTCTGCATCTCAGCAAAATGCTTTCCCACTAGGTCTAGCAAGGAGAAACTGTGCCAGCTGAGTAGATGTAGCCCGGCCCGCCCTTTGAAGTTGACAAGTTCTTGGCATCTCAGAGCCTCAAGGGAAGAGCAAGGTTATCTATGGTAGGCTGGGGCAGAACTAGCAGCAAGCAGAGCAAAGTTGTCCAAGAATAGCTTCCATTGGAATGCTAATGGCAATTGAAGAGGCAGGCCAGTGGCAAGCCACTAGCTTCTAGCAGTTTGAAAGTTGCAGACACAGTGCAGGTGTTGTGCGGCTTCCTTCTTGGCCTCCTAGAAGGTGCCGCGTTCTCCGTCTCTTGCTTGCCAATATGTTGCCGTGTTCCACTTGTTTTTTGGTTGGTTTTGATTTGTTTTTATGATGTTTTGGCGGGTTTTCGGAATGTTTTGGTGGTGTTTTAGAATGTTTTGTTTTCTCTTGTGTTGTTTATATTGTCTTGGCAGGTTTTGGAATGTTTGGATTCCTTTTGGCGGGTTTTAAAATCTTTTGGCGGGTATTTGGAATGTTTTGGTTTGCTTTCATTTGTTTTGATTATGTTTTGGCAAGTTATTGAATGTTTCGATCACTTCTGACTGGTTTCATAATATTTTGGCATCTTTTCAGAATGTTTTGATCAGTTTTGGCGGGTTCTAAACTATTTTGTCAGGTTTTTGGAATGTTTTGGTTGGTTTTGATTTGTTTTTATGATGTTTTGGCCGGATTTCGGAATATTTTGGCTGGTTTTTGGAATGTTTTGGTTGGTTTTGATTTGTTTTTATGATGTTTTGCCTATTTTTTTGAACCTTTTGATCCGTTCAGGCTGGTTTTCTAATGTTTTGGCATCTTTTCAGAATGTTTTGATGAATTTTGCGGGTCTAAATCATTTTGGCGGGTTTTCCGAATATTTTGGTTGGTTTTGAGTTGTTTTTATGATGTTTTGGTGGGTTTTCGGAATGTTTTGGTTGGGTTTTAGAATGTTTTGTATTCTCTTGAGTTGTTTTTATTGTGTTGGCAGTTCTGGAATGTTTGGATTCCTTTTGGCGGGTTTTAAAATCTTTTGGCGGGTATTTGGAATGTTTTGGTGGGTATTCGGAAGGTTTTGATTAGTTTTGACGGGTTTTGAAATATTTTGGCGGGTTTTTAGAAGTTTTAGATTTGTTTTGATTTGTTTTGATTCTGTTTAGCCCAGTTTTTGGTGTGTTTGGATTAGCTTTGGTGGGCTTTATCATGTTTTGTCATTTTTTTTCGAATGTATTGATCACTTCTGTTTGGTTTTCTATTTTGGCGGGTTTGAAAATATTTTTGGATTAGTTTTGGCGGGTTTGAAAATATTTTGGCTCTTTGCGCAGAGATGACGGTGCCGGTTGCGGTGCGCTCCGGGGCGCTCCTTCTGCGGAAAGACGCCTGGCAGCGGCACTTGGGACAGCTCCGCGTCTCCGTATTCTGCGTTTCTTGCCTTCTGCATCTCAGCAAAATGCTTTCCCACTAGGTCTAGCAAGGAGAAACTGTGGCAGCTGAGTAGATGTAGCCCGGCCCGCCCTTTGAAGTTGACAAGTTCTTGGCATCTCAGAGCCTCAAGGCAAGAGCAAGGTTCTCTATGGTAGGCTGGGGCAGAACTAGCAGCAAGCAGAGCAAAGTTGTCCAAGAATACCTTCCATTGGAATGCTAATGGCAATTGAAGAGGCAGGCCAGTGGCAAGCCACTAGCTTCTAGCAGTTTGAAAGTTGCAGACACAGTGCAGGTGTTGTGCGGCTTCCTTCTTGGCCTCCTAGAAGGTGCCGCGCTCTCCGTCTCTTGCTTGCCAATATGTTGCCGTGTTCCACTTGTTTTTTGGTTGGTTTTGAATTGTTTTGATGATGTTTTGGCGGGTTTTCGGAATGTTTTGGTGGTGTTTCAGAATGTTTTGTATTCTCTTGTGTTGTTTATATTGTCTTGGCAGGTTTTGGAATGTTTGGATTCCTTTTGGCGGGTTTTAAAATATTTTGGTGGCTATTTGGAATGTTTTGGTTTGCTTTCATTTGTTTTGATTATGTTTTGGCAAGTTATTGAAAGTTTCGATCACTTCAGACTGGTTTTCTAGTATTTTGGCATCTTTTCAGAATGTTTTGATCAGTTTTGGCGGGTTCTAAACTATTTTGTCGGGTTTTTGGAATGTTTCGGTTGGTTTTGATTTGTTTTGATGATGTTTTGGTGGGTTTTCGGAATGTTTTGGTTTGGTTTTAGAATGTTTTGTATTCTCTTGAGTTGTTTTTATTGTGTTGGCAGGTTTTGGAATGTTTGGATTCATTTTGGCGGGTTTTAAAATATTTTGGCGGGTATTTGGAATGTTTTTTAATGGGTATTCGGAAGGTTTTGATTAGTTTTGACGGGTTTTGAAATATTTTGGCCGGTTTTTAGAAGATTTAGATTTGTTTTGATTTGTTTTGATTCTGTTTAGCCCAGTTTTTGGTGTGTTTGGATTAGCTTTGGTGGGCTTTATCATGTTTTGTCAGGTTTTTTTGAATGCATTGATCACTTCCGTCCGGTTTTCTATTTTGGCGGGTTTGAAAATATTTTTGGATTAGTTTTGGCGGGTTTTAAAATATTTTGGCTCTTTGCGCAGAGATGACGGTGCCGGTTGTGGTGCGCTCCGGGGCGCTCCTTCTGCGGAAAGACGCCTGGCAGCGGCACTTGGGACAGCTGCGGGTCTCCGTATTCTGTGTTTCTTGCCTTCTGCATCTCAGCAAAATGCTTTCCCACTAGGTCTAGCAAGGAGAAACTGTGGCAGCTGAGTAGATGTAGCCCGGCCCGCCCTTTGAAGTTGACAAGTTCTTGGCATCTCAGAGCCTCAAGGGAAGAGCAAGGTTATCTATGGTAGGCTGGGGCAGAACTAGCAGCAAGCAGAGCAAAGTTGTCCAAGAATAGCTTCCATTGGAATGCTAATGGCAATTGAAGAGGCAGGCCAGTGGCAAGCCACTAGCTTCTAGCAGTTTGAAAGTTGCAGACACAGTGCAGGTGTTGTGCGGCTTCCTTCTTGGCCTCCTAGAAGGTGCCGCACTCTCCGTCTCTTGCTTGCCAATATGTTGCCGTGTTCCACTTGTTTTTTGGTTGGTTTTGAATTGTTTTTATGATGTTTTGGCGGGTTTTCGGAATGTTTTGGTGGTGTTTCAGAATGTTTTGTTTTCTCTTGTGTTGTTTATATTGTCTTGGCAGGTTTTGGAATGTTTGGATTCCTTTTGGCCGGTATTTGGAATCTTTTGGCGGGTATTTGGAATGTTTTGGTTTGCTTTCATTTGTTTTGATTATGTTTTGGCAAGTTATTGAAAGTTTCGATCACTTCAGACTGGTTTTCTAGTATTTTGGCATCTTTTCAGAATGTTTTGATCAGTTTTGGCGGGTTCTAAACTATTTTGTCGGGTTTTTGGAATGTTTTGTTTGGTTTTGATTTGTTTTTATGATGTTTTCGCCGGATTTCGGAATATTTTGGCTGGTTTTGGAATGTTTCGGTTGGTTTTGATTTGTTTTTATGATGTTTTGCCAATTTTTTTGAATGTTTTGATCAGTTCAGGCTGGTTTTCTATTTTGGCGGGTTTGAAAATATTTTTGGATTAGTTTTGGCGGGTTTTAAAATATTTTGGCTCTTTGCGCAGAGATGACGGTGCCGGTTGCGGTGCGCTCCGGGGCGCTCCTTCTGCGGAAAGACGCCTGGCAGCGGCACTTGGGACAGCTCCGCGTCTCCGTATTCTGCGTTTCTTGCCTTCTGCATCTCAGCAAAATGCTTTCCCACTAGGTCTAGCAAGGAGAAACTGTGCCAGCTGAGTAGATGTAGCCCGGCCCGCCCTTTGAAGTTGACAAGTTCTTGGTATCTCAGAGCCTCAAGGGAAGAGCAAGGTTATCTATGGTAGGCTGGGGCAGAACTAGCAGCAAGCAGAGCAAAGTTGTCCAAGAATAGCTTCCATTGGAATGCTAATGGCAATTGAAGAGGCAGGCCAGTGGCAAGCCACTAGCTTCTAGCAGTTTGAAAGTTGCAGACACAGTGCAGGTGTTGTGCGGCTTCCTTCTTGGCCTCCTAGAAGGTGCCGCGCTCTCCGTCTCTTGCTTGCCAATATGTTGCCGTGTTCCACTTGTTTTTTGGTTGGTTTTGAATTGTTTTGATGATGTTTTGGCGGGTTTTCGGAATGTTTTGGTGGTGTTTTAGAATGTTTTGTTTTCTCTTGTGTTGTTTATATTGTCTTGGCAGGTTTTGGAATGTTTGGATTCCTTTTGGCGGGTTTTAAAATATTTTGGCGGGTATTTGGAATGTTTTGGTTTGCTTTCATTTGTTTTGATTATATTTTGGCAAGTTATTGAAAGTTTCGATCACTTCTTACTGGTTTGATAGTATTTTGGCATCTTTTCAGAATGTTTTGATCAGTTTTGGCGGGTTCTAAACTATTTTGTCGGGTTTTTGGAATGTTTTGGTTGGTTTTGATTTGTTTTTATGATGTTTTGGCCGGATTTCGGAATATTTTGGCTGGTTTTTGGAATGTTTTGGTTGGTTTTGATTTGTTTTTATGATGTTTTGCCAATTTTTTTGAATGTTTTGATCAGTTCAGGCTGGTTTTCTAATGTTTTGGCATCTTTTCAGAATGTTTTGATGAGTTTTGCGGGTCTAAATCATTTTGGCGGGTTTTCAGAATGTTTTGGTTGGTTTTGATTTGTTTTTATAATGTTTAGGTGGGTTTTCGGAATGTTTTGGTTGGGTTTTAGAATGTTTTGTATTCTCTTGAGTTGTTTTTATTGTGTTGGCAGGTTTTGGAATGTTTGGATTCATTTTGGCGGGTTTTAAAATCTTTTGGCGGGTATTTGGAATGTTTTTTAATGGGTATTCGGAAGGTTTTGATTAGTTTTGACGGGTTTTGAAATATTTTGGCGGGTTTTTAGAAGTTTTAGATTTGTTTTGATTTGTTTTGATTCTGTTTAGCCCAGTTTTTGGTGTGTTTGGATTAGCTTTGGTGGGCTTGATCATGTTTTGTCAGGTTTTTTCGAATGTATTGATCACTTCCGTCCGGTTTTCTATTTTGGCGGGTTTGAAAATATTTTTGGATTAGTTTTGGCGGGTTTTAAAATATTTTGGCTCTTTGCGCAGAGATGACGGTGCCGGTTGCGGTGCGCTCCGGGGCGCTCCTTCTGCGGAAAGACGCCTGGCAGCGGCACTTGGGACAGCTCCGCGTCTCCGTATTCTGCGTTTCTTGCCTTCTGCATCTCAGCAAAATGCTTTCCCACTAGGTCTAGCAAGGAGAAACTGTGCCAGCTGAGTAGATGTAGCCCGGCCCGCCCTTTGAAGTTGACAAGTTCTTGGCATCTCAGAGCCTCAAGGCAAGAGCAAGGTTATCTATGGTAGGCTGGGGCAGAACTAGCAGCAAGCAGAGCAAAGTTGTCCAAAAATAGCTTCCATTGGAATGCTAATGGCAATTGAAGAGGCAGGCCAGTGGCAAGCCACTAGCTTCTAGCAGTTTGAAAGTTGCAGACACAGTGCAGGTGTTGTGCGGCTTCCTTCTTGGCCTCCTAGAAGGTGCCGCGTTCTCCGTCTCTTGCTTGCCAATATGTTGCCGCGTTCCACTTGTTTTTTGGTTGGTTTTGAATTGTTTTGATGATGATTTGGCGGGTTTTCGGAATGTTTTGGTGGTGTTTTAGAATGTTTTGTTTTCTCTTGTGTTGTTTTTATTGTCTTGGCAGGTTTTGGAATGTTTGGATTCATTTTTGCGGGTTTTAAAATATTTTGGCGGGTATTTGGAATGTTTTGGTTTGCTTTCATTTGTTTTGATTATGTTTTGGCAAGTTATTGAATGTTTTGATCACTTCAGACTGGTTTTCTAGTATTTTGGCATCTTTTCAGAATGTTTTGATCAGTTTTGGCGGGTTCTAAACTATTTTGTCGGGTTTTTGGAATGTTTTGGTTGGTTTTGATTTGTTTTTATGATGTTTTGGCTGGATTTCGGAATATTTTGGCTGGTTTTGGAATGTTTCGGTTGGTTTTGGTTTGTGTTTATGATGTTTTGGTGGGTTTTTTGAATGTTTTGATCAGTTCTGGCTGGTTTTCTAATGTTTTGGCATCTTTTCAGAATGTTTTGATCAGTTTTGCGGGTCTAAATCATTTGGGCGGGTTTTCGGAATGTTTTGGTTGGTTTTGATTTGTTTTGATGATGTTTTGCTGGGTTTTCGGAATGTTTTGGTTGGGTTTTAGAATGTTTTGTATTCTCTTGCGTTGTTTTTATTGTGTTGGCAGGTTTTGGAATGTTTGGATTCCTTTTGGCGGTTATTTGGAATGTTTTTTAATGGGTATTCGGAAGGTTTTGATTAGTTTTGACGGGTTTTGAAATATTTTGGCGGGTTTTTAGAAGGTTTAGATTTGTTTCGATTTGTATTGATTCTGTTTAGCCCAGTTTTTGGTGTGTTTGGATTAGCTTTGGTGGGCTTGATCATGTTTTGTCAGGTTTTTTCGAATGTATTGATGACTTCTGTCTGGTTTTCTATTTTGGCGGGTTTGAAAATATTTTTGGATTAGTTTTGGCGAGTTTTAAAATATTTTGGCTTTTTGCGCAGAGATGACGGTGCCGGTTGCGGTGCGCTCCGGGGCGCTCCTTCTGCGGAAAGACGCCTGGCAGCGGCACTTGGGACAGCTCCGCGTCTCCGTATTGTGCGTTTCTTGCCTTCTGCATCTCAGCAAAATGCTTTCCCACTAGGTCTAGCAAGGAGAAACTGTGGCAGCTGAGTAGATGTAGCCCGGCCCGCCCTTTGAAGTTGACAAGTTCTTGGCATCTCAGAGCCTCAAGGGAAGAGCAAGGTTCTCTATGGTAGGCTGGGGCAGAACTAGCAGCAAGCAGAGCAAAGTTGTCCAAGAATAGCTTCCATTGGAATGCTAATGGCAATTGAAGAGGCAGGCCAGTGGCAAGCCACTAGCTTCTAGCAGTTTGAAAGTTGCAGACACAGTGCAGGTGTTGTGCGGCTTCCTTCTTGGCCTCCTAGAAGGTGCCGCGTTCTCCGTCTCTTGCTTGCCAATATGTTGCCGTGTTCCACTTGTTTTTTGGTTGGTTTTGAATTGTTTTGATGATGTTTTGGCGGGTTTTCGGAATGTTTTGGTGGTGTTTTAGAATGTTTTGTTTTCTCTTGTGTTGTTTTTATTGTCTTGGCAGGTTTTGGAATGTTTGGATTCATTTTTGCGTGTTTTAAATTCTTTTGGCGGGTATTTGGAATGTTTTGGTTTGCTTTCATTTGTTTTGATTATGTTTTGGCAAGTTATTGAATGTTTTGATCACTTCAGACTGGTTTTCTAGTATTTTGGCATCTTTTCAGAATGTTTTGATCAGTTTTGGCGGGTTCTAAACTATTTTGTCGGGTTTTTGGAATGTTTCGGTTGGTTTTGATTTGTTTTTATGATGTTTTGGCCGGATTTCGGAATATTTTGGCTGGTTTTGGAATGTTTCGGTTGGTTTTGGTTTGTGTTTATGATGTTTTGGTGGGTTTTTTGAATGTTTTGATCAGTTCTGGCTGGTTTTCTAATGTTTTGGCATCTTTTCAGAATGTTTTGATGAGTTTTGCGGGTCTAAATCATTTTGGCGGGTTTTCGGAATGTTTTGGTTGGTTTTGATTTGTTTTGATGATTTTTTGCTGGGTTTTCGGAATGTTTTGGTTGGGTTTTAGAATGTTTTGTATTCTCTTGCGTTGTTTTTATTGTGTTGGCAGGTTTTGGAATGTTTGGATTCATTTTGGCGGGTTTTAAAATCTTTTGGCGGGTATTTGGAATGTTTTTTAATGGGTATTCGGAAGGTTTTGATTAGTTTTGACGGGTTTTGAAATATTTTGGCCGGTTTTTAGAAGATTTAGATTTGTTTTGATTTGTTTTGATTCTGTTTAGCCCAGTTTTTGGTGTGTTTGGATTAGCTTTGGTGGGCTTGATCATGTTTTGTCAGGTTTTTTCGAATGTATTGATCATTTCCGTCCGGTTTTCAATTTTGGCGGGTTTGAAAATATTTTTGGATTAGTTTTGGCGGGTTTGAAAATATTTTGGCTCTTTGCGCAGAGATGACGGTGCCGGTTGCGGTGCGCTCCGGGGCGCTCCTTCTGCGGAAAGACGCCTGGCAGCGGCACTTGGGACAGCTCCGCGTCTCCGTATTCTGCGTTTCTTGCCTTCTGCATCTCAGCAAAATGCTTTCCCACTAGGTCTAGCAAGGAGAAACTGTGCCAGCTGAGTAGATGTAGCCCGGCCCGCCCTTTGAAGTTGACAAGTTCTTGGCATCTCAGAGCCTCAAGGGAAGAGCAAGGTTATCTATGGTAGGCTGGGGCAGAACTAGCAGCAAGCAGAGCAAAGTTGTCCAAGAATACCTTCCATTGGAATGCTAATGGCAATTGAAGAGGCAGGCCAGTGGCAAGCCACTAGCTTCTAGCAGTTTGAAAGTTGCAGACACAGTGCAGGTGTTGTGCGGCTTCCTTCTTGGCCTCCTAGAAGGTGCCGCGTTCTCCGTCTCTTGCTTGCCAATATGTTGCCGTGTTCCACTTGTTTTTTGGTTGGTTTTGAATTGTTTTGATGATGATTTGGCGGGTTTTCGGAATGTTTTGGTGGTGTTTTAGAATGTTTTGTTTTCTCTTGTGTTGTTTTTATTGTCTTGGCAGGTTTTGGAATGTTTGGATTCCTTTTGGCGGGTTTTAAAATCTTTTGGCGGGTATTTGGAATGTTTTGGTTTGCTTTCATTTGTTTTGATTATGTTTTGGCAAGTTATTGAATGTTTTGATCACTTCAGACTGGTTTTCTAGTATTTTGGCATCTTTTCAGAATGTTTTGATCAGTTTTGGCGGGTTCTAAACTATTTTGTCGGGTTTTTGGAATGTTTCGGTTGGTTTTGATTTGTTTTTATGATGTTTTGGCCGGATTTCGGAATATTTTGGCTGGTTTTGGAATGTTTCGGTTGGTTTTGGTTTGTGTTTATGATGTTTTGGTGGGTTTTTTGAATGTTTTGATCAGTTCTGGCTGGTTTTCTAATGTTTTGGCATCTTTTCAGAATGTTTTGATGAGTTTTGCGGGTCTAAATCATTTTGGCGGGTTTTCGGAATGTTTTGGTTGGTTTTGATTTGTTTTGATGATTTTTTGCTGGGTTTTCGGAATGTTTTGGTTGGGTTTTAGAATGTTTTGTATTCTCTTGCGTTGTTTTTATTGTGTTGGCAGGTTTTGGAATGTTTGGATTCCTTTTGGCGGGTATTTGGAATGTTTTTTAATAGGTATTCGGAAGGTTTTGATTAGTTTTGATGGGTTTTGAAATATTTTGGCGGGTTTTTAGAAGGTTTAGATTTGTTTTGATTTGTTTTGATTCTGTTTAGCCCAGTTTTTTGGTGTGTTTGGATTAGCTTTGGTGGGCTTGATCATGTTTTGTCAGGTTTTTTTGAATGCATTGATCATTTCCGTCCGGTTTTCTATTTTGGCGGGTTTGAAAATATTTTTGGATTAGTTTTGGCGGGTTTGAAAATATTTTGGCTCTTTGCGCAGAGATGACGGTGCCGGTTGCGGTGCGCTCCGGGGCGCTCCTTCTGCGGAAAGACGCCTGGCAGCGGCACTTGGGACAGCTCCGCGTCTCCGTATTCTGCGTTTCTTGCCTTCTGCATCTCAGCAAAATGCTTTCCCACTAGGTCTAGCAAGGAGAAACTGTGGCAGCTGAGTAGATGTAGCCCGGCCCGCCCTTTGAAGTTGACAAGTTCTTGGCATCTCAGAGCCTCAAGGGAAGAGCAAGGTTATCTATGGTAGGCTGGGGCAGAACTAGCAGCAAGCAGAGCAAAGTTGTCCAAGAATAGCTTCCATTGGAATGCTAATGGCAATTGAAGAGGCAGGCCAGTGGCAAGCCACTAGCTTCTAGCAGTTTGAAAGTTGCAGACACAGTGCAGGTGTTGTGCGGCTTCCTTCTTGGCCTCCTAGAAGGTGCCGCGTTCTCCGTCTCTTGCTTGCCAATATGTTACCGTGTTCCACTTGTTTTTTGGTTGGTTTTGATTTGTTTTTATGATGTTTTGGCGGGTTTTCGGAATGTTTTGGTGGTGTTTTAGAATGTTTTGTTTTCTCTTGTGTTGTTTATATTGTCTTGGCAGGTTTTGGAATGTTTGGATTCCTTTTGGCGGGTTTTAAAATATTTTGGTGGGTATTTGGAATGTTTTGGTTTGCTTTCATTTGTTTTGATTATGTTTTGGCAAGTTATTGAAAGTTTCGATCACTTCTTACTGGTTTGATAGTATTTTGGCATCTTTTCAGAATGTTTTGATCAGTTTTGGCGGGTTCTAAACTATTTTGTCGGGTTTTTGGAATGTTTCGGTTGGTTTTGATTTGTTTTGATGATGTTTTGGTGGTTCTCGGAATGTTTTGGTTGGGTTTTAGAATGTTTTGTATTCTCTTGCGTTGTTTTTATTGTGTTGGCAGGTTTTGGAATGTTTGGATTCATTTTGGCGGGTTTTAAAATCTTTTGGCGGGTATTTGGAATGTTTTTTAATGGGTATTCGGAAGGTTTTGATTAGTTTTGACGGGTTTTGAAATATTTTGGCCGGTTTTTAGAAGATTTAGATTTGTTTTGATTTGTTTTGATTCTGTTTAGCCCAGTTTTTGGTGTGTTTGGATTAGCTTTGGTGGGCTTGATCATGTTTTGTCAGGTTTTTTCGAATGTATTGATCATTTCCGTCCGGTTTTCTATTTTGGCGGGTTTGAAAATATTTTTGGATTAGTTTTGGCGGGTTTGAAAATATTTTGGCTCTTTGCGCAGAGATGACGGTGCCGGTTGCGGTGCGCTCCGGGGCGCTCCTTCTGCGGAAAGACGCCTGGCAGCGGCACTTGGGACAGCTCCGCGTCTCCGTATTCTGCGTTTCTTGCCTTCTGCATCTCAGCAAAATGCTTTCCCACTAGGTCTAGCAAGGAGAAACTGTGGCAGCTGAGTAGATGTAGCCCGGCCCGCCCTTTGAAGTTGACAAGTTCTTGGCATCTCAGAGCCTCAAGGCAAGAGCAAGGTTATCTATGGTAGGCTGGGGCAGAACTAGCAGCAAGCAGAGCAAAGTTGTCCAAGAATAGCTTCCATTGGAATGCTAATGGCAATTGAAGAGGCAGGCCAGTGGCAAGCCACTAGCTTCTAGCAGTTTGAAAGTTGCAGACACAGTGCAGGTGTTGTGCGGCTTCCTTCTTGGCCTCCTAGAAGGTGCCGCGCTCTCCGTCTCTTGCTTGCCAATATGTTGCCGTGTTCCACTTGTTTTTTGGTTGGTTTTGAATTGTTTTGATGATGATTTGGCGGGTTTTCGGAATGTTTTGGTGGTGTTTTAGAATGTTTTGTTTTCTCTTGTGTTGTTTTTATTGTCTTGGCATGTTTTGGATTGTTTGGATTCCTTTTGGCGGGTTTTAAAATATTTTGGCGGGTATTTGGAATGTTTTGGTTTGCTTTCATTTGTTTTGATTATGTTTTGGCAAGTTATTGAATGTTTCGATTACTTCTTACTGGTTTGATAGTATTTTGGCATCTTTTCAGAATGTTTTGATCAGTTTTGGCGGGTTCTAAACTATTTTGTTGGGTTTTTGGAATGTTTCGGTTGGTTTTGATTTGTTTTTATGATGTTTTGGCCGGATTTCGGAATATTTTGGCTGGTTTTTGGAATGTTTCGGTTGGTTTTGATTTGTTTTTATGATGTTTTGCCAATTTTTTTGAATGTTTTGATCCGTTCAGGCTGGTTTTCTAATGTTTTGGCATCTTTTCAGAATGTTTTGATGAATTTTGCGGGTCTAAATCATTTTGGCGGGTTTTCAGAATATTTTGGTTGGTTTTGAGTTGTTTTTATGATGTTTTGTTGGGTTTTCGGAATGTTTTGGTTGGGTTTTAGAATGTTTTGTTTTCTCTTGAGTTGTTTTTATTGTGTTGGCAGTTTTGGTATGTTTGGATTCCTTTTGGCGGGTTTTAAAATATTTTGGTGGGTATTTGGAATGTTTTGGATTGCTTTCATTTGTTTTGATTATGTTTTGGCAAGTTATTGAAAGTTTCGATCACTTCAGACTGGTTTTCTAGTATTTTGGCATCTTTTCAGAATGTTTTGATGAGTTTTGGCGGGTTCTAAACTATTTTGTCTGGTTTTTGGAATGTTTTGGTTGGTTTTGATTTATTTTTATGATGTTTTGGCCGGATTTCGGAATATTTTGGCTGGTTTTTGGAATGTTTCGGTTGGTTTTGATTTGTTTTTATGATGTTTTGGCCGGATTTCGGAATATTTTGGCTGGTTTTTGGAATGTTTTGGTTGGTTTTGATTTGTTTTTATGATGTTTTGCCAATTTTTTTGAATGTTTTGATCCGTTCAGGCTGGTTTTCTAATGTTTTGGCATCTTTTCAGAATGTTTTGATGAATTTTGCGGGTCTAAATCATTTTGGCGGGTTTTCAGAATATTTTGGTTGGTTTTGAGTTGTTTTTATGATGTTTTGTTGGGTTTTCGGAATGTTTTGGTTGGGTTTTAGAATGTTTTGTATTCTCTTGAGTTGTTTTTATTGTGTTGGCAGGTTTTGGTATGTTTGGATTCCTTTTGGCGGGTTTTAAAATCTTTTGGCGGGTATTTGGAATGTTTTGGCGGGTATTCGGAAGGTTTTGATTAGTTTTGACGGGTTTTGAAATATTTTGGCGGGTTTTTAGAAGGTTTAGATTTGTTTCGATTTGTTTTGATTCTGTTTAGCCCAGTTTTTGGTGTGTTTGGATTAGCTTTGGTGGGCTTTATCATGTTTTGTCAGGTTTTTTCGAATGTATTGATCACTTCTGTCTGGTTTTCTATTTTGGCGGGTTTGAAAATATTTTTGGATTCGTTTTGGCGGGTTTTAAAATATTTTGGCTCTTTGCGCAGAGATGACGGTGCCGGTTGCGGTGCGCTCCGGGGCGCTCCTTCTGCGGAAAGACGCCTGGCAGCGGCACTTGGGACAGCTCCGCGTCTCCGTATTCTGCGTTTCTTGCCTTCTGCATCTCAGCAAAATGCTTTCCCACTAGGTCTAGCAAGGAGAAACTGTGGCAGCTGAGTAGATGTAGCCCGGCCCGCCCTTTGAAGTTGACAAGTTCTTGGCATCTCAGAGCCTCAAGGCAAGAGCAAGGTTCTCTATGGTAGGCTGGGGCAGAACTAGCAGCAAGCAGAGCAAAGTTGTCCAAAAATAGCTTCCATTGGAATGCTAATGGCAATTGAAGAGGCAGGCCAGTGGCAAGCCACTAGCTTCTAGCAGTTTGAAAGTTGCAGACACAGTGCAGGTGTTGTGCGGCTTCCTTCTTGGCCTCCTAGAAGGTGCCGCGTTCTCCGTCTCTTGCTTGCCAATATGTTGCCGTGTTCCTCTTATTTTTTGGTTGGTTTTGAATTGTTTTGATGATGTTTTGGCGGGTTTTCGGA
Organism: Passer domesticus; assembly: GCF_036417665.1. Classification (NCBI taxonomy): domain Eukaryota; kingdom Metazoa; phylum Chordata; class Aves; order Passeriformes; family Passeridae; genus Passer; species Passer domesticus. The sequence continues at coordinate 11,905,691 of NC_087481.1, read as the reverse complement.
ATGTTTTGGTGGTGTTTTAGAATGTTTTGTTTTCTCTTGTGTTGTTTATATTGTCTTGGCAGGTTTTGGAATGTTTGGATTCCTTTTGGCGTGTTTTAAAATCTTTTGGCGGGTATTTGGAATGTTTTGGTTTGCTTTCATTTGTTTTGATGATGTTTTGGCAAGTTATTGAAAGTTTCGATCACTTCAGACTGGTTTTCTAGTATTTTGGCATCTTTTCAGAATGTTTTGATCAGTTTTGGCGGGTTCTAAACTATTTTGTCGGGTTTTTGGAATGTTTCGGTTGGTTTTGATTTGTTTTGATGATGTTTTGGTGGGTTTTCGGAATGTTTTGGTTGGGTTTTAGAATGTTTTGTATTCTCTTGAGTTGTTTTTATTGTGTTGGCAGGTTTTGGAATGTTTGGATTCCTTTTGGCGGGTTTTAAAATCTTTTGGCGGGTATTTGGAATGTTTTGGCGGGTATTCGGAAGGTTTTGATTAGTTTTGACGGGTTTTGAAATATTTTGGCGGGTTTTTAGAAGGTTTCGATTTGTTTTGATTTGTTTTGATTCTGTTTAGCCCAGTTTTTGGTGTGTTTGGATTAGCTTTGGTGGGCTTTATCATGTTTTGTCAGGTTTTTTCGAATGCATTGATCACTTCTGTCAGGTTTTCTATTTTGGCGGGTTTGAAAATATTTTTGGATTAGTTTTGGCGGGTTTGAAAATATTTTGGCTTTTTGCGCAGAGATGACGGTGCCGGTTGCGGTGCGCTCCGGGGCGCTCCTTCTGCGGAAAGACGCCTGGTAGCGGCACTTGGGACAGCTCCGCGTCTCCGTATTCTGCGTTTCTTGCCTTCTGCATCTCAGCAAAATGCTTTCCCACTAGGTCTAGCAAGGAGAAACTGTGGCAGCTGAGTAGATGTAGCCCGGCCCGCCCTTTGAAGTTGACAAGTTCTTGGCATCTCAGAGCCTCAAGGCAAGAGCAAGGTTCTCTATGGTAGGCTGGGGCAGAACTAGCAGCAAGCAGAGCAAAGTTGTCCAAGAATAGCTTCCATTGGAATGCTAATGGCAATTGAAGAGGCAGGCCAGTGGCAAGCCACTAGCTTCTAGCAGTTTGAAAGTTGCAGACACAGTGCAGGTGTTGTGCGGCTTCCTTCTTGGCCTCCTAGAAGGTGCCGCGCTCTCCGTCTCTTGCTTGCCAATATGTTGCCGTGTTCCACTTGTTTTTTGGTTGGTTTTGAATTGTTTTGATGATGTTTTGGCGGGTTTTCGGAATGTTTTGGTGGTGTTTTAGAATGTTTTGTATTCTCTTGTGTTGTTTATATTGTCTTGGCAGGTTTTGGAATGTTTGGATTCCTTTTGGCGGGTTTTAAAATCTTTTGGCGGGTATTTGGAATGTTTTGGTTTGCTTTCATTTTTTTTGATTATGTTTTGGCAAGTTATTGAAAGTTTCGATCACTTCTGACTGGTTTGATAGTATTTTGGCATCTTTTCAGAATGTTTTGATCAGTTTTGGGGGGTTCTAAACTATTTTGTCGGGTTTTTGGAATGTTTCGGTTGGTTTTGATTTGTTTTGATGATGTTTTGGTGGGTTTTCGGAATGTTTTGGTTTGGTTTTAGAATGTTTTGTATTCTCTTGAGTTGTTTTTATTGTGTTGGCAGGTTTTGGAATGTTTGGATTCATTTTGGCGGGTTTTAAAATCTTTTGGCGGGTATTTGGAATGTTTTTTAATGGGTATTCGGAAGGTTTTGATTAGTTTTGACGGGTTTTGAAATATTTTGGCCGGTTTTTAGAAGATTTAGATTTGTTTTGATTTGTTTTGATTCTGTTTAGCCCAGTTTTTGGTGTGTTTGGATTAGCTTTGGTGGGCTTTATCATGTTTTGTCAGGTTTTTTTGAATGCATTGATCACTTCCGTCCGGTTTTCTATTTTGGCGGGTTTGAAAATATTTTTGGATTAGTTTTGGCGGGTTTTAAAATATTTTGGCTCTTTGCGCAGAGATGACGGTGCCGGTTGCGGTGCGCTCCGGGGCGCTCCTTCTGCGGAAAGACGCCTGGCAGCGGCACTTGGGACAGCTGCGGGTCTCCGTATTCTGCGTTTCTTGCCTTCTGCATCTCAGCAAAATGCTTTCCCACTAGGTCTAGCAAGGAGAAACTGTGGCAGCTGAGTAGATGTAGCCCGGCCCGCCCTTTGAAGATGACAAGTTCTTGGCATCTCAGAACCTCAAGGGAAGAGCAAGGTTCTCTATGGTAGGCTGGGGCAGAACTAGCAGCAAGCAGAGCAAAGTTGTCCAAGAATAGCTTCCATTGGAATGCTAATGGCAATTGAAGAGGCAGGCCAGTGGCAAGCCACTAGCTTCTAGCAGTTTGAAAGTTGCAGACACAGTGCAGGTGTTGTGCGGCTTCCTTCTTGGCCTCCTAGAAGGTGCCGCGCTCTCCGTCTCTTGCATGCCAATATGTTGCCGTGTTCCACTTGTTTTTTGGTTGGTTTTGAATTGTTTTGATGATGTTTTGGCGGGTTTTCGGAATGTTTTGGTGGTGTTTTAGAATGTTTTGTTTTCTCTTGTGTTGTTTTTATTGTCTTGGCATGTTTTGGATTGTTTGGATTCCTTTTGGCGGGTTTTAAAATATTTTGGCGGGTATTTGGAATGTTTTGGTTTGCTTTCATTTGTTTTGATTATGTTTTGGCAAGTTATTGAATGTTTCGATCACTTCAGACTGGTTTTCTAGTATTTTGGCATCTTTTCAGAATGTTTTGGTCAGTTTTGGCGGGTTCTAAACTATTTTGTTGGGTTTTTGGAATGTTTCGGTTGGTTTTGATTTGTTTTTATGATGTTTTGGCCGGATTTCGGAATATTTTGGCTGGTTTTTGGAATGTTTCGGTTGGTTTTGATTTGTTTTTATGATGTTTTGCCTATTTTTTTGAATGTTTTGATCCGTTCAGGCTGGTTTTCTAATGTTTTGGCATCTTTTCAGAATGTTTTGATGAATTTTGCGGGTCTAAATCATTTTGGCGAGTTTTCAGAATATTTTGGTTGGTTTTGAGTTGTTTTTATGATGTTTTGGTGGGTTTTCGGAATGTTTTGGTTGGGTTTTAGAATGTTTTGTATTCTCTTGAGTTGTTTTTATTGTGTTGGCAGTTTTGGAATGTTTGGATTCCTTTTGGCGGGTTTTAAAATATTTTGGCGGGTATTTGGAATGTTTTGGCGGGTATTCGGAAGGTTTTGATTAGTTTTGACGGGTTTTGAAATATTTTGGCCGGTTTTTACAAGATTTAGATTTGTTTTGATTTGTTTTGATTCTGTTTAGCCCAGTTTTTGGTGTGTTTGGATTAGCTTTGGTGGGCTTGATCATGTTTTGTCAGGTTTTTTCGAATGTATTGATCATTTCCGTCCGGTTTTCAATTTTGGCGGGTTTGAAAATATTTTTGGATTAGTTTTGGCGGGTTTGAAAATATTTTGGCTCTTTGCGCAGAGATGACGGTGCCGGTTGCGGTGCGCTCCGGGGCGCTCCTTCTGCGGAAAGACGCCTGGCAGCGGCACTTGGGACAGCTCCGCGTCTCCGTATTCTGCGTTTCTTGCCTTCTGCATCTCAGCAAAATGCTTTCCCACTAGGTCTAGCAAGGAGAAACTGTGCCAGCTGAGTAGATGTAGCCCGGCCCGCCCTTTGAAGTTGACAAGTTCTTGGCATCTCAGAGCCTCAAGGGAAGAGCAAGGTTATCTATGGTAGGCTGGGGCAGAACTAGCAGCAAGCAGAGCAAAGTTGTCCAAGAATACCTTCCATTGGAATGCTAATGGCAATTGAAGAGGCAGGCCAGTGGCAAGCCACTAGCTTCTAGCAGTTTGAAAGTTGCAGACACAGTGCAGGTGTTGTGCGGCTTCCTTCTTGGCCTCCTAGAAGGTGCCGCGTTCTCCGTCTCTTGCTTGCCAATATGTTGCCGTGTTCCACTTGTTTTTTGGTTGGTTTTGAATTGTTTTGATGATGATTTGGCGGGTTTTCGGAATGTTTTGGTGGTGTTTTAGAATGTTTTGTTTTCTCTTGTGTTGTTTTTATTGTCTTGGCAGGTTTTGGAATGTTTGGATTCCTTTTGGCGGGTTTTAAAATCTTTTGGCGGGTATTTGGAATGTTTTGGTTTGCTTTCATTTGTTTTGATTATGTTTTGGCAAGTTATTGAATGTTTTGATCACTTCAGACTGGTTTTCTAGTATTTTGGCATCTTTTCAGAATGTTTTGATCAGTTTTGGCGGGTTCTAAACTATTTTGTCGGGTTTTTGGAATGTTTCGGTTGGTTTTGATTTGTTTTTATGATGTTTTGGCGGGTTTTCGGAATGTTTTGGTGGTGTTTTAGAATGTTTTGTTTTCTCTTGTGTTGTTTATATTGTCTTGGCAGGTTTTGGAATGTTTGGATTCCTTTTGGCGGGTTTTAAAATATTTTGGTGGGTATTTGGAATGTTTTGGTTTGCTTTCATTTGTTTTGATTATGTTTTGGCAAGTTATTGAAAGTTTCGATCACTTCTTACTGGTTTGATAGTATTTTGGCATCTTTTCAGAATGTTTTGATCAGTTTTGGCGGGTTCTAAACTATTTTGTCGGGTTTTTGGAATGTTTCGGTTGGTTTTGATTTGTTTTGATGATGTTTTGGTGGTTCTCGGAATGTTTTGGTTGGGTTTTAGAATGTTTTGTATTCTCTTGCGTTGTTTTTATTGTGTTGGCAGGTTTTGGAATGTTTGGATTCATTTTGGCGGGTTTTAAAATCTTTTGGCGGGTATTTGGAATGTTTTTTAATGGGTATTCGGAAGGTTTTGATTAGTTTTGACGGGTTTTGAAATATTTTGGCCGGTTTTTAGAAGATTTAGATTTGTTTTGATTTGTTTTGATTCTGTTTAGCCCAGTTTTTGGTGTGTTTGGATTAGCTTTGGTGGGCTTGATCATGTTTTGTCAGGTTTTTTCGAATGTATTGATCATTTCCGTCCGGTTTTCTATTTTGGCGGGTTTGAAAATATTTTTGGATTAGTTTTGGCGGGTTTGAAAATATTTTGGCTCTTTGCGCAGAGATGACGGTGCCGGTTGCGGTGCGCTCCGGGGCGCTCCTTCTGCGGAAAGACGCCTGGCAGCGGCACTTGGGACAGCTCCGCGTCTCCGTATTCTGCGTTTCTTGCCTTCTGCATCTCAGCAAAATGCTTTCCCACTAGGTCTAGCAAGGAGAAACTGTGGCAGCTGAGTAGATGTAGCCCGGCCCGCCCTTTGAAGTTGACAAGTTCTTGGCATCTCAGAGCCTCAAGGCAAGAGCAAGGTTATCTATGGTAGGCTGGGGCAGAACTAGCAGCAAGCAGAGCAAAGTTGTCCAAGAATAGCTTCCATTGGAATGCTAATGGCAATTGAAGAGGCAGGCCAGTGGCAAGCCACTAGCTTCTAGCAGTTTGAAAGTTGCAGACACAGTGCAGGTGTTGTGCGGCTTCCTTCTTGGCCTCCTAGAAGGTGCCGCGCTCTCCGTCTCTTGCTTGCCAATATGTTGCCGTGTTCCACTTGTTTTTTGGTTGGTTTTGAATTGTTTTGATGATGATTTGGCGGGTTTTCGGAATGTTTTGGTGGTGTTTTAGAATGTTTTGTTTTCTCTTGTGTTGTTTTTATTGTCTTGGCATGTTTTGGATTGTTTGGATTCCTTTTGGCGGGTTTTAAAATATTTTGGCGGGTATTTGGAATGTTTTGGTTTGCTTTCATTTGTTTTGATTATGTTTTGGCAAGTTATTGAATGTTTCGATTACTTCTTACTGGTTTGATAGTATTTTGGCATCTTTTCAGAATGTTTTGATCAGTTTTGGCGGGTTCTAAACTATTTTGTTGGGTTTTTGGAATGTTTCGGTTGGTTTTGATTTGTTTTTATGATGTTTTGGCCGGATTTCGGAATATTTTGGCTGGTTTTTGGAATGTTTCGGTTGGTTTTGATTTGTTTTTATGATGTTTTGCCAATTTTTTTGAATGTTTTGATCCGTTCAGGCTGGTTTTCTAATGTTTTGGCATCTTTTCAGAATGTTTTGATGAATTTTGCGGGTCTAAATCATTTTGGCGGGTTTTCAGAATATTTTGGTTGGTTTTGAGTTGTTTTTATGATGTTTTGTTGGGTTTTCGGAATGTTTTGGTTGGGTTTTAGAATGTTTTGTTTTCTCTTGAGTTGTTTTTATTGTGTTGGCAGTTTTGGTATGTTTGGATTCCTTTTGGCGGGTTTTAAAATATTTTGGTGGGTATTTGGAATGTTTTGGATTGCTTTCATTTGTTTTGATTATGTTTTGGCAAGTTATTGAAAGTTTCGATCACTTCAGACTGGTTTTCTAGTATTTTGGCATCTTTTCAGAATGTTTTGATGAGTTTTGGCGGGTTCTAAACTATTTTGTCTGGTTTTTGGAATGTTTTGGTTGGTTTTGATTTATTTTTATGATGTTTTGGCCGGATTTCGGAATATTTTGGCTGGTTTTTGGAATGTTTCGGTTGGTTTTGATTTGTTTTTATGATGTTTTGGCCGGATTTCGGAATATTTTGGCTGGTTTTTGGAATGTTTTGGTTGGTTTTGATTTGTTTTTATGATGTTTTGCCAATTTTTTTGAATGTTTTGATCCGTTCAGGCTGGTTTTCTAATGTTTTGGCATCTTTTCAGAATGTTTTGATGAATTTTGCGGGTCTAAATCATTTTGGCGGGTTTTCAGAATATTTTGGTTGGTTTTGAGTTGTTTTTATGATGTTTTGTTGGGTTTTCGGAATGTTTTGGTTGGGTTTTAGAATGTTTTGTATTCTCTTGAGTTGTTTTTATTGTGTTGGCAGGTTTTGGTATGTTTGGATTCCTTTTGGCGGGTTTTAAAATATTTTGGCGGGTATTTGGAATGTTTTGGCGGGTATTCGGAAGGTTTTGATTAGTTTTGACGGGTTTTGAAATATTTTGGCGGGTTTTTAGAAGGTTTAGATTTGTTTCGATTTGTTTTGATTCTGTTTAGCCCAGTTTTTGGTGTGTTTGGATTAGCTTTGGTGGGCTTTATCATGTTTTGTCAGGTTTTTTCGAATGTATTGATCACTTCTGTCTGGTTTTCTATTTTGGCGGGTTTGAAAATATTTTTGGATTCGTTTTGGCGGGTTTGAAAATATTTTGGCTCTTTGCGCAGAGATGACGGTGCCGGTTGCGGTGCGCTCCGGGGCGCTCCTTCTGCGGAAAGACGCCTGGCAGCGGCACTTGGGACAGCTCCGCGTCTCCGTATTCTGCGTTTCTTGCCTTCTGCATCTCAGCAAAATGCTTTCCCACTAGGTCTAGCAAGGAGAAACTGTGGCAGCTGAGTAGATGTAGCCCGGCCCGCCCTTTGAAGTTGACAAGTTCTTGGCATCTCAGAGCCTCAAGGCAAGAGCAAGGTTCTCTATGGTAGGCTGGGGCAGAACTAGCAGCAAGCAGAGCAAAGTTGTCCAAAAATAGCTTCCATTGGAATGCTAATGGCAATTGAAGAGGCAGGCCAGTGGCAAGCCACTAGCTTCTAGCAGTTTGAAAGTTGCAGACACAGTGCAGGTGTTGTGCGGCTTCCTTCTTGGCCTCCTAGAAGGTGCCGCGTTCTCCGTCTCTTGCTTGCCAATATGTTGCCGTGTTCCTCTTATTTTTTGGTTGGTTTTGAATTGTTTTGATGATGTTTTGGCGGGTTTTCGGAATGTTTTGGTGGTGTTTTAGAATGTTTTGTTTTCTCTTGTGTTGTTTATATTGTCTTGGCAGGTTTTGGAATGTTTGGATTCCTTTTGGCGTGTTTTAAAATCTTTTGGCGGGTATTTGGAATGTTTTGGTTTGCTTTCATTTGTTTTGATGATGTTTTGGCAAGTTATTGAAAGTTTCGATCACTTCAGACTGGTTTTCTAGTATTTTGGCATCTTTTCAGAATGTTTTGATCAGTTTTGGCGGGTTCTAAACTATTTTGTCGGGTTTTTGGAATGTTTCGGTTGGTTTTGATTTGTTTTGATGATGTTTTGGTGGGTTTTCGGAATGTTTTGGTTGGGTTTTAGAATGTTTTGTATTCTCTTGAGTTGTTTTTATTGTGTTGGCAGGTTTTGGAATGTTTGGATTCCTTTTGGCGGGTTTTAAAATCTTTTGGCGGGTATTTGGAATGTTTTGGCGGGTATTCGGAAGGTTTTGATTAGTTTTGACGGGTTTTGAAATATTTTGGCGGGTTTTTAGAAGGTTTCGATTTGTTTTGATTTGTTTTGATTCTGTTTAGCCCAGTTTTTGGTGTGTTTGGATTAGCTTTGGTGGGCTTTATCATGTTTTGTCAGGTTTTTTCGAATGTATTGATCACTTCTGTCAGGTTTTCTATTTTGGCGGGTTTGAAAATATTTTTGGATTAGTTTTGGCGGGTTTGAAAATATTTTGGCTTTTTGCGCAGAGATGACGGTGCCGGTTGCGGTGCGCTCCGGGGCGCTCCTTCTGCGGAAAGACGCCTGGTAGCGGCACTTGGGACAGCTCCGCGTCTCCGTATTCTGCGTTTCTTGCCTTCTGCATCTCAGCAAAATGCTTTCCCACTAGGTCTAGCAAGGAGAAACTGTGGCAGCTGAGTAGATGTAGCCCGGCCCGCCCTTTGAAGTTGACAAGTTCTTGGCATCTCAGAGCCTCAAGGCAAGAGCAAGGTTCTCTATGGTAGGCTGGGGCAGAACTAGCAGCAAGCAGAGCAAAGTTGTCCAAGAATAGCTTCCATTGGAATGCTAATGGCAATTGAAGAGGCAGGCCAGTGGCAAGCCACTAGCTTCTAGCAGTTTGAAAGTTGCAGACACAGTGCAGGTGTTGTGCGGCTTCCTTCTTGGCCTCCTAGAAGGTGCCGCGCTCTCCGTCTCTTGCTTGCCAATATGTTGCCGTGTTCCACTTGTTTTTTGGTTGGTTTTGAATTATTTTGATGACGTTTTGGCGGGTTTTCGGAATGTTTTGGTGGTGTTTTAGAATGTTTTGTTTTCTCTTGTGTTGTTTATATTGTCTTGGCAGGTTTTGGAATGTTTGGATTCCTTTTGGCGGGTTTTAAAATATTTTGGTGGGTATTTGGAATGTTTTGGATTGCTTTCATTTGTTTTGATGATGTTTTGGCAAGTTATTGAAAGTTTCGATCACTTCAGACTGGTTTTCTAGTATTTTGGCATCTTTTCAGAATGTTTTGATGAGTTTTGGCGGGTTCTACACTATTTTGTTGGGTTTTTGGAATGTTTCGGTTGGTTTTGATTTGTTTTGATGATGTTTTGGTGGGTTTTCGGAATGTTTTGGTTGGGTTTTAGAATGTTTTGTATTCTCTTGAGTTGTTTTTATTGTGTTGGCAGGTTTTGGAATGTTTGGATTCATTTTGGCGGGTTTTAAAATCTTTTGGCGGGTATTTGGAATGTTTTTTAATGGGTATTCGGAAGGTTTTGATTAGTTTTGACGGGTTTTGAAATATTTTGGCCGGTTTTTAGAAGATTTAGATTTGTTTTGATTTGTTTTGATTCTGTTTAGCCCAGGTTTTGGTGTGTTTGGATTAGCTTTGGTGGGCTTGATCATGTTTTGTCAGGTTTTTTTCCAATGTATTGATCACTTCCGTCCGGTTTTCTATTTTGGCGGGTTTGAAAATATTTTGGCTCTTTGCGCAGAGATGACGGTGCCGGTTGCGGTGCGCTCCGGGGCGCTCCTTCTGCGGAAAGACGCCTGGCAGCGGCACTTGGGACAGCTCCGCGTCTCCGTATTCTGCGTTTCTTGCCTTCTGCATCTCAGCAAAATGCTTTCCCACTAGGTCTAGCAAGGAGAAACTGTGCCAGCTGAGTAGATGTAGCCCGGCCCGCCCTTTGAAGTTGACAAGTTCTTGGCATCTCAGAGCCTCAAGGGAAGGGCAAGGTTCTCTATGGTAGGCTGGGGCAGAACTAGCAGCAAGCAGAGCAAAGTTGTCCAAGAATAGCTTCCATTGGAATGCTAATGGCAATTGAAGAGGCAGGCCAGTGGCAAGCCACTAGCTTCTAGCAGTTTGAAAGTTGCAGACACAGTGCAGGTGTTGTGCGGCTTCCTTCTTGGCCTCCTAGAAGGTGCCGCACTCTCCGTCTCTTGCTTGCCAATATGTTGCCTTGTTCCTCTTATTTTTTGGTTGGTTTTGATTTGTTTTGATGATGTTTTGGCGGGTTTTCGGAATGTTTTGGTGGTGTTTTAGAATGTTTTGTTTTCTCTTGTGTTGTTTATATTGTCTTGGCAGGTTTTGGAATGTTTGGATTCCTTTTGGCAGGTTTTAAAATATTTTGGCGGGTATTTGGAATGTTTTGGTTTGCTTTCATTTGTTTTGATGATGTTTTGGCAAGTTATTGAAAGTTTCGATCACTTCAGACTGGTTTGATAGTATTTTGGCATCTTTTCAGAATGTTTTGATCAGTTTTGGCGGGTTCTAAACTATTTTGTCGGGTTTTTGGAATGTTTCGGTTGGTTTTGATTTGTTTTTATGATGTTTTGGCCGGATTTCGGAATATTTTGGCTGGTTTTGGAATGTTTCGGTTGGTTTTGGTTTGTGTTTATGATGTTTTGGTGGGTTTTTTGAATGTTTTGATCAGTTCTGGCTGGTTTTCTAATGTTTTGGCATCTTTTCAGAATGTTTTGATGAGTTTTGCGGGTCTAAATCATTTTGGCGGGTTTTCGGAATGTTTTGGTTGGTTTTGATTTGTTTTGATGATTTTTTGCTGGGTTTTCGGAATGTTTTGGTTGGGTTTTAGAATGTTTTGTATTCTCTTGCGTTGTTTTTATTGTGTTGGCAGGTTTTGGAATGTTTGGATTCCTTTTGGCGGGTATTTGGAATGTTTTTTAATAGGTATTCGGAAGGTTTTGATTAGTTTTGATGGGTTTTGAAATATTTTGGCGGGTTTTTAGAAGGTTTAGATTTGTTTTGATTTGTTTTGATTCTGTTTAGCCCAGTTTTTTGGTGTGTTTGGATTAGCTTTGGTGGGCTTGATCATGTTTTGTCAGGTTTTTTTGAATGCATTGATCATTTCCGTCCGGTTTTCTATTTTGGCGGGTTTGAAAATATTTTTGGATTAGTTTTGGCGGGTTTGAAAATATTTTGGCTCTTTGCGCAGAGATGACGGTGCCGGTTGCGGTGCGCTCCGGGGCGCTCCTTCTGCGGAAAGACGCCTGGCAGCGGCACTTGGGACAGCTCCGCGTCTCCGTATTCTGCGTTTCTTGCCTTCTGCATCTCAGCAAAATGCTTTCCCACTAGGTCTAGCAAGGAGAAACTGTGGCAGCTGAGTAGATGTAGCCCGGCCCGCCCTTTGAAGTTGACAAGTTCTTGGCATCTCAGAGCCTCAAGGGAAGAGCAAGGTTATCTATGGTAGGCTGGGGCAGAACTAGCAGCAAGCAGAGCAAAGTTGTCCAAGAATAGCTTCCATTGGAATGCTAATGGCAATTGAAGAGGCAGGCCAGTGGCAAGCCACTAGCTTCTAGCAGTTTGAAAGTTGCAGACACAGTGCAGGTGTTGTGCGGCTTCCTTCTTGGCCTCCTAGAAGGTGCCGCGTTCTCCGTCTCTTGCTTGCCAATATGTTACCGTGTTCCACTTGTTTTTTGGTTGGTTTTGATTTGTTTTTATGATGTTTTGGCGGGTTTTCGGAATGTTTTGGTGGTGTTTTAGAATGTTTTGTTTTCTCTTGTGTTGTTTATATTGTCTTGGCAGGTTTTGGAATGTTTGGATTCCTTTTGGCGGGTTTTAAAATATTTTGGTGGGTATTTGGAATGTTTTGGTTTGCTTTCATTTGTTTTGATTATGTTTTGGCAAGTTATTGAAAGTTTCGATCACTTCTTACTGGTTTGATAGTATTTTGGCATCTTTTCAGAATGTTTTGATCAGTTTTGGCGGGTTCTAAACTATTTTGTCGGGTTTTTGGAATGTTTCGGTTGGTTTTGATTTGTTTTGATGATGTTTTGGTGGTTCTCGGAATGTTTTGGTTGGGTTTTAGAATGTTTTGTATTCTCTTGCGTTGTTTTTATTGTGTTGGCAGGTTTTGGAATGTTTGGATTCATTTTGGCGGGTTTTAAAATCTTTTGGCGGGTATTTGGAATGTTTTTTAATGGGTATTCGGAAGGTTTTGATTAGTTTTGACGGGTTTTGAAATATTTTGGCCGGTTTTTAGAAGATTTAGATTTGTTTTGATTTGTTTTGATTCTGTTTAGCCCAGTTTTTGGTGTGTTTGGATTAGCTTTGGTGGGCTTGATCATGTTTTGTCAGGTTTTTTCGAATGTATTGATCATTTCCGTCCGGTTTTCTATTTTGGCGGGTTTGAAAATATTTTTGGATTAGTTTTGGCGGGTTTGAAAATATTTTGGCTCTTTGCGCAGAGATGACGGTGCCGGTTGCGGTGCGCTCCGGGGCGCTCCTTCTGCGGAAAGACGCCTGGCAGCGGCACTTGGGACAGCTCCGCGTCTCCGTATTCTGCGTTTCTTGCCTTCTGCATCTCAGCAAAATGCTTTCCCACTAGGTCTAGCAAGGAGAAACTGTGGCAGCTGAGTAGATGTAGCCCGGCCCGCCCTTTGAAGTTGACAAGTTCTTGGCATCTCAGAGCCTCAAGGCAAGAGCAAGGTTATCTATGGTAGGCTGGGGCAGAACTAGCAGCAAGCAGAGCAAAGTTGTCCAAGAATAGCTTCCATTGGAATGCTAATGGCAATTGAAGAGGCAGGCCAGTGGCAAGCCACTAGCTTCTAGCAGTTTGAAAGTTGCAGACACAGTGCAGGTGTTGTGCGGCTTCCTTCTTGGCCTCCTAGAAGGTGCCGCGCTCTCCGTCTCTTGCTTGCCAATATGTTGCCGTGTTCCACTTGTTTTTTGGTTGGTTTTGAATTGTTTTGATGATGATTTGGCGGGTTTTCGGAATGTTTTGGTGGTGTTTTAGAATGTTTTGTTTTCTCTTGTGTTGTTTTTATTGTCTTGGCATGTTTTGGATTGTTTGGATTCCTTTTGGCGGGTTTTAAAATATTTTGGCGGGTATTTGGAATGTTTTGGTTTGCTTTCATTTGTTTTGATTATGTTTTGGCAAGTTATTGAATGTTTCGATTACTTCTGACTGGTTTGATAGTATTTTGGCATCTTTTCAGAATGTTTTGATCAGTTTTGGCGGGTTCTAAACTATTTTGTTGGGTTTTTGGAATGTTTCGGTTGGTTTTGATTTGTTTTTATGATGTTTTGGCCGGATTTCGGAATATTTTGGCTGGTTTTTGGAATGTTTCGGTTGGTTTTGATTTGTTTTTATGATGTTTTGCCAATTTTTTTGAATGTTTTGATCCGTTCAGGCTGGTTTTCTAATGTTTTGGCATCTTTTCAGAATGTTTTGATGAATTTTGCGGGTCTAAATCATTTTGGCGGGTTTTCAGAATATTTTGGTTGGTTTTGAGTTGTTTTTATGATGTTTTGTTGGGTTTTCGGAATGTTTTGGTTGGGTTTTAGAATGTTTTGTTTTCTCTTGAGTTGTTTTTATTGTGTTGGCAGTTTTGGTATGTTTGGATTCCTTTTGGCGGGTTTTAAAATATTTTGGTGGGTATTTGGAATGTTTTGGATTGCTTTCATTTGTTTTGATTATGTTTTGGCAAGTTATTGAAAGTTTCGATCACTTCAGACTGGTTTTCTAGTATTTTGGCATCTTTTCAGAATGTTTTGATGAGTTTTGGCGGGTTCTAAACTATTTTGTCTGGTTTTTGGAATGTTTTGGTTGGTTTTGATTTATTTTTATGATGTTTTGGCCGGATTTCGGAATATTTTGGCTGGTTTTTGGAATGTTTCGGTTGGTTTTGATTTGTTTTTATGATGTTTTGGCCGGATTTCGGAATATTTTGGCTGGTTTTTGGAATGTTTTGGTTGGTTTTGATTTGTTTTTATGATGTTTTGCCAATTTTTTTGAATGTTTTGATCCGTTCAGGCTGGTTTTCTAATGTTTTGGCATCTTTTCAGAATGTTTTGATGAATTTTGCGGGTCTAAATCATTTTGGCGGGTTTTCAGAATATTTTGGTTGGTTTTGACTTGTTTTTATGATGTTTTGTTGGGTTTTCGGAATGTTTTGGTTGGGTTTTAGAATGTTTTGTATTCTCTTGAGTTGTTTTTATTGTGTTGGCAGGTTTTGGTATGTTTGGATTCCTTTTGGCGGGTTTTAAAATATTTTGGCGGGTATTTGGAATGTTTTGGCGGGTATTCGGAAGGTTTTGATTAGTTTTGACGGGTTTTGAAATATTTTGGCGGGTTTTTAGAAGGTTTAGATTTGTTTCGATTTGTTTTGATTCTGTTTAGCCCAGTTTTTGGTGTGTTTGGATTAGCTTTGGTGGGCTTTATCATGTTTTGTCAGGTTTTTTCGAATGTATTGATCACTTCTGTCTGGTTTTCTATTTTGGCGGGTTTGAAAATATTTTTGGATTCGTTTTGGCGGGTTTTAAAATATTTTGGCTCTTTGCGCAGAGATGACGGTGCCGGTTGCGGTGCGCTCCGGGGCGCTCCTTCTGCGGAAAGACGCCTGGCAGCGGCACTTGGGACAGCTCCGCGTCTCCGTATTCTGCGTTTCTTGCCTTCTGCATCTCAGCAAAATGCTTTCCCACTAGGTCTAGCAAGGAGAAACTGTGGCAGCTGAGTAGATGTAGCCCGGCCCGCCCTTTGAAGTTGACAAGTTCTTGGCATCTCAGAGCCTCAAGGCAAGAGCAAGGTTCTCTATGGTAGGCTGGGGCAGAACTAGCAGCAAGCAGAGCAAAGTTGTCCAAAAATAGCTTCCATTGGAATGCTAATGGCAATTGAAGAGGCAGGCCAGTGGCAAGCCACTAGCTTCTAGCAGTTTGAAAGTTGCAGACACAGTGCAGGTGTTGTGCGGCTTCCTTCTTGGCCTCCTAGAAGGTGCCGCGTTCTCCGTCTCTTGCTTGCCAATATGTTGCCGTGTTCCTCTTATTTTTTGGTTGGTTTTGAATTGTTTTGATGATGTTTTGGCGGGTTTTCGGAATGTTTTGGTGGTGTTTTAGAATGTTTTGTTTTCTCTTGTGTTGTTTATATTGTCTTGGCAGGTTTTGGAATGTTTGGATTCCTTTTGGCGTGTTTTAAAATCTTTTGGCGGGTATTTGGAATGTTTTGGTTTGCTTTCATTTGTTTTGATGATGTTTTGGCAAGTTATTGAAAGTTTCGATCACTTCAGACTGGTTTTCTAGTATTTTGGCATCTTTTCAGAATGTTTTGATCAGTTTTGGCGGGTTCTAAACTATTTTGTCGGGTTTTTGGAATGTTTCGGTTGGTTTTGATTTGTTTTGATGATGTTTTGGTGGGTTTTCGGAATGTTTTGGTTGGGTTTTAGAATGTTTTGTATTCTCTTGAGTTGTTTTTATTGTGTTGGCAGGTTTTGGAATGTTTGGATTCCTTTTGGCGGGTTTTAAAATCTTTTGGCGGGTATTTGGAATGTTTTGGCGGGTATTCGGAAGGTTTTGATTAGTTTTGACGGGTTTTGAAATATTTTGGCGGGTTTTTAGAAGGTTTCGATTTGTTTTGATTTGTTTTGATTCTGTTTAGCCCAGTTTTTGGTGTGTTTGGATTAGCTTTGGTGGGCTTTATCATGTTTTGTCAGGTTTTTTCGAATGTATTGATCACTTCTGTCAGGTTTTCTATTTTGGCGGGTTTGAAAATATTTTTGGATTAGTTTTGGCGGGTTTGAAAATATTTTGGCTTTTTGCGCAGAGATGACGGTGCCGGTTGCGGTGCGCTCCGGGGCGCTCCTTCTGCGGAAAGACGCCTGGTAGCGGCACTTGGGACAGCTCCGCGTCTCCGTATTCTGCGTTTCTTGCCTTCTGCATCTCAGCAAAATGCTTTCCCACTAGGTCTAGCAAGGAGAAACTGTGGCAGCTGAGTAGATGTAGCCCGGCCCGCCCTTTGAAGTTGACAAGTTCTTGGCATCTCAGAGCCTCAAGGCAAGAGCAAGGTTCTCTATGGTAGGCTGGGGCAGAACTAGCAGCAAGCAGAGCAAAGTTGTCCAAGAATAGCTTCCATTGGAATGCTAATGGCAATTGAAGAGGCAGGCCAGTGGCAAGCCACTAGCTTCTAGCAGTTTGAAAGTTGCAGACACAGTGCAGGTGTTGTGCGGCTTCCTTCTTGGCCTCCTAGAAGGTGCCGCGCTCTCCGTCTCTTGCTTGCCAATATGTTGCCGTGTTCCACTTGTTTTTTGGTTGGTTTTGAATTATTTTGATGACGTTTTGGCGGGTTTTCGGAATGTTTTGGTGGTGTTTTAGAATGTTTTGTTTTCTCTTGTGTTGTTTATATTGTCTTGGCAGGTTTTGGAATGTTTGGATTCCTTTTGGCGGGTTTTAAAATATTTTGGTGGGTATTTGGAATGTTTTGGATTGCTTTCATTTGTTTTGATGATGTTTTGGCAAGTTATTGAAAGTTTCGATCACTTCAGACTGGTTTTCTAGTATTTTGGCATCTTTTCAGAATGTTTTGATGAGTTTTGGCGGGTTCTACACTATTTTGTTGGGTTTTTGGAATGTTTCGGTTGGTTTTGATTTGTTTTGATGATGTTTTGGTGGGTTTTCGGAATGTTTTGGTTGGGTTTTAGAATGTTTTGTATTCTCTTGAGTTGTTTTTATTGTGTTGGCAGGTTTTGGAATGTTTGGATTCATTTTGGCGGGTTTTAAAATCTTTTGGCGGGTATTTGGAATGTTTTTTAATGGGTATTCGGAAGGTTTTGATTAGTTTTGACGGGTTTTGAAATATTTTGGCCGGTTTTTAGAAGATTTAGATTTGTTTTGATTTGTTTTGATTCTGTTTAGCCCAGGTTTTGGTGTGTTTGGATTAGCTTTGGTGGGCTTGATCATGTTTTGTCAGGTTTTTTTCCAATGTATTGATCACTTCCGTCCGGTTTTCTATTTTGGCGGGTTTGAAAATATTTTGGCTCTTTGCGCAGAGATGACGGTGCCGGTTGCGGTGCGCTCCGGGGCGCTCCTTCTGCGGAAAGACGCCTGGCAGCGGCACTTGGGACAGCTCCGCGTCTCCGTATTCTGCGTTTCTTGCCTTCTGCATCTCAGCAAAATGCTTTCCCACTAGGTCTAGCAAGGAGAAACTGTGCCAGCTGAGTAGATGTAGCCCGGCCCGCCCTTTGAAGTTGACAAGTTCTTGGCATCTCAGAGCCTCAAGGGAAGGGCAAGGTTCTCTATGGTAGGCTGGGGCAGAACTAGCAGCAAGCAGAGCAAAGTTGTCCAAGAATAGCTTCCATTGGAATGCTAATGGCAATTGAAGAGGCAGGCCAGTGGCAAGCCACTAGCTTCTAGCAGTTTGAAAGTTGCAGACACAGTGCAGGTGTTGTGCGGCTTCCTTCTTGGCCTCCTAGAAGGTGCCGCACTCTCCGTCTCTTGCTTGCCAATATGTTGCCTTGTTCCTCTTATTTTTTGGTTGGTTTTGATTTGTTTTGATGATGTTTTGGCGGGTTTTCGGAATGTTTTGGTGGTGTTTTAGAATGTTTTGTTTTCTCTTGTGTTGTTTATATTGTCTTGGCAGGTTTTGGAATGTTTGGATTCCTTTTGGCAGGTTTTAAAATATTTTGGCGGGTATTTGGAATGTTTTGGTTTGCTTTCATTTGTTTTGATGATGTTTTGGCAAGTTATTGAAAGTTTCGATCACTTCAGACTGGTTTGATAGTATTTTGGCATCTTTTCAGAATGTTTTGATCAGTTTTGGCAGGTTCTAAACTATTTTGTTGGGTTTTTGGAATGTTTCGGTTGGTTTTGATTTGTTTTTATGATGTTTTGGCCAGATTTCGGAATATTTTGGCTGGTTTTTGGAATGTTTCGGTTGGTTTTGATTTGTTTTTATGATGTTTTGTTGGGTTTTTTGAATGTTTTGATCAGTTCAGGCTGGTTTTCTAATGTTTTGGCATCTTTTCAGAATGTTTTCATGAGTTTTTCGGGTCTAAATCATTTTGGCGGGTTTCCAGAATGTTTTGGTTGGTTTTGATTTGTTTTTATGATGTTTAGGTGGGTTTTCGGAATGTTTTGGTTGGGTTTTAGAATGTTTTGTATTCTCTTGAGTTGTTTTTATTGTGTTGGCAGGTTTTGGAATGTTTGGATTCATTTTCGCGGATATTTGGAATGTTTTTTAATGGGTATTCGGAAGGTTTTGATTAGTTTTGACGGGTTTTGAAATATTTTGGCCGGTTTTTACAAGATTTAGATTTGTTTTGATTTGTTTTGATTCTGTTTAGCCCAGTTTTTGGTGTGTTTGGATTAGCTTTGGTGGGCTTGATCATGTTTTGTCAGGTTTTTTCGAATGTATTGATGACTTCTGTCTGGTTTTCTATTTTGGCGGGTTTGAAAATATTTTTGGATTAGTTTTGGCGGGTTTGAAAATATTTTGGCTCTTTGCGCAGAGATGACGGTGCCGGTTGCGGTGCGCTCCGGGGCGCTCCTTCTGCGGAAAGACGCCTGGCAGCGGCACTTGGGACAGCTGCGGGTCTCCGTATTCTGCGTTTCTTGCCTTCTGCATCTCAGCAAAATGCTTTCCCACTAGGTCTAGCAAGGAGAAACTGTGGCAGCTGAGTAGATGTAGCCCGGCCCGCCCTTTGAAGTTGACAAGTTCTTGGCATCTCAGAGCCTCAAGGGAAGAGCAAGGTTCTCTATGGTAGGCTGGGGCAGAACTAGCAGCAAGCAGAGCAAAGTTGTCCAAGAATAGCTTCCATTGGAATGCTAATGGCAATTGAAGAGGCAGGCCAGTGGCAAGCCACTAGCTTCTAGCAGTTTGAAAGTTGCAGACACAGTGCAGGTGTTGTGCGGCTTCCTTCTTGGCCTCCTAGAAGGTGCCGCGCTCTCCGTCTCTTGCTTGCCAATATGTTGCCTTGTTCCTCTTATTTTTTGGTTGGTTTTGATTTGTTTTGATGATGTTTTGGCGGGTTTTCGGAATGTTTTGGTGGTGTTTTAGAATGTTTTGTTTTCTCTTGTGTTGTTTATATTGTCTTGGCAGGTTTTGGAATGTTTGGATTCCTTTTGGCGGGTTTTAAAATATTTTGGCGGGTATTTGGAATGTTTTGGTTTGCTTTCATTTGTTTTGATTATGTTTTGGCAAGTTATTGAATGTTTTGATCACTTCTGACTGGTTTGATAGTATTTTGGCATCTTTTCAGAATGTTTTGATCAGTTTTGGCGGGTTCTAAACTATTTTGTCGGGTTTTTGCAATGTTTTGGTTGGTTTTGATTTGTTTTTATGATGTTTTGGCTGGATTTCGGAGTATTTTGGTTGGTTTTTGGAATGTTTCGGTTGGTTTTGATTTGTTTTTATGATGTTTTGCCAAGTTTTTTGAATGTTTTGATCAGTTCAGGCTGGTTTTCTAATGTTTTGTCATCTTTTCAGAATGTTTTGATGAGTTTTGCGGGTCGAAATAATTTTGGCGGGTTTTCGGAATATTTTGGTTGGTTTTGATTTGTTTTTATGATGTTTTGGCGGGTTTTCGGAATGTTTTGGTTGGGTTTTAGAATGTTTTGTATTCTCTTGAGTTGTTTTTATTGTGTTGGCAGGTTTAGGAATGTTTGGATTCATTTTGGCGGGTTTTAAAATCTTTTGGCGGGTATTTGGAATGTTTTGGCGGGTATTCGGAAGGTTTTGATTAGTTTTGACGGGTTTTGAAATATTTTGGCGGGTTTTGAGAAGGTTTCGATTTGTTTTGATTTGTTTTGATTCTGTTTAGCCCAGTTTTTGGTGTGTTTGGATTAGCTTTGGTGGGCTTTATCATGTTTTGTCAGGTTTTTTCAAATGTATTGATCACTTCTGTCTGGTTTTCTATTTTGGCGGGTTTGAAAATATTTTTGGATTCGTTTTGGCGGGTTTTAAAATATTTTGGCTCTTTGCGCAGAGATGACGGTGCCGGTTGCGGTGCGCTCCGGGGCGCTCCTTCTGCGGAAAGACGCCTGGCAGCGGCACTTGGGACAGCTCCGCGTCTCCGTATTCTGCGTTTCTTGCCTTCTGCATCTCAGCAAAATGCTTTCCCACTAGGTCTAGCAAGGAGAAACTGTGGCAGCTGAGTAGATGTAGCCCGGCCCGCCCTTTGAAGTTGACAAGTTCTTGGCATCTCAGAGCCTCAAGGCAAGAGCAAGGTTCTCTATGGTAGGCTGGGGCAGAACTAGCAGCAAGCAGAGCAAAGTTGTCCAAGAATAGCTTCCATTGGAATGCTAATGGCAATTGAAGAGGCAGGCCAGTGGCAAGCCACTAGCTTCTAGCAGTTTGAAAGTTGCAGACACAGTGCAGGTGTTGTGCGGCTTCCTTCTTGGCCTCCTAGAAGGTGCCGCGCTCTCCGTCTCTTGCTTGCCAATATGTTGCCGTGTTCCACTTGTTTTTTGGTTGGTTTTGAATTATTTTGATGATGTTTTGGCGGGTTTTCGGAATGTTTTGGTGGTGTTTTAGAATGTTTTGTTTTCTCTTGTGTTGTTTATATTGTCTTGGCAGGTTTTGGAATGTTTGGATTCCTTTTGGCGGGTTTTAAAATATTTTGGCGGGTATTTGGAATGTTTTGGTTTGCTTTCATTTGTTTTGATTATATTTTGGCAAGTTATTGAAAGTTTCGATCACTTCAGACTGGTTTTCTAGTATTTTGGCATCTTTTCAGAATGTTTTGATCAGTTTTGGCGGGTTCTACACTATTTTGTCGGGTTTTCGGAATGTTTTGGTTGGGTTTTAGAATGTTTTGTATTCTCTTGCGTTGTTTTTATTGTGTTGGCAGGTTTTGGAATGTTTGGATTCATTTTGGCGGGTTTTAAAATCTTTTGGCGGGTATTTGGAATGTTTTTTAATGGGTATTCGGTAGGTTTTGATTAGTTTTGACGGGTTTTGAAATATTTTGGCCGGTTTTTACAAGATTTAGATTTGTTTTGATTTGTTTTGATTCTGTTTAGCCCAGGTTTTGGTGTGTTTGGATTAGCTTTGGTGGGCTTTATCATGTTTTGTCAGGTTTTTTTGAATGCATTGATCACTTCCGTCCGGTTTTCTATTTTGGCGGGTTTGAAAATATTTTTGGATTAGTTTTGGCGGGTTTTAAAATATTTTGGCTCTTTGCGCAGAGATGACGGTGCCGGTTGCGGTGCGCTCCGGGGCGCTCCTTCTGCGGAAAGACGCCTGGCAGCGGCACTTGGGACAGCTGCGGGTCTCCGTATTCTGCGTTTCTTGCCTTCTGCATCTCAGCAAAATGCTTTCCCACTAGGTCTAGCAAGGAGAAACTGTGGCAGCTGAGTAGATGTAGCCCGGCCCGCCCTTTGAAGATGACAAGTTCTTGGCATCTCAGAACCTCAAGGGAAGAGCAAGGTTCTCTATGGTAGGCTGGGGCAGAACTAGCAGCAAGCAGAGCAAAGTTGTCCAAGAATAGCTTCCATTGGAATGCTAATGGCAATTGAAGAGGCAGGCCAGTGGCAAGCCACTAGCTTCTAGCAGTT
Organism: Passer domesticus; assembly: GCF_036417665.1. Classification (NCBI taxonomy): domain Eukaryota; kingdom Metazoa; phylum Chordata; class Aves; order Passeriformes; family Passeridae; genus Passer; species Passer domesticus. The sequence goes on along the minus strand of NC_087481.1, from coordinate 11,884,304 downwards.
TGAAAGTTGCAGACACAGTGCAGGTGTTGTGCGGCTTCCTTCTTGGCCTCCTAGAAGGTGCCGCGCTCTCCGTCTCTTGCTTGCCAATATGTTGCCGTGTTCCACTTGTTTTTTGGTTGGTTTTGTATTGTTTTGATGATGTTTTGGTGGGTTTTCGGAATGTTTTGGTGGTGTTTTAGAATGTTTTGTTTTCTCTTGTGTTGTTTTTATTGTCTTGGCATGTTTTGGATTGTTTGGATTCCTTTTGGCGGGTTTTAAAATATTTTGGCGGGTATTTGGAATGTTTTGGTTTGCTTTCATTTGTTTTGATTATGTTTTGGCAAGTTATTGAATGTTTCGATCACTTCTTACTGGTTTGATAGTATTTTGGCATCTTTTCAGAATGTTTTGATCAGTTTTGGCGGGTTCTAAACTATTTTGTTGGGTTTTTGGAATGTTTTGGTTGGTTTTGATTTGTTTTTATGATGTTTTGGCCGGATTTCGGAATATTTTGGCTGGTTTTTGGAATGTTTCGGTTGGTTTTGATTTGTTTTTATGATGTTTTGCCTATTTTTTTGAATGTTTTGATCCGTTCAGGCTGGTTTTCTAATGTTTTGGCATCTTTTCAGAATGTTTTGATGAATTTTGCGGGTCTAAATCATTTTGGCGAGTTTTCAGAATATTTTGGTTGGTTTTGAGTTGTTTTTATGATGTTTTGGTGGGTTTTCGGAATGTTTTGGTTGGGTTTTAGAATGTTTTGTATTCTCTTGAGTTGTTTTTATTGTGTTGGCAGTTTTGGAATGTTTGGATTCCTTTTGGCGGGTTTTAAAATCTTTTGGCGGGTATTTGGAATGTTTTTTAATGGGTATTCGGAAGGTTTTGATTAGTTTTGACGGGTTTTGAAATATTTTGGCGGGTTTTTAGAAGGTTTCGATTTGTTTTGATTTGTTTTGATTCTGTTTAGCCCAGTTTTTGGTGTGTTTGGATTAGCTTTGGTGGGCTTGATCATGTTTTGTCAGGTTTTTTCGAATGTATTGATCATTTCCGTCCGGTTTTCAATTTTGGCGGGTTTGAAAATATTTTTGGATTAGTTTTGGCGGGTTTGAAAATATTTTGGCTCTTTGCGCAGAGATGACGGTGCCGGTTGCGGTGCGCTCCGGGGCGCTCCTTCTGCGGAAAGACGCCTGGCAGCGGCACTTGGGACAGCTCCGCGTCTCCGTATTCTGCGTTTCTTGCCTTCTGCATCTCAGCAAAATGCTTTCCCACTAGGTCTAGCAAGGAGAAACTGTGGCAGCTGAGTAGATGTAGCCCGGCCCGCCCTTTGAAGTTGACAAGTTCTTGGCATCTCAGAGCCTCAAGGGAAGAGCAAGGTTATCTATGGTAGGCTGGGGCAGAACTAGCAGCAAGCAGAGCAAAGTTGTCCAAAAATAGCTTGCATTGGAATGCTAATGGCAATTGAAGAGGCAGGCCAGTGGCAAGCCACTAGCTTCTAGCAGTTTGAAAGTTGCAGACACAGTGCAGGTGTTGTGCGGCTTCCTTCTTGGCCTCCTAGAAGGTGCCGCGTTCTCCGTCTCTTGCTTGCCAATATGTTGCCGTGTTCCACTTGTTTTTTGGTTGGTTTTGAATTGTTTTGATGATGATTTGGCGGGTTTTCGGAATGTTTTGGTGGTGTTTTAGAATGTTTTGTTTTCTCTTGTGTTGTTTTTATTGTCTTGGCAGGTTTTGGAATGTTTGGATTCATTTTTGCGTGTTTTAAAATCTTTTGGCGGGTATTTGGAATGTTTTGGTTTGCTTTCATTTGTTTTGATTATGTTTTGGCAAGTTATTGAATGTTTTGATCACTTCAGACTGGTTTTCTAGTATTTTGGTATCTTTTCAGAATGTTTTGATCAGTTTTGGCGGGTTCTAAACTATTTTGTCGGGTTTTTGGAATGTTTTGGTTGGTTTTGATTTGTTTTTATGATGTTTTGGCCGGATTTCGGAATATTTTGGCTGGTTTTGGAATGTTTCGGTTGGTTTTGGTTTGTGTTTATGATGTTTTGGTGGGTTTTTTGAATGTTTTGATCAGTTCTGGCTGGTTTTCTAATGTTTTGGCATCTTTTCAGAATGTTTTGATGAGTTTTGCGGGTCTAAATCATTTTGGCGGGTTTTCGGAATGTTTTGGTTGGTTTTGATTTGTTTTGATGATGTTTTGCTGGGTTTTCGGAATGTTTTGGTTGGGTTTTAGAATGTTTTGTATTCTCTTGCATTGTTTTTATTGTGTTGGCAGGTTTTGGAATGTTTGGATTCCTTCTGGCGGGTATTTGGAATGTTTTTTAATAGGTATTCGGAAGGTTTTGATTAGTTTTGACGGGTTTTGAAATATTTTGGCGGGTTTTTAGAAGGTTTAGATTTGTTTTGATTTGTTTTGATTCTGTTTAGCCCAGTTTTTTGGTGTGTTTGGATTAGCTTTGGTGGGCTTGATCATGTTTTGTCAGGTTTTTTCGAATGTATTGATCATTTCCGTCCGGTTTTCTATTTTGGCGGGTTTGAAAATATTTTTGGATTAGTTTTGGCGGGTTTGAAAATATTTTGGCTCTTTGCGCAGAGATGACGGTGCCGGTTGCGGTGCGCTCCGGGGCGCTCCTTCTGCGGAAAGACGCCTGGCAGCGGCACTTGGGACAGCTCCGTGTCTCCGTATTCTGCGTTTCTTGCCTTCTGCATCTCAGCAAAATGCTTTCCCACTAGGTCTAGCAAGGAGAAACTGTGCCAGCTGAGTAGATGTAGCCCGGCCCGCCCTTTGAAGTTGACAAGTTCTTGGCATCTCAGAGCCTCAAGGCAAGAGCAAGGTTATCTATGGTAGGCTGGGGCAGAACTAGCAGCAAGCAGAGCAAAGTTGTCCAAGAATACCTTCCATTGGAATGCTAATGGCAATTGAAGAGGCAGGCCAGTGGCAAGCCACTAGCTTCTAGCAGTTTGAAAGTTGCAGACACAGTGCAGGTGTTGTGCGGCTTCCTTCTTGGCCTCCTAGAAGGTGCCGCGCTCTCCGTCTCTTGCTTGCCAATATGTTGCCGTGTTCCACTTGTTTTTTGGTTGGTTTTGAATTATTTTGATGATGTTTTGGCGGGTTTTCAGAATGTTTTGGTGGTGTTTTAGAATGTTTTGTTTTCTCTTGTGTTGTTTATATTGTCTTGGCATGTTTTGGATTGTTTGGATTCCTTTTGGCGGGTTTTAAAATATTTTGGCGGGTATTTGGAATGTTTTGGTTTGCTTTCATTTGTTTTGATTATGTTTTGGCAAGTTATTGAATGTTTCGATTACTTCTTACTGGTTTGATAGTATTTTGGCATCTTTTCAGAATGTTTTGATCAGTTTTGGCGGGTTCTAAACTATTTTGTTGGGTTTTTGGAATGTTTCGGTTGGTTTTGATTTGTTTTTATGATGTTTTGGCCGGATTTCGGAATATTTTGGCTGGTTTTTGGAATGTTTTGGTTGGTTTTGATTTGTTTTTATGATGTTTTGCCAATTTTTTTGAATGTTTTGATCCGTTCAGGCTGGTTTTCTAATGTTTTGGCATCTTTTCAGAATGTTTTGATGAATTTTGCGGGTCTAAATCATTTTGGCGGGTTTTCAGAATATTTTGGTTGGTTTTGAGTTGTTTTTATGATGTTTTGGTGGGTTTTCGGAATGTTTTGGTTGGGTTTTAGAATGTTTTGTATTCTCTTGAGTTGTTTTTATTGTGTTGGCAGTTTTGGTATGTTTGGATTCATTTTGGCGGGTTTTAAAATATTTTGGCGGGTATTTGGAATGTTTTGGCGGGTATTCGGAAGGTTTTGATTAGTTTTGACGGGTTTTGAAATATTTTGGCGGGTTTTTAGAAGGTTTAGATTTGTTTTGATTTGTTTTGATTCTGTTTAGCCCAGTTTTTGGTGTGTTTGGATTAGCTTTGGTGGGCTTGATCATGTTTTGTCAGGTTTTTTCGAATGTATTGATCACTTCTGTCTGGTTTTCTATTTTGGCGGGTTTGAAAATATTTTTGGATTCGTTTTGGCGGGTTTTAAAATATTTTGGCTCTTTGCGCAGAGATGACGGTGCCGGTTGCGGTGCGCTCCGGGGCGCTCCTTCTGCGGAAAGACGCCTGGCAGCGGCACTTGGGACAGCTCCGCGTCTCCGTATTCTGCGTTTCTTGCCTTCTGCATCTCAGCAAAATGCTTTCCCACTAGGTCTAGCAAGGAGAAACTGTGGCAGCTGAGTAGATGTAGCCCGGCCCGCCCTTTGAAGTTGACAAGTTCTTGGCATCTCAGAGCCTCAAGGCAAGAGCAAGGTTCTCTATGGTAGGCTGGGGCAGAACTAGCAGCAAGCAGAGCAAAGTTGTCCAAAAATAGCTTGCATTGGAATGCTAATGGCAATTGAAGAGGCAGGCCAGTGGCAAGCCACTAGCTTCTAGCAGTTTGAAAGTTGCAGACACAGTGCAGGTGTTGTGCGGCTTCCTTCTTGGCCTCCTAGAAGGTGCCGCGTTCTCCGTCTCTTGCTTGCCAATATGTTGCCGTGTTCCTCTTATTTTTTGGTTGGTTTTGATTTGTTTTGATGATGTTTTGGCGGGTTTTCGGAATGTTTTGGTGGTGTTTTAGAATGTTTTGTTTTCTCTTGTGTTGTTTATATTGTCTTGGCAGGTTTTGGAATGTTTGGATTCCTTTTGGCGGGTTTTAAAATCTTTTGGCGGGTATTTGGAATGTTTTGGCGGGTATTCGGAAGGTTTTGATTAGTTTTGACGGGTTTTGAAATATTTTGGCGGGTTTTTAGAAGGTTTCGATTTGTTTTGATTTGTTTTGATTCTGTTTAGCCCAGTTTTTGGTGTGTTTGGATTAGCTTTGGTGGGCTTTATCATGTTTTGTCAGGTTTTTTCGAATGTATTGATCACTTCTGTCTGGTTTTCTATTTTGGCGGGTTTGAAAATATTTTTGGATTAGTTTTGGCGGGTTTGAAAATATTTTGGCTTTTTGCGCAGAGATGACGGTGCCGGTTGCGGTGCGCTCCGGGGCGCTCCTTCTGCGGAAAGACGCCTGGTAGCGGCACTTGGGACAGCTCCGCGTCTCCGTATTCTGCGTTTCTTGCCTTCTGCATCTCAGCAAAATGCTTTCCCACTAGGTCTAGCAAGGAGAAACTGTGGCAGCTGAGTAGATGTAGCCCGGCCCGCCCTTTGAAGTTGACAAGTTCTTGGCATCTCAGAGCCTCAAGGCAAGAGCAAGGTTATCTATGGTAGGCTGGGGCAGAACTAGCAGCAAGCAGAGCAAAGTTGTCCAAGAATACCTTCCATTGGAATGCTAATGGCAATTGAAGAGGCAGGCCAGTGGCAAGCCACTAGCTTCTAGCAGTTTGAAAGTTGCAGACACAGTGCAGGTGTTGTGCGGCTTCCTTCTTGGCCTCCTAGAAGGTGCCGCGCTCTCCGTCTCTTGCTTGCCAATATGTTGCCGTGTTCCACTTGTTTTTTGGTTGGTTTTGAATTATTTTGATGATGTTTTGGCGGGTTTTCGGAATGTTTTGGTGGTGTTTTAGAATGTTTTGTTTTCTCTTGTGTTGTTTATATTGTCTTGGCAGGTTTTGGAATGTTTGGATTCCTTTTGGCGGGTTTTAAAATATTTTGGTGGGTATTTGGAATGTTTTGGATTGCTTTCATTTGTTTTGATTATGTTTTGGCAAGTTATTGAAAGTTTCGATCACTTCAGACTGGTTTTCTAGTATTTTGGCATCTTTTCAGAATGTTTTGATGAGTTTTGGCGGGTTCTACACTATTTTGTCGGGTTTTTGGAATGTTTCGGTTGGTTTTGATTTGTTTTGATGATGTTTTGGTGGGTTTTCGGAATGTTTTGGTTGGGTTTTAGAATGTTTTGTATTCTCTTGAGTTGTTTTTATTGTGTTGGCAGGTTTTGGAATGTTTGGATTCATTTTGGCGGGTTTTAAAATCTTTTGGCGGGTATTTGGAATGTTTTTTAATGGGTATTCGGAAGGTTTTGATTAGTTTTGACGGGTTTTGAAATATTTTGGCCGGTTTTTAGAAGATTTAGATTTGTTTTGATTTGTTTTGATTCTGTTTAGCCCAGGTTTTGGTGTGTTTGGATTAGCTTTGGTGGGCTTTATCATGTTTTGTCAGGTTTTTTTCCAATGTATTGATCACTTCCGTCCGGTTTTCTATTTTGGCGGGTTTGAAAATATTTTGGCTCTTTGCGCAGAGATGACGGTGCCGGTTGCGGTGCGCTCCGGGGCGCTCCTTCTGCGGAAAGACGCCTGGCAGCGGCACTTGGGACAGCTCCGCGTCTCCGTATTCTGCGTTTCTTGCCTTCTGCATCTCAGCAAAATGCTTTCCCACTAGGTCTAGCAAGGAGAAACTGTGCCAGCTGAGTAGATGTAGCCCGGCCCGCCCTTTGAAGTTGACAAGTTCTTGGCATCTCAGAGCCTCAAGGGAAGAGCAAGGTTCTCTATGGTAGGCTGGGGCAGAACTAGCAGCAAGCAGAGCAAAGTTGTCCAAGAATAGCTTCCATTGGAATGCTAATGGCAATTGAAGAGGCAGGCCAGTGGCAAGCCACTAGCTTCTAGCAGTTTGAAAGTTGCAGACACAGTGCAGGTGTTGTGCGGCTTCCTTCTTGGCCTCCTAGAAGGTGCCGCGCTCTCCGTCTCTTGCTTGCCAATATGTTGCCTTGTTCCTCTTATTTTTTGGTTGGTTTTGATTTGTTTTGATGATGTTTTGGCGGGTTTTCGGAATGTTTTGGTGGTGTTTTAGAATGTTTTGTTTTCTCTTGTGTTGTTTATATTGTCTTGGCAGGTTTTGGAATGTTTGGATTCCTTTTGGCAGGTTTTAAAATCTTTTGGCGGGTATTTGGAATGTTTTGGTTTGCTTTCATTTGTTTTGATTATGTTTTGGCAAGTTATTGAATGTTTTGATCACTTCTTACTGGTTTGATAGTATTTTGGCATCTTTTCAGAATGTTTTGATCAGTTTTGGCGGGTTCTAAACTATTTTGTCGGGTTTTTGCAATGTTTCGGTTGGTTTTGATTTGTTTTTATGATGTTTTGGCCAGATTTCGGAATATTTTGGCTGGTTTTTGGAATGTTTCGGTTGGTTTTGATTTGTTTTTATGATGTTTTGCCAAGTTTTTTGAATGTTTTGATCAGTTCAGGCTGGTTTTCTAATGTTTTGTCATCTTTTCAGAATGTTTTGATGAGTTTTGCGGGTCGAAATAATTTTGGCGGGTTTTCGGAATATTTTGGTTGGTTTTGATTTGTTTTTATGATGTTTTGGCGGGTTTTCGGAATGTTTTGGTTGGGTTTTAGAATGTTTTGTATTCTCTTGAGTTGTTTTTATTGTGTTGGCAGGTTTAGGAATGTTTGGATTCATTTTGGCGGGTTTTAAAATCATTTGGCGGGTATTTGGAATGTTTTGGCGGGTATTCGGAAGGTTTTGATTAGTTTTGACGGGTTTTGAAATATTTTGGCGGGTTTTTAGAAGGTTTCGATTTGTTTTGATTTGTTTTGATTCTGTTTAGCCCAGTTTTTGGTGTGTTTGGATTAGCTTTGGTGGGCTTGATCATGTTTTGTCAGGTTTTTTCGAATGTATTGATCACTTCTGTCTGGTTTTCTATTTTGGCGGGTTTGAAAATATTTTTGGATTCGTTTTGGCGGGTTTGAAAATATTTTGGCTCTTTGCGCAGAGATGACGGTGCCGGTTGCGGTGCGCTCCGGGGCGCTCCTTCTGCGGAAAGACGCCTGTTAGCGGCACTTGGGACAGCTCCGCGTCTCCGTATTCTGCGTTTCTTGCCTTCTGCATCTCAGCAAAATGCTTTCCCACTAGGTCTAGCAAGGAGAAACTGTGGCAGCTGAGTAGATGTAGCCCGGCCCGCCCTTTGAAGTTGACAAGTTCTTGGCATCTCAGAGCCTCAAGGCAAGAGCAAGGTTATCTATGGTAGGCTGGGGCAGAACTAGCAGCAAGCAGAGCAAAGTTGTCCAAGAATAGCTTCCATTGGAATGCTAATGGCAATTGAAGAGGCAGGCCAGTGGCAAGCCACTAGCTTCTAGCAGTTTGAAAGTTGCAGACACAGTGCAGGTGTTGTGCGGCTTCCTTCTTGGCCTCCTAGAAGGTGCCGCGCTCTCCGTCTCTTGCTTGCCAATATGTTGCCGTGTTCCACTTGTTTTTTGGTTGGTTTTGAATTATTTTGATGATGTTTTGGCGGGTTTTCAGAATGTTTTGGTGGTGTTTTAGAATGTTTTGTTTTCTCTTGTGTTGTTTATATTGTCTTGGCAGGTTTTGGAATGTTTGGATTCCTTTTGGCGGGTTTTCAAATATTTTGGCGGGTATTTGGAATGTTTTGGTTTGCTTTCATTTGTTTTGATTATATTTTGGCAAGTTATTGAAAGTTTCGATCACTTCAGACTGGTTTTCTAGTATTTTGGCATCTTTTCAGAATGTTTTGATGAGTTTTGGCGGGTTCTACACTATTTTGTCGGGTTTTTGGAATGTTTCGGTTGGTTTTGATTTGTTTTGATGATGTTTTAGTGGGTTTTCGGAATGTTTTGGTTGGGTTTTAGAATGTTTTGTATTCTCTTGCGTTGTTTTTATTGTGTTGGCAGGTTTTGGAATGTTTGGATTCATTTTGGCGGGTTTTAAAATCTTTTGGCGGGTATTTGGAATGTTTTTTAATGGGTATTCGGTAGGTTTTGATTAGTTTTGACGGGTTTTGAAATATTTTGGCCGGTTTTTACAAGATTTAGATTTGTTTTGATTTGTTTTGATTCTGTTTAGCCCAGGTTTTGGTGTGTTTGGATTAGCTTTGGTGGGCTTTATCATGTTTTGTCAGGTTTTTTTCCAATGTATTGATCACTTCCGTCCGGTTTTCTATTTTGGCGGGTTTGAAAATATTTTGGCTCTTTGCGCAGAGATGACGGTGCCGGTTGCGGTGCGCTCCGGGGCGCTCCTTCTGCGGAAAGACGCCTGGCAGCGGCACTTGGGACAGCTGCGGGTCTCCGTATTCTGCGTTTCTTGCCTTCTGCATCTCAGCAAAATGCTTTCCCACTAGGTCTAGCAAGGAGAAACTGTGCCAGCTGAGTAGATGTAGCCCGGCCCGCCCTTTGAAGTTGACAAGTTCTTGGCATCTCAGAGCCTCAAGGGAAGAGCAAGGTTCTCTATGGTAGGCTGGGGCAGAACTAGCAGCAAGCAGAGCAAAGTTGTCCAAGAATAGCTTCCATTGGAATGCTAATGGCAATTGAAGAGGCAGGCCAGTGGCAAGCCACTAGCTTCTAGCAGTTTGAAAGTTGCAGACACAGTGCAGGTGTTGTGCGGCTTCCTTCTTGGCCTCCTAGAAGGTGCCGCGCTCTCCGTCTCTTGCTTGCCAATATGTTGCCTTGTTCCTCTTATTTTTTGGTTGGTTTTGATTTGTTTTGATGATGTTTTGGCGGGTTTTCGGAATGTTTTGGTGGTGTTTTAGAATGTTTTGTTTTCTCTTGTGTTGTTTATATTGTCTTGGCAGGTTTTGGAATGTTTGGATTCCTTTTGGCGGGTTTTCAAATCTTTTGGCGGGTATTTGGAATGTTTTGGTTTGCTTTCATTTGTTTTGATGATGTTTTGGCAAGTTATTGAATGTTTCGATCACTTCTTACTGGTTTGATAGTATTTTGGCATCTTTTCAGAATGTTTTGATCAGTTTTGGCGGGTTCTAAACTATTTTGTCGGGTTTTTGCAATGTTTTGGTTGGTTTTGATTTGTTTTTATGATGTTTTGGCTGGATTTCGGAATATTTTGGCTGGTTTTTGGAATGTTTCGGTTGGTTTTGATTTGTTTTTATGATGTTTTGCCAAGTTTTTTGAATGTTTTGATCAGTTCAGGCTGGTTTTCTAATGTTTTGTCATCTTTTCAGAATGTTTTGATGAGTTTTGCGGGTCGAAATAATTTTGGCGGGTTTTCGGAATATTTTGGTTGGTTTTGATTTGTTTTTATGATGTTTTGGCGGGTTTTCGGAATGTTTTGGTTGGGTTTTAGAATGTTTTGTATTCTCTTGAGTTGTTTTTATTGTGTTGGCAGGTTTAGGAATGTTTGGATTCATTTTGGCGGGTTTTAAAATCTTTTGGCGGGTATTTGGAATGTTTTGGCGGGTATTCGGAAGGTTTTGATTAGTTTTGACGGGTTTTGAAATATTTTGGCGGGTTTTTAGAAGGTTTCGATTTGTTTTGATTTGTTTTGATTCTGTTTAGCCCAGTTTTTGGTGTGTTTGGATTAGCTTTGGTGGGCTTTATCATGTTTTGTCAGGTTTTTTCAAATGTATTGATCACTTCTGTCTGGTTTTCTATTTTGGCGGGTTTGAAAATATTTTTGGATTAGTTTTGGCGGGTTTTAAAATATTTTGGCTCTTTGCGCAGAGATGACGGTGCCGGTTGCGGTGCGCTCCGGGGCGCTCCTTCTGCGGAAAGACGCCTGTTAGCGGCACTTGGGACAGCTCCGCGTCTCCGTATTCTGCGTTTCTTGCCTTCTGCATCTCAGCAAAATGCTTTCCCACTAGGTCTAGCAAGGAGAAACTGTGGCAGCTGAGTAGATGTAGCCCGGCCCGCCCTTTGAAGTTGACAAGTTCTTGGCATCTCAGAGCCTCAAGGCAAGAGCAAGGTTATCTATGGTAGGCTGGGGCAGAACTAGCAGCAAGCAGAGCAAAGTTGTCCAAGAATAGCTTCCATTGGAATGCTAATGGCAATTGAAGAGGCAGGCCAGTGGCAAGCCACTAGCTTCTAGCAGTTTGAAAGTTGCAGACACAGTGCAGGTGTTGTGCGGCTTCCTTCTTGGCCTCCTAGAAGGTGCCGCGCTCTCCGTCTCTTGCTTGCCAATATGTTGCCTTGTTCCTCTTATTTTTTGGTTGGTTTTGAATTGTTTTGATGATGTTTTGGCGGGTTTTCGGAATGTTTTGGTGGTGTTTTAGAATGTTTTGTTTTCTCTTGTGTTGTTTATATTGTCTTGGCAGGTTTTGGAATGTTTGGATTCCTTTTGGCGTGTTTTAAAATCTTTTGGCGGGTATTTGGAATGTTTTGGTTTGCTTTCATTTGTTTTGATTATGTTTTGGCAAGTTATTGAAAGTTTCGATCACTTCTGACTGGTTTTCTAGTATTTTGGCATCTTTTCAGAATGTTTTGATCAGTTTTGGCGGGTTCTAAACTATTTTGTCGGGTTTTTGGAATGTTTCGGTTGGTTTTGATTTGTTTTGATGATGTTTTGGTGGGTTTTCGGAATGTTTTGGTTGGGTTTTAGAATGTTTTGTATTCTCTTGAGTTGTTTTTATTGTGTTGGCAGGTTTAGGAATGTTTGGATTCATTTTGGCGGGTTTTAAAATCTTTTGGCGGGTATTTGGAATGTTTTGGCGGGTATTCGGAAGGTTTTGATTAGTTTTGACGGGTTTTGAAATATTTTGGCGGGTTTTTAGAAGGTTTCGATTTGTTTTGATTTGTTTTGATTCTGTTTAGCCCAGTTTTTGGTGTGTTTGGATTAGCTTTGGTGGGCTTGATCATGTTTTGTCAGGTTTTTTCGAATGTATTGATCACTTCTGTCTGGTTTTCTATTTTGGCGGGTTTGAAAATATTTTTGGATTAGTTTTGGCGGGTTTGAAAATATTTTGGCTCTTTGCGCAGAGATGACGGTGCCGGTTGCGGTGCGCTCCGGGGCGCTCCTTCTGCGGAAAGACGCCTGGCAGCGGCACTTGGGACAGCTCCGCGTCTCCGTATTCTGCGTTTCTTGCCTTCTGCATCTCAGCAAAATGCTTTCCCACTAGGTCTAGCAAGGAGAAACTGTGGCAGCTGAGTAGATGTAGCCCGGCCCGCCCTTTGAAGTTGACAAGTTCTTGGCATCTCAGAGCCTCAAGGCAAGAGCAAGGTTCTCTATGGTAGGCTGGGGCAGAACTAGCAGCAAGCAGAGCAAAGTTGTCCAAGAATAGCTTCCATTGGAATGCTAATGGCAATTGAAGAGGCAGGCCAGTGGCAAGCCACTAGCTTCTAGCAGTTTGAAAGTTGCAGACACAGTGCAGGTGTTGTGCGGCTTCCTTCTTGGCCTCCTAGAAGGTGCCGCGCTCTCCGTCTCTTGCTTGCCAATATGTTGCCTTGTTCCTCTTATTTTTTGGTTGGTTTTGAATTGTTTTGATGATGTTTTGGCGGGTTTTCTGAATGTTTTGGTGGTGTTTTAGAATGTTTTGTTTTCTCTTGTGTTGTTTATATTGTCTTGGCAGGTTTTGGAATGTTTGGATTCCTTTTGGCGGGTTTTAAAATCTTTTGGCGGGTATTTGGAATGTTTTGGTTTGCTTTCATTTGTTTTGATTATGTTTTGGCAAGTTATTGAATGTTTTGATCACTTCTGACTGGTTTGATAGTATTTTGGCATCTTTTCAGAATGTTTTGATCAGTTTTGGCGGGTTCTAAACTATTTTGTCGGGTTTTTGGAATGTTTTGGTTGGTTTTGATTTGTTTTTATGATGTTTTGGCCAGATTTCGGAATATTTTGGCTGGTTTTTGGAATGTTTCGGTTGGTTTTGATTTGTTTTTATGATGTTTTGCCAAGTTTTTTGAATGTTTTGATCAGTTCAGGCTGGTTTTCTAATGTTTTGTCATCTTTTCAGAATGTTTTGATGAGTTTTGCGGGTCGAAATAATTTTGGCGGGTTTTCGGAATATTTTGGTTGGTTTTGATTTGTTTTTATGATGTTTTGGCGGGTTTTCGGAATGTTTTGGTTGGGTTTTAGAATGTTTTGTATTCTCTTGAGTTGTTTTTATTGTGTTGGCAGGTTTAGGAATGTTTGGATTCATTTTGGCGGGTTTTAAAATCTTTTGGCGGGTATTTGGAATGTTTTGGCGGGTATTCGGAAGGTTTTGATTAGTTTTGACGGGTTTTGAAATATTTTGGCGGGTTTTTACAAGATTTAGATTTGTTTTGATTTGTTTTGATTCTGTTTAGCCCAGTTTTTGGTGTGTTTGGATTAGCTTTGGTGGGCTTGATCATGTTTTGTCAGGTTTTTTCGAATGTATTGATGACTTCTGTCTGGTTTTCTATTTTGGCGGGTTTGAAAATATTTTTGGATTAGTTTTGGCGGGTTTGAAAATATTTTGGCTCTTTGCGCAGAGATGACGGTGCCGGTTGCGGTGCGCTCCGGGGCGCTCCTTCTGCGGAAAGACGCCTGGCAGCGGCACTTGGGACAGCTCCGCGTCTCCGTATTCTGCGTTTCTTGCCTTCTGCATCTCAGCAAAATGCTTTCCCACTAGGTCTAGCAAGGAGAAACTGTGGCAGCTGAGTAGATGTAGCCCGGCCCGCCCTTTGAAGTTGACAAGTTCTTGGCATCTCAGAGCCTCAAGGCAAGAGCAAGGTTATCTATGGTAGGCTGGGGCAGAACTAGCAGCAAGCAGAGCAAAGTTGTCCAAGAATAGCTTCCATTGGAATGCTAATGGCAATTGAAGAGGCAGGCCAGTGGCAAGCCACTAGCTTCTAGCAGTTTGAAAGTTGCAGACACAGTGCAGGTGTTGTGCGGCTTCCTTCTTGGCCTCCTAGAAGGTGCCGCGCTCTCCGTCTCTTGCTTGCCAATATGTTGCCGTGTTCCACTTGTTTTTTGGTTGGTTTTGAATTATTTTGATGATGTTTTGGCGGGTTTTCGGAATGTTTTGGTGGTGTTTTAGAATGTTTTGTTTTCTCTTGTGTTGTTTATATTGTCTTGGCAGGTTTTGGAATGTTTGGATTCCTTTTGGCGGGTTTTCAAATATTTTGGCGGGTATTTGGAATGTTTTGGTTTGCTTTCATTTGTTTTGATTATATTTTGGCAAGTTATTGAAAGTTTCGATCACTTCAGACTGGTTTTCTAGTATTTTGGCATCTTTTCAGAATGTTTTGATCAGTTTTGGCGGGTTCTACACTATTTTGTCGGGTTTTTGGAATGTTTCGGTTGGTTTTGATTTGTTTTGATGAAGTTTTAGTGGGTTTTCGGAATGTTTTGGTTGGGTTTTAGAATGTTTTGTATTCTCTTGCGTTGTTTTTATTGTGTTGGCAGGTTTTGGAATGTTTGGATTCATTTTGGCGGGTTTTAAAATCTTTTGGCGGGTATTTGGAATGTTTTTTAATGGGTATTCGGTAGGTTTTGATTAGTTTTGACGGGTTTTGAAATATTTTGGCCGGTTTTTACAAGATTTAGATTTGTTTTGATTTGTTTTGATTCTGTTTAGTCCAGGTTTTGGTGTGTTTGGATTAGCTTTGGTGGGCTTTATCATGTTTTTTCAGGTTTTTTTCCAATGTATTGATCACTTCCGTCCGGTTTTCTATTTTGGCGGGTTTGAAAATATTTTGGCTCTTTGCGCAGAGATGACGGTGCCGGTTGCGGTGCGCTCCGGGGCGCTCCTTCTGCGGAAAGACGCCTGGCAGCGGCACTTGGGACAGCTCCGCGTCTCCGTATTCTGCGTTTCTTGCCTTCTGCATCTCAGCAAAATGCTTTCCCACTAGGTCTAGCAAGGAGAAACTGTGGCAGCTGAGTAGATGTAGCCCGGCCCGCCCTTTGAAGTTGACAAGTTCTTGGCATCTCAGAGCCTCAAGGGAAGAGCAAGGTTATCTATGGTAGGCTGGGGCAGAACTAGCAGCAAGCAGAGCAAAGTTGTCCAAGAATAGCTTCCATTAGAATGCTAATGGCAATTGAAGAGGCAGGCCAGTGGCAAGCCACTAGCTTCTAGCAGTTTGAAAGTTGCAGACACAGTGCAGGTGTTGTGCGGCTTCCTTCTTGGCCTCCTAGAAGGTGCCGCACTCTCCGTCTCTTGCTTGCCAATATGTTGCCTTGTTCCTCTTATTTTTTGGTTGGTTTTGATTTGTTTTGATGATGTTTTGGCGGGTTTTCGGAATGTTTTGGTGGTGTTTTAGAATGTTTTGTTTTCTCTTGTGTTGTTTATATTGTCTTGGCAGGTTTTGGAATGTTTGGATTCCTTTTGGCGGGTTTTAAAATATTTTGGCGGGTATTTGGAATGTTTTGGTTTGCTTTCATTTGTTTTGATTATGTTTTGGCAAGTTATTGAATGTTTCGATCACTTCTGACTGGTTTGATAGTATTTTGGCATCTTTTCAGAATGTTTTGATCAGTTTTGGCGGGTTCTAAACTATTTTGTCGGGTTTTTGGAATGTTTTGGTTGGTTTTGATTTGTTTTTATGATGTTTTGGCCAGATTTCGGAATATTTTGGCTGGTTTTTGGAATGTTTCGGTTGGTTTTGATTTGTTTTTATGATGTTTTGTTGGGTTTTTTGAATGTTTTGATCAGTTCAGGCTGGTTTTCTAATGTTTTGGCATCTTTTCAGAATGTTTTGATGAGTTTTTCGGGTCTAAATCATTTTGGCGGGTTTCCAGAATGTTTTGGTTGGTTTTGATTTGTTTTTATGATGTTTAGGTGGGTTTTCGGAATGTTTTGGTTGGGTTTTAGAATGTTTTGTATTCTCTTGAGTTGTTTTTATTGTGTTGGCAGGTTTTGGAATGTTTGGATTCATTTTCGCGGGTATTTGGAATGTTTTTTAATGGGTATTCGGAAGGTTTTGATTAGTTTTGACGGGTTTTGAAATATTTTGGCGGGTTTTTAGAAGTTTTAGATTTGTTTTGATTTGTTTTGATTCTGTTTAGCCCAGTTTTTGGTGTGTTTGGATTAGCTTTGGTGGGCTTGATCATGTTTTGTCAGGTTTTTTCGAATGTATTGATGACTTCTGTCTGGTTTTCTATTTTGGCGGGTTTGAAAATATTTTTGGATTAGTTTTGGCGGGTTTGAAAATATTTTGGCTCTTTGCGCAGAGATGACGGTGCCGGTTGCGGTGCGCTCCGGGGCGCTCCTTCTGCGGAAAGACGCCTGGCAGCGGCACTTGGGACAGCTGCGGGTCTCCGTATTCTGCGTTTCTTGCCTTCTGCATCTCAGCAAAATGCTTTCCCACTAGGTCTAGCAAGGAGAAACTGTGGCAGCTGAGTAGATGTAGCCCGGCCCGCCCTTTGAAGTTGACAAGTTCTTGGCATCTCAGAGCCTCAAGGCAAGAGCAAGGTTCTCTATGGTAGGCTGGGGCAGAACTAGCAGCAAGCAGAGCAAAGTTGTCCAAGAATAGCTTCCATTGGAATGCTAATGGCAATTGAAGAGGCAGGCCAGTGGCAAGCCACTAGCTTCTAGCAGTTTGAAAGTTGCAGACACAGTGCAGGTGTTGTGCGGCTTCCTTCTTGGCCTCCTAGAAGGTGCCGCGCTCTCCGTCTCTTGCTTGCCAATATGTTGCCTTGTTCCTCTTATTTTTTGGTTGGTTTTGATTTGTTTTGATGATGTTTTGGCGGGTTTTCGGAATGTTTTGGTGGTGTTTTAGAATGTTTTGTTTTCTCTTGTGTTGTTTATATTTTCTTGGCAGGTTTTGGAATGTTTGGATTCCTTTTGGCGGGTTTTCAAATCTTTTGGCGGGTATTTGGAATGTTTTGGTTTGCTTTCATTTGTTTTGATGATGTTTTGGCAAGTTATTGAATGTTTCGATCACTTCTTACTGGTTTGATAGTATTTTGGCATCTTTTCAGAATGTTTTGATCAGTTTTGGCGGGTTCTAAACTATTTTGTCGGGTTTTTGCAATGTTTTGGTTGGTTTTGATTTGTTTTTATGATGTTTTGGCTGGATTTCGGAATATTTTGGCTGGTTTTTGGAATGTTTCGGTTGGTTTTGATTTGTTTTTATGATGTTTTGCCAAGTTTTTTGAATGTTTTGATCAGTTCAGGCTGGTTTTCTAATGTTTTGTCATCTTTTCAGAATGTTTTGATGAGTTTTGCGGGTCGAAATAATTTTGGCGGGTTTTCGGAATATTTTGGTTGGTTTTGATTTGTTTTTATGATGTTTTTGCGGGTTTTCGGAATGTTTTGGTTGGGTTTTAGAATGTTTTGTATTCTCTTGAGTTGTTTTTATTGTGTTGGCAGGTTTAGGAATGTTTGGATTCATTTTGGCGGGTTTTAAAATCTTTTGGCGGGTATTTGGAATGTTTTGGCGGGTATTCGGAAGGTTTTGATTAGTTTTGACGGGTTTTGAAATATTTTGGCCGGTTTTTACAAGATTTAGATTTGTTTTGATTTGTTTTGATTCTGTTTAGCCCAGTTTTTGGTGTGTTTGGATTAGCTTTGGTGGGCTTTATCATGTTTTGTCATTTTTTTTCGAATGTATTGATGACTTCTGTCTGGTTTTCTATTTTGGCGGGTTTGAAAATATTTTTGGATTAGTTTTGGCGGGTTTTAAAATATTTTGGCTCTTTGCGCAGAGATGACGGTGCCGGTTGCGGTGCGCTCCGGGGCACTCCTTCTGCGGAAAGACGCCTGGCAGCGGCACTTGGGACAGCTCCGCGTCTCCGTATTGTGCGTTTCTTGCCTTCTGCATCTCAGCAAAATGCTTTCCCACTAGGTCTAGCAAGGAGAAACTGTGGCAGCTGAGTAGATGTAGCCCGGCCCGCCCTTTGAAGTTGACAAGTTCTTGGCATCTCAGAGCCTCAAGGCAAGAGCAAGGTTATCTATGGTAGGCTGGGGCAGAACTAGCAGCAAGCAGAGCAAAGTTGTCCAAGAATAGCTTCCATTGGAATGCTAATGGCAATTGAAGAGGCAGGCCAGTGGCAAGCCACTAGCTTCTAGCAGTTTGAAAGTTGCAGACACAGTGCAGGTGTTGTGCGGCTTCCTTCTTGGCCTCCTAGAAGGTGCCGCGCTCTCCGTCTCTTGCTTGCCAATATGTTGCCTTGTTCCACTTGTTTTTTGGTTGGTTTTGAATTATTTTGATGATGTTTTGGCGGGTTTTCGGAATGTTTTGGTGGTGTTTTAGAATGTTTTGTTTTCTCTTGTGTTGTTTATATTGTCTTGGCAGGTTTTGGAATGTTTGGATTCCTTTTGGCGGGTTTTCAAATATTTTGGCGGGTATTTGGAATGTTTTGGTTTGCTTTCATTTGTTTTGATTATATTTTGGCAAGTTATTGAAAGTTTCCTTTTCAGAATGTTTTGATCAGTTTTGGCGGGTTCTACACTATTTTGTCGGGTTTTTGGAATGTTTCGGTTGGTTTTGATTTGTTTTGATGATGTTTTGGTGGGTTTTCGGAATGTTTTGGTTGGGTTTTAGAATGTTTTGTATTCTCTTGAGTTGTTTTTATTGTGTTGGCAGGTTTAGGAATGTTTGGATTCATTTTGGCGGGTTTTAAAATCTTTTGGCGGGTATTTGGAATGTTTTGGCGGGTATTCGGAAGGTTTTGATTAGTTTTGACGGGTTTTGAAATATTTTGGCCGGTTTTTACAAGATTTAGATTTGTTTTGATTTGTTTTGATTCTGTTTAGCCCAGTTTTTGGTGTGTTTGGATTAGCTTTGGTGGGCTTGATCATGTTTTGTCATTTTTTTTCGAATGTATTGATCACTTCTGTCTGGTTTTCTATTTTGGCGGGTTTGAAAATATTTTTGGATTAGTTTTGGCGGGTTTGAAAATATTTTGGCTCTTTGCGCAGAGATGACGGTGCCGGTTGCGGTGCGCTCCGGGGCGCTCCTTCTGCGGAAAGACGCCTGGCAGCGGCACTTGGGACAGCTCCGCGTCTCCGTATTCTGCGTTTCTTGCCTTCTGCATCTCAGCAAAATGCTTTCCCACTAGGTCTAGCAAGGAGAAACTGTGGCAGCTGAGTAGATGTAGCCCGGCCCGCCCTTTGAAGTTGACAAGTTCTTGGCATCTCAGAGCCTCAAGGCAAGAGCAAGGTTATCTATGGTAGGCTGGGGCAGAACTAGCAGCAAGCAGAGCAAAGTTGTCCAAAAATAGCTTCCATTGGAATGCTAATGGCAATTGAAGAGGCAGGCCAGTGGCAAGCCACTAGCTTCTAGCAGTTTGAAAGTTGCAGACACAGTGCAGGTGTTGTGCGGCTTCCTTCTTGGCCTCCTAGAAGGTGCCGCGCTCTCCGTCTCTTGCTTGCCAATATGTTGCCTTGTTCCACTTGTTTTTTGGTTGGTTTTGAATTATTTTGATGATGTTTTGGCGGGTTTTCGGAATGTTTTGGTGGTGTTTTAGAATGTTTTGTTTTCTCTTGTGTTGTTTATATTGTCTTGGCAGGTTTTGGAATGTTTGGATTCCTTTTGGCGGGTTTTCAAATCTTTTGGCGGGTATTTGGAATGTTTTGGTTTGCTTTCATTTGTTTTGATTATATTTTGGCAAGTTATTGAAAGTTTCCTTTTCAGAATGTTTTGATCAGTTTTGGCGGGTTCTACACTATTTTGTCGGGTTTTTGGAATGTTTCGGTTGGTTTTGATTTGTTTTGATGATGTTTTGGTGGGTTTTCGGAATGTTTTGGTTGGGTTTTAGAATGTTTTGTATTCTCTTGAGTTGTTTTTATTGTGTTGGCAGGTTTTGGAATGTTTGGATTCATTTTGGCGGGTTTTAAAATCTTTTGGCGGGTATTTGGAATGTTTTTTAATGGGTATTCGGTAGGTTTTGATTAGTTTTGATGGGTTTTGAAATATTTTGGCGGGTTTTTACAAGATTTAGATTTGTTTTGATTTGTTTTGATTCTGTTTAGCCCAGGTTTTGGTGTGTTTGGATTAGCTTTGGTGGGCTTTATCATGTTTTGTCAGGTTTTTTTCCAATGTATTGATCACTTCCGTCCGGTTTTCTATTTTGGCGGGTTTGAAAATATTTTGGCTCTTTGCGCAGAGATGACGGTGCCGGTTGCGGTGCGCTCCGGGGCGCTCCTTCTGCGGAAAGACGCCTGGCAGCGGCACTTGGGACAGCTCCGCGTCTCCGTATTCTGCGTTTCTTGCCTTCTGCATCTCAGCAAAATGCTTTCCCACTAGGTCTAGCAAGGAGAAACTGTGCCAGCTGAGTAGATGTAGCCCGGCCCGCCCTTTGAAGTTGACAAGTTCTTGGCATCTCAGAGCCTCAAGGGAAGAGCAAGGTTCTCTATGCTAGGCTGGGGCAGAACTAGCAGCAAGCAGAGCAAAGTTGTCCAAGAATAGCTTCCATTGGAATGCTAATGGCAATTGAAGAGGCAGGCCAGTGGCAAGCCACTAGCTTCTAGCAGTTTGAAAGTTGCAGACACAGTGCAGGTGTTGTGCGGCTTCCTTCTTGGCCTCCTAGAAGGTGCCGCACTCTCCGTCTCTTGCTTGCCAATATGTTGCCTTGTTCCTCTTATTTTTTGGTTGGTTTTGATTTGTTTTGATGATGTTTTGGCGGGTTTTCGGAATGTTTTGGTGGTGTTTTAGAATGTTTTGTTTTCTCTTGTGTTGTTTATATTGTCTTGGCAGGTTTTGGAATGTTTGGATTCCTTTTGGCGGGTTTTAAAATCTTTTGGCGGGTATTTGGAATGTTTTGGTTTGCTTTCATTTGTTTTGATTATGTTTTGGCAAGTTATTGAATGTTTCGATCACTTCTGACTGGTTTGATAGTATTTTGGCATCTTTTCAGAATGTTTTGATCAGTTTTGGCGGGTTCTAAACTATTTTGTCGGGTTTTTGGAATGTTTCGGTTGGTTTTGATTTGTTTTTATGATGTTTTGGCCAGATTTCGGAATATTTTGGCTGGTTTTTGGAATGTTTCGGTTGGTTTTGATTTGTTTTTATGATGTTTTGTTGGGTTTTTTGAATGTTTTGATCAGTTCAGGCTGGTTTTCTAATGTTTTGGCATCTTTTCAGAATGTTTTCATGAGTTTTTCGGGTCTAAATCATTTTGGCGGGTTTCCAGAATGTTTTGGTTGGTTTTGATTTGTTTTTATGATGTTTAGGTGGGTTTTCAGAATGTTTTCTTTGGGTTTTAGAATGTTTTGTATTCTCTTGAGTTGTTTTTATTGTGTTGGCAGGTTTTGGAATGTTTGGATTCATTTTCGCGGGTATTTGGAATGTTTTGGCGGGTATTCGGAAGGTTTTGATTAGTTTTGACGGGTTTTGAAATATTTTGGCGGGTTTTTACAAGATTTAGATTTGTTTTGATTTGTTTTGATTCTGTTTAGCCCAGTTTTTGGTGTGTTTGGATTAGCTTTGGTGGGCTTTATCATGTTTTGTCAGGTTTTTTCGAATGTATTGATCACTTCTGTCTGGTTTTCTATTTTGGCGGGTTTGAATATATTTTTGGATTAGTTTTGGCGGGTTTGAAAATATTTTTGGATTAGTTTTGGCGGGTTTTAAAATATTTTGGCTCTTTGCGCAGAGATGACGGTGCCGGTTGCGGTGCGCTCCGGGGCGCTCCTTCTGCGGAAAGACGCCTGGTAGCGGCACTTGGGACAGCTCCGCGTCTCCGTATTCTGCGTTTCTTGCCTTCTGCATCTCAGCAAAATGCTTTCCCACTAGGTCTAGCAAGGAGAAACTGTGGCAGCTGAGTAGATGTAGCCCGGCCCGCCCTTTGAAGTTGACAAGTTCTTGGCATCTCAGAGCCTCAAGGGAAGAGCAAGGTTATCTATGGTAGGCTGGGGCAGAACTAGCAGCAAGCAGAGCAAAGTTGTCCAAAAATAGCTTCCATTGGAATGCTAATGGCAATTGAAGAGGCAGGCCAGTGGCAAGCCACTAGCTTCTAGCAGTTTGAAAGTTGCAGACACAGTGCAGGTGTTGTGCGGCTTCCTTCTTGGCCTCCTAGAAGGTGCCGCGCTCTCCGTCTCTTGCTTGCCAATATGTTGCCGTGTTCCACTTGTTTTTTGGTTGGTTTTGAATTATTTTGATGATGTTTTGGCGGGTTTTCGGAATGTTTTGGTGGTGTTTTAGAATGTTTTGTTTTCTCTTGTGTTGTTTATATTGTCTTGGCAGGTTTTGGAATGTTTGGATTCCTTTTGGCGGGTTTTAAAATATTTTGGTGGGTATTTGGAATGTTTTGGATTGCTTTCATTTGTTTTGATTATGTTTTGGCAAGTTATTGAAAGTTTCGATCACTTCAGACTGGTTTTCTAGTATTTTGGCATCTTTTCAGAATGTTTTGATGAGTTTTGGCGGGTTCTACACTATTTTGTCGGGTTTTTGGAATGTTTCGGTTGGTTTTGATTTGTTTTGATGATGTTTTGGTGGGTTTTCGGAATGTTTTGGTTGGGTTTTAGAATGTTTTGTATTCTCTTGCGTTGTTTTTATTGTGTTGGCAGGTTTTGGAATGTTTGGATTCATTTTGGCGGGTTTTAAAATCTTTTGGCGGGTATTTGGAATGTTTTTTAATGGGTATTCGGAAGGTTTTGATTAGTTTTGACGGGTTTTGAAATATTTTGGCCGGTTTTTAGAAGATTTAGATTTGTTTTGATTTGTTTTGATTCTGTTTAGCCCAGTTTTTGGTGTGTTTGGATTAGCTTTGGTGGGCTTTATCATGTTTTGTCAGGTTTTTTTCCAATGTATTGATCACTTCCGTCCGGTTTTCTATTATGGCGGGTTTGAAAATATTTTGGCTCTTTGCGCAGAGATGACGGTGCCGGTTGCGGTGCGCTCCGGGGCGCTCCTTCTGCGGAAAGACGCCTGGCAGCGGCACTTGGGACAGCTCCGCGTCTCCGTATTCTGCGTTTCTTGCCTTCTGCATCTCAGCAAAATGCTTTCCCACTAGGTCTAGCAAGGAGAAACTGTGCCAGCTGAGTAGATGTAGCCCGGCCCGCCCTTTGAAGTTGACAAGTTCTTGGCATCTCAGAGCCTCAAGGCAAGAGCAAGGTTCTCTATGGTAGGCTGGGGCAGAACTAGCAGCAAGCAGAGCAAAGTTGTCCAAGAATAGCTTCCATTGGAATGCTAATGGCAATTGAAGAGGCAGGCCAGTGGCAAGCCACTAGCTTCTAGCAGTTTGAAAGTTGCAGACACAGTGCAGGTGTTGTGCGGCTTCCTTCTTGGCCTCCTAGAAGGTGCCGCACTCTCCATCTCTTGCTTGCCAATATGTTGCCTTGTTCCTCTTATTTTTTGGTTGGTTTTGATTTGTTTTGATGATGTTTTGGCGGGTTTTCGGAATGTTTTGGTGGTGTTTTAGAATGTTTTGTTTTCTCTTGTGTTGTTTATATTGTCTTGGCAGGTTTTGGAATGTTTGGATTCCTTTTGGCGGGTTTTAAAATCTTTTGGCGGGTATTTGGAATGTTTTGGTTTGCTTTCATTTGTTTTGATTATGTTTTGGCAAGTTATTGAATGTTTTGATCACTTCTTACTGGTTTGATAGTATTTTGGCATCTTTTCAGAATGTTTTGATCAGTTTTGGCGGGTTCTACACTATTTTGTCGGGTTTTTGGAATGTTTCGGTTGGTTTTGATTTGTTTTTATGATGTTTTGGTGGGTTTTTGGAATGTTTTGGTTGGGTTTTAGAATGTTTTGTATTCTCTTGCGTTGTTTTTATTGTGTTGGCAGGTTTTGGAATGTTTGGATTCATTTTGGCGGGTTTTAAAATCTTTTGGCGGGTATTTGGAATGTTTTTTAATGGGTATTCGGAAGGTTTTGATTAGTTTTGACGGGTTTTGAAATATTTTGGCGGGTTTTTACAAGATTTAGATTTGTTTTGATTTGTTTTGATTCTGTTTAGCCCAGGTTTTGGTGTGTTTGGATTAGCTTTGGTGGGCTTTATCATGTTTTGTCAGGTTTTTTTCCAATGTATTGATCACTTCCGTCCGGTTTTCTATTTTGGCGGGTTTGAAAATATTTTGGCTCTTTGCGCAGAGATGACGGTGCCGGTTGCGGTGCGCTCCGGGGCGCTCCTTCTGCGGAAAGACGCCTGGCAGCGGCACTTGGGACAGCTCCGCGTCTCCGTATTCTGCGTTTCTTGCCTTCTGCATCTCAGCAAAATGCTTTCCCATTAGGTCTAGCAAGGAGAAACTGTGGCAGCTGAGTAGATGTAGCCCGGCCCGCCCTTTGAAGTTGACAAGTTCTTGGCATCTCAGAGCCTCAAGGGAAGAGCAAGGTTCTCTATGGTAGGCTGGGGCAGAACTAGCAGCAAGCAGAGCAAAGTTGTCCAAGAATAGCTTCCATTGGAATGCTAATGGCAATTGAAGAGGCAGGCCAGTGGCAAGCCACTAGCTTCTAGCAGTTTGAAAGTTGCAGACACAGTGCAGGTGTTGTGCGGCTTCCTTCTTGGCCTCCTAGAAGGTGCCGCACTCTCCATCTCTTGCTTGCCAATATGTTGCCTTGTTCCTCTTATTTTTTGGTTGGTTTTGATTTGTTTTGATGATGTTTTGGCGGGTTTTCGGAATGTTTTGGTGGTGTTTTAGAATGTTTTGTTTTCTCTTGTGTTGTTTATATTGTCTTGGCAGGTTTTGGAATGTTTGGATTCCTTTTGGCGGGTTTTAAAATCTTTTGGCGGGTATTTGGAATGTTTTGGTTTGCTTTCATTTGTTTTGATTATGTTTTGGCAAGTTATTGAATGTTTTGATCACTTCTTACTGGTTTGATAGTATTTTGGCATCTTTTCAGAATGTTTTGATCAGTTTTGGCGGGTTCTACACTATTTTGTCGGGTTTTTGGAATGTTTCGGTTGGTTTTGATTTGTTTTGATGATGTTTTGGTGGGTTTTCGGAAAGTTTTGGTTGGGCTTTAGAATGTTTTGTATTCTCTTGCGTTGTTTTTATTGTGTTGGCAGGTTTTGGAATGTTTGGATTCATTTTGGCGGGTTTTAAAATCTTTTGGTGGGTATTTGGAATGTTTTTTAATGGGTATTCGGAAGGTTTTGATTAGTTTTGACGGGTTTTGAAATATTTTGGCGGGTTTTTACAAGATTTAGATTTGTTTTGATTTGTTTTGATTCTGTTTAGCCCAGGTTTTGGTGTGTTTGGATTAGCTTTGGTGGGCTTTATCATGTTTTGTCAGGTTTTTTTCCAATGTATTGATCACTTCCGTCCGGTTTTCTATTTTGGCGGGTTTGAAAATATTTTGGCTCTTTGCGCAGAGATGACGGTGCCGGTTGCGGTGCGCTCCGGGGCGCTCCTTCTGCGGAAAGACGCCTGGCAGCGGCACTTGGGACAGCTCCGCGTCTCCGTATTCTGCGTTTCTTGCCTTCTGCATCTCAGCAAAATGCTTTCCCATTAGGTCTAGCAAGGAGAAACTGTGGCAGCTGAGTAGATGTAGCCCGGCCCGCCCTTTGAAGTTGACAAGTTCTTGGCATCTCAGAGCCTCAAGGCAAGAGCAAGGTTCTCTATGGTAGGCTGGGGCAGAACTAGCAGCAAGCAGAGCAAAGTTGTCCAAGAATAGCTTCCATTGGAATGCTAATGGCAATTGAAGAGGCAGGCCAGTGGCAAGCCACTAGCTTCTAGCAGTTTGAAAGTTGCAGACACAGTGCAGGTGTTGTGCGGCTTCCTTCTTGGCCTCCTAGAAGGTGCCGCACTCTCTGTCTCTTGCTTGCCAATATGTTGCCGTGTTCCTCTTATTTTTTGGTTGGTTTTGATTTGTTTTTATGATGTTTTGGCAGGTTTTCGGAATGTTTTGGTGGTGTTTTAGAATGTTTTGTTTTCTCTTGTGTTGTTTATATTGCCTTGGCAGGTTTTGGAATGTTTGGATTCCTTTTGGCGGGTTTTAAAATCTTTTGGCGGGTATTTGGAATGTTTTGGTTTGCTTTCATTTGTTTTGATTATGTTTTGGCAAGTTATTGAATGTTTCGATCACTTCTGACTGGTTTGATAGTATTTTGGCGTCTTTTCAGAATGTTTTGATCAGTTTTGGCGGGTTCTAAACTATTTTGTCGGGTTTTTGGAATGTTTCGGTTGGTTTTGATTTGTTTTTATGATGTTTTGGCCAGATTTCGGAATATTTTGGCTGGTTTTTGGAATGTTTCGGTTGGTTTTGATTTGTTTTTATGATGTTTTGTCGGGTTTTTTGAATGTTTTGATCAGTTCAGGCTGGTTTTCTAATGTTTTGGCATCTTTTCAGAATGTTTTGATGAGTTTTTCGGGTCTAAATCATTTTGGCGGGTTTCCCGAATGTTTTGGTTGGTTTTGATTTGTTTTTATGATGTTTAGGTGGGTTTTCGGAATGTTTTGGTTGGGTTTTAGAATGTTTTGTATTCTCTTGAGTTGTTTTTATTGTGTTGGCAGGTTTTGGAATGTTTGGATTCATTTTCGCGGGTATTTGGAATGTTTTTTAATGGGTATTCGGAAGGTTTTGATTAGTTTTGACGGGTTTTGAAATATTTTGGCGGGTTTTTACAAGATTTAGATTTGTTTTGATTTGTTTTGATTCTGTTTAGCCCAGTTTTTGGTGTGTTTGGATTAGCTTTGGTGGGCTTGATCATGTTTTGTCAGGTTTTTTCGAATGTATTGATGACTTCTGTCTGGTTTTCTATTTTGGCGGGTTTGAAAATATTTTTGGATTAGTTTTGGCGGGTTTGAAAATATTTTGGCTCTTTGCGCAGAGATGACGGTGCCGGTTGCGGTGCGCTCCGGGGCGCTCCTTCTGCGGAAAGACGCCTGGCAGCGGCACTTGGGACAGCTCCGCGTCTCCGTATTGTGCGTTTCTTGCCTTCTGCATCTCAGCAAAATGCTTTCCCACTAGGTCTAGCAAGGAGAAACTGTGGCAGCTGAGTAGATGTAGCCCGGCCCGCCCTTTGAAGTTGACAAGTTCTTGGCATCTCAGAGCCTCAAGGGAAGAGCAAGGTTCTCTATGGTAGGCTGGGGCAGAACTAGCAGCAAGCAGAGCAAAGTTGTCCAAAAATAGCTTCCATTGGAATGCTAATGGCAATTGAAGAGGCAGGCCAGTGGCAAGCCACTAGCTTCTAGCAGTTTGAAAGTTGCAGACACAGTGCAGGTGTTGTGCGGCTTCCTTCTTGGCCTCCTAGAAGGTGCCGCGCTCTCCGTCTCTTGCTTGCCAATATGTTGCCGTGTTCCTCTTATTTTTTGGTTGGTTTTGATTTGTTTTGATGATGTTTTGGCGGGTTTTCGGAATGTTTTGGTGATGTTTTAGAATGTTTTGTTTTCTCTTGTGTTGTTTATATTGTCTTGGCAGGTTTTGGAATGTTTGGATTCCTTTTGGCGGGTTTTAAAATCTTTTGGCGGGTATTTGGAATGTTTTGGTTTGGTTTCATTTGTTTTGATTATGTTTTGGCAAGTTATTGAATGTTTTGATCACTTCTTACTGGTTTGATAATATTTTGGCATCTTTTCAGAATGTTTTGATCAGTTTTGGCGGGTTCTAAACTATTTTGTCGGGTTTTTGCAATGTTTCGGTTGGTTTTGATTTGTTTTTATGATGTTTTGGCCAGATTTCGGAATATTTTGGCTGGTTTTTGGAATGTTTCGGTTGGTTTTGATTTGTTTTTATGATGTTTTGCCAAGTTTTTTGAATGTTTTGATCAGTTCAGGCTGGTTTTCTAATGTTTTGGCATCTTTTCAGAATGTTTTGATGAGTTTTGCGTGTCTAAATCATTTTGGTGGGTTTTCGGAATGTTTTGGTTGGTTTTGATTTGTTTTTATGATGTTTTGGCGGGTTTTCGGAATGTTTTGGTTGGGTTTTAGAATGTTTTGTATTCTCTTGAGTTGTTTTTATTGTGTTGGCAGGTTTTGGAATGTTTGGATTCCTTTTGGCGGGTTTTAAAATCTTTTGGCGGGTATTTGGAATGTTTTGGCGGGTATTCGGAAGGTTTTGATTAGTTTTGACGGGTTTTAAAATATTTTGGCGGGTTTTTAGAAGGTTTCGATTTGTTTTGATTTGTTTTGATTCTGTTTAGCCCAGTTTTTGGTGTGTTTGGATTAGCTTTGGTGGGCTTTATCATGTTTTGTCAGGTTTTTTCGAATGTATTGATCACTTCTGTCTGGTTTTCTATTTTGGCAGGTTTGAAAATATTTTTGGATTAGTTTTGGCGGGTTTGAAAATATTTTGGCTTTTTGCGCAGAGATGACGGTGCCGGTTGCGGTGCGCTCCGGGGCGCTCCTTCTGCGGAAAGACGCCTGGCAGCGGCACTTGGGACAGCTCCGCGTCTCCGTATTCTGCGTTTCTTGCCTTCTGCATCTCAGCAAAATGCTTTCCCACTAGGTCTAGCAAGGAGAAACTGTGGCAGCTGAGTAGATGTAGCCCGGCCCACCCTTTGAAGTTGACAAGTTCTTGGCATCTCAGAGCCTCAAGGCAAGAGCAAGGTTCTCTATGGTAGGCTGGGGCAGAACTAGCAGCAAGCAGAGCAAAGTTGTCCAAGAATAGCTTCCATTGGAATGCTAATGGCAATTGAAGAGGCAGGCCAGTGGCAAGCCACTAGCTTCTAGCAGTTTGAAAGTTGCAGACACAGTGCAGGTGTTGTGCGGCTTCCTTCTTGGCCTCCTAGAAGGTGCCGCACTCTCCGTCTCTTGCTTGCCAATATGTTGCCTTGTTCCTCTTATTTTTTGGTTGGTTTTGATTTGTTTTGATGATGTTTTGGCGGGTTTTCGGAATGTTTTGGTGGTGTTTTAGAATGTTTTGTTTTCTCTTGTGTTGTTTATATTGTCTTGGCAGGTTTTGGAATGTTTGGATTGCTTTTGGCGGGTTTTAAAATCTTTTGGCGGGTATTTGGAATGTTTTGGTTTGCTTTCATTTGTTTTGATTATGTTTTGGCAAGTTATTGAATGTTTTGATCACTTCTTACTGGTTTGATAGTATTTTGGCATCTTTTCAGAATGTTTTGATCAGTTTTGGCGGGTTCTAAACTATTTTGTCGGGTTTTTGGAATGTTTCGGTTGGTTTTGATTTGTTTTTATGATGTTTTGGCTGGATTTCGGAATATTTTGGCTGGTTTTTGGAATGTTTTGGTTGGTTTTGATTTGTTTTGATGATGTTTTGCCAAGTTTTTTGAATGTTTTGATCAGTTCAGGCTGGTTTTCTAATGTTTTGTCATCTTTTCAGAATGTTTTGATGAGTTTTGCGGGTCGAAATAATTTTGGCGGGTTTTCGGAATATTTTGGTTGGTTTTGATTTGTTTTTATGATGTTTTGGCGGGTTTTCGGAATGTTTTGGTTGGGTTTTAGAATGTTTTGTATTCTCTTGAGTTGTTTTTATTGTGTTGGCAGGTTTAGGAATGTTTGGATTCATTTTGGCGGGTTTTAAAATCATTTGGCGGGTATTTGGAATGTTTTGGCGGGTATTCGGAAGGTTTTGATTAGTTTTGACGGGTTTTGAAATATTTTGGCGGGTTTTTAGAAGGTTTCGATTTGTTTCGATTTGTTTTGATTCTGTTTAGCCCAGTTTTTGGTGTGTTTGGATTAGCTTTGGTGGGCTTTATCGTGTTTTGTCAGGTTTTTTCGAATGTATTGATGACTTCTGTCTGGTTTTCTATTTTGGCGGGTTTGAAAATATTTTTGGATTAGTTTTGGCGGGTTTTAAAATATTTTGGCTCTTTGCGCAGAGTTGACGGTGCCGGTTGCGGTGCCCTCCGGGGCGCTCCTTCTGCGGAAAGACGCCTGGTAGCGGCACTTGGGACAGCTCCGCGTCTCCGTATTGTGCGTTTCTTGCCTTCTGCATCTCAGCAAAATGCTTTCCCACTAGGTCTAGCAAGGAGAAACTGTGGCAGCTGAGTAGATGTAGCCCGGCCCGCCCTTTGAAGTTGACAAGTTCTTGGCATCTCAGAGCCTCAAGGCAAGAGCAAGGTTCTCTATGGTAGGCTGGGGCAGAACTAGCAGCAAGCAGAGCAAAGTTGTCCAAGAATAGCTTCCATTGGAATGCTAATGGCAATTGAAGAGGCAGGCCAGTGGCAAGCCACTAGCTTCTAGCAGTTTGAAAGTTGCAGACACAGTGCAGGTGTTGTGCGGCTTCCTTCTTGGCCTCCTAGAAGGTGCCGCACTCTCCATCTCTTGCTTGCCAATATGTTGCCTTGTTCCTCTTATTTTTTGGTTGGTTTTGATTTGTTTTGATGATGTTTTGGCGGGTTTTCGGAATGTTTTGGTGGTGTTTTAGAATGTTTTGTTTTCTCTTGTGTTGTTTATATTTTCTTGGCAGGTTTTGGAATGTTTGGATTCCTTTTGGCGGGTTTTAAAATCTTTTGGCGGGTATTTGGAATGTTTTGGTTTGCTTTCATTTGTTTTGATTATGTTTTGGCAAGTTATTGAATGTTTTGATCACTTCTTACTGGTTTGATAGTATTTTGGCATCTTTTCAGAATGTTTTGATCAGTTTTGGCGGGTTCTAAACTATTTTGTCGGGTTTTTGCAATGTTTCGGTTGGTTTTGATTTGTTTTTATGATGTTTTGGCCAGATTTCGGAATATTTTGGCTGGTTTTTGGAATGTTTCGGTTGGTTTTGATTTGTTTTTATGATGTTTTGCCAAGTTTTTTGAATGTTTTGATCAGTTCAGGCTGGTTTTCTAATGTTTTGGCATCTTTTCAGAATGTTTTGATGAGTTTTGCGTGTCTAAATCATTTTGGTGGGTTTTCGGAATGTTTTGGTTGGTTTTGATTTGTTTTTATGATGTTTTGGCGGGTTTTCGGAATGTTTTGGTTGGGTTTTAGAATGTTTTGTATTCTCTTGAGTTGTTTTTATTGTGTTGGCAGGTTTTGGAATGTTTGGATTCCTTTTGGCGGGTTTTCAAATCTTTTGGCGGGTATTTGGAATGTTTTGGTTTGCTTTCATTTGTTTTGATGATGTTTTGGCAAGTTATTGAATGTTTCGATCACTTCTTACTGGTTTGATAGTATTTTGGCATCTTTTCAGAATGTTTTGATCAGTTTTGGCGGGTTCTAAACTATTTTGTCGGGTTTTTGCAATGTTTTGGTTGGTTTTGATTTGTTTTTATGATGTTTTGGCTGGATTTCGGAATATTTTGGCTGGTTTTTGGAATGTTTCGGTTGGTTTTGATTTGTTTTTATGATGTTTTGCCAAGTTTTTTGAATGTTTTGATCAGTTCAGGCTGGTTTTCTAATGTTTTGTCATCTTTTCAGAATGTTTTGATGAGTTTTGCGGGTCGAAATAATTTTGGCGGGTTTTCGGAATATTTTGGTTGGTTTTGATTTGTTTTTATGATGTTTTTGCGGGTTTTCGGAATGTTTTGGTTGGGTTTTAGAATGTTTTGTATTCTCTTGAGTTGTTTTTATTGTGTTGGCAGGTTTAGGAATGTTTGGATTCATTTTGGCGGGTTTTAAAATCATTTGGCGGGTATTTGGAATGTTTTGGCGGGTATTCGGAAGGTTTTGATTAGTTTTGACGGGTTTTGAAATATTTTGGCCGGTTTTTACAAGATTTAGATTTGTTTTGATTTGTTTTGATTCTGTTTAGCCCAGTTTTTGGTGTGTTTGGATTAGCTTTGGTGGGCTTTATCATGTTTTGTCATTTTTTTTCGAATGTATTGATGACTTCTGTCTGGTTTTCTATTTTGGCGGGTTTGAAAATATTTTTGGATTAGTTTTGGCGGGTTTTAAAATATTTTGGCTCTTTGCGCAGAGATGACGGTGCCGGTTGCGGTGCGCTCCGGGGCACTCCTTCTGCGGAAAGACGCCTGGCAGCGGCACTTGGGACAGCTCCGCGTCTCCGTATTGTGCGTTTCTTGCCTTCTGCATCTCAGCAAAATGCTTTCCCACTAGGTCTAGCAAGGAGAAACTGTGGCAGCTGAGTAGATGTAGCCCGGCCCGCCCTTTGAAGTTGACAAGTTCTTGGCATCTCAGAGCCTCAAGGCAAGAGCAAGGTTATCTATGGTAGGCTGGGGCAGAACTAGCAGCAAGCAGAGCAAAGTTGTCCAAGAATAGCTTCCATTGGAATGCTAATGGCAATTGAAGAGGCAGGCCAGTGGCAAGCCACTAGCTTCTAGCAGTTTGAAAGTTGCAGACACAGTGCAGGTGTTGTGCGGCTTCCTTCTTGGCCTCCTAGAAGGTGCCGCGCTCTCCGTCTCTTGCTTGCCAATATGTTGCCTTGTTCCACTTGTTTTTTGGTTGGTTTTGAATTATTTTGATGATGTTTTGGCGGGTTTTCGGAATGTTTTGGTGGTGTTTTAGAATGTTTTGTTTTCTCTTGTGTTGTTTATATTGTCTTGGCAGGTTTTGGAATGTTTGGATTCCTTTTGGCGGGTTTTCAAATATTTTGGCGGGTATTTGGAATGTTTTGGTTTGCTTTCATTTGTTTTGATTATATTTTGGCAAGTTATTGAAAGTTTCCTTTTCAGAATGTTTTGATCAGTTTTGGCGGGTTCTACACTATTTTGTCGGGTTTTTGGAATGTTTCGGTTGGTTTTGATTTGTTTTGATGATGTTTTGGTGGGTTTTCGGAATGTTTTGGTTGGGTTTTAGAATGTTTTGTATTCTCTTGAGTTGTTTTTATTGTGTTGGCAGGTTTAGGAATGTTTGGATTCATTTTGGCGGGTTTTAAAATCTTTTGGCGGGTATTTGGAATGTTTTGGCGGGTATTCGGAAGGTTTTGATTAGTTTTGACGGGTTTTGAAATATTTTGGCCGGTTTTTACAAGATTTAGATTTGTTTTGATTTGTTTTGATTCTGTTTAGCCCAGTTTTTGGTGTGTTTGGATTAGCTTTGGTGGGCTTGATCATGTTTTGTCATTTTTTTTCGAATGTATTGATCACTTCTGTCTGGTTTTCTATTTTGGCGGGTTTGAAAATATTTTTGGATTAGTTTTGGCGGGTTTGAAAATATTTTGGCTCTTTGCGCAGAGATGACGGTGCCGGTTGCGGTGCGCTCCGGGGCGCTCCTTCTGCGGAAAGACGCCTGGCAGCGGCACTTGGGACAGCTCCGCGTCTCCGTATTCTGCGTTTCTTGCCTTCTGCATCTCAGCAAAATGCTTTCCCACTAGGTCTAGCAAGGAGAAACTGTGGCAGCTGAGTAGATGTAGCCCGGCCCGCCCTTTGAAGTTGACAAGTTCTTGGCATCTCAGAGCCTCAAGGCAAGAGCAAGGTTATCTATGGTAGGCTGGGGCAGAACTAGCAGCAAGCAGAGCAAAGTTGTCCAAAAATAGCTTCCATTGGAATGCTAATGGCAATTGAAGAGGCAGGCCAGTGGCAAGCCACTAGCTTCTAGCAGTTTGAAAGTTGCAGACACAGTGCAGGTGTTGTGCGGCTTCCTTCTTGGCCTCCTAGAAGGTGCCGCGCTCTCCGTCTCTTGCTTGCCAATATGTTGCCTTGTTCCACTTGTTTTTTGGTTGGTTTTGAATTATTTTGATGATGTTTTGGCGGGTTTTCGGAATGTTTTGGTGGTGTTTTAGAATGTTTTGTTTTCTCTTGTGTTGTTTATATTGTCTTGGCAGGTTTTGGAATGTTTGGATTCCTTTTGGCGGGTTTTCAAATCTTTTGGCGGGTATTTGGAATGTTTTGGTTTGCTTTCATTTGTTTTGATTATATTTTGGCAAGTTATTGAAAGTTTCCTTTTCAGAATGTTTTGATCAGTTTTGGCGGGTTCTACACTATTTTGTCGGGTTTTTGGAATGTTTCGGTTGGTTTTGATTTGTTTTGATGATGTTTTGGTGGGTTTTCGGAATGTTTTGGTTGGGTTTTAGAATGTTTTGTATTCTCTTGAGTTGTTTTTATTGTGTTGGCAGGTTTTGGAATGTTTGGATTCATTTTGGCGGGTTTTAAAATCTTTTGGCGGGTATTTGGAATGTTTTTTAATGGGTATTCGGTAGGTTTTGATTAGTTTTGATGGGTTTTGAAATATTTTGGCGGGTTTTTACAAGATTTAGATTTGTTTTGATTTGTTTTGATTCTGTTTAGCCCAGGTTTTGGTGTGTTTGGATTAGCTTTGGTGGGCTTTATCATGTTTTGTCAGGTTTTTTTCCAATGTATTGATCACTTCCGTCCGGTTTTCTATTTTGGCGGGTTTGAAAATATTTTGGCTCTTTGCGCAGAGATGACGGTGCCGGTTGCGGTGCGCTCCGGGGCGCTCCTTCTGCGGAAAGACGCCTGGCAGCGGCACTTGGGACAGCTCCGCGTCTCCGTATTCTGCGTTTCTTGCCTTCTGCATCTCAGCAAAATGCTTTCCCACTAGGTCTAGCAAGGAGAAACTGTGCCAGCTGAGTAGATGTAGCCCGGCCCGCCCTTTGAAGTTGACAAGTTCTTGGCATCTCAGAGCCTCAAGGGAAGAGCAAGGTTCTCTATGCTAGGCTGGGGCAGAACTAGCAGCAAGCAGAGCAAAGTTGTCCAAGAATAGCTTCCATTGGAATGCTAATGGCAATTGAAGAGGCAGGCCAGTGGCAAGCCACTAGCTTCTAGCAGTTTGAAAGTTGCAGACACAGTGCAGGTGTTGTGCGGCTTCCTTCTTGGCCTCCTAGAAGGTGCCGCACTCTCCGTCTCTTGCTTGCCAATATGTTGCCTTGTTCCTCTTATTTTTTGGTTGGTTTTGATTTGTTTTGATGATGTTTTGGCGGGTTTTCGGAATGTTTTGGTGGTGTTTTAGAATGTTTTGTTTTCTCTTGTGTTGTTTATATTGTCTTGGCAGGTTTTGGAATGTTTGGATTCCTTTTGGCGGGTTTTAAAATCTTTTGGCGGGTATTTGGAATGTTTTGGTTTGCTTTCATTTGTTTTGATTATGTTTTGGCAAGTTATTGAATGTTTCGATCACTTCTGACTGGTTTGATAGTATTTTGGCATCTTTTCAGAATGTTTTGATCAGTTTTGGCGGGTTCTAAACTATTTTGTCGGGTTTTTGGAATGTTTCGGTTGGTTTTGATTTGTTTTTATGATGTTTTGGCCAGATTTCGGAATATTTTGGCTGGTTTTTGGAATGTTTCGGTTGGTTTTGATTTGTTTTTATGATGTTTTGTTGGGTTTTTTGAATGTTTTGATCAGTTCAGGCTGGTTTTCTAATGTTTTGGCATCTTTTCAGAATGTTTTCATGAGTTTTTCGGGTCTAAATCATTTTGGCGGGTTTCCAGAATGTTTTGGTTGGTTTTGATTTGTTTTTATGATGTTTAGGTGGGTTTTCAGAATGTTTTCTTTGGGTTTTAGAATGTTTTGTATTCTCTTGAGTTGTTTTTATTGTGTTGGCAGGTTTTGGAATGTTTGGATTCATTTTCGCGGGTATTTGGAATGTTTTGGCGGGTATTCGGAAGGTTTTGATTAGTTTTGACGGGTTTTGAAATATTTTGGCGGGTTTTTACAAGATTTAGATTTGTTTTGATTTGTTTTGATTCTGTTTAGCCCAGTTTTTGGTGTGTTTGGATTAGCTTTGGTGGGCTTTATCATGTTTTGTCAGGTTTTTTCGAATGTATTGATCACTTCTGTCTGGTTTTCTATTTTGGCGGGTTTGAATATATTTTTGGATTAGTTTTGGCGGGTTTGAAAATATTTTTGGATTAGTTTTGGCGGGTTTTAAAATATTTTGGCTCTTTGCGCAGAGATGACGGTGCCGGTTGCGGTGCGCTCCGGGGCGCTCCTTCTGCGGAAAGACGCCTGGTAGCGGCACTTGGGACAGCTCCGCGTCTCCGTATTCTGCGTTTCTTGCCTTCTGCATCTCAGCAAAATGCTTTCCCACTAGGTCTAGCAAGGAGAAACTGTGGCAGCTGAGTAGATGTAGCCCGGCCCGCCCTTTGAAGTTGACAAGTTCTTGGCATCTCAGAGCCTCAAGGGAAGAGCAAGGTTATCTATGGTAGGCTGGGGCAGAACTAGCAGCAAGCAGAGCAAAGTTGTCCAAAAATAGCTTCCATTGGAATGCTAATGGCAATTGAAGAGGCAGGCCAGTGGCAAGCCACTAGCTTCTAGCAGTTTGAAAGTTGCAGACACAGTGCAGGTGTTGTGCGGCTTCCTTCTTGGCCTCCTAGAAGGTGCCGCGCTCTCCGTCTCTTGCTTGCCAATATGTTGCCGTGTTCCACTTGTTTTTTGGTTGGTTTTGAATTATTTTGATGATGTTTTGGCGGGTTTTCGGAATGTTTTGGTGGTGTTTTAGAATGTTTTGTTTTCTCTTGTGTTGTTTATATTGTCTTGGCAGGTTTTGGAATGTTTGGATTCCTTTTGGCGGGTTTTAAAATATTTTGGTGGGTATTTGGAATGTTTTGGATTGCTTTCATTTGTTTTGATTATGTTTTGGCAAGTTATTGAAAGTTTCGATCACTTCAGACTGGTTTTCTAGTATTTTGGCATCTTTTCAGAATGTTTTGATGAGTTTTGGCGGGTTCTACACTATTTTGTCGGGTTTTTGGAATGTTTCGGTTGGTTTTGATTTGTTTTGATGATGTTTTGGTGGGTTTTCGGAATGTTTTGGTTGGGTTTTAGAATGTTTTGTATTCTCTTGCGTTGTTTTTATTGTGTTGGCAGGTTTTGGAATGTTTGGATTCATTTTGGCGGGTTTTAAAATCTTTTGGCGGGTATTTGGAATGTTTTTTAATGGGTATTCGGAAGGTTTTGATTAGTTTTGACGGGTTTTGAAATATTTTGGCCGGTTTTTAGAAGATTTAGATTTGTTTTGATTTGTTTTGATTCTGTTTAGCCCAGTTTTTGGTGTGTTTGGATTAGCTTTGGTGGGCTTTATCATGTTTTGTCAGGTTTTTTTCCAATGTATTGATCACTTCCGTCCGGTTTTCTATTATGGCGGGTTTGAAAATATTTTGGCTCTTTGCGCAGAGATGACGGTGCCGGTTGCGGTGCGCTCCGGGGCGCTCCTTCTGCGGAAAGACGCCTGGCAGCGGCACTTGGGACAGCTCCGCGTCTCCGTATTCTGCGTTTCTTGCCTTCTGCATCTCAGCAAAATGCTTTCCCACTAGGTCTAGCAAGGAGAAACTGTGCCAGCTGAGTAGATGTAGCCCGGCCCGCCCTTTGAAGTTGACAAGTTCTTGGCATCTCAGAGCCTCA
The DNA here is from genome assembly GCF_036417665.1 of Passer domesticus. NCBI lineage: Eukaryota > Metazoa > Chordata > Aves > Passeriformes > Passeridae > Passer > Passer domesticus. Next base: position 11,847,724 of record NC_087481.1, on the reverse strand, counting down.
AGGCAAGAGCAAGGTTCTCTATGGTAGGCTGGGGCAGAACTAGCAGCAAGCAGAGCAAAGTTGTCCAAGAATAGCTTCCATTGGAATGCTAATGGCAATTGAAGAGGCAGGCCAGTGGCAAGCCACTAGCTTCTAGCAGTTTGAAAGTTGCAGACACAGTGCAGGTGTTGTGCGGCTTCCTTCTTGGCCTCCTAGAAGGTGCCGCACTCTCCATCTCTTGCTTGCCAATATGTTGCCTTGTTCCTCTTATTTTTTGGTTGGTTTTGATTTGTTTTGATGATGTTTTGGCGGGTTTTCGGAATGTTTTGGTGGTGTTTTAGAATGTTTTGTTTTCTCTTGTGTTGTTTATATTGTCTTGGCAGGTTTTGGAATGTTTGGATTCCTTTTGGCGGGTTTTAAAATCTTTTGGCGGGTATTTGGAATGTTTTGGTTTGCTTTCATTTGTTTTGATTATGTTTTGGCAAGTTATTGAATGTTTTGATCACTTCTTACTGGTTTGATAGTATTTTGGCATCTTTTCAGAATGTTTTGATCAGTTTTGGCGGGTTCTACACTATTTTGTCGGGTTTTTGGAATGTTTCGGTTGGTTTTGATTTGTTTTTATGATGTTTTGGTGGGTTTTTGGAATGTTTTGGTTGGGTTTTAGAATGTTTTGTATTCTCTTGCGTTGTTTTTATTGTGTTGGCAGGTTTTGGAATGTTTGGATTCATTTTGGCGGGTTTTAAAATCTTTTGGCGGGTATTTGGAATGTTTTTTAATGGGTATTCGGAAGGTTTTGATTAGTTTTGACGGGTTTTGAAATATTTTGGCGGGTTTTTACAAGATTTAGATTTGTTTTGATTTGTTTTGATTCTGTTTAGCCCAGGTTTTGGTGTGTTTGGATTAGCTTTGGTGGGCTTTATCATGTTTTGTCAGGTTTTTTTCCAATGTATTGATCACTTCCGTCCGGTTTTCTATTTTGGCGGGTTTGAAAATATTTTGGCTCTTTGCGCAGAGATGACGGTGCCGGTTGCGGTGCGCTCCGGGGCGCTCCTTCTGCGGAAAGACGCCTGGCAGCGGCACTTGGGACAGCTCCGCGTCTCCGTATTCTGCGTTTCTTGCCTTCTGCATCTCAGCAAAATGCTTTCCCATTAGGTCTAGCAAGGAGAAACTGTGGCAGCTGAGTAGATGTAGCCCGGCCCGCCCTTTGAAGTTGACAAGTTCTTGGCATCTCAGAGCCTCAAGGGAAGAGCAAGGTTCTCTATGGTAGGCTGGGGCAGAACTAGCAGCAAGCAGAGCAAAGTTGTCCAAGAATAGCTTCCATTGGAATGCTAATGGCAATTGAAGAGGCAGGCCAGTGGCAAGCCACTAGCTTCTAGCAGTTTGAAAGTTGCAGACACAGTGCAGGTGTTGTGCGGCTTCCTTCTTGGCCTCCTAGAAGGTGCCGCACTCTCCATCTCTTGCTTGCCAATATGTTGCCTTGTTCCTCTTATTTTTTGGTTGGTTTTGATTTGTTTTGATGATGTTTTGGCGGGTTTTCGGAATGTTTTGGTGGTGTTTTAGAATGTTTTGTTTTCTCTTGTGTTGTTTATATTGTCTTGGCAGGTTTTGGAATGTTTGGATTCCTTTTGGCGGGTTTTAAAATCTTTTGGCGGGTATTTGGAATGTTTTGGTTTGCTTTCATTTGTTTTGATTATGTTTTGGCAAGTTATTGAATGTTTTGATCACTTCTTACTGGTTTGATAGTATTTTGGCATCTTTTCAGAATGTTTTGATCAGTTTTGGCGGGTTCTACACTATTTTGTCGGGTTTTTGGAATGTTTCGGTTGGTTTTGATTTGTTTTGATGATGTTTTGGTGGGTTTTCGGAAAGTTTTGGTTGGGCTTTAGAATGTTTTGTATTCTCTTGCGTTGTTTTTATTGTGTTGGCAGGTTTTGGAATGTTTGGATTCATTTTGGCGGGTTTTAAAATCTTTTGGTGGGTATTTGGAATGTTTTTTAATGGGTATTCGGAAGGTTTTGATTAGTTTTGACGGGTTTTGAAATATTTTGGCGGGTTTTTACAAGATTTAGATTTGTTTTGATTTGTTTTGATTCTGTTTAGCCCAGGTTTTGGTGTGTTTGGATTAGCTTTGGTGGGCTTTATCATGTTTTGTCAGGTTTTTTTCCAATGTATTGATCACTTCCGTCCGGTTTTCTATTTTGGCGGGTTTGAAAATATTTTGGCTCTTTGCGCAGAGATGACGGTGCCGGTTGCGGTGCGCTCCGGGGCGCTCCTTCTGCGGAAAGACGCCTGGCAGCGGCACTTGGGACAGCTCCGCGTCTCCGTATTCTGCGTTTCTTGCCTTCTGCATCTCAGCAAAATGCTTTCCCATTAGGTCTAGCAAGGAGAAACTGTGGCAGCTGAGTAGATGTAGCCCGGCCCGCCCTTTGAAGTTGACAAGTTCTTGGCATCTCAGAGCCTCAAGGCAAGAGCAAGGTTCTCTATGGTAGGCTGGGGCAGAACTAGCAGCAAGCAGAGCAAAGTTGTCCAAGAATAGCTTCCATTGGAATGCTAATGGCAATTGAAGAGGCAGGCCAGTGGCAAGCCACTAGCTTCTAGCAGTTTGAAAGTTGCAGACACAGTGCAGGTGTTGTGCGGCTTCCTTCTTGGCCTCCTAGAAGGTGCCGCACTCTCTGTCTCTTGCTTGCCAATATGTTGCCGTGTTCCTCTTATTTTTTGGTTGGTTTTGATTTGTTTTTATGATGTTTTGGCAGGTTTTCGGAATGTTTTGGTGGTGTTTTAGAATGTTTTGTTTTCTCTTGTGTTGTTTATATTGCCTTGGCAGGTTTTGGAATGTTTGGATTCCTTTTGGCGGGTTTTAAAATCTTTTGGCGGGTATTTGGAATGTTTTGGTTTGCTTTCATTTGTTTTGATTATGTTTTGGCAAGTTATTGAATGTTTCGATCACTTCTGACTGGTTTGATAGTATTTTGGCGTCTTTTCAGAATGTTTTGATCAGTTTTGGCGGGTTCTAAACTATTTTGTCGGGTTTTTGGAATGTTTCGGTTGGTTTTGATTTGTTTTTATGATGTTTTGGCCAGATTTCGGAATATTTTGGCTGGTTTTTGGAATGTTTCGGTTGGTTTTGATTTGTTTTTATGATGTTTTGTCGGGTTTTTTGAATGTTTTGATCAGTTCAGGCTGGTTTTCTAATGTTTTGGCATCTTTTCAGAATGTTTTGATGAGTTTTTCGGGTCTAAATCATTTTGGCGGGTTTCCCGAATGTTTTGGTTGGTTTTGATTTGTTTTTATGATGTTTAGGTGGGTTTTCGGAATGTTTTGGTTGGGTTTTAGAATGTTTTGTATTCTCTTGAGTTGTTTTTATTGTGTTGGCAGGTTTTGGAATGTTTGGATTCATTTTCGCGGGTATTTGGAATGTTTTTTAATGGGTATTCGGAAGGTTTTGATTAGTTTTGACGGGTTTTGAAATATTTTGGCGGGTTTTTACAAGATTTAGATTTGTTTTGATTTGTTTTGATTCTGTTTAGCCCAGTTTTTGGTGTGTTTGGATTAGCTTTGGTGGGCTTGATCATGTTTTGTCAGGTTTTTTCGAATGTATTGATGACTTCTGTCTGGTTTTCTATTTTGGCGGGTTTGAAAATATTTTTGGATTAGTTTTGGCGGGTTTGAAAATATTTTGGCTCTTTGCGCAGAGATGACGGTGCCGGTTGCGGTGCGCTCCGGGGCGCTCCTTCTGCGGAAAGACGCCTGGCAGCGGCACTTGGGACAGCTCCGCGTCTCCGTATTGTGCGTTTCTTGCCTTCTGCATCTCAGCAAAATGCTTTCCCACTAGGTCTAGCAAGGAGAAACTGTGGCAGCTGAGTAGATGTAGCCCGGCCCGCCCTTTGAAGTTGACAAGTTCTTGGCATCTCAGAGCCTCAAGGGAAGAGCAAGGTTCTCTATGGTAGGCTGGGGCAGAACTAGCAGCAAGCAGAGCAAAGTTGTCCAAAAATAGCTTCCATTGGAATGCTAATGGCAATTGAAGAGGCAGGCCAGTGGCAAGCCACTAGCTTCTAGCAGTTTGAAAGTTGCAGACACAGTGCAGGTGTTGTGCGGCTTCCTTCTTGGCCTCCTAGAAGGTGCCGCGCTCTCCGTCTCTTGCTTGCCAATATGTTGCCGTGTTCCTCTTATTTTTTGGTTGGTTTTGATTTGTTTTGATGATGTTTTGGCGGGTTTTCGGAATGTTTTGGTGATGTTTTAGAATGTTTTGTTTTCTCTTGTGTTGTTTATATTGTCTTGGCAGGTTTTGGAATGTTTGGATTCCTTTTGGCGGGTTTTAAAATCTTTTGGCGGGTATTTGGAATGTTTTGGTTTGGTTTCATTTGTTTTGATTATGTTTTGGCAAGTTATTGAATGTTTTGATCACTTCTTACTGGTTTGATAATATTTTGGCATCTTTTCAGAATGTTTTGATCAGTTTTGGCGGGTTCTAAACTATTTTGTCGGGTTTTTGCAATGTTTCGGTTGGTTTTGATTTGTTTTTATGATGTTTTGGCCAGATTTCGGAATATTTTGGCTGGTTTTTGGAATGTTTCGGTTGGTTTTGATTTGTTTTTATGATGTTTTGCCAAGTTTTTTGAATGTTTTGATCAGTTCAGGCTGGTTTTCTAATGTTTTGGCATCTTTTCAGAATGTTTTGATGAGTTTTGCGTGTCTAAATCATTTTGGTGGGTTTTCGGAATGTTTTGGTTGGTTTTGATTTGTTTTTATGATGTTTTGGCGGGTTTTCGGAATGTTTTGGTTGGGTTTTAGAATGTTTTGTATTCTCTTGAGTTGTTTTTATTGTGTTGGCAGGTTTTGGAATGTTTGGATTCCTTTTGGCGGGTTTTAAAATCTTTTGGCGGGTATTTGGAATGTTTTGGCGGGTATTCGGAAGGTTTTGATTAGTTTTGACGGGTTTTAAAATATTTTGGCGGGTTTTTAGAAGGTTTCGATTTGTTTTGATTTGTTTTGATTCTGTTTAGCCCAGTTTTTGGTGTGTTTGGATTAGCTTTGGTGGGCTTTATCATGTTTTGTCAGGTTTTTTCGAATGTATTGATCACTTCTGTCTGGTTTTCTATTTTGGCAGGTTTGAAAATATTTTTGGATTAGTTTTGGCGGGTTTGAAAATATTTTGGCTTTTTGCGCAGAGATGACGGTGCCGGTTGCGGTGCGCTCCGGGGCGCTCCTTCTGCGGAAAGACGCCTGGCAGCGGCACTTGGGACAGCTCCGCGTCTCCGTATTCTGCGTTTCTTGCCTTCTGCATCTCAGCAAAATGCTTTCCCACTAGGTCTAGCAAGGAGAAACTGTGGCAGCTGAGTAGATGTAGCCCGGCCCACCCTTTGAAGTTGACAAGTTCTTGGCATCTCAGAGCCTCAAGGGAAGAGCAAGGTTATCTATGGTAGGCTGGGGCAGAACTAGCAGCAAGCAGAGCAAAGTTGTCCAAGAATAGCTTCCATTGGAATGCTAATGGCAATTGAAGAGGCAGGCCAGTGGCAAGCCACTAGCTTCTAGCAGTTTGAAAGTTGCAGACACAGTGCAGGTGTTGTGCGGCTTCCTTCTTGGCCTCCTAGAAGGTGCCGCACTCTCCGTCTCTTGCTTGCCAATATGTTGCCTTGTTCCTCTTATTTTTTGGTTGGTTTTGATTTGTTTTGATGATGTTTTGGCGGGTTTTCGGAATGTTTTGGTGGTGTTTTAGAATGTTTTGTTTTCTCTTGTGTTGTTTATATTGTCTTGGCAGGTTTTGGAATGTTTGGATTGCTTTTGGCGGGTTTTAAAATCTTTTGGCGGGTATTTGGAATGTTTTGGTTTGCTTTCATTTGTTTTGATTATGTTTTGGCAAGTTATTGAATGTTTTGATCACTTCTTACTGGTTTGATAGTATTTTGGCATCTTTTCAGAATGTTTTGATCAGTTTTGGCGGGTTCTAAACTATTTTGTCGGGTTTTTGGAATGTTTCGGTTGGTTTTGATTTGTTTTTATGATGTTTTGGCTGGATTTCGGAATATTTTGGCTGGTTTTTGGAATGTTTTGGTTGGTTTTGATTTGTTTTGATGATGTTTTGCCAAGTTTTTTGAATGTTTTGATCAGTTCAGGCTGGTTTTCTAATGTTTTGTCATCTTTTCAGAATGTTTTGATGAGTTTTGCGGGTCGAAATAATTTTGGCGGGTTTTCGGAATATTTTGGTTGGTTTTGATTTGTTTTTATGATGTTTTGGCGGGTTTTCGGAATGTTTTGGTTGGGTTTTAGAATGTTTTGTATTCTCTTGAGTTGTTTTTATTGTGTTGGCAGGTTTAGGAATGTTTGGATTCATTTTGGCGGGTTTTAAAATCATTTGGCGGGTATTTGGAATGTTTTGGCGGGTATTCGGAAGGTTTTGATTAGTTTTGACGGGTTTTGAAATATTTTGGCGGGTTTTTAGAAGGTTTCGATTTGTTTCGATTTGTTTTGATTCTGTTTAGCCCAGTTTTTGGTGTGTTTGGATTAGCTTTGGTGGGCTTTATCGTGTTTTGTCAGGTTTTTTCGAATGTATTGATGACTTCTGTCTGGTTTTCTATTTTGGCGGGTTTGAAAATATTTTTGGATTAGTTTTGGCGGGTTTTAAAATATTTTGGCTCTTTGCGCAGAGTTGACGGTGCCGGTTGCGGTGCCCTCCGGGGCGCTCCTTCTGCGGAAAGACGCCTGGTAGCGGCACTTGGGACAGCTCCGCGTCTCCGTATTGTGCGTTTCTTGCCTTCTGCATCTCAGCAAAATGCTTTCCCACTAGGTCTAGCAAGGAGAAACTGTGGCAGCTGAGTAGATGTAGCCCGGCCCGCCCTTTGAAGTTGACAAGTTCTTGGCATCTCAGAGCCTCAAGGCAAGAGCAAGGTTCTCTATGGTAGGCTGGGGCAGAACTAGCAGCAAGCAGAGCAAAGTTGTCCAAGAATAGCTTCCATTGGAATGCTAATGGCAATTGAAGAGGCAGGCCAGTGGCAAGCCACTAGCTTCTAGCAGTTTGAAAGTTGCAGACACAGTGCAGGTGTTGTGCGGCTTCCTTCTTGGCCTCCTAGAAGGTGCCGCACTCTCCATCTCTTGCTTGCCAATATGTTGCCTTGTTCCTCTTATTTTTTGGTTGGTTTTGATTTGTTTTGATGATGTTTTGGCGGGTTTTCGGAATGTTTTGGTGGTGTTTTAGAATGTTTTGTTTTCTCTTGTGTTGTTTATATTTTCTTGGCAGGTTTTGGAATGTTTGGATTCCTTTTGGCGGGTTTTAAAATCTTTTGGCGGGTATTTGGAATGTTTTGGTTTGCTTTCATTTGTTTTGATTATGTTTTGGCAAGTTATTGAATGTTTTGATCACTTCTTACTGGTTTGATAGTATTTTGGCATCTTTTCAGAATGTTTTGATCAGTTTTGGCGGGTTCTAAACTATTTTGTCGGGTTTTTGCAATGTTTCGGTTGGTTTTGATTTGTTTTTATGATGTTTTGGCCAGATTTCGGAATATTTTGGCTGGTTTTTGGAATGTTTCGGTTGGTTTTGATTTGTTTTTATGATGTTTTGCCAAGTTTTTTGAATGTTTTGATCAGTTCAGGCTGGTTTTCTAATGTTTTGGCATCTTTTCAGAATGTTTTGATGAGTTTTGCGTGTCTAAATCATTTTGGTGGGTTTTCGGAATGTTTTGGTTGGTTTTGATTTGTTTTTATGATGTTTTGGCGGGTTTTCGGAATGTTTTGGTTGGGTTTTAGAATGTTTTGTATTCTCTTGAGTTGTTTTTATTGTGTTGGCAGGTTTTGGAATGTTTGGATTCCTTTTGGCGGGTTTTAAAATCTTTTGGCGGGTATTTGGAATGTTTTGGCGGGTATTCGGAAGGTTTTGATTAGTTTTGACGGGTTTTAAAATATTTTGGCGGGTTTTTAGAAGGTTTCGATTTGTTTTGATTTGTTTTGATTCTGTTTAGCCCAGTTTTTGGTGTGTTTGGATTAGCTTTGGTGGGCTTTATCATGTTTTGTCAGGTTTTTTCGAATGTATTGATCACTTCTGTCTGGTTTTCTATTTTGGCGGGTTTGAAAATATTTTTGGATTAGTTTTGGCGGGTTTGAAAATATTTTGGCTTTTTGCGCAGAGATGACGGTGCCGGTTGCGGTGCGCTCCGGGGCGCTCCTTCTGCGGAAAGACGCCTGGCAGCGGCACTTGGGACAGCTCCGCGTCTCCGTATTCTGCGTTTCTTGCCTTCTGCATCTCAGCAAAATGCTTTCCCACTAGGTCTAGCAAGGAGAAACTGTGGCAGCTGAGTAGATGTAGCCCGGCCCACCCTTTGAAGTTGACAAGTTCTTGGCATCTCAGAGCCTCAAGGGAAGAGCAAGGTTATCTATGGTAGGCTGGGGCAGAACTAGCAGCAAGCAGAGCAAAGTTGTCCAAGAATAGCTTCCATTGGAATGCTAATGGCAATTGAAGAGGCAGGCCAGTGGCAAGCCACTAGCTTCTAGCAGTTTGAAAGTTGCAGACACAGTGCAGGTGTTGTGCGGCTTCCTTCTTGGCCTCCTAGAAGGTGCCGCACTCTCCGTCTCTTGCTTGCCAATATGTTGCCTTGTTCCTCTTATTTTTTGGTTGGTTTTGATTTGTTTTGATGATGTTTTGGCGGGTTTTCGGAATGTTTTGGTGGTGTTTTAGAATGTTTTGTTTTCTCTTGTGTTGTTTATATTGTCTTGGCAGGTTTTGGAATGTTTGGATTCCTTTTGGCGGGTTTTAAAATCTTTTGGCGGGTATTTGGAATGTTTTGGTTTGCTTTCATTTGTTTTGATTATGTTTTGGCAAGTTATTGAATGTTTTGATCACTTCTTACTGGTTTGATAGTATTTTGGCATCTTTTCAGAATGTTTTGATCAGTTTTGGCGGGTTCTAAACTATTTTGTCGGGTTTTTGCAATGTTTCGGTTGGTTTTGATTTGTTTTTATGATGTTTTGGCCAGATTTCGGAATATTTTGGCTGGTTTTTGGAATGTTTCGGTTGGTTTTGATTTGTTTTTATGATGTTTTGCCAAGTTTTTTGAATGTTTTGATCAGTTCAGGCTGGTTTTCTAATGTTTTGGCATCTTTTCAGAATGTTTTGATGAGTTTTGCGTGTCTAAATTATTTTGGTGGGTTTTCGGAATGTTTTGGTTGGTTTTGATTTGTTTTTATGATGTTTTGGCGGGTTTTCGGAATGTTTTGGTTGGGTTTTAGAATGTTTTGTATTCTCTTGAGTTGTTTTTATTGTGTTGGCAGGTTTTGGAATGTTTGGATTCCTTTTGGCGGGTTTTAAAATCTTTTGGCGGGTATTTGGAATGTTTTGGCGGGTATTCGGAAGGTTTTGATTAGTTTTGACGGGTTTTAAAATATTTTGGCGGGTTTTTAGAAGGTTTCGATTTGTTTTGATTTGTTTTGATTCTGTTTAGCCCAGTTTTTGGTGTGTTTGGATTAGCTTTGGTGGGCTTTATCATGTTTTGTCAGGTTTTTTCGAATGTATTGATCACTTCTGTCTGGTTTTCTATTTTGGCGGGTTTGAAAATATTTTTGGATTAGTTTTGGCGGGTTTGAAAATATTTTGGCTTTTTGCGCAGAGATGACGGTGCCGGTTGCGGTGCGCTCCGGGGCGCTCCTTCTGCGGAAAGACGCCTGGCAGCGGCACTTGGGACAGCTCCGCGTCTCCGTATTCTGCGTTTCTTGCCTTCTGCATCTCAGCAAAATGCTTTCCCACTAGGTCTAGCAAGGAGAAACTGTGGCAGCTGAGTAGATGTAGCCCGGCCCACCCTTTGAAGTTGACAAGTTCTTGGCATCTCAGAGCCTCAAGGGAAGAGCAAGGTTATCTATGGTAGGCTGGGGCAGAACTAGCAGCAAGCAGAGCAAAGTTGTCCAAGAATAGCTTCCATTGGAATGCTAATGGCAATTGAAGAGGCAGGCCAGTGGCAAGCCACTAGCTTCTAGCAGTTTGAAAGTTGCAGACACAGTGCAGGTGTTGTGCGGCTTCCTTCTTGGCCTCCTAGAAGGTGCCGCACTCTCCGTCTCTTGCTTGCCAATATGTTGCCTTGTTCCTCTTATTTTTTGGTTGGTTTTGATTTGTTTTGATGATGTTTTGGCGGGTTTTCGGAATGTTTTGGTGGTGTTTTAGAATGTTTTGTTTTCTCTTGTGTTGTTTATATTGTCTTGGCAGGTTTTGGAATGTTTGGATTCCTTTTGGCGGGTTTTAAAATCTTTTGGCGGGTATTTGGAATGTTTTGGTTTGCTTTCATTTGTTTTGATTATGTTTTGGCAAGTTATTGAATGTTTTGATCACTTCTTACTGGTTTGATAGTATTTTGGCATCTTTTCAGAATGTTTTGATCAGTTTTGGCGGGTTCTAAACTATTTTGTCGGGTTTTTGGAATGTTTCGGTTGGTTTTGATTTGTTTTTATGATGTTTTGGCCGGATTTCGGAATATTTTGGCTGGTTTTTGGAATGTTTTGGTTGGTTTTGATTTGTTTTTATGATGTTTTGCCAAGTTTTTTGAATGTTTTGATCAGTTCAGGCTGGTTTTCTAATGTTTTGTCATCTTTTCAGAATGTTTTGATGAGTTTTGCGGGTCGAAATAATTTTGGCGGGTTTTCAGAATGTTTTGGTTGGTTTTGATTTGTTTTTATGATGTTTTGGCGGGTTTTCGGAATGTTTTGGTTGGGTTTTAGAATGTTTTGTATTCTCTTGAGTTGTTTTTATTGTGTTGGCAGGTTTAGGAATGTTTGGATTCATTTTGGCGGGTTTTAAAATCTTTTGGCGGTTATTTGGAATGTTTTGGCGGGTATTCGGAAGGTTTTGATTAGTTTTGACGGGTTTTGAAATATTTTGGCGGGTTTTTAGAAGGTTTCGATTTGTTTCGATTTGTTTTGATTCTGTTTAGCCCAGTTTTTGGTGTGTTTGGATTAGCTTTGGTGGGCTTTATCATGTTTTGTCAGGTTTTTTCGAATGTATTGATGACTTCTGTCTGGTTTTCTATTTTGGCGGGGTTGAAAATATTTTTGGATTAGTTTTGGCGGGTTTTAAAATATTTTGGCTCTTTGCGCAGAGATGACGGTGCCGGTTGCGGTGCGCTCCGGGGCGCTCCTTCTGCGGAAAGACGCCTGGCAGCGGCACTTGGGACAGCTCCGCGTCTCCGTATTCTGCGTTTCTTGCCTTCTGCATCTCAGCAAAATGCTTTCCCACTAGGTCTAGCAAGGAGAAACTGTGGCAGCTGAGTAGATGTAGCCCGGCCCGCCCTTTGAAGTTGACAAGTTCTTGGCATCTCAGAGCCTCAAGGGAAGAGCAAGGTTCTCTATGGTAGGCTGGGGCAGAACTAGCAGCAAGCAGAGCAAAGTTGTCCAAGAATAGCTTCCATTGGAATGCTAATGGCAATTGAAGAGGCAGGCCAGTGGCAAGCCACTACCTTCTAGCAGTTTGAAAGTTGCAGACACAGTGCAGGTGTTGTGCGGCTTCCTTCTTGGCCTCCTAGAAGGTGCCGCACTCTCCATCTCTTGCTTGCCAATATGTTGCCTTGTTCCTCTTATTTTTTGGTTGGTTTTGATTTGTTTTGATGATGTTTTGGCGGGTTTTCGGAATGTTTTGGTGGTGTTTTAGAATGTTTTGTTTTCTCTTGTGTTGTTTATATTTTCTTGGCAGGTTGTGGAACGTTTGGATTCCTTTTGGTGGGTTTTCAAATATTTTGGCGGGTATTTGGAATGTTTTGGTTTGCTTTCATTTGTTTTGATTATGTTTTGGCAAGTTATTGAATGTTTTGATCACTTCTTACTGGTTTGATAGTATTTTGGCATCTTTTCAGAATGTTTTGATCAGTTTTGGCGGGTTCTAAACTATTTTGTCGGGTTTTTGGAATGTTTCGGTTGGTTTTGATTTGTTTTTATGATGTTTTGGCTGGATTTCGGAATATTTTGGCTGGTTTTTGGAATGTTTTGGTTGGTTTTGATTTGTTTTGATGATGTTTTGCCAAGTTTTTTGAATGTTTTGATCAGTTCAGGCTGGTTTTCTAATGTTTTGTCATCTTTTCAGAATGTTTTGATGAGTTTTGCGGGTCGAAATAATTTTGGCGGGTTTTCGGAATATTTTGGTTGGTTTTGATTTGTTTTTATGATGTTTTGGCGGGTTTTCGGAATGTTTTGGTTGGGTTTTAGAATGTTTTGTATTCTCTTGAGTTGTTTTTATTGTGTTGGCAGGTTTAGGAATGTTTGGATTCATTTTGGCGGGTTTTAAAATCATTTGGCGGGTATTTGGAATGTTTTGGCGGGTATTCGGAAGGTTTTGATTAGTTTTGACGGGTTTTGAAATATTTTGGCGGGTTTTTAGAAGGTTTCGATTTGTTTCGATTTGTTTTGATTCTGTTTAGCCCAGTTTTTGGTGTGTTTGGATTAGCTTTGGTGGGCTTTATCGTGTTTTGTCAGGTTTTTTCGAATGTATTGATGACTTCTGTCTGGTTTTCTATTTTGGCGGGTTTGAAAATATTTTTGGATTAGTTTTGGCGGGTTTTAAAATATTTTGGCTCTTTGCGCAGAGTTGACGGTGCCGGTTGCGGTGCCCTCCGGGGCGCTCCTTCTGCGGAAAGACGCCTGGTAGCGGCACTTGGGACAGCTCCGCGTCTCCGTATTGTGCGTTTCTTGCCTTCTGCATCTCAGCAAAATGCTTTCCCACTAGGTCTAGCAAGGAGAAACTGTGGCAGCTGAGTAGATGTAGCCCGGCCCGCCCTTTGAAGTTGACAAGTTCTTGGCATCTCAGAGCCTCAAGGGAAGAGCAAGGTTCTCTATGGTAGGCTGGGGCAGAACTAGCAGCAAGCAGAGCAAAGTTGTCCAAGAATAGCTTCCATTGGAATGCTAATGGCAATTGAAGAGGCAGGCCAGTGGCAAGCCACTAGCTTCTAGCAGTTTGAAAGTTGCAGACACAGTGCAGGTGTTGTGCGGCTTCCTTCTTGGCCTCCTAGAAGGTGCCGCACTCTCCGTCTCTTGCTTGCCAATATGTTGCCTTGTTCCTCTTATTTTTTGGTTGGTTTTGATTTGTTTTGATGATGTTTTGGCGGGTTTTCGGAATGTTTTGGTGGTGTTTTAGAATGTTTTGTTTTCTCTTGTGTTGTTTATATTTTCTTGGCAGGTTTTGGAATGTTTGGATTCCTTTTGGCGGGTTTTAAAATCTTTTGGCGGGTATTTGGAATGTTTTGGTTTGCTTTCATTTGTTTTGATTATGTTTTGGCAAGTTATTGAATGTTTTGATCACTTCTTACTGGTTTGATAGTATTTTGGCATCTTTTCAGAATGTTTTGATCAGTTTTGGCGGGTTCTAAACTATTTTGTCGGGTTTTTGCAATGTTTCGGTTGGTTTTGATTTGTTTTTATGATGTTTTGGCCAGATTTCGGAATATTTTGGCTGGTTTTTGGAATGTTTCGGTTGGTTTTGATTTGTTTTTATGATGTTTTGCCAAGTTTTTTGAATGTTTTGATCAGTTCAGGCTGGTTTTCTAATGTTTTGGCATCTTTTCAGAATGTTTTGATGAGTTTTGCGTGTCTAAATCATTTTGGTGGGTTTTCGGAATGTTTTGGTTGGTTTTGATTTGTTTTTATGATGTTTTGGCGGGTTTTCGGAATGTTTTGGTTGGGTTTTAGAATGTTTTGTATTCTCTTGAGTTGTTTTTATTGTGTTGGCAGGTTTTGGAATGTTTGGATTCCTTTTGGCGGGTTTTAAAATCTTTTGGCGGGTATTTGGAATGTTTTGGTTTGCTTTCATTTGTTTTGATTATGTTTTGGCAAGTTATTGAATGTTTTGATCACTTCTTACTGGTTTGATAGTATTTTGGCATCTTTTCAGAATGTTTTGATCAGTTTTGGCGGGTTCTAAACTATTTTGTCGGGTTTTTGGAATGTTTCGGTTGGTTTTGATTTGTTTTTATGATGTTTTGGCTGGATTTCGGAATATTTTGGCTGGTTTTTGGAATGTTTTGGTTGGTTTTGATTTGTTTTTATGATGTTTTGCCAAGTTTTTTGAATGTTTTGATCAGTTCAGGCTGGTTTTCTAATGTTTTGTCATCTTTTCAGAATGTTTTGATGAGTTTTGCGGGTCGAAATAATTTTGGCGGGTTTTCGGAATATTTTGGTTGGTTTTGATTTGTTTTTATGATGTTTTGGCGGGTTTTCGGAATGTTTTGGTTGGGTTTTAGAATGTTTTGTATTCTCTTGAGTTGTTTTTATTGTGTTGGCAGGTTTAGGAATGTTTGGATTCATTTTGGCGGGTTTTAAAATCTTTTGGCGGTTATTTGGAATGTTTTGGCGGGTATTCGGAAGGTTTTGATTAGTTTTGACGGGTTTTGAAATATTTTGGCGGGTTTTTAGAAGGTTTCGATTTGTTTCGATTTGTTTTGATTCTGTTTAGCCCAGTTTTTGGTGTGTTTGGATTAGCTTTGGTGGGCTTTATCATGTTTTGTCAGGTTTTTTCGAATGTATTGATGACTTCTGTCTGGTTTTCTATTTTGGCGGGTTTGAAAATATTTTTGGATTAGTTTTGGCGGGTTTTAAAATATTTTGGCTCTTTGCGCAGAGATGACGGTGCCGGTTGCGGTGCGCTCCGGGGCGCTCCTTCTGCGGAAAGACGCCTGGCAGCGGCACTTGGGACAGCTCCGCGTCTCCGTATTCTGCGTTTCTTGCCTTCTGCATCTCAGCAAAATGCTTTCCCACTAGGTCTAGCAAGGAGAAACTGTGCCAGCTGAGTAGATGTAGCCCGGCCCGCCCTTTGAAGTTGACAAGTTCTTGGCATCTCAGAGCCTCAAGGGAAGAGCAAGGTTCTCTATGGTAGGCTGGGGCAGAACTAGCAGCAAGCAGAGCAAAGTTGTCCAAGAATAGCTTCCATTGGAATGCTAATGGCAATTGAAGAGGCAGGCCAGTGGCAAGCCACTACCTTCTAGCAGTTTGAAAGTTGCAGACACAGTGCAGGTGTTGTGCGGCTTCCTTCTTGGCCTCCTAGAAGGTGCCGCACTCTCCATCTCTTGCTTGCCAATATGTTGCCTTGTTCCTCTTATTTTTTGGTTGGTTTTGATTTGTTTTGATGATGTTTTGGCGGGTTTTCGGAATGTTTTGGTGGTGTTTTAGAATGTTTTGTTTTCTCTTGTGTTGTTTATATTTTCTTGGCAGGTTGTGGAACGTTTGGATTCCTTTTGGTGGGTTTTCAAATATTTTGGCGGGTATTTGGAATGTTTTGGTTTGCTTTCATTTGTTTTGATTATGTTTTGGCAAGTTATTGAATGTTTTGATCACTTCTTACTGGTTTGATAGTATTTTGGCATCTTTTCAGAATGTTTTGATCAGTTTTGGCGGGTTCTAAACTATTTTGTCGGGTTTTTGCAATGTTTCGGTTGGTTTTGATTTGTTTTTATGATGTTTTGGCCAGATTTCGGAATATTTTGGCTGGTTTTTGGAATGTTTCGGTTGGTTTTGATTTGTTTTTATGATGTTTTGCCAAGTTTTTTGAATGTTTTGATCAGTTCAGGCTGGTTTTCTAATGTTTTGGCATCTTTTCAGAATGTTTTGATGAGTTTTGCGTGTCTAAATCATTTTGGTGGGTTTTCGGAATGTTTTGGTTGGTTTTGATTTGTTTTTATGATGTTTTGGCGGGTTTTCGGAATGTTTTGGTTGGGTTTTAGAATGTTTTGTATTCTCTTGAGTTGTTTTTATTGTGTTGGCAGGTTTTGGAATGTTTGGATTCCTTTTGGCGGGTTTTAAAATCTTTTGGCGGGTATTTGGAATGTTTTGGCGGGTATTCGGAAGGTTTTGATTAGTTTTGACGGGTTTTAAAATATTTTGGCGGGTTTTTAGAAGGTTTCGATTTGTTTTGATTTGTTTTGATTCTGTTTAGCCCAGTTTTTGGTGTGTTTGGATTAGCTTTGGTGGGCTTTATCATGTTTTGTCAGGTTTTTTCAAATGTATTGATGACTTCTGTCTGGTTTTCTATTTTGGCAGGTTTGAAAATATTTTTGGATTAGTTTTGGCGGGTTTGAAAATATTTTGGCTTTTTGCGCAGAGATGACGGTGCCGGTTGCGGTGCGCTCCGGGGCGCTCCTTCTGCGGAAAGACGCCTGGCAGCGGCACTTGGGACAGCTCCGCGTCTCCGTATTCTGCGTTTCTTGCCTTCTGCATCTCAGCAAAATGCTTTCCCACTAGGTCTAGCAAGGAGAAACTGTGGCAGCTGAGTAGATGTAGCCCGGCCCACCCTTTGAAGTTGACAAGTTCTTGGCATCTCAGAGCCTCAAGGGAAGAGCAAGGTTATCTATGGTAGGCTGGGGCAGAACTAGCAGCAAGCAGAGCAAAGTTGTCCAAGAATAGCTTCCATTGGAATGCTAATGGCAATTGAAGAGGCAGGCCAGTGGCAAGCCACTAGCTTCTAGCAGTTTGAAAGTTGCAGACACAGTGCAGGTGTTGTGCGGCTTCCTTCTTGGCCTCCTAGAAGGTGCCGCACTCTCCGTCTCTTGCTTGCCAATATGTTGCCTTGTTCCTCTTATTTTTTGGTTGGTTTTGATTTGTTTTGATGATGTTTTGGCGGGTTTTCGGAATGTTTTGGTGGTGTTTTAGAATGTTTTGTTTTCTCTTGTGTTGTTTATATTTTCTTGGCAGGTTTTGGAATGTTTGGATTCCTTTTGGCGGGTTTTCAAATCTTTTGGCGGGTATTTGGAATGTTTTGGTTTGCTTTCATTTGTTTTGATTATGTTTTGGCAAGTTATTGAATGTTTTGATCACTTCTTACTGGTTTGATAGTATTTTGGCATCTTTTCAGAATGTTTTGATCAGTTTTGGCGGGTTCTAAACTATTTTGTCGGGTTTTTGGAATGTTTCGGTTGGTTTTGATTTGTTTTTATGATGTTTTGGCTGGATTTCGGAATATTTTGGCTGGTTTTTGGAATGTTTTGGTTGGTTTTGATTTGTTTTTATGATGTTTTGCCAAGTTTTTTGAATGTTTTGATCAGTTCAGGCTGGTTTTCTAATGTTTTGTCATCTTTTCAGAATGTTTTGATGAGTTTTGCGGGTCGAAATAATTTTGGCGGGTTTTCGGAATATTTTGGTTGGTTTTGATTTGTTTTTATGATGTTTTGGCGGGTTTTCGGAATGTTTTGGTTGGGTTTTAGAATGTTTTGTATTCTCTTGAGTTGTTTTTATTGTGTTGGCAGGTTTAGGAATGTTTGGATTCATTTTGGCGGGTTTTAAAATCTTTTGGCGGTTATTTGGAATGTTTTGGCGGGTATTCGGAAGGTTTTGATTAGTTTTGACGGGTTTTGAAATATTTTGGCGGGTTTTTAGAAGGTTTCGATTTGTTTCGATTTGTTTTGATTCTGTTTAGCCCAGTTTTTGGTGTGTTTGGATTAGCTTTGGTGGGCTTTATCATGTTTTGTCAGGTTTTTTCGAATGTATTGATGACTTCTGTCCGGTTTTCTATTTTGGCGGGTTGAAAATATTTTTGGATTAGTTTTGGCGGGTTTTAAAATATTTTGGCTCTTTGCGCAGAGATGACGGTGCCGGTTGCGGTGCGCTCCGGGGCGCTCCTTCTGCGGAAAGACGCCTGGCAGCGGCACTTGGGACAGCTCCGCGTCTCCGTATTGTGCGTTTCTTGCCTTCTGCATCTCAGCAAAATGCTTTCCCACTAGGTCTAGCAAGGAGAAACTGTGCCAGCTGAGTAGATGTAGCCCGGCCCGCCCTTTGAAGTTGACAAGTTCTTGGCATCTCAGAGCCTCAAGGGAAGAGCAAGGTTCTCTATGGTAGGCTGGGGCAGAACTAGCAGCAAGCAGAGCAAAGTTGTCCAAGAATAGCTTCCATTGGAATGCTAATGGCAATTGAAGAGGCAGGCCAGTGGCAAGCCACTAGCTTCTAGCAGTTTGAAAGTTGCAGACACAGTGCAGGTGTTGTGCGGCTTCCTTCTTGGCCTCCTAGAAGGTGCCGCACTCTCCATCTCTTGCTTGCCAATATGTTGCCTTGTTCCTCTTATTTTTTGGTTGGTTTTGATTTGTTTTGATGATGTTTTGGCGGGTTTTCGGAATGTTTTGGTGGTGTTTTAGAATGTTTTGTTTTCTCTTGTGTTGTTTATATTTTCTTGGCAGGTTGTGGAACGTTTGGATTCCTTTTGGTGGGTTTTAAAATATTTTGGCGGGTATTTGGAATGTTTTGGTTTGCTTTCATTTGTTTTGATTATGTTTTGGCAAGTTATTGAATGTTTTGATCACTTCTTACTGGTTTGATAGTATTTTGGCATCTTTTCAGAATGTTTTGATCAGTTTTGGCGGGTTCTAAACTATTTTGTCGGGTTTTTGGAATGTTTCGGTTGGTTTTGATTTGTTTTTATGATGTTTTGGCCAGATTTCGGAATATTTTGGCTGGTTTTTGGAATGTTTCGGTTGGTTTTGATTTGTTTTTATGATGTTTTGCCAAGTTTTTTGAATGTTTTGATCAGTTCAGGCTGGTTTTCTAATGTTTTGGCATCTTTTCAGAATGTTTTGATGAGTTTTGCGTGTCTAAATCATTTTGGTGGGTTTTCGGAATGTTTTGGTTGGTTTTGATTTGTTTTTATGATGTTTTGGCGGGTTTTCGGAATGTTTTGGTTGGGTTTTAGAATGTTTTGTATTCTCTTGAGTTGTTTTTATTGTGTTGGCAGGTTTTGGAATGTTTGGATTCCTTTTGGCGGGTTTTAAAATCTTTTGGCGGGTATTTGGAATGTTTTGGCGGGTATTCGGAAGGTTTTGATTAGTTTTGACGGGTTTTAAAATATTTTGGCGTGTTTTTAGAAGGTTTCGATTTGTTTTGATTTGTTTTGATTCTGTTTAGCCCAGTTTTTGGTGTGTTTGGATTAGCTTTGGTGGGCTTTATCATGTTTTGTCAGGTTTTTTCGAATGTATTGATGACTTCTGTCTGGTTTTCTATTTTGGCGGGTTTGAAAATATTTTTGGATTAGTTTTGGCGGGTTTGAAAATATTTTGGCTTTTTGCGCAGAGATGACGGTGCCGGTTGCGGTGCGCTCCGGGGCGCTCCTTCTGCGGAAAGACGCCTGGCAGCGGCACTTGGGACAGCTCCGCGTCTCCGTATTGTGCGTTTCTTGCCTTCTGCATCTCAGCAAAATGCTTTCCCACTAGGTCTAGCAAGGAGAAACTGTGCCAGCTGAGTAGATGTAGCCCGGCCCGCCCTTTGTAGTTGACAAGTTCTTGGCATCTCAGAGCCTCAAGGGAAGAGCAAGGTTCTCTATGGTAGGCTGGGGCAGAACTAGCAGCAAGCAGAGCAAAGTTGTCCAAGAATAGCTTCCATTGGAATGCTAATGGCAATTGAAGAGGCAGGCCAGTGGCAAGCCACTAGCTTCTAGCAGTTTGAAAGTTGCAGACACAGTGCAGGTGTTGTGCGGCTTCCTTCTTGGCCTCCTAGAAGGTGCCGCACTCTCCGTCTCTTGCTTGCCAATATGTTGCCTTGTTCCTCTTATTTTTTGGTTGGTTTTGATTTGTTTTGATGATGTTTTGGCGGGTTTTCGGAATGTTTTGGTGGTGTTTTAGAATGTTTTGTTTTCTCTTGTGTTGTTTATATTGTCTTGGCAGGTTTTGGAATGTTTGGATTCCTTTTGGCGGGTTTTAAAATCTTTTGGCGGGTATTTGGAATGTTTTGGTTTGCTTTCATTTGTTTTGATTATGTTTTGGCAAGTTATTGAATGTTTTGATCACTTCTTACTGGTTTGATAGTATTTTGGCATCTTTTCAGAATGTTTTGATCAGTTTTGGCGGGTTCTAAACTATTTTGTCGGGTTTTTGGAATGTTTCGGTTGGTTTTGATTTGTTTTTATGATGTTTTGGCTGGATTTCGGAATATTTTGGCTGGTTTTTGGAATGTTTTGGTTGGTTTTGATTTGTTTTTATGATGTTTTGCCAAGTTTTTTGAATGTTTTGATCAGTTCAGGCTGGTTTTCTAATGTTTTGTCATCTTTTCAGAATGTTTTGATGAGTTTTGCGGGTCGAAATAATTTTGGCGGGTTTTCGGAATATTTTGGTTGGTTTTGATTTGTTTTTATGATGTTTTGGCGGGTTTTCGGAATGTTTTGGTTGGGTTTTAGAATGTTTTGTATTCTCTTGAGTTGTTTTTATTGTGTTGGCAGGTTTAGGAATGTTTGGATTCATTTTGGCGGGTTTTAAAATCTTTTGGCGGTTATTTGGAATGTTTTGGCGGGTATTCGGAAGGTTTTGATTAGTTTTGACGGGTTTTGAAATATTTTGGCGGGTTTTTAGAAGGTTTCGATTTGTTTCGATTTGTTTTGATTCTGTTTAGCCCAGTTTTTGGTGTGTTTGGATTAGCTTTGGTGGGCTTTATCATGTTTTGTCAGGTTTTTTCGAATGTATTGATGACTTCTGTCTGGTTTTCTATTTTGGCGGGTTGAAAATATTTTTGGATTAGTTTTGGCGGGTTTTAAAATATTTTGGCTCTTTGCGCAGAGATGACGGTGCCGGTTGCGGTGCGCTCCGGGGCGCTCCTTCTGCGGAAAGACGCCTGGCAGCGGCACTTGGGACAGCTCCGCGTCTCCGTATTCTGCGTTTCTTGCCTTCTGCATCTCAGCAAAATGCTTTCCCACTAGGTCTAGCAAGGAGAAACTGTGGCAGCTGAGTAGATGTAGCCCGGCCCGCCCTTTGAAGTTGACAAGTTCTTTGCATCTCAGAGCCTCAAGGCAAGAGCAAGGTTCTCTATGGTAGGCTGGGGCAGAACTAGCAGCAAGCAGAGCAAAGTTGTCCAAGAATAGCTTCCATTGGAATGCTAATGGCAATTGAAGAGGCAGGCCAGTGGCAAGCCACTAGCTTCTAGCAGTTTGAAAGTTGCAGACACAGTGCAGGTGTTGTGCGGCTTCCTTCTTGGCCTCCTAGAAGGTGCCGCACTCTCCATCTCTTGCTTGCCAATATGTTGCCTTGTTCCTCTTATTTTTTGGTTGGTTTTGATTTGTTTTGATGATGTTTTGGCGGGTTTTCGGAATGTTTTGGTGGTGTTTTAGAATGTTTTGTTTTCTCTTGTGTTGTTTATATTTTCTTGGCAGGTTGTGGAACGTTTGGATTCCTTTTGGTGGGTTTTAAAATATTTTGGCGGGTATTTGGAATGTTTTGGTTTGCTTTCATTTGTTTTGATTATGTTTTGGCAAGTTATTGAATGTTTTGATCACTTCTTACTGGTTTGATAGTATTTTGGCATCTTTTCAGAATGTTTTGATCAGTTTTGGCGGGTTCTAAACTATTTTGTCGGGTTTTTGGAATGTTTCGGTTGGTTTTGATTTGTTTTTATGATGTTTTGGCCAGATTTCGGAATATTTTGGCTGGTTTTTGGAATGTTTCGGTTGGTTTTGATTTGTTTTTATGATGTTTTGCCAAGTTTTTTGAATGTTTTGATCAGTTCAGGCTGGTTTTCTAATGTTTTGGCATCTTTTCAGAATGTTTTGATGAGTTTTGCGTGTCTAAATCATTTTGGTGGGTTTTCGGAATGTTTTGGTTGGTTTTGATTTGTTTTTATGATGTTTTGGCGGGTTTTCGGAATGTTTTGGTTGGGTTTTAGAATGTTTTGTATTCTCTTGAGTTGTTTTTATTGTGTTGGCAGGTTTTGGAATGTTTGGATTCCTTTTGGCGGGTTTTAAAATCTTTTGGCGGGTATTTGGAATGTTTTGGCGGGTATTCGGAAGGTTTTGATTAGTTTTGACGGGTTTTAAAATATTTTGGCGTGTTTTTAGAAGGTTTCGATTTGTTTTGATTTGTTTTGATTCTGTTTAGCCCAGTTTTTGGTGTGTTTGGATTAGCTTTGGTGGGCTTTATCATGTTTTGTCAGGTTTTTTCGAATGTATTGATGACTTCTGTCTGGTTTTCTATTTTGGCGGGTTTGAAAATATTTTTGGATTAGTTTTGGCGGGTTTGAAAATATTTTGGCTTTTTGCGCAGAGATGACGGTGCCGGTTGCGGTGCGCTCCGGGGCGCTCCTTCTGCGGAAAGACGCCTGGCAGCGGCACTTGGGACAGCTCCGCGTCTCCGTATTCTGCGTTTCTTGCCTTCTGCATCTCAGCAAAATGCTTTCCCACTAGGTCTAGCAAGGAGAAACTGTGCCAGCTGAGTAGATGTAGCCCGGCCCGCCCTTTGAAGTTGACAAGTTCTTGGCATCTCAGAGCCTCAAGGGAAGAGCAAGGTTATCTATGGTAGGCTGGGGCAGAACTAGCAGCAAGCAGAGCAAAGTTGTCCAAGAATAGCTTCCATTGGAATGCTAATGGCAATTGAAGAGGCAGGCCAGTGGCAAGCCACTAGCTTCTAGCAGTTTGAAAGTTGCAGACACAGTGCAGGTGTTGTGCGGCTTCCTTCTTGGCCTCCTAGAAGGTGCCGCGCTCTCCGTCTCTTGCTTGCCAATATGTTGCCGTGTTCCACTTGTTTTTTGGTTGGTTTTGATTTGTTTTTATGATGTTTTGGCAGGTTTTCGGAATGTTTTGGTGGTGTTTCAGAATGTTTTGTTTTCTCTTGTGTTGTTTATATTGTCTTGGCAGGTTGTGGAACGTTTGGATTCCTTTTGGTGGGTTTTAAAATATTTTGGCGGGTATTTGGAATGTTTTGGTTTGCTTTCATTTGTTTTGATTATGTTTTGGCAAGTTATTGAAAGTTTCGATCACTTCTGACTGGTTTTCTAGTATTTTGGCATCTTTTCAGAATGTTTTGGTCAGTTTTGGCGGGTTCTAAAATATTTTGTCGCGTTTTTGGAATGTTTTGCTTGGTTTTGAGTAGTGTTTATTTTGATTTTGAGGGTTTTCAGAATGTTTTGCTTGGTTTTGTAGAATGTTTTGGTTGTTTTTCTAGAATGTTTTGGTTGGTTTTGATTTCTTTTAAATATTTTTTTGTGGGTTTTGGAATGTTTTGATTTGTTTTGTCTAGTTTAAAATATTTTGGCATGTATTTTGAAGGTTTTGTTTGTTTTCATTTTTTTTGGTTATGTTTTGGCAAGGGTTTTTTTTTGTTTGATCAGTTCTGGCTGGGTTTCTAATATGTTGGCTGATTTTCAGAATGTTTTGATCAATTTTGGCGAATTTTAAGATATTTTAGAGGTTGTTTATAATATTGTGGTTTCTTTAGATTGTTTTTACTATATTTTGGCGGGTTTTTTGAATGTTTCGATCACTTCTGGCTGGTTTTATATTTTGGCGTGTTTTTAGAATTTTTTATATTTTGGCTCTTCTCGCAGAGATTATGGTGCCAGTTGCGGGGCGCTTCGTGGCGCTTCTGTGGCATGACGCCTGGCAGTGGAACTTATGTTCTAATGCTCTGTATCCAGGTGCAATGTGCCGCCAGATGCCACTGTGTCCACTTTGACAGTGCCACGTGCCTCCTGTAAACTGACATCAGGAACATAGGCACATGAGTTTTTTTTTCCCAGGGAAAATGGTTGCGTCCCTGTCCATGGGAAAGAGTTCTGGAGTGAATGGCTGCCTGCTGAAATTCCAAAGATCACAGCATGCCTCCCAGATGCAGCTGCCACCAAATGCAACCTTGGCTGTGTTGCAGTCAATTTTGGGAGGGGGCACCCCGGGGAGTTACCGGAGGGCCCCCTAGGCTGTGAGTGCACTGGCAGCAGCAGGCACGCAAGGAGATTCCACAGGGATTCTGAGGATGCAGATTAAATGAGGGTTTATTGGGGGTCCCATCCCCGGGAACAGCACGGTTTCTGAGGGAAAAAGGGGGAAGGGGGAGGGGGAAGGAGGGGGAGCCTAGGGGAGGGAAGGGCCAACAGGGTAGGAAGGCGAAGAGGGAGGAAAGGATAAGAGAGCAAGTGGTCTCACTCGCACGGTTTATAAGGCAGATTGAAAGTGGGCACGGAATGAGACTTGGATTACAGATACAGGATGCCAAAGGATTACAGATACGGGATGCTCCAGGACAGGACCACAGGCTTGGGATAGACAATAACTTTTGGAGGGGTGAGACAGAGAATACCATTTAAATAAAATGCAATACTACATGGATGGATTGACAGTGCCAAGTGTCTCCTGCAAATTGACATCAGGAACCTGGACTGGTAAGTTTTGTTTCCCAGTTAAAAGGGCCAGCAGTTGTGTAAAACGGCCAGTGGCAGGGAGTGGCCTGCTGAAATTCCAAAGGTAGCAGGATGCCGCCAGGACACAAAGTGCAAAGATCAGCAAGTCTGGCTGGTATGACAGTAACACGTGCCTCCTGCGAACTATCAGGAAACTGGGCTGATGAGTTTTATTTCCCAGGGAAAAGGGCCAGCATTTGGGCCCAACCACCAGTGGCCCAGACAGGCCGGATGCCTGCTGAAATTCCAAAGGTCGCAGGATGCCACCCAGACCAATGTGCCACCATCAGCAACGGTGGCTGGTTTGAAAGTTCCAAGTGCCTCCTGCAAACTGACATCAGGTACCTGGCCTGGTGAGTTTTGTTTCCCAGGGAAAAGGGTCAGGGTTCATGTTGAGGGGCAAGGGGCATGGAATGGACAACTGCCTGCTGAAATTCCAAAGGTGGCAGGATGCATCTCAGACGCAAGGTGCCACCAGAGGCAACTGCGGCTGGATTGACAGTGTCACGTGCCTCCTGCAAACGGACATCAAGAACCAGGGCTGATCAGTTTTGTTCCCCAACCAAAAGGTCCACTGTTTTTTGCAAGGTGCCAATGGCGCAGGATGGCCAGCTGCCTCCAGAAATTCCGAATGTCGCATGATGCCTCCCAGACGAAGGTACCAACATGAGCAACTGTGGCTGGTTTGACAGTGCCAAGTGCCTCCTGCAAACTGACATCAGGCATCTGGCCTGGTCAGATTTGTTTCCCAGGCAAAAGGCCCAGTGTTCATTTGCAGGTGACAGTGGCCCAGAGTGGCTGACTGACTACCAAAATTCCGAACATCGCAGGATACCTCCCAGCGGCAAGCTGCCAGAAAATGCAACTGTGGCTGATTTTTACAGTGAAAAGTGCCTCCTGCAAACAGACAACAGGACTTTGTCTGGTGAGTTTTGTTTCTCTGGGGAATGGCCATAGTTCCTGGGCGGGTTCCGGTGGACCGTAGCTGCAGGGTGCTCCTTAAAATTCTGAATATCTCAGGACACCTGCCAGAAGCAAGGCACCACCAGAGGCAAGTGTGGCTGGTTGGACAGTGCCAAGTGCCTCTTGCAAACTGACATCAGGAACCTGGCCTGTTGAGTTTTGCTTCTCTGGGGAAAGGCCATCGTTCGTGTCCGGGGCCCGCTGGCACGCAACGGCCAGCTTATTCTGATATTCCGAATGTCGCAGGGTGCCTCCAAGATGCAAGCTGCCAGCAGAGGCAACTGTGGCTTGTTTGACATTGCCAAGTGCCTCCTGCAAACTAACATCAGGAACTTGGCCTGATGAGTTTTGTGACTCTTAGGAAAGGCCATGGTTCGTGTCCTGGTTCCCGTGGCCCCGGGCGGCAAGCTGCCTGCTGAAATTCCGCACGTCTCAGGATGCCTTGCGGAAGCGAGATGCCACCACGGACAAATGTGGCTGGTTGGACAGTGCCAAGTGCCTCCTGCAAACTGACATCAGGACCCTGGCCTTGTGAGTTCTGTTTCTCAGAGGAAAAGCCATTGTTCTTTTCCCACGTCCTGTAGCCTGGAGTGGCTGGCTGCCTGCTGAAATTCCGAACGTCTCAATATACATCCTAGAAGCAAGACGCCACAATAGGCAATTGTGGTAGATTGGACAGTGCCAAATGCCTCCTGCAAATTGACATCAGAAACCTGGCCTGCTGAGTTTTGCTTCTGTCAGAAAAAGTTCATGGTTCATGTCCAGGTTGAGGTGACCCGGCGTGGCAGGGTGTCTCTTAAAATTCCAAATATCTCAGGATGCCTCCCAGAATCAAGGCGCCACCACAGGCACCTGTGGGTGGTTGGACAGTGCCAAGTGCCTCTTGCAAACTGACCTCAGGAACTTGGCCTGGTGAGTTTTGTTTCTCACAGAAAAGGCCATCGTTGGTGTCCAGGGTCCGGTGGCCAGGAGAGGACAGGTGCCTGCTGAAATTCCGAAAATCCCAATATACCAGCCTGAAGCAAGGTGCCATCACAGGCAACAGTGGCTGGTTTGACAGTGCCAAGTGCCTCCTGCAAACTGACATCAGGAACCTGGCCTGGTGAGATTGTTTCTCAGGGGATAGGCCACCGTTCATATCCAGGGCTGGGTGGCCTGGAGTGGCCTGCTGCCTGCTGAAATTCCGAACGGATAAGGATACCTCCCAGATGCAAGGTGCTCCCACAGGCAACTGTGGCTGGTTTGACAGTGCCAAGTGCCTCCTGCAAACTGACATCAGGAACCTGGCCTGGTGACTTTTGTTTCTCAGGGGAAAGGCCATCGTTCATGTCCAGGGCCCGCTGGCCCGGAGTGGCCGGCTGTCTGATGAAATTCCGCATGGTTGAGGATGCCTCCCAGATGCAAGGTGCCCCCACAGGCACCTGTGGCTGGTTTGACAGTGCCAAGTGCCTCCTGCAAAGTGACATCAGGAACCTGGCCTGGTGAGTTTTGTTTCTCAGGGGATAGGCCACCGTTCATATCCAGGGCTGGGTGGCCCGGAGTGGCCTGCTGCCTGCTGAAATTCCGAACGGATCAGGATACCGCCTAGATGCAAGGTGCTCCCACAGGCAACAGTGGCTGGTTTGACAGGGCCAAGTGTCACCTGCAAACTGAAATCGGGAACCTGGCCTGGTGACTTTTGTTTCTCTGGGGAAAGGCCATCATTCTTGTTCGAGGCCTGGTGGCCTGGATTGGACGGCTGCCTGCTGAAATTCCGCACGGTTGAGGATACCTCCCAGATGCAAGGTGCTCCCACAGGCAACTGTGGCTGGTTTGACAGTGCCAAGTGCCTCCTGCAAACTGGCATCGGGAACCTGGCCTGGTGACTTTTCTTTCTCTGGGGAAAGGCCACCGTTCATGTCCAGGACCGGGTGGCCCGGAGTGGCCGGCTGCCTGCTGAAATTCTGCATGGATCAGGATACCGCCCAGATGCAAGGTGCTCCCACAGTCAATGTGGCTGGTTTGACAGTGCCAAGTGAATCCTACAAACTGACATCAGGAACCTGGCCTGGTGACTTTTGTTTCTCAGGGGAAAGGCCATCATTCTTGTTCGAGGCCTACAGGCCCGGATTGGCTGGCTGCCAGCTGAAATTCCGCACAGTTGAGGATACCTCCCAGATGCAAAGTGCCCCCACAGGCAACTGTGGCTGGTTTGACAGTGCCAAGTGCCTCCTGCAAACTGACATCAGGAACCTGGCCTGGTGACTTTTGTTTCTCTGGGGAAAGGCCATCGTTCCTCTCTAGGGCCCGGTCGCTCGAGTGGCCGGCTGCCTGCTGAAATTCCGCACGGTTGAGGATACCTCCCAGATGCAAGGTGCCCCCACAGGCAACTGTGGCTGGTTTGACAGTGCCAAGTGCCTCCTGCAAACTGACATCAGGAACCTGGCCTGGTGACTCTTGTTTCTCTGGGGAACGGCCATCGTTCGTGCCCAGTGCCCGGTGGCCAGGAGTGGCCGGCTGCCTGCTGAAATTCCGCATGGTTGAGGATACCTCCCAGATGCAAGGTGCCCCCAAAGGCAACTGCGTCTGGTTTGACAGTGCCAAGTGCCTCCTGCAAACTGACATCAGGAACGTGGCCTAGTGACTTTTGTTCCTCTGGGGAAAAGCCATGGTTCATATCCAGGGCCTGGTGGCCAGGAGTGGCCGGCTGCCTGCTGAAATTCCGCATGGTTGAGGATGCCTCCCAGATGAAAAGTGCCCCCACAGGCAACTGTGGCTGGTTTGACAGTGCCAAGTGCCTCCTGCAAACTGGCAGCAGGAACCTGGCCTGGTGACTTTTCTTTCTCTGGGGAAAGGCCACCGTTCATGTCCAGGACCCGCTGGCCCGGAGTGGCCGTCTGCCTGCTGAAATTCTGCATGGATCAGGATACCGCCCAGTTGCAAGGTGCTCCCACAGGCAACTGTGGCTGGTTTGACAGTGCCAAGTGCCTCCTACAAACTGACATCAGGAACCTGGCCTGGTGACTTTTGTTTCTCTGGGGAAAGGCCATCATTCTTGTTCGAGGCCTACAGGCCCGGATTGGCTGGCTGCCGGCTGAAATTCCGCACAGTTGAGGATACCTCCCAGATGCAAAGTGCCCCCACAGGCAACTGTGGCTGGTTTGACAGTGCCAAGTGCCTCCTGCAAACTGACATCAGCAACCTGGCCTGGTGACTTTTGTTTCTCGGGGGAAAGGCCATCGTTCCTCTCTAGGTCCCGGTCGCTCGTGCGGCCGGCTGCCTGCTGAAATTCCGAACGGATCAGAAAACAGCCTAGATGCAAGGTGCTGCCACAGGCAACTGTGGCTGGTTTGACAGTGCCAAGTGCCTCCTGAAAACTGACATCAGGAACCTGGCCTGGTGACTTTTGTTTCTCAGGGGAAAGGCCATCGTTCATGTCCAGGGCCCGCTGGCCCGGAGTGGCCGGCTGTCTGATGAAATTCCGCATGGTTGAGGATGCCTCCCAGATGCAAGGTGCCCCCACAGGCACCTGTGGCTGGTTTGACAGTGCCAAGTGCCTCCTGCAAAGTGACATCAGGAACCTGGCCTGGTGAGTTTTGTTTCTCAGGGGATAGGCCACCGTTCATATCCAGGGCTGGGTGGCCCGGAGTGGCCTGCTGCCTGCTGAAATTCCGAACGGATCAGGATACCGCCTAGATGCAAGGTGCTCCCACAGGCAACAGTGGCTGGTTTGACAGTGCCAAGTGTCACCTGCAAACTGAAATCGGGAACCTGGCCTGGTGACTTTTCTTTCTCTGGGGAAAGGCCATCATTCTTGTTCGAGGCCTGGTGGCCTGGATTGGACGGCTGCCTGCTGAAATTCCGCACGGTTGAGGATACCTCCCAGATGCAAGGTGCTCCCACAGGCAACTGTGGCTGGTTTGACAGTGCCAAGTGCCTCCTGCAAACTGACATCGGGAACCTGGCCTGGTGACTTTTGTTTCTCTGGGGAACGGCCACCGTTCATGTCCAGGACCCGCTGGACCGGAGTGGCCGGCTGCCTGCTGAAATTCTGCATGGATCAGGATACCGCCCAGATGCAAGGTGCTCCCACAGTCAATGTGGCTGGTTTGACAGTGCCAAGTGAATCCTACAAACTGACATCAGGAACCTGGCCTGGTGACTTTTGTTTCTCAGGGGAAAGGCCATCATTCTTGTTCGAGGCCTACAGGCCCGGATTGGCTGGCTGCCAGCTGAAATTCCGCACAGTTGAGGATACCTCCCAGATGCAAAGTGCCCCCACAGGCAACTGTGGCTGGTTTGACAGTGCCAAGTGCCTCCTGCAAACTGACATCAGGAACCTGGCCTGGTGACTTTTGTTTCTCTGGGGAAAGGCCATCGTTCCTCTCTAGGGCCCGGTCGCTCGAGTGGCCGGCTGCCTGTTGAAATTCCGCACGGTTGAGGATACCTCCCAGATGCAAGGTGCCCCCACAGGCAACTGTGGCTGGTTTGACAGTGCCAAGTGCCTCCTGCAAACTGACATCAGGAACCTGGCCTGGTGACTCTTGTTTCTCTGGGGAACGGCCATCGTTCGTGCCCAGTGCCCGGTGGTCAGGAGTGGCCGGCTGCCTGCTGAAATTCCGCATGGTTGAGGATACCTCCCAGATGCAAGGTGCCCCCAAAGGCAACTGCGTCTGGTTTGACAGTGCCAAGTGCCTCCTGCAAACTGACATCAGGAACGTGGCCTAGTGACTTTTGTTTCTCTGGGGAAAGGCCATGGTTCATATCCAGGGCCTGGTGGCCAGGAGTGGCCGGCTGCCTGCTGAAATTCCGCATGGTTGAGGATGCCTCCCAGATGAAAAGTGCCCCCACAGGCAACTGTGGCTGGTTTGACAGTGCCAAGTGCCTCCTGCAAACTGGCAGCAGGAACCTGGCCTGGTGACTTTTCTTTCTCTGGGGAAAGGCCACCGTTCATGTCCAGGACCCGCTGGCCCGGAGTGGCCGTCTGCCTGCTGAAATTCTGCATGGATCAGGATACCGCCCAGTTGCAAGGTGCTCCCACAGGCAACTGTGGCTGGTTTGACAGTGCCAAGTGCCTCCTACAAACTGACATCAGGAACCTGGCCTGGTGACTTTTGTTTCTCTGGGGAAAGGCCATCATTCTTGTTCGAGGCCTACAGGCCCGGATTGGCTGGCTGCCGGCTGAAATTCCGCACAGTTGAGGATACCTCCCAGATGCAAAGTGCCCCCACAGGCAACTGTGGCTGGTTTGACAGTGCCAAGTGCCTCCTGCAAACTGACATCAGCAACCTGGCCTGGTGACTTTTGTTTCTCGGGGGAAAGGCCATCGTTCCTCTCTAGGTCCCGGTCGCTCGTGCGGCCGGCTGCCTGCTGAAATTCCGAACGGATCAGAAAACAGCCTAGATGCAAGGTGCTGCCACAGGCAACTGTGGCTGGTTTGACAGTGCCAAGTGCCTCCTGAAAACTGACATCAGGAACCTGGCCTGGTGACTTTTGTTTCTCTGGGGAAAGGCCATGGTTCATGTTCAGGACCTGGTGGCCCGTAGTGGCCGGACGCCTGCTGAAATTCCTCAGGGATCAGGATACCACCCAGACCGAAAGTACCGCCACAGGCAACTGTGGTTGGTTTGACAGTGCCAAGTGCCTCCTGCAAACTGACATCAGGAACCTGGCCTAGTGACTTTTGTTTCTCTGGGGAAAGGCCATGGTTCATGTCCAGGACCTGGTGGCCCGTAGTGGCCGGCCACCTGCTGAAATTCCTCAGGGATCAGGATACCTCCCAGACCGAAAGTACCGCTACAGGCAACTGTGGTTGGTTTGACAGTGCCAAGTGCCTCCTGCAAACTGACATCAGGAACCTGGCCTGGTGACTTTTGTTTCTCTGGGGAAAGGCCATGATTAATGTCCAGGGCAAGGTGGCCCGGAGTGGCCGGCTGCCTGCTGAAATTCCGCATGGATCAGTATACCTCCCAGATGAAAAGTGTCCCCACAGGCAACTGTGTCTGGTTTGACAGTGCCAAGTGCCTCCTGTAAACTGACATCAGGAACCTGGCCTGGTGACTTTTGTTTCTCTGGGGAAAGGCCACCCTTCCTATCCAGGACCGGGTGGCCCGTAGTGGCTGGCTGCCTGCTGAAATTACGCACGGTTGAGGATACCTCCCAGATGCAAGGTGCCCCCAGAGGCACCTGTGTCTGGTTTGACAGTGCCAAGTGCCTCCTGCAAACTGACATCAGGAACCTGGCCTAGTGACTTTTGTTTCTCTGGGGAAAGGCCATCGGTCGTGCCCAGTGCCCGCTGGCCCGGAGTGGCCGGCCGCCTGCTGAAATTCCTCATGGTTTAGGCTACCTAACACATGAAAGGTGCCCCCACAGGCAACTGCGGCTGGTTTGACAGTGCCAAGTGCCTCCTGCAAATTGACATCAGGAACCTGGCCTAGTGACTTTTGTTTCTCTGGGGAAAGGCCACCGTTCATATCCAGGGCTGGGTGGCCCGGAGTGGCCTGCTGCCTGCTGAAATTCCGAACGGATCAGTATACCGCCCAGATGCAAGGTGCCCCCACAGGCAACTGTGGTTGGTTTGACAGTGCCAAGTGCCTCCTGCAAAGTGACATCAGGAACCTGGCCTGGTGACTTTTGTTTCTCTGGGGAAAGGCCATCGTTCCTCTCCAGGGCCCGCTGGCCCGGAGTGGCCGGCTGCCTGCTGAAATTCCGCACGGTTGAGAATACCTCCCAGATGCAAGGTGCCCCCAGAGGCACCTGTGGCTGGTTTGACAGTGCCAAGTGCCTCCTGCAAACTGACATCAGGAACCTGGCCTGGTGACTCTTGTTTCTTAGGGGAAAGGCCATCGTTCATGTCCAGGGCCTGGTGGCCCGGAGTGGCCGTCTGCCTGCTGAAATTCCTCATGGATTAGGCTGCCTCCCAAATGAAATGTGCCCCCACAGGCAACTGCGGCTTGTTTGACAGTGCCAAGTGCCTCCTGCAAACTGACATCAGGAACCTGGCCTAGTGCCTTTTGTTTCTCTGGGGAAAGGCCATGGTTCATGTTCAGGACCTGGTGGCCCGTAGTGGCCGGCCGCCTGCTGAAATTCCTCAGGCATCAGGATACCACCCAGACCAAATTACCGCCACAGGCAACTGTGGTTGGTTTGACAGTGCCAAGTGCCTCCTGCAAACTGACATCAGGAACCTGGCCTAGTGACTTTTGTTTCTCTGGGGAAAGGCCATCGTTCGTGCCCAGGGCCCGCTGGCCCGGAGTGGCCGGCCGCCTGCTGAAATTCCTCATGAATTAGGCTACCTCCCACATGAAAGGTGCCCCCAGAGGCACCTGTGGCTGGTTTGACAGTGCCAAGTACCTCCTGCAAACTGACATCAGGAACCTGGCCTGGTGACTCTTGTTTCTCAGGGGAAAGGCCATCATTCATGTCCAGGACCTGGTGGCCCGTAGTGGCCGGCTACCTACTGAAATTCCTCAGGGATCAGGATACCTCCCAGACCGAAAATACCGCCACAGGCAACTGTGGTTGGTTTGACAGTGCCAAGTGCCTCCTGCAATCTGACATCAGGAACCTTGCCTGGTGACTTTTGTTCCTCTGGGGAAAGGCCATGATTAATGTCCAGGGCAAGGTGGCCCGGAGTGGCCGGCTGCCTGCTGAAATTCCGAACGGATCAGTAGGCCTCCCACATGAAATGTGCCCCCACAGGGAACTGAGGCTGCTTTGACAGTGCCAAGTGTCTCCTGCAAACTGACATCAGGAACCTGGCCTGGTGACTTTTGTTTCTCTGGGGAAAGGCCATGGTTCATGTCCAGGACCTGGTGGCCCGTAGTGGCCGGCCACCTGCTGAAATTCCTCAGGGATGAGGATACCTCCCAGATCGAAAGTACCGCCACAGGCAACTGTGGTTGGTTTGACAGTGCCAAGTGCCTCCTGCAAACTGACATCAGGAACCTGGCCTGGTGACTTTTGTTTCTCTGGGGAAAGGCCATGGTTCATGTCCAGGGCCTGGTGGCCTGGAGTGGCCGGCTGCCTGCTGAAATTCCGCATGGTTGAGGATACCTCCCAGATGCAAGGTGCCCCCAAAGGCAACTGCGTCTGGTTTGACAGTGCCAAGTGTCACCTGCAAACTGAAATCGGGAACCTGGCCTGGTGACTTTTGTTTCTCTGGGGAAAGGCCATCATTCTTGTTCGAGGCCTGGTGGCCCGGATTGGACGGCTGCCTGCTGAAATTCCGCACGGTTGAGGATACCTCCCAGATGCAAGGTGCTCCCACAGGCAACTGTGGCTGGTTTGACAGTGCCAAGTGCCTCCTGCAAACTGACATCGGGAACCTGGCCTGGTGACTTTTGTTTCTCTGGGGAACGGCCACCGTTCATGTCCAGGACCCGCTGGACCGGAGTGGCCGGCTGCCTGCTGAAATTCTGCATGGATCAGGATACCGCCCAGATGCAAGGTGCTCCCACAGTCAATGTGGCTGGTTTGACAGTGCCAAGTGAATCCTACAAACTGACATCAGGAACCTGGCCTGGTGACTTTTGTTTCTCTGGGGAAAGGCCATCATTCTTGTTCGAGGCCTACAGGCCCGGATTGGCTGGCTGCCAGCTGAAATTCCGCACAGTTGAGGATACCTCCCAGATGCAAAGTGCCCCCACAGGCAACTGTGGCTGGTTTGACAGTGCCAAGTGCCTCCTGCAAACTGACATCAGGAACCTGGCCTGGTGACTTTTGTTTCTCTGGGGAAAGGCCATCGTTCCTCTCTAGGGCCCGGTCGCTCGAGTGGCCGGCTGCCTGCTGAAATTCCGCACGGTTGAGGATACCTCCCAGATGCAAGGTGCCCCCACAGGCAACTGTGGCTGGTTTGACAGTGCCAAGTGCCTCCTGCAAACTGACATCAGGAACCTGGCCTGGTGACTCTTGTTTCTCTGGGGAACGGCCATCGTTCGTGCACAGTGCCCGGTGGCCAGGAGTGGCCGGCTGCCTGCTGAAATTCCGCATGGTTGAGGATACCTCCCAGATGCAAGGTGCCCCCAAAGGCAACTGCGTCTGGTTTGACAGTGCCAAGTGCCTCCTGCAAACTGACATCAGGAACGTGGCCTAGTGACTTTTGTTTCTCTGGGGAAAAGCCATGGTTCATATCCAGGGCCTGGTGGCCAGGAGTGGCCGGCTGCCTGCTGAAATTCCGCATGGTTGAGGATGCCTCCCAGATGAAAAGTGCCCCCACAGGCAACTGTGGCTGGTTTGACAGTGCCAAGTGCCTCCTGCAAACTGGCAGCAGGAACCTGGCCTGGTGACTTTTCTTTCTCTGGGGAAAGGCCACCGTTCATGTCCAGGACCCGCTGGCCCGGAGTGGCCGTCTGCCTGCTGAAATTCTGCATGGATCAGGATACCGCCCAGTTGCAAGGTGCTCCCACAGGCAACTGTGGCTGGTTTGACAGTGCCAAGTGCCTCCTACAAACTGACATCAGGAACCTGGCCTGGTGACTTTTGTTTCTCTGGGGAAAGGCCATCATTCTTGTTCGAGGCCTACAGGCCCGGATTGGCTGGCTGCCGGCTGAAATTCCGCACAGTTGAGGATACCTCCCAGATGCAAAGTGCCCCCACAGGCAACTGTGGCTGGTTTGACAGTGCCAAGTGCCTCCTGCAAACTGACATCAGCAACCTGGCCTGGTGACTTTTGTTTCTCGGGGGAAAGGCCATCGTTCCTCTCTAGGTCCCGGTCGCTCGTGCGGCCGGCTGCCTGCTGAAATTCCGAACGGATCAGAAAACAGCCTAGATGCAAGGTGCTGCCACAGGCAACTGTGGCTGGTTTGACAGTGCCAAGTGCCTCCTGAAAACTGACATCAGGAACCTGGCCTGGTGACTTTTGTTTCTCAGGGGAAAGGCCATCGTTCATGTCCAGGGCCCGCTGGCCCGGAGTGGCCGGCTGTCTGATGAAATTCCGCATGGTTGAGGATGCCTCCCAGATGCAAGGTGCCCCCACAGGCACCTGTGGCTGGTTTGACAGTGCCAAGTGCCTCCTGCAAAGTGACATCAGGAACCTGGCCTGGTGAGTTTTGTTTCTCAGGGGATAGGCCACCGTTCATATCCAGGGCTGGGTGGCCCGGAGTGGCCTGCTGCCTGCTGAAATTCCGAACGGATCAGGATACCGCCTAGATGCAAGGTGCTCCCACAGGCAACAGTGGCTGGTTTGACAGTGCCAAGTGTCACCTGCAAACTGAAATCGGGAACCTGGCCTGGTGACTTTTCTTTCTCTGGGGAAAGGCCATCATTCTTGTTCGAGGCCTGGTGGCCTGGATTGGACGGCTGCCTGCTGAAATTCCGCACGGTTGAGGATACCTCCCAGATGCAAGGTGCTCCCACAGGCAACTGTGGCTGGTTTGACAGTGCCAAGTGCCTCCTGCAAACTGACATCGGGAACCTGGCCTGGTGACTTTTGTTTCTCTGGGGAAAGGCCACCGTTCATGTCCAGGACCCGCTGGACCGGAGTGGCCGGCTGCCTGCTGAAATTCTGCATGGATCAGGATACCGCCCAGATGCAAGGTGCTCCCACAGTCAATGTGGCTGGTTTGACAGTGCCAAGTGAATCCTACAAACTGACATCAGGAACCTGGCCTGGTGACTTTTGTTTCTCAGGGGAAAGGCCATCATTCTTGTTCGAGGCCTACAGGCCCGGATTGGCTGGCTGCCAGCTGAAATTCCGCACAGTTGAGGATACCTCCCAGATGCAAAGTGCCCCCACAGGCAACTGTGGCTGGTTTGACAGTGCCAAGTGCCTCCTGCAAACTGACATCAGGAACCTGGCCTGGTGACTTTTGTTTCTCTGGGGAAAGGCCATCGTTCCTCTCTAGGGCCCGGTCGCTCGAGTGGCCGGCTGCCTGCTGAAATTCCGCACGGTTGAGGATACCTCCCAGATGCAAGGTGCCCCCACAGTCAATGTGGCTGGTTTGACAGTGCCAAGTGCCTCCTGCAAACTGACATCAGGAACCTGGCCTGGTGACTCTTGTTTCTCTGGGGAACGGCCATCGTTCGTGCCCAGTGCCCGGTGGCCAGGAGTGGCCGGCTGCCTGCTGAAATTCCGCATGGTTGAGGATACCTCCCAGATGCAAGGTGCCCCCAAAGGCAACTGCGTCTGGTTTGACAGTGCCAAGTGCCTCCTGCAAACTGACATCAGGAACGTGGCCTAGTGACTTTTGTTTCTCTGGGGAAAGGCCATGGTTCATATCCAGGGCCTGGTGGCCAGGAGTGGCCGGCTGCCTGCTGAAATTCCGCATGGTTGAGGATGCCTCCCAGATGAAAAGTGCCCCCACAGGCAACTGTGGCTGGTTTGACAGTGCCAAGTGCCTCCTGCAAACTGGCAGCAGGAACCTGGCCTGGTGACTTTTCTTTCTCTGGGGAAAGGCCACCGTTCATGTCCAGGACCCGCTGGCCCGGAGTGGCCGTCTGCCTGCTGAAATTCTGCATGGATCAGGATACCGCCCAGTTGCAAGGTGCTCCCACAGGCAACTGTGGCTGGTTTGACAGTGCCAAGTGCCTCCTACAAACTGACATCAGGAACCTGGCCTGGTGACTTTTGTTTCTCTGGGGAAAGGCCATCATTCTTGTTCGAGGCCTACAGGCCCGGATTGGCTGGCTGCCGGCTGAAATTCCGCACAGTTGAGGATACCTCCCAGATGCAAAGTGCCCCCACAGGCAACTGTGGCTGGTTTGACAGTGCCAAGTGCCTCCTGCAAACTGACATCAGGAACCTGGCCTGGTGACTTTTGTTTCTCGGGGGAAAAGCCATCGTTCCTCTCTAGGTCCCGGTCGCTCGTGCGGCCGGCTGCCTGCTGAAATTCCGAACGGATCAGAAAACAGCCTAGATGCAAGGTGCTGCCACAGGCAACTGTGGCTGGTTTGACAGTGCCAAGTGCCTCCTGAAAACTGACATCAGGAACCTGGCCTGGTGACTTTTGTTTCTCTGGGGAAAGGCCATGGTTCATGTTCAGGACCTGGTGGCCCGTAGTGGCCGGACGCCTGCTGAAATTCCTCAGGGATCAGGATACCACCCAGACCGAAAGTACCGCCACAGGCAACTGTGGTTGGTTTGACAGTGCCAAGTGTCACCTGCAAACTGACATCAGGAACCTGGCCTAGTGACTTTTGTTTCTCTGGGGAAAGGCCATGGTTCATGTCCAGGACCTGGTGGCCCGTAGTGGCCGGCCACCTGCTGAAATTCCTCAGGGATCAGGATACCTCCCAGACCGAAAGTACCGCCACAGGCAACTGTGGTTGGTTTGACAGTGCCAAGTGCCTCCTGCAAACTGACATCAGGAACCTGGCCTGGTGACTTTTGTTTCTCTGGGGAAAGGCCATGATTAATGTCCAGGGCAAGGTGGCCCGGAGTGGCCGGCTGCCTGCTGAAATTCCGCATGGATCAGTATACCTCCCAGATGAAAAGTGTCCCCACAGGCAACTGTGTCTGGTTTGACAGTGCCAAGTGCCTCCTGTAAACTGACATCAGGAACCTGGCCTGGTGACTTTTGTTTCTCTGGGGAAAGGCCACCCTTCCTATCCAGGACCGGGTGGCCCGTAGTGGCTGGCTGCCTGCTGAAATTCCGCACGGTTGAGGATACCTCCCAGATGCAAGGTGCCCCCAGAGGCACCTGTGGCTGGTTTGACAGTGCCAAGTGCCTCCTGCAAACTGACATCAGGAACCTGGCCTGGTGACTTTTGTTTCTCTGGGGAAAGGCCATCGTTCGTGCCCAGTGCCCGCTGGCCCGGAGTGGCCGGCCGCCTGCTGAAATTCCTCATGGTTTAGGCTACCTAACACATGAAAGGTGCCCCCACAGGCAACTGCGGCTGGTTTGACAGTGCCAAGTGCCTCCTGCAAACTGACATCAGGAACCTGGCCTAGTGACTTTTGTTTCTCTGGGGAAAGGCCATGGTTCATGTCCAGGACCTGGTGGCCCGTAGTGGCCTGCTGCCTGCTGAAATTCCGAACGGATCAGTATACCGCCCAGATGCAAGGTGCCCCCACAGGCAACTGTGGTTGGTTTGACAGTGCCAAGTGCCTCCTGCAAAGTGACATCAGGAACCTGGCCTGGTGACTTTTGTTTCTCTGGGGAAAGGCCATCGTTCCTCTCCAGGGCCCGCTGGCCCGGAGTGGCCGGCTGCCTGCTGAAATTCCGCACGGTTGAGAATACCTCCCAGATGCAAGGTGCCCCCAGAGGCACCTGTGGCTGGTTTGACAGTGCCAAGTGCCTCCTGCAAACTGACATCAGGAACCTGGCCTGGTGACTCTTGTTTCTTAGGGGAAAGGCCATCGTTCATGTCCAGGGCCTGGTGGCCCGGAGTGGCCGTCTGCCTGCTGAAATTCCTCATGGATTAGGCTGCCTCCCAAATGAAATGTGCCCCCACAGGCAACTGCGGCTTGTTTGACAGTGCCAAGTGCCTCCTGCAAACTGACATCAGGAACCTGGCCTAGTGCCTTTTGTTTCTCTGGGGAAAGGCCATGGTTC
Source organism: Passer domesticus (assembly GCF_036417665.1). Taxonomy (NCBI): domain Eukaryota; kingdom Metazoa; phylum Chordata; class Aves; order Passeriformes; family Passeridae; genus Passer; species Passer domesticus. The sequence goes on along the minus strand of NC_087481.1, from coordinate 11,809,226 downwards.
ATGTTCAGGACCTGGTGGCCCGTAGTGGCCGGCCGCCTGCTGAAATTCCTCAGGCATCAGGATACCACCCAGACCAAATTACCGCCACAGGCAACTGTGGTTGGTTTGACAGTGCCAAGTGCCTCCTGCAAACTGACATCAGGAACCTGGCCTAGTGACTTTTGTTTCTCTGGGGAAAGGCCATCGTTCGTGCCCAGGGCCCGCTGGCCCGGAGTGGCCGGCCGCCTGCTGAAATTCCTCATGAATTAGGCTACCTCCCACATGAAAGGTGCCCCCAGAGGCACCTGTGGCTGGTTTGACAGTGCCAAGTACCTCCTGCAAACTGACATCAGGAACCTGGCCTGGTGACTCTTGTTTCTCAGGGGAAAGGCCATCATTCATGTCCAGGACCTGGTGGCCCGTAGTGGCCGGCTACCTACTGAAATTCCTCAGGGATCAGGATACCTCCCAGACCGAAAATACCGCCACAGGCAACTGTGGTTGGTTTGACAGTGCCAAGTGCCTCCTGCAAACTGACATCAGGAACCTTGCCTGGTGACTTTTGTTCCTCTGGGGAAAGGCCATGATTAATGTCCAGGGCAAGGTGGCCCGGAGTGGCCGGCTGCCTGCTGAAATTCCGAACGGATCAGTAGGCCTCCCACATGAAATGTGCCCCCACAGGGAACTGAGGCTGCTTTGACAGTGCCAAGTGTCTCCTGCAAACTGACATCAGGAACCTGGCCTGGTGACTTTTGTTTCTCTGGGGAAAGGCCATGGTTCATGTCCAGTGCCCGCTGGCCCGGAGTGGCCCACTGCCTGCTGAAATTCCTCATGGATCAGGCTGCCTCCCACATGAAAGGTGCCCCCACAGGCACCTGTGGCTGGTTTGACAGTGCCAAGTGCCTCCTGCAAACTGACATCAGGAACCTGGCCTAGTGACTTTTCATTCTCTGGGGAAAGGCCACCGTTCATTTCCAGGACCGGGTGGCCAGGAGTGGCCGGCTGCCTGCTGAAATTCTGCATGGATCAGCATACCGCCGAGATGCAAGGTGCTCCCACAGGCAACAGTGGCTGGTTTGACAGTGCCAAGTGCCTCCTGCAAACTGACATCAGGAACCTGGCCTGGTGACTTTTGTTTCTCTGGGGAAAGGCCATCATTCTTGTTCGAGGCCTGCAGGCCCGGATTGGCTGGCTGCCTGCTGAAATTCCGCACAGTTGAGGATACCTCCCAGATGCAAGGTGCTCATACAGGCAACTGTGGCTGGTTTGACAGTGCCAAGTGCCTCCTGCAAACTGACATCAGGAACCTGGCCTGGTGAGTTTTGTTTCTCTGGGGAAAGTCCATGGTTCATGTCCAGGACCTGGTGGCCCGTAGTGGCCGGCCACCTGCTGAAATTCCTCAGGGATCAGGATACCTCCCAGACCGAAAGTACCGCCACAGGCAACTGTGGTTGGTTTGACAGTGCCAAGTGCCTCCTGCAAACTGACATCAGGAACCTGGCCTGGTGACTTTTGTTCCTCTGGGGAAAGGCCGTGATTAATGTCCAGGGCAAGGTGGCCCGGAGTGGCCGGCTGCCTGCTGAAATTCTGCATGGATCAGCATACCGCCAAGATGCAAGGTGCTCCCACAGGCAACAGTGGCTGGTTTGACAGTGCCAAGTGCCTCCTGCAAACTGACATCAGGAACCTGGCCTGGTGACTTTTGTTTCTCTTTGGATAGGCCACCGTTCATATCCAGGACTGGGTGGCCCGGAGTGGCCGGCTGCCTGCTGAAATTCCGAACGGATCCGCATACCGCCTAGATGCAATGTGCTCCCACAGGCAACAGTGGCTGGTTTGACAGTGCCAAGTGTCTCCTGCAAACTGATATCGGGAACCTGGCCTGGTGACTTTTGTTTCTCTGGGGAAAGGCCATCATTCTTGTTCGAGGCCTGCAGGCCCGGATTGGCCGGCTGCCTGCTGAAATTCCGCACGGTTGAGGATACCACCCAGATGCAAGGTGCTCCCACAGGCAGCTGTGGCTGGTTTGACAGGGCGAAGTGCCTCCTGCAAACTGACATCAGGAACCTGGCCTGGTGACTTTTGTTTCTCTGGGGAAAGGCCATCGTTCGTGCCCAGTGCCCGCTGGCCCGGGGTGGCTGGCTGCCTGCTGAAATTCCGCACAGTTGAGGATACCTCCCAGATGCAAGGTGCCCCCACAGTCAATGTGGCTGGTTTGACAGTGCCAAGTGCCTCCTGCAAACTGACATCAGGAACCTGGCCTGGTGACTTTTGTTTCTCTGGGGAAAGGCCATCGTTCATGTCCAGGGCCTGGTGGCCTGGAGTGGCCGGCTGCCTGCTGAAATTCCTCATGGATCAGGCTGCCTCCCACATGAAATGTGCCCCCACAGGCAACTGTGGTTGGTTTGACAGTGCCAAGTGCCTCCTGCAAACTGACATCAGGAACCTGGCCTGGTGACTTTTGTTTCTCTGGGGAAAGGCCATGGTTCATGTCCAGGACCTCGTGGCCCGTAGTGGCCGGCCACCTGCTGAAATTCCTCAGGGATCAGGATACCTCCCAGACCGAAAGTACCGCCACAGGCAACTGTGGTTGGTTTGACAGTGCCAAGTGCCTCCTGCAAACTGACATCAGGAACCTGGCCTGGCGACTTTTGTTTCTCTGGGGAAAGGCCATGATTAATGTCCAGGGCAAGGTGGCCCGTAGTGGCCGGCTGCCTGCTGAAATTCCGCATGGATCAGTATACCTCCCAGATGAAAAGTGTCCCCACAGGCAACTGTGGCTGGTTTGACAGTGCCAAGTGCCACCTGCAAACTGGCATCAGGAACCTGGCCTGGTGACTTTTGTTTCTCTGGGGAAAACCCATGGTTCATGTCCAGGGCCTGGTGGCCCGGACTGCCCGGCTGCCTGCTGAAATTCCGCATGGTTGAGGATGCCTCCCAGATGCAAGGTGCCCACACAGGCACCTGTGGCTGGTTTGACAGTGCCAAGTGCCTCCTGCAAACTGGCATCAGGAACCTGGCCTAGTGACTTTTCTTTCTTTGGGGAAAGGCCAGGATTTATGTCCAGGACCGGATGGCCCGGAGTGGCCGGCTGCCTGCTGAAATTCTGCATGGATCAGCATACCGCCGAGATGCAATGTGATCCCACAGGCAACAGTGGCTGGTTTGACAGTGCCAAGTGCCTCCTACAAACTGACATCAGGAACCTGGCCAGGTGAGCTTTGTTTCTCTGGGGAAATGCCATCATTCTTGTTCGAGGCCTACAGGCCCGGATTGGCTGGCTGCCTGCTGAAATTCCGCACAGTTGAGGATACCTCCCAGATGCAAGGTGCTCATACAGGCAACTGTGGCTGGTTTGACAGTGCCAAGTGCCTCCTGCAAACTGACATCAGGAACCTGGCCTGGTGACTTTTGTTTCTCTGGGGAAAGGCCATCGTTCCTCTCTAGGGCCTGGTTGCCCGGAGTGACCTGCTGCCTGCTGAAATTCCTCATGGATCAGGATGCCTCCCACATGAAGGGTGACCCCACAGGCAACTGTGGCTGGTTTGACAGTGCCAAGTGCCACCTGCAAACTGACATCAGGAACCTGGCCTGGTGACTTTTGTTTCTCTGGGGAAAGGCCATGGTTCATGTCCAGGGCCTGGTGGCCCAGAGTGGCCGGCTGCCTGCTGAAATTCCTCATGGATCAGGCTGCCTCCCACATGAAAGGTGCCCCCACAGGCAGCAGTGGCTGGTTTGACAGTGCCAAGTGCCTCCTGCAAACTGACATCAGGAACCTGGCCTGGTGACTTTTGTTTCTCTGGGGAAAGGCCATGGTTCATGTCCAGGACCTGGTGGCCCGTAGTGGCCGGCTGCCTGCTGAAATTCTGCATGGATCAGGATACCGCCGAGATGAAAGGTGCTCCCACAGGCAGCAGTGGCTGGTTTGACAGTGCCAAGTGCCTCCTGCAAACTGACATCAGGAACCCGGCCTGGTGACTTTTGTTTCTCTGGGGAAAGGCCATCGTTCCTCTCTAGGTCCAGGAGGCCCGGAGTGACCGGCTGCCTGCTGAAATTCCTCATGGATCAGGCTGCCTCCCACATGAAACGTGCCCCCACAGGCAACTGCGTCTGGTTTGACAGTGCCAAGTGCCTCCTGCAAACTGACATCAGGAACCTGGCCTAGTGACTTTTGTTTCTCTGGGGAAAGTCCATGGTTCATGTCCAGGACCTGGTGGCCCGTAGTGGCCGGCCACCTGCTGAAATTCCTCAGGGATCAGGATACCTCCCAGACCGAAAGTACCGCCACAGGCAACTGTGGTTGGTTTGACAGTGCCAAGTGCCTCCTGCAAACTGACATCAGGAACCTGGCCTGGTGACTTTTGTTCCTCTGGGGAAAGGCCGTGATTAATGTCCAGGGCAAGGTGGCCCGGAGTGGCCGGCTGCCTGCTGAAATTCTGCATGGATCAGCATACCGCCAAGATGCAAGGTGCTCCCACAGGCAACACTGGCTGGTTTGACAGTGCCAAGTGCCTCCTGCAAACTGACATCAGGAACCTGGCCTGGTGACTTTTGTTTCTCTTTGGATAGGCCACCGTTCATATCCAGGACTGGGTGGCCCGGATTGGCCGGCTGCCTGCTGAAATTCCGAACGGATCCGCATACCGCCTAGATGCAATGTGCTCCCACAGGCAACAGTGGCTGGTTTGACAGTGCCAAGTGTCTCCTGCAAACTGATATCGGGAACCTGGCCTGGTGACTTTTGTTTCTCTGGGGAAAGGCCATCATTCTTGTTCGAGGCCTGCAGGCCCGGATTGGCCGGCTGCCTGCTGAAATTCCGCACGGTTGAGGATACCACCCAGATGCAAGGTGCTCCCACAGGCAGCTGTGGCTGGTTTGACAGGGCGAAGTGCCTCCTGCAAACTGACATCAGGAACCTGGCCTGGTGACTTTTGTTTCTCTGGGGAAAGGCCATCGTTCGTGCCCAGTGCCCGCTGGCCCGGGGTGGCTGGCTGCCTGCTGAAATTCCGCACAGTTGAGGATACCTCCCAGATGCAAGGTGCCCCCACAGTCAATGTGGCTGGTTTGACAGTGCCAAGTGCCTCCTGCAAACTGACATCAGGAACCTGGCCTGGTGACTTTTGTTTCTCTGGGGAAAGGCCATCGTTCATGTCCAGGGCCTGGTGGCCTGGAGTGGCCGGCTGCCTGCTGAAATTCCTCATGGATCAGGCTGCCTCCCACATGAAATGTGCCCCCACAGGCAACTGTGGTTGGTTTGACAGTGCCAAGTGCCTCCTGCAAACTGACATCAGGAACCTGGCCTGGTGACTTTTGTTTCTCTGGGGAAAGGCCATGGTTCATGTCCAGGACCTCGTGGCCCGTAGTGGCCGGCCACCTGCTGAAATTCCTCAGGGATCAGGATACCTCCCAGACCGAAAGTACCGCCACAGGCAACTGTGGTTGGTTTGACAGTGCCAAGTGCCTCCTGCAAACTGACATCAGGAACCTGGCCTGGCGACTTTTGTTTCTCTGGGGAAAGGCCATGATTAATGTCCAGGGCAAGGTGGCCCGTAGTGGCCGGCTGCCTGCTGAAATTCCGCATGGATCAGTATACCTCCCAGATGAAAAGTGTCCCCACAGGCAACTGTGGCTGGTTTGACAGTGCCAAGTGCCACCTGCAAACTGGCATCAGGAACCTGGCCTGGTGACTTTTGTTTCTCTGGGGAAAACCCATGGTTCATGTCCAGGGCCTGGTGGCCCGGACTGCCCGGCTGCCTGCTGAAATTCCGCATGGTTGAGGATGCCTCCCAGATGCAAGGTGCCCACACAGGCACCTGTGGCTGGTTTGACAGTGCCAAGTGCCTCCTGCAAACTGGCATCAGGAACCTGGCCTAGTGACTTTTCTTTCTTTGGGGAAAGGCCAGGATTTATGTCCAGGACCGGGTGGCCCGGAGTGGCCGGCTGCCTGCTGAAATTCTGCATGGATCAGCATACCGCCGAGATGCAATGTGATCCCACAGGCAACAGTGGCTGGTTTGACAGTGCCAAGTGCCTCCTACAAACTGACATCAGGAACCTGGCCAGGTGAGCTTTGTTTCTCTGGGGAAATGCCATCATTCTTGTTCGAGGCCTACAGGCCCGGATTGGCTGGCTGCCTGCTGAAATTCCGCACAGTTGAGGATACCTCCCAGATGCAAGGTGCTCATACAGGCAACTGTGGCTGGTTTGACAGTGCCAAGTGCCTCCTGCAAACTGACATCAGGAACCTGGCCTGGTGACTTTTGTTTCTCTGGGGAAAGGCCATCGTTCCTCTCTAGGGCCTGGTGGCCCGGAGTGACCTGCTGCCTGCTGAAATTCCTCATGGATCAGGATGCCTCCCACATGAAGGGTGACCCCAGAGGCAACTGTGGCTGGTTTGACAGTGCCAAGTGCCACCTGCAAACTGACATCAGGAACCTGGCCTGGTGACTTTTGTTTCTCTGGGGAAAGGCCATGGTTCATGTCCAGGGCCTGGTGGCCCAGAGTGGCCGGCTGCCTGCTGAAATTCCTCATGGATCAGGCTGCCTCCCACATGAAAGGTGCCCCCACAGGCACCTGTGGCTGGTTTGACAGTGCCAAGTGCCTCCTGCAAACTGACATCAGGAACCTGGCCTTGTGACTTTTGTTTCTCTGGGGAAAGGCCATGGTTCATGTCCAGGACCTGGTGGCCCGTAGTGGCCGGCTGCCTGCTGAAATTCTGCATGGATCAGGATACCGCCGAGATGAAAGGTGCTCCCACAGGCAGCAGTGGCTGGTTTGACAGTGCCAAGTGCCTCCTGCAAACTGACATCAGGAACCTGGCCTGGTGACTTTTGTTTCTCTGGGGAAAGGCCATCGTTCCTCTCTAGGTCCAGGAGGCCCGGAGTGACCGGCTGCCTGCTGAAATTCCTCATGGATCAGGATGCCTCCCACATGAAGGGTGACCCCACAGGCAACTGTGGCTGGTTTGACAGTGCCAAGTGCCACCTGCAAACTGACATCAGGAACCTGGCCTGGTGAGTTTTGTTTCTCTGGGGAAAGGCCATGGTTCGTGTCCAGTGCCCGGTGACCTGGAGTGGCCGGCTGCCTGCTGAAATTCCGCACGGTTAAGGATACCTCCCGGATGAAATGTGCCCCCACAGGCAACTGCGTCTGGTTTGACAGTGCCAAGTGCCTCCTGCAAACTGACATCAGGAACCTGGCCTGGTGACTTTTGTTTCTCTGGGGAAAAGCCATGGTTCATGTCCAGGGCCTGGTGGCCCGGAGTGGCCGGCTGCCTGCTGAAATTCCCCATGGTTGAGGATGCCTCCCAGATGCAAGGTGCCCACACAGGCACCTGTGGCTGGTTTGACAGTGCCAAGTGCCTCCTGCAAACTGGCATCAGGAACCTGGCCTAGTGACTTTTCTTTCTTTGGGGAAAGGCCAGGATTCATGTCCAGGACCGGGTGGCCCGGAGTGGCCGGCTGCCTGCTGAAATTCTGCATGGATCAGCATACCGCCGAGATGCAAGGTGCTCCCACAGGCAACAGTGGCTGGTTTGACAGTGCCAAGTGCCTCCTGCAAACTGACATCAGGAACCTGGCCTGGTGAGTTTTGTTGCTCTGGGGAAATGCCATCATTCTTGTTCGAGGCCTGCAGGCCCGGATTGGCTGGCTGCCTGCTGAAATTCCGCACAGTTGAGGATACCTCCCAGATGCAAGGTGCTCATACAGGCAACTGTGGCTGGTTTGACAGTGCCAAGTGCCTCCTGCAAACTGACATCAGGAACCTGGCCTGGTGACTTTTGTTTCTCTGGGGAAAGGCCATCGTTCCTCTCTAGGGCCTGGTGGCCCGGAGCGACCTGCTGCCTGCTGAAATTCCTCATGGATCAGGATGCCTCCCACATGAAGGGTGACCCCAGAGGCAACTGTGGCTGGTTTGACAGTGCCAAGTGCCACCTGCAAACTGACATCAGGAACCTGGCCTGGTGACTTTTGTTTCTCTGGGGAAAGGCCATGGTTCATGTCCAGGGCCTGGTGGCCTGGAGTGGCCGGCTGCCTGCTGAAATTCCTCATGGATCAGGCTGCCTCCCACATGAAATGTGCCCCCACAGGCAACTGTGGCCGGTTTGACAGGGCCAAGTGCCTCCTGCAAACTGACATCAGGAACCTGGCCTGGTGACTTTTGTTCCTCTGGGGAAAGGCCGTGATTAATGTCCAGGGCAAGGTGGCCCGGAGTGTCCGGCTGCCTGCTGAAATTCTGCATGGATCAGCATACCGCCGAGATGCAAGGTGCTCCCACAGGCAACAGTGGCTGGTTTGACAGTGCCAAGTGCCTCCTGCAAACTGACATCAGGAACCTGGCCTGGTGAGTTTTGTTTCTCTGGGGAAAGGCCATCATTCTTGTTCGAGGCCTGCAGGCCCGGATTGGCTGGCTGCCTGCTGAAATTCCGCATGGATCAGGATACCTCCCTGATGTAAGGTGCTCATACAGGCAACTGTGGCTGGTTTGACATTGCCAAGTGCCTCCTGCAAACTGACATCAGGAACCTGGCCTGGTGACTTTTGTTTCTCTTTGGATAGGCCACCGTTCATATCCAGGACTGGGTGGCCCGGAGTGGCCGGCTGCCTGCTGAAATTCCGAACGGATCCACATACCGCCTAGATGCAATGTGCTCCCACAGGCAACAGTGGTTGGTTTGACAGTGCCAAGTGTCTCCTGCAAACTGATATCGGGAACCTGGCCTGGTGACTTTTGTTTCTCTGGGTAAAGGTCATCATTCTTGTTCGAGGCCTGCAGGCCCGGATTGGCCGGCTGCCTGCTGAAATTCCGCACGGTTGAGGATACCACCCAGATGCAAGGTGCTCCCACAGGCAGCTGTGGCTGGTTTGACAGGGCCAAGTGCCTCCTGCAAACTGACATCAGAAACCTGGCCTGGTGACTTTTGTTTCTCTGGGGAAAGGCCATCTTTCGTGCCCAGTGCCCGCTGGCCCGGGGTGGCTGGCTGCCTGCTGAAATTCCGCACAGTTGAGGATACCTCCCAGATGCAAGGTGCCCCCACAGTCAATGTGGCTGGTTTGACAGTGCCAAGTGCCTCCTGCAAACTGACATCAGGAACCTGGCCTGGTGACTTTTGTTTCTCTGGGGAAAGGCCATCGTTCGTGCCCAGTGCCCGGTGGCCCGGAGTGGCCGGCTGCCTGCTGAAATTCCTCATGGATCAGGCTGCCTCCCACATGAAAGGTGCCCCCACAGGCACCTGTGGCTGGTTTGACAGTGCCAAGTGCCTCCTGCAAACTGACATCAGGAACCTGGCCTGGTGACTTTTGTTTCTCAGGGGAAAGTCCATCGTTCATGTCCAGGGCCTGGTGGCCTGGAGTGGCCGGCTGCCTGCTGAAATTCCTCATGGATCAGGCTGCCTCCCACATGAAATGTGCCCCCACAGGCAACTGCGGCTGGTTTGACAGTGCCAAGTGCCTCCTGCAAACTGACATCAGGAACCTGGCCTGGTGACTTTTGTTTCTCTGGGGAAAGGCCATGGTTCATGTCCAGGACCTGGTGGCCCGTAGTGGCCGGCCACCTGCTGAAATTCCTCAGGGATCAGGATACCTCCCAGACCGAAAGTACCGCCACAGGCAACTGTGGTTGGTTTGACAGTGCCAAGTGCCTCCTGCAAACTGACATCAGGAACCTGGCCTGGCGACTTTTGTTTCTCTGGGGAAAGGCCATGATTAATGTCCAGGGCAAGGTGGCCCGTAGTGGCCGGCTGCCTGCTGAAATTCCGCATGGATCAGTATACCTCCCAGATGAAAAGTGTCCCCACAGGCAACTGTGGCTGGTTTGACAGTGCCAAGTGCCTCCTGCAAACTGACATCAGGAACCTGGCCTGGTGAGTTTTGTTTCTCTGGGGAAATGCCATCATTCCTGTTCGAGGCCTACAGGCCCGGATTGGCTGGCTGCCTGCTGAAATTCCGCACAGTTGAGGATACCTCCCAGATGCAAGGTGCCCATACAGGCAACTGTGGCTGGTTTGACAGTGCCAAGTGCCACCTGCAAACTGACATCAGGAACCTGGCCTGGTGACATTTGTTTCTCTGGGGAAAGGCCATGGTTCATGTCCAGGGCCTGGTGGCCTGGAGTGGCCGGCTGCCTGCTGAAATTCCTCATGGATCAGGCTGCCTCCCAGATGCAAGGTGCCCCCACAGGCACCTGTGGCTGGTTTGACAGTGCCAAGTGCCTCCTGCAAACTGACATCAGGAACCTGGCCTGGTGACTTTTGTTTCTCTGGGGAAAGGCCATGGTTCATGTCCAGGACCTGGTGGCCCGTAGTGGCCGGCTGCCTGCTGAAATTCTGCATGGATCAGGATACCTCCCAGACCGAAAGTACTGCCACAGGCAGCAGTGGCTGGTTTGACAGTGCCAAGTGCCTCCTGCAAACTGACATCAGGAACCTGGCCTGGTGACTTTTGTTTCTCTGGGGAAAGGCCATCGTTCCTCTCTAGGTCCAGGTGGCCCGGAGTGACCGGCTGCCTGCTGAAATTCCTCATGGATCAGGATGCCTCCCACATGAAGGGTGACCCCACAGGCAACTGTGGCTGGTTTGACAGTGCCAAGTGCCACCTGCAAACTGACATCAGGAACCTGGCCTGGTGAGTTTTGTTTCTCTGGGGAAAGGCCATGGTTCGTGTCCAGTGCCCGGTGACCTGGAGTGGCCGGCAGCCTGCTGAAATTCCGCACGGTTAAGGATACCTCCCGGATGAAATGTGCCCCCACAGGCAACTGCGTCTGGTTTGACAGTGCCAAGTGCCTCCTGCAAACTGACATCAGGAACCTGGCCTGGCGACTTTTGTTTCTCTGGGGAAAGGCCATGATTAATGTCCAGGGCAAGGTGGCCCGTAGTGGCCGGCTGCCTGCTGAAATTCCGCATGGATCAGTATACCTCCCAGATGAAAAGTGTCCCCACAGGCAACTGTGGCTGGTTTGACAGTGCCAAGTGCCTCCTACAAACTGACATCAGGAACCTGGCCTGGTGAGTTTTGTTTCTCTGGGGAAATGCCATCATTCTTGTTCGAGGCCTACAGGCCCGCATTGGCTGGCTGCCTGCTGAAATTCCGCACAGTTGAGGATACCTCCCAGATGCAATGTGCTCATACAGGCAACTGTGGCTGGTTTGACAGTGCCAAGTGCCACCTGCAAACTGACATCAGGAACCTGGCCTGGTGACATTTGTTTCTCTGGGGAAAGGCCATGGTTCATGTCCAGGGCCTGGTGGCCCGGACTGCCCGGCTGCCTGCTGAAATTCCGCATGGTTGAGGATGCCTCCCAGATGCAAGGTGCCCACACAGGCACCTGTGGCTGGTTTGACAGTGCCAAGTGCCTCCTGCAAACTGGCATCAGGAACCTGGCCTAGTGACTTTTCTTTCTTTGGGGAAAGGCCAGGATTTATGTCCAGGACCGGATGGCCCGGAGTGGCCGGCTGCCTGCTGAAATTCTGCATGGATCAGCATACCGCCGAGATGCAATGTGATCCCACAGGCAACAGTGGCTGGTTTGACAGTGCCAAGTGCCTCCTGCAAACTGACATCAGGAACCTGGCCAGGTGAGCTTTGTTTCTCTGGGGAAATGCCATCATTCTTGTTCGAGGCCTACAGGCCTGGATTGGCTGGCTGCCTGCTGAAATTCCGCACAGTTGAGGATACCTCCCAGATGCAAGGTGCTCATACAGGCAACTGTGGCTGGTTTGACAGTGCCAAGTGCCTCCTGCAAACTGACATCAGGAACCTGGCCTGGTGACTTTTGTTTCTCTGGGGAAAGGCCATCGTTCCTCTCTAGGGCCTGGTTGCCCGGAGTGACCTGCTGCCTGCTGAAATTCCTCATGGATCAGGATGCCTCCCACATGAAGGGTGACCCCACAGGCAACTGTGGCTGGTTTGACAGTGCCAAGTGCCACCTGCAAACTGACATCAGGAACCTGGCCTGGTGACTTTTGTTTCTCTGGGGAAAGGCCATGGTTCATGTCCAGGGCCTGGTGGCCCAGAGTGGCCGGCTGCCTGCTGAAATTCCTCATGGATCAGGCTGCCTCCCACATGAAAGGTGCCCCCACAGGCACCTGTGGCTGGTTTGACAGTGCCAAGTGCCTCCTGCAAACTGACATCAGGAACCTGGCCTGGTGACTTTTGTTTCTCTGGGGAAAGGCCATGGTTCATGTCCAGGACCTGGTGGCCCGTAGTGGCCGGCTGCCTGCTGAAATTCTGCATGGATCAGGATACCGCCGAGATGAAAGGTGCTCCCACAGGCAGCAGTGGCTGGTTTGACAGTGCCAAGTGCCTCCTGCAAACTGACATCAGGAACCCGGCCTGGTGACTTTTGTTTCTCTGGGGAAAGGCCATCGTTCCTCTCTAGGTCCAGGAGGCCCGGAGTGACCGGCTGCCTGCTGAAATTCCTCATGGATCAGGCTGCCTCCCACATGAAACGTGCCCCCACAGGCAACTGCGTCTGGTTTGACAGTGCCAAGTGCCTCCTGCAAACTGACATCAGGAACCTGGCCTAGTGACTTTTGTTTCTCTGGGGAAAGTCCATGGTTCATGTCCAGGACCTGGTGGCCCGTAGTGGCCGGCCACCTGCTGAAATTCCTCAGGGATCAGGATACCTCCCAGACCGAAAGTACCGCCACAGGCAACTGTGGTTGGTTTGACAGTGCCAAGTGCCTCCTGCAAACTGACATCAGGAACCTGGCCTGGTGACTTTTGTTCCTCTGGGGAAAGGCCGTGATTAATGTCCAGGGCAAGGTGGCCCGGAGTGGCCGGCTGCCTGCTGAAATTCTGCATGGATCAGCATACCGCCAAGATGCAAGGTGCTCCCACAGGCAACACTGGCTGGTTTGACAGTGCCAAGTGCCTCCTGCAAACTGACATCAGGAACCTGGCCTGGTGACTTTTGTTTCTCTTTGGATAGGCCACCGTTCATATCCAGGACTGGGTGGCCCGGAGTGGCCGGCTGCCTGCTGAAATTCCGAACGGATCCGCATACCGCCTAGATGCAATGTGCTCCCACAGGCAACAGTGGCTGGTTTGACAGTGCCAAGTGTCTCCTGCAAACTGATATCGGGAACCTGGCCTGGTGACTTTTGTTTCTCTGGGGAAAGGCCATCATTCTTGTTCGAGGCCTGCAGGCCCGGATTGGCCGGCTGCCTGCTGAAATTCCGCACGGTTGAGGATACCACCCAGATGCAAGGTGCTCCCACAGGCAGCTGTGGCTGGTTTGACAGGGCGAAGTGCCTCCTGCAAACTGACATCAGGAACCTGGCCTGGTGACTTTTGTTTCTCTGGGGAAAGGCCATCGTTCGTGCCCAGTGCCCGCTGGCCCGGGGTGGCTGGCTGCCTGCTGAAATTCCGCACAGTTGAGGATACCTCCCAGATGCAAGGTGCCCCCACAGTCAATGTGGCTGGTTTGACAGTGCCAAGTGCCTCCTGCAAACTGACATCAGGAACCTGGCCTGGTGACTTTTGTTTCTCTGGGGAAAGGCCATCGTTCATGTCCAGGGCCTGGTGGCCTGGAGTGGCCGGCTGCCTGCTGAAATTCCTCATGGATCAGGCTGCCTCCCACATGAAATGTGCCCCCACAGGCAACTGTGGTTGGTTTGACAGTGCCAAGTGCCTCCTGCAAACTGACATCAGGAACCTGGCCTGGTGACTTTTGTTTCTCTGGGGAAAGGCCATGGTTCATGTCCAGGACCTCGTGGCCCGTAGTGGCCGGCCACCTGCTGAAATTCCTCAGGGATCAGGATACCTCCCAGACCGAAAGTACCGCCACAGGCAACTGTGGTTGGTTTGACAGTGCCAAGTGCCTCCTGCAAACTGACATCAGGAACCTGGCCTGGCGACTTTTGTTTCTCTGGGGAAAGGCCATGATTAATGTCCAGGGCAAGGTGGCCCGTAGTGGCCGGCTGCCTGCTGAAATTCCGCATGGATCAGTATACCTCCCAGATGAAAAGTGTCCCCACAGGCAACTGTGGCTGGTTTGACAGTGCCAAGTGCCACCTGCAAACTGGCATCAGGAACCTGGCCTGGTGACTTTTGTTTCTCTGGGGAAAACCCATGGTTCATGTCCAGGGCCTGGTGGCCCGGACTGCCCGGCTGCCTGCTGAAATTCCGCATGGTTGAGGATGCCTCCCAGATGCAAGGTGCCCACACAGGCACCTGTGGCTGGTTTGACAGTGCCAAGTGCCTCCTGCAAACTGGCATCAGGAACCTGGCCTAGTGACTTTTCTTTCTTTGGGGAAAGGCCAGGATTTATGTCCAGGACCGGGTGGCCCGGAGTGGCCGGCTGCCTGCTGAAATTCTGCATGGATCAGCATACCGCCGAGATGCAATGTGATCCCACAGGCAACAGTGGCTGGTTTGACAGTGCCAAGTGCCTCCTACAAACTGACATCAGGAACCTGGCCAGGTGAGCTTTGTTTCTCTGGGGAAATGCCATCATTCTTGTTCGAGGCCTACAGGCCCGGATTGGCTGGCTGCCTGCTGAAATTCCGCACAGTTGAGGATACCTCCCAGATGCAAGGTGCTCATACAGGCAACTGTGGCTGGTTTGACAGTGCCAAGTGCCTCCTGCAAACTGACATCAGGAACCTGGCCTGGTGACTTTTGTTTCTCTGGGGAAAGGCCATCGTTCCTCTCTAGGGCCTGGTGGCCCGGAGTGACCTGCTGCCTGCTGAAATTCCTCATGGATCAGGATGCCTCCCACATGAAGGGTGACCCCAGAGGCAACTGTGGCTGGTTTGACAGTGCCAAGTGCCACCTGCAAACTGACATCAGGAACCTGGCCTGGTGACTTTTGTTTCTCTGGGGAAAGGCCATGGTTCATGTCCAGGGCCTGGTGGCCCAGAGTGGCCGGCTGCCTGCTGAAATTCCTCATGGATCAGGCTGCCTCCCACATGAAAGGTGCCCCCACAGGCACCTGTGGCTGGTTTGACAGTGCCAAGTGCCTCCTGCAAACTGACATCAGGAACCTGGCCTGGTGACTTTTGTTTCTCTGGGGAAAGGCCATGGTTCATGTCCAGGACCTGGTGGCCCGTAGTGGCCGGCTGCCTGCTGAAATTCTGCATGGATCAGGATACCGCCGAGATGAAAGGTGCTCCCACAGGCAGCAGTGGCTGGTTTGACAGTGCCAAGTGCCTCCTGCAAACTGACATCAGGAACCTGGCCTGGTGACTTTTGTTTCTCTGGGGAAAGGCCATCGTTCCTCTCTAGGTCCAGGAGGCCCGGAGTGACCGGCTGCCTGCTGAAATTCCTCATGGATCAGGATGCCTCCCACATGAAGGGTGACCCCACAGGCAACTGTGGCTGGTTTGACAGTGCCAAGTGCCACCTGCAAACTGACATCAGGAACCTGGCCTGGTGAGTTTTGTTTCTCTGGGGAAAGGCCATGGTTCGTGTCCAGTGCCCGGTGACCTGGAGTGGCCGGCTGCCTGCTGAAATTCCGCACGGTTAAGGATACCTCCCGGATGAAATGTGCCCCCACAGGCAACTGCGTCTGGTTTGACAGTGCCAAGTGCCTCCTGCAAACTGACATCAGGAACCTGGCCTGGTGACTTTTGTTTCTCTGGGGAAAAGCCATGGTTCATGTCCAGGGCCTGGTGGCCCGGAGTGGCCGGCTGCCTGCTGAAATTCCCCATGGTTGAGGATGCCTCCCAGATGCAAGGTGCCCACACAGGCACCTGTGGCTGGTTTGACAGTGCCAAGTGCCTCCTGCAAACTGGCATCAGGAACCTGGCCTAGTGACTTTTCTTTCTTTGGGGAAAGGCCAGGATTCATGTCCAGGACCGGGTGGCCCGGAGTGGCCGGCTGCCTGCTGAAATTCTGCATGGATCAGCATACCGCCGAGATGCAAGGTGCTCCCACAGGCAACAGTGGCTGGTTTGACAGTGCCAAGTGCCTCCTGCAAACTGACATCAGGAACCTGGCCTGGTGAGTTTTGTTGCTCTGGGGAAATGCCATCATTCTTGTTCGAGGCCTGCAGGCCCGGATTGGCTGGCTGCCTGCTGAAATTCCGCACAGTTGAGGATACCTCCCAGATGCAAGGTGCTCATACAGGCAACTGTGGCTGGTTTGACAGTGCCAAGTGCCTCCTGCAAACTGACATCAGGAACCTGGCCTGGTGACTTTTGTTTCTCTGGGGAAAGGCCATCGTTCCTCTCTAGGGCCTGGTGGCCCGGAGCGACCTGCTGCCTGCTGAAATTCCTCATGGATCAGGATGCCTCCCACATGAAGGGTGACCCCAGAGGCAACTGTGGCTGGTTTGACAGTGCCAAGTGCCACCTGCAAACTGACATCAGGAACCTGGCCTGGTGACTTTTGTTTCTCTGGGGAAAGGCCATGGTTCATGTCCAGGGCCTGGTGGCCTGGAGTGGCCGGCTGCCTGCTGAAATTCCTCATGGATCAGGCTGCCTCCCACATGAAATGTGCCCCCACAGGCAACTGTGGCCGGTTTGACAGGGCCAAGTGCCTCCTGCAAACTGACATCAGGAACCTGGCCTGGTGACTTTTGTTCCTCTGGGGAAAGGCCGTGATTAATGTCCAGGGCAAGGTGGCCCGGAGTGTCCGGCTGCCTGCTGAAATTCTGCATGGATCAGCATACCGCCGAGATGCAAGGTGCTCCCACAGGCAACAGTGGCTGGTTTGACAGTGCCAAGTGCCTCCTGCAAACTGACATCAGGAACCTGGCCTGGTGAGTTTTGTTTCTCTGGGGAAAGGCCATCATTCTTGTTCGAGGCCTGCAGGCCCGGATTGGCTGGCTGCCTGCTGAAATTCCGCATGGATCAGGATACCTCCCTGATGTAAGGTGCTCATACAGGCAACTGTGGCTGGTTTGACATTGCCAAGTGCCTCCTGCAAACTGACATCAGGAACCTGGCCTGGTGACTTTTGTTTCTCTTTGGATAGGCCACCGTTCATATCCAGGACTGGGTGGCCCGGAGTGGCCGGCTGCCTGCTGAAATTCCGAACGGATCCACATACCGCCTAGATGCAATGTGCTCCCACAGGCAACAGTGGTTGGTTTGACAGTGCCAAGTGTCTCCTGCAAACTGATATCGGGAACCTGGCCTGGTGACTTTTGTTTCTCTGGGTAAAGGTCATCATTCTTGTTCGAGGCCTGCAGGCCCGGATTGGCCGGCTGCCTGCTGAAATTCCGCACGGTTGAGGATACCACCCAGATGCAAGGTGCTCCCACAGGCAGCTGTGGCTGGTTTGACAGGGCCAAGTGCCTCCTGCAAACTGACATCAGAAACCTGGCCTGGTGACTTTTGTTTCTCTGGGGAAAGGCCATCTTTCGTGCCCAGTGCCCGCTGGCCCGGGGTGGCTGGCTGCCTGCTGAAATTCCGCACAGTTGAGGATACCTCCCAGATGCAAGGTGCCCCCACAGTCAATGTGGCTGGTTTGACAGTGCCAAGTGCCTCCTGCAAACTGACATCAGGAACCTGGCCTGGTGACTTTTGTTTCTCTGGGGAAAGGCCATCGTTCGTGCCCAGTGCCCGGTGGCCCGGAGTGGCCGGCTGCCTGCTGAAATTCCTCATGGATCAGGCTGCCTCCCACATGAAAGGTGCCCCCACAGGCACCTGTGGCTGGTTTGACAGTGCCAAGTGCCTCCTGCAAACTGACATCAGGAACCTGGCCTGGTGACTTTTGTTTCTCAGGGGAAAGTCCATCGTTCATGTCCAGGGCCTGGTGGCCTGGAGTGGCCGGCTGCCTGCTGAAATTCCTCATGGATCAGGCTGCCTCCCACATGAAATGTGCCCCCACAGGCAACTGCGGCTGGTTTGACAGTGCCAAGTGCCTCCTGCAAACTGACATCAGGAACCTGGCCTGGTGACTTTTGTTTCTCTGGGGAAAGGCCATGGTTCATGTCCAGGACCTGGTGGCCCGTAGTGGCCGGCCACCTGCTGAAATTCCTCAGGGATCAGGATACCTCCCAGACCGAAAGTACCGCCACAGGCAACTGTGGTTGGTTTGACAGTGCCAAGTGCCTCCTGCAAACTGACATCAGGAACCTGGCCTGGCGACTTTTGTTTCTCTGGGGAAAGGCCATGATTAATGTCCAGGGCAAGGTGGCCCGTAGTGGCCGGCTGCCTGCTGAAATTCCGCATGGATCAGTATACCTCCCAGATGAAAAGTGTCCCCACAGGCAACTGTGGCTGGTTTGACAGTGCCAAGTGCCTCCTACAAACTGACATCAGGAACCTGGCCTGGTGAGTTTTGTTTCTCTGGGGAAATGCCATCATTCCTGTTCGAGGCCTACAGGCCCGGATTGGCTGGCTGCCTGCTGAAATTCCGCACAGTTGAGGATACCTCCCAGATGCAAGGTGCCCATACAGGCAACTGTGGCTGGTTTGACAGTGCCAAGTGCCACCTGCAAACTGACATCAGGAACCTGGCCTGGTGACATTTGTTTCTCTGGGGAAAGGCCATGGTTCATGTCCAGGGCCTGGTGGCCTGGAGTGGCCGGCTGCCTGCTGAAATTCCTCATGGATCAGGCTGCCTCCCAGATGCAAGGTGCCCCCACAGGCACCTGTGGCTGGTTTGACAGTGCCAAGTGCCTCCTGCAAACTGACATCAGGAACCTGGCCTGGTGACTTTTGTTTCTCTGGGGAAAGGCCATGGTTCATGTCCAGGACCTGGTGGCCCGTAGTGTCCGGCTGCCTGCTGAAATTCTGCATGGATCAGGATACCTCCCAGACCGAAAGTACTGCCACAGGCAGCAGTGGCTGGTTTGACAGTGCCAAGTGCCTCCTGCAAACTGACATCAGGAACCTGGCCTGGTGACTTTTGTTTCTCTGGGGAAAGGCCATCGTTCCTCTCTAGGTCCAGGTGGCCCGGAGTGACCGGCTGCCTGCTGAAATTCCTCATGGATCAGGATGCCTCCCACATGAAGGGTGACCCCACAGGCAACTGTGGCTGGTTTGACAGTGCCAAGTGCCACCTGCAAACTGACATCAGGAACCTGGCCTGGTGAGTTTTGTTTCTCTGGGGAAAGGCCATGGTTCGTGTCCAGTGCCCGGTGACCTGGAGTGGCCGGCAGCCTGCTGAAATTCCGCACGGTTAAGGATACCTCCCGGATGAAATGTGCCCCCACAGGCAACTGCGTCTGGTTTGACAGTGCCAAGTGCCTCCTGCAAACTGACATCAGGAACCTGGCCTGGCGACTTTTGTTTCTCTGGGGAAAGGCCATGATTAATGTCCAGGGCAAGGTGGCCCGTAGTGGCCGGCTGCCTGCTGAAATTCCGCATGGATCAGTATACCTCCCAGATGAAAAGTGTCCCCACAGGCAACTGTGGCTGGTTTGACAGTGCCAAGTGCCTCCTACAAACTGACA
This sequence comes from Passer domesticus, assembly GCF_036417665.1. Classification (NCBI taxonomy): domain Eukaryota; kingdom Metazoa; phylum Chordata; class Aves; order Passeriformes; family Passeridae; genus Passer; species Passer domesticus. Next base: position 11,789,903 of record NC_087481.1, on the reverse strand, counting down.
TCAGGAACCTGGCCTGGTGAGTTTTGTTTCTCTGGGGAAATGCCATCATTCTTGTTCGAGGCCTACAGGCCCGCATTGGCTGGCTGCCTGCTGAAATTCCGCACAGTTGAGGATACCTCCCAGATGCAATGTGCTCATACAGGCAACTGTGGCTGGTTTGACAGTGCCAAGTGCCACCTGCAAACTGACATCAGGAACCTGGCCTGGTGACATTTGTTTCTCTGGGGAAAGGCCATGGTTCATGTCCAGGGCCTGGTGGCCTGGATTGGCCGGCTGCCTGCTGAAATTCCTCATGGATCAGGCTGCCTCCCACATGAAAGGTGCCCCCACAGGCACCTGTGGCTGGTTTGACAGTGCCAAGTGCCTCCTGCAAACTGACATCAGGAACCTGGCCTGGTGACTTTTGTTTGTCTGGGGAAAGGCCATGGTTCATGTCCAGGACCTGGTGGCCCGTAGTGGCCGGCCACCTGCTGAAATTCCTCAGGGATCAGGATACCTCCCAGACCGAAAGTACTGCCACAGGCAACTGTGGTTGGTTTGACAGTGCCAAGTGCCTCCTGCAAACTGACATCAGGAACCTGGCCTGGTGACTTTTGTTTCTCTGGGGAAAGGCCATGATTAATGTCCAGTGCCCGGTGACCTGGAGTGGCCGGCTGCCTGCTGAAATTCCGCACAGTTGAGGATACCTCCCAGTTGCAAGGTGCCCCCACAGGCAACTGCGTCTGGTTTGACAGTGCCAAGTGCCTCCTGCAAACTGACATCAGGAACCTGGCCTGGTGACTTTTGTTTCTCTGGGGAAAGGCCATGATTAATGTCCAGGGCCTGGTGGCCCAGAATGGCCGGCTGCCTGCTGAAATTCCGCATGGTTGAGGATGCCTCCCAGATGCAAGGTGCCCACACAGGCACCTGTGGCTGGTTTGACAGTGCCAAGTGCCTCCTGCAAACTGGCCTCAGGAACCTGGCCTGGTGACTTTTCTTTCTCTGGGGAAAGGCCAGGATTCATGTCCAGTACCGGGTGGCCCGGAGTGGCCGGCTGCCTGCTGAAATTCTGCATGGATCAGGATACCGCCGAGATGAAAGGTGCTCCCACAGGCAGCAGTGGCTGGTTTGACAGTGCCAAGTGCCTCCTGCAAACTGACATCAGGAACCTGGCCTGGTGACTTTTGTTTCTCTGGGGAAAGGCCATCGTTCCTCTCTAGGTCCAGGTGGCCCGGAGTGACCGGCTGCCTGCTGAAATTCCTCATGGATCAGGATGCCTCCCACATGAAGGGTGACCCCACAGGCAACTGTGGCTGGTTTGACAGTGCCAAGTGCCACCTGCAAACTGACATCAGGAACCTGGCCTGGTGAGTTTTGTTTCTCTGGGGAAAGGCCATGGTTCGTGTCCAGTGCCCGGCGACCTGGAGTGGCCGGCTGCCTGCTGAAATTCCGCACGGTTAAGGATACCTCCCGGATGCAAGGTGCCCCCACAGGCAACTGCGTCTGGTTTGACAGTGCCAAGTGCCTCCTGCAAACTGACATCAGGAACCTGGCCTGGTGACTTTTGTTTCTCTGGGGAAAAGCCATGGTTCATGTCCAGGGCCTGGTGGCCCAGAGTGGCCGGCTGCCTGCTGAAATTCCCCATGGTTGAGGATGCCTCCCAGATGCAAAGTGCCCACACAGGCACCTGTGGCTGGTTTGACAGTGCCAAGTGCCTCCTGCAAACTGGCAGCAGGAACCTGGCCTGGTGACTTTTGTTTCTCGGGGGAAAGGCCATCGTTCCTCTCTAGGTCCCGGTCGCTCGTGCGGCCGGCTGCCTGCTGAAATTCCGAACGGATCAGAAAACAGCCTAGATGCAAGGTGCTGCCACAGGCAACTGTGGCTGGTTTGACAGTGCCAAGTGCCACCTGAAAACTGACATCAGGAACCTGGCCTGGTGACTTTTGTTTCTCTGGGGAAAGGCCATGGTTCATGTCCAGGACCTGGTGGCCCGTAGTGGCCGGACGCCTGCTGAAATTCCTCAGGGATCAGGATACCACCCAGACCGAAAGTACCGCCACAGGCAACTGTGGTTGGTTTGACAGTGCCAAGTACCTCCTGCAAACTGACATCAGGAACCTGGCCTAGTGACTTTTGTTTCTCTGGGGAAAGGCCATGGTTCATGTTCAGGACCTGGTGGCCCGTAGTGGCCGGCTGCCTGCTGAAATTCCGCATGGATCAGTATACCTCCCAGATGAAAAGTGTCCCCACAGGCAACTGTGTCTGGTTTGACAGTGCCAAGTGCCTCCTGTAAACTGACATCAGGAACCTGGCCTGGTGACTTTTGTTTCTCTGGGGAAAGGCCACCCTTCCTATCCAGGACCGGGTGGCCCGTAGTGGCTGGCTGCCTGCTGAAATTCCGCACGGTTGAGGATACCTCCCAGATGCAAGGTGCCCCCAGAGGCACCTGTGGCTGGTTTGACAGTGCCAAGTGCCTCCTGCAAACTGACATCAGGAACCTGGCCTAGTGACTTTTGTTTCTCTGGGGAAAGGCCATCGTTCGTGCCCAGTGCCCGCTGGCCCGGAGTGGCCGGCCGCCTGCGGAAATTCCTCATGGTTTAGGCTACCTAACACATGAAAGGTGCCCCCACAGGCAACTGTGGCTGGTTTGACAGTGCCAAGTGCCTCCTGCAAACTGACATCAGGAACCTGGCCTAGTGACTTTTGTTTCTCTGGGGAAAGGCCATGGTTCATGTCCAGGACCTGGTGGCCCGTAGTGGCCTGCTGCCTGCTGAAATTCCGAACGGATCAGTATACCGCCCAGATGCAAGGTGCCCCCACAGGCAACTGTGGTTGGTTTGACAGTGCCAAGTGCCTCCTGCAAAGTGACATCAGGAACCTTTCCTGGTGACTTTTGTTTCTCTGGGGAAAGGCCATCGTTCCTCTCCAGGGCCCGCTGGCCCGGAGTGGCCGGCTGCCTGCTGAAATTCCGCACGGTTGAGAATACCTCCCAGATGCAAGGTGCCCCCAGAGGCACCTGTGGCTGGTTTGACAGTGCCAAGTGCCTCCTGCAAACTGACATCAGGAACCTGGCCTGGTGACTCTTGTTTCTTAGGGGAAAGGCCATCGTTCATGTCCAGGGCCTGGTGGCCCGGAGTGGCCGTCTGCCTGCTGAAATTCCTCATGGATTAGGCTGCCTCCCAAATGAAATGTGCCCCCACAGGCAACTGCGGCTTGTTTGACAGTGCCAAGTGCCTCCTGCAAACTGACATCAGGAACCTGGCCTAGTGCCTTTTGTTTCTCTGGGGAAAGGCCATGGTTCATGTTCAGGACCTGGTGGCCCGTAGTGGCCGGCCGCCTGCTGAAATTCCTCAGGCATCAGGATACCACCCAGACCAAATTACCGCCACAGGCAACTGTGGTTGGTTTGACAGTGCCAAGTGCCTCCTGCAAACTGACATCAGGAACCTGGCCTAGTGACTTTTGTTTCTCTGGGGAAAGGCCATCGTTCGTGCCCAGGGCCCGCTGGCCCGGAGTGGCCGGCCGCCTGCTGAAATTCCTCATGAATTAGGCTACCTCCCACATGAAAGGTGCCCCCAGAGGCACCTGTGGCTGGTTTGACAGTGCCAAGTACCTCCTGCAAACTGACATCAGGAACCTGGCTTGGTGACTCTTGTTTCTCAGGGGAAAGGCCATCATTCATGTCCAGGACCTGGTGGCCCGTAGTGGCCGGCTACCTACTGAAATTCCTCAGGGATCAGGATACCTCCCAGACCGAAAATACCGCCACAGGCAACTGTGGTTGGTTTGACAGTGCCAAGTGCCTCCTGCAAATTGACATCAGGAACCTTGCCTGGTGACTTTTGTTTCTCTGGGGAAAGGCCATGATTAATGTCCAGGGCAAGGTGGCCCGGAGTGGCCGGCTGCCTGCTGAAATTCCGAACGGATCAGTATGCCTCCCACATGAAATGTGCCCCCACAGGCAACTGAGGCTGCTTTGACAGTGCCAAGTGTCTCCTGCAAACTGACATCAGGAACCTGGCCTGGTGACTTTTGTTTCTCTGGGGAAAGGCCATGGTTCATGTCCAGGACCTGGTGGCCCGTAGTGGCCGGCCACCTGCTGAAATTCCTCAGGGATGAGGATACCTCCCAGACCGAAAGTACCGCCACCGGCAACTGTGGTTGGTTTGACAGTGCCAAGTGCCTCCTGCAAACTGACATCAGGAACCTGGCCTGGTGACTTTTGTTTCTCTGGGGAAAGGCCATGGTTCGTGTCCAGTGCCCGGTGACATGGAGTGGCCGGCTGCCTGCTGAAATTCTGCATGGATCAGCATACCGCCGAGATGCAAGGTGCTCCCACAGGCAACAGTGGCTGGTTTGACAGTGCCAAGTGCCTCCTGCAAACTGACATCAGGAACCTGGCCTGGTGACTTTTGTTTCTCTGGGGAAAAGCCATGGTTGATGTCCAGGGCCTGGTGGCCCAGAGTGGCCGGCTGCCTGCTGAAATTCCGCACAGTTGAGGATGCCTCCCAGATGCAAGGTGCCCACAAAGGCACCTGTGGCTGGTTTGACAGTGCCAAGTGCCTCCTGCAAACTGGCATCAGGAACCTGGCCTAGTGACTTTTCTTTCTCTGGGGAAAGGCCACCGTTCATGTCCAGGACCGGGTGGCCCGGAGTGGCCGGCTGCCTGCTGAAATTCTGCATGGATCAGCATACCGCCGAGATGCAAGGTGCTCCCACAGGCAACAGTGGCTGGTTTGACAGTGCCAAGTGCCTCCTGCAAACTGACATCAGGAACCTGGCCTGGTGACTTTTGTTTCTCTGGGGAAATGCCATCATTCTTGTTCGAGGCCTGCAGGCCCGGATTGGCTGGCTGCCTGCTGAAATTCCGCACAGTTGAGGATACCTCCCAGATGCAAGGTGCTCATACAGGCAACTGTGGCTGGTTTGACAGTGCCAAGTGCCTCCTGCAAACTGACATCAGGAACCTGGCCTGGTGACTTTTGTTTCTCTGGGGAAAGGCCATCGTTCCTCTCTAGGGCCTGGTGGCCCGGAGTGACCTGCTGCCTGCTGAAATTCCTCATGGATCAGGATGCCTCCCACATGAAGTGTGACCCCAGAGGCAACTGTGGCTGGTTTGACAGTGCCAAGTGCCACCTGCAAACTGACATCAGGAACCTGGCCTGGTGACTTTTGTTTCTCTGGGGAAAGGCCATGGTTCATGTCCAGGGCCTGGTGGCCCAGAGTGGCCGGCTGCCTGCTGAAATTCCTCATGGATCAGGCTGCCTCCCACATGAAAGGTGCCCCCACAGGCACCTGTGGCTGGTTTGACAGTGCCAAGTGCCTCCTGCAAACTGACATCAGGAACCTGGCCTGGTGACTTTTGTTTCTCTGGGGAAAGGCCATGGTTCATGTCCAGGACCTGGTGGCCTGTAGTGGCCGGCCACCTGCTGAAATTCCTCAGGGATCAGGATACCTCCCAGACCGAAAGTACTGCCACAGGCAACTGTGGTTGGTTTGACAGTGCCAAGTGCCTCCTGCAAACTGACATCAGGAACCTGGCCTGGTGACTTTTGTTTCTCTGGGGAAAGGCCATGATTAATGTCCAGTGCCCGGTGACCTGGAGTGGCCGGCTGCCTGCTGAAATTCCGCACAGTTGAGGATACCTCCCAGATGCAAGGTGCTCCCACAGGCAACAGTGGCTGGTTTGACAGTGCCAAGTGCCTCCTGCAAACTGATATCGGGAACCTGGCTTGGTGACTTTTGTTTCTCTGGGGAAAGGCCATCGTTCGTTTCCAGGGCCTGGTGGCCCGGAGTGGCCGGCTGCCTGCTGAAATTCCGAACGGATCAGGATACCTCCCAGATGCAATGTGCCCCCACAGGCAACTGCGTCTGGTTTGAAAGTGCCAAGTGCCTCCTGCAAACTGACATCAGGAACGTGGCCTGGTGACTTTTGTTTCTCTCGGGAAAGGCCATGGTTCGTGTCCAGTGCCCGGTGGCCCGGAGTGGCCGGCTGCGTGCTGAAATTCCGCACGGTTGAGGATGCCTCCCAGATGAAAGTGCCCCCACAGGCAACTGTGGTTGGTTTGACAGTGCCAAGTGCCTCCTGCAAACAGGCAGCAGGAACCTGGCCTGGTGACTTTTGTTTCTCTGGGGAAAGGCCATGGTTGATGTCCAGGGCCTGGTGGCCCGGAGTTGTCCCCTGCCTTCTGATATTCCGCACGGATCAGGATACCTCCCAGACCGAAAGTACCACCCCAGGCAACTGTGTCTGGTTTGACAGTGCCAAGTGCCTCCTGCAAACTGACATCAGGAACCTGGCCTGGTGACTTTTGTTTCTCAGGGGATAGGCCACCGTTCATATGAAGGACTGGGTGGCCCAGAGTGCCCGGCTGCCTGCTGACATTCCGAACGGATCAGAATACCGCCTAGATGCAAGGTGCCGCCACAGGCAACTGTGGCTGGTTTGACAGTGCCAAGTGCCTCCTGCAAACTGACATCAGGAACCTGGCCTGGTGACTTTTGTTTCTCTTTGGAAAAGGCCATTGTACGTGTCCAGGGTCTGTGGGCCCGGACTGGCTGGCTGCCTGCTGAAATTCCGCGCAGTTGAGGATACCGCCTAGATACAAGGTGCTCCCACAGGCAACAGTGGCTGGTTTGACAGTGCCAAGTGCCTCCTGCAAACTGATATCGGGAACCTGGCTTGGTGACTTTTGTTTCTCTGGGGAAAGGCCATCGTTCGTTTCCAGGGCCAGGTGGCCCGGAGTGGCCGGCTGCCTGCTGAAATTCCGAACGGATCAGGATACCTCCCAGATGCAAGGTGCTCCCACAGGCAACTGTGGCTGGTTTGACAGTGCCAAGTGCCTCCTGCAAACTGACATCAGGAACGTGGCCTGGTGACTTTTGTTTCTCTCGGGAAAGGCCATGTTTCGTGTCCAGTGCCCGGTGGCCCGGAGTGGCCGGCTGCCTGCTGAAATTCCGCACGGTTGAGGATGCCTCCCTGACAGAATGTACCACCACAGGCAACAGTGGCTGGTTTGACAGGGCCAAGTGCCTCCTGCAAACTGACATCAGGAACCTGGCCTGGTGACTTTTGTTTCTCTGGGGAAAGGCCATCGTTCGTGCCCAGTGCCCGCTGGCCCGGAGTGGCCCACTGCCTGCTGAAATTCCTCATGGATCAGGCTGCCTCCCACATGAAAGGTGCCCCCACAGGCACCTGTGGCTGGTTTGACAGTGCCAAGTGCCTCCTGCAAAGTGACATCAGGAACCTGGCCTGGTGACTTTTCATTCTCTGGGGAAAGGCCACCGTTCATTTCCAGGACCGGGTGGCCAGGAGTGGCCGGCTGCCTGCTGAAATTCTGCATGGATCAGCATACCGCCGAGATGCAAGGTGCTCCCACAGGCAACAGTGGCTGGTTTGACAGTGCCAAGTGCCTCCTGCAAACTGACATCAGGAACCTGGCCTGGTGACTTTTGTTTCTCTGGGGAAAGGCCATCATTCTTGTTCGAGGCCTGCAGGCCCGGATTGGCTGGCTGCCTGCTGAAATTCCGCACAGTTGAGGATACCTCCCAGATGCAAGGTGCTCATACAGGCAACTGTGGCTGGTTTGACAGTGCCAAGTGCCTCCTGCAAACTGACATCAGGAACCTGGCCTGGTGACTTTTGTTTCTCTTTGGATAGGCCACCGTTCATATCCAGGACTGGGTGGCCCGGATTGGCCGGCTGCCTGCTGAAATTCCGAACGGATCAGGATACCGCCTAGATGCAAGGTGCTCCCACAGGCAACAGTGGCTGGTTTGACAGTGCCAAGTGTCTCCTGCAAACTGATATCGGGAACCTGGCCTGGTGACTTTTGTTTCTCTGGGGAAAGGCCATCATTCTTGTTCGAGGCCTGCAGGCCCGGATTGGCCGGCTGCCTGCTGAAATTCCTCATGGATCAGGCTGCCTCCCACATGAAAGTGCCCCCACAGGCAACAGTGGCTGGTTTGACAGTGCCAAGTGCCTCCTGCAAACTGACATCAGGAACCTGGCCTGGTGACTTTTGTTTCTCAGGGGAAAGGCCATCGTTCATGTCCAGGGCCTGGTGGCCCGGAGTGGCCGGCTGCCTGCTGAAATTCCACATGGATCAGGCTGCCTCCCACATGAAACGTGCCCCCACAGGCAACTGCGTCTGGTTTGACAGTGCCAAGTGCCTCCTGCAAACTGACATGAGGAACCTGTCCTGGTGACTTTTGTTTCTCTGGGGAAAGTCCATGGTTCATGTCCAGGACCTGGTGGCCCGTAGTGGCCGGCCACCTGCTGAAATTCCTCAGGGATCAGGATACCTCCCAGACCGAAAGTACCGCCACAGGCAACTGTGGTTGGTTTGACAGTGCCAAGTGCCTCCTGCAAACTGACATCAGGAACCTGGCCTGGCGACTTTTGTTTCTCTGGGGAAAGGCCATGATTATTGTCCAGGGCAAGGTGGCCCGTAGTGGCCGGCTGCCTGCTGAAATTCCGCATGGATCAGTATACCTCCCAGATGAAAAGTGTCCCCACAGGCAACTGTGGCTGGTTTGACAGTGCCAAGTGCCACCTGCAAACTGGCATCAGGAACCTGGCCTGGTGACTTTTGTTTCTCTGGGGAAAACCCATGGTTCATGTCCAGGGCCTGGTGGCCCGGACTGCCCGGCTGCCTGCTGAAATTCCGCATGGTTGAGGATGCCTCCCAGATGCAAGGTGCCCACACAGGCACCTGTGGCTGGTTTGACAGTGCCAAGTGCCTCCTGCAAACTGGCATCAGGAACCTGGCCTGGTGACTTTTCTTTCTTTGGGGAAAGGCCAGGATTTATGTCCAGTACCGGGTGGCCCGGAGTGGCCGGCTGCCTGCTGAAATTCTGCATGGATCAGCATACCGCCGAGATGCAAGGTGATCCCACAGGCAACAGTGGCTGGTTTGACAGTGCCAAGTGCCTCCTACAAACTGACATCAGGAACCTGGCCTGGTGAGTTTTGTTTCTCTGGGGAAATGCCATCATTCTTGTTCGAGGCCTACAGGCCCGGATTGGCTGGCTGCCTGCTGAAATTCCGCACAGTTGAGGATACCTCCCAGATGCAAGGTGCTCATACAGGCAACTGTGGCTGGTTTGACAGTGCCAAGTGCCTCCTGCAAACTGACATCAGGAACCTGGCCTGGTGACTTTTGTTTCTCTGGGGAAAGGCCATCGTTCCTCTCTAGGGCCTGGTGGCCCGGAGTGACCTGCTGCCTGCTGAAATTCCTCATGGATCAGGATGCCTCCCACATGAAGGGTGACCCCACAGGCAACTGTGGCTGGTTTGACAGTGCCAAGTGCCACCTGCAAACTGACATCAGGAACCTGGCCTGGTGACTTTTGTTTCTCTGGGGAAAGGCCATGGTTCATGTCCAGGGCCTGGTGGCCTGGAGTGGCCGGCTGCCTGCTGAAATTCCTCATGGATCAGGCTGCCTCCCACATGAAAGGTGCCCCCACAGGCACCTGTGGCTGGTTTGACAGTGCCAAGTGCCTCCTGCAAACTGACATCAGGAACCTGGCCTGGTGACTTTTGTTTCTCTGGGGAAAGGCCATGGTTCATGTCCAGGACCTGGTGGCCCGTAGTGGCCGGCCACCTGCTGAAATTCCTCAGGGATCAGGATACCTCCCAGACCGAAAGTACTGCCACAGGCAACTGTGGTTGGTTTGACAGTGCCAAGTGCCTCCTGCAAACTGACATCAGGAACCTGGCCTGGTGACTTTTGTTTCTCTGGGGAAAGGCCATGATTAATGTCCAGTGCCCGGTGACCTGGAGTGGCCGGCTGCCTGCTGAAATTCCGCACTGTTGAGGATACCTCCCAGATGCAAGGTGCCCCCACAGGCAACTGCGTCTGGTTTGACAGTGCCAAGTGCCTCCTGCAAACTGACATCAGGAACCTGGCCTGGTGACTTTTGTTTCTCTGGGGAAAAGCCATGGTTCATGTCCAGGGCCTGGTGGCCCAGAATGGCCGGCTGCCTGCTGAAATTCCGCATGGTTGAGGATGCCTCCCAGATGCAAGGTGCCCACACAGGCACCTGTGGCTGGTTTGACAGTGCCAAGTGCCTCCTGCAAACTGGCATCAGGAACCTGGCCTGGTGACTTTTCTTTCTCTGGGGAAAGGCCAGGATTCATGTCCAGGACCGGGTGGCCCGGAGTGGCCGGCTGCCTGCTGAAATTCTGCATGGATCAGGATACCGCCGAGATGAAAGGTGCTCCCACAGGCAGCAGTGGCTGGTTTGACAGTGCCAAGTGCCTCCTGCAAACTGACATCAGGAACCTGGCCTGGTGACTTTTGTTTCTCTGGGGAAAGGCCATCGTTCCTCTCTAGGTCCAGGTGGCCTGGAGTGGCCGGCTGCCTGCTGAAATTCCGCACGGTTAAGGATACCTCCCGGATGAAATGTGCCCCCACAGGCAACTGCGTCTGGTTTGATAGTGCCAAGTGCCTCCTGCAAACTGACATCAGGAACCTGGCCTGGTGACTTTTGTTTCTCTGGGGAAAAGCCATGGTTCATGTCCAGGGCCTGGTGGCCCGGAGTGGCCGGCTGCCTGCTGAAATTCCCCATGGTTGAGGATGCCTCCCAGATGCAAGGTGCCCACACAGGCACCTGTGGCTGGTTTGACAGTGCCAAGTGCCTCCTGCAAACTGGCATCAGGAACCTGGCCTAGTGACTTTTCTTTCTTTGGGGAAAGGCCAGGATTCATGTCCAGGACCGGGTGGCCCGGAGTGGCCGGCTGCCTGCTGAAATTCTGCATGGATCAGCATACCGCCGAGATGCAAGGTGCTCCCACAGGCAACAGTGGCTGGTTTGACAGTGCCAAGTGCCTCCTGCAAACTGACATCCGGAACCTGGCCTGGTGAGTTTTGTTTCTCTGGGGAAATGCCATCATTCTTGTTCGAGGCCTGCAGGCCCGGATTGGCTGGCTGCCTGCTGAAATTCCGCACAGTTGAGGATACCTCCCAGATGCAAGGTGCTCATACAGGCAACTGTGTCTGGTTTGACAGTGCCAAGTGCCTCCTGCAAACTGACATCAGGAACCTGGCCTGGTGACTTTTGTTTCTCTGGGGAAAGGCCATCGTTCCTCTCTAGGGCCTGGTGGCCCGGAGCGACCTGCTGCCTGCTGAAATTCCTCATGGATCAGGATGCCTCCCACATGAAGGGTGACCCCACAGGCAACTGTGGCTGGTTTGACAGTGCCAAGTGCCACCTGCAAACTGACATCAGGAACCTGGCCTGGTGACTTTTGTTTCTCTGGGGAAAGGCCATGGTTCATGTCCAGGGCCTGGTGGCCTGGAGTGGCCGGCTGCCTGCTGAAATTCCTCTTGGATCAGGCTGCCTCCCACATGAAATGTGCCCCCAAAGGCAACTGTGGCTGGTTTGACAGGGCCAAGTGCCTCCTGCAAACTGACATCAGGAACCTGGCCTGGTGACTTTTGTTCCTCTGGGGAAAGGCCGTGTTTAATTTCCAGGGCAAGGTGGCCCGGAGTGGACGGCTGCCTGCTGAAATTCTGCATGGATCAGCATACCGCCGAGATGCAAGGTGCTCCCACAGGCAACAGTGGCTGGTTTGACAGTGCCAAGTGCCTCCTGCAAACTGACATCAGGAACCTGGCCTGGTGAGTTTTGTTTCTCTGGGGAAAGGCCATCATTCTTGTTCGAGGCCTGCAGGCCCGGATTGGCTGGCTGCCTGCTGAAATTCCGCATGGATCAGGATACCTCCCTGATGTAAGGTGCTCATACAGGCAACTGTGGCTGGTTTGACATTGCCAAGTGCCTCCTGCAAACTGACATCAGGAACCTGGCCTGGTGACTTTTGTTTCTCTTTGGATAGGCCACCGTTCATATCCAGGACTGGGTGGCCCGGAGTGGCCGGCTGCCTGCTGAAATTCCGAACGGATCCGCATACCGCCTAGATGCAATGTGCTCCCACAGGCAACAGTGGCTGGTTTGACAGTGCCAAGTGTCTCCTGCAAACTGATATCGGGAACCTGGCCTGGTGACTTTTGTTTCTCTGGGGAAAGGCCATCATTCTTGTTCGAGGCCTGCAGGCCCGGATTGGCCGGCTGCCTGCTGAAATTCCGCACGGTTGAGGATACCACCCAAATGCAAGGTGCTCCCACAGGCAGCTGTGGCTGGTTTGACAGGGCCAAGTGCCTCCTGCAAACTGACATCAGGAACCTGGCCTGGTGACTTTTGTTTCTCTGGGGAAAGGCCATCGTTCGTGCCCAGTGCCCGCTGGCCCGGGGTGGCTGGCTGCCTGCTGAAATTCCGCACAGTTGAGGATACCTCCCAGATGCAAGGTGCCCCCACAGTCAATGTGGCTGGTTTGACAGTGCCAAGTGCCTCCTGCAAACTGACATCAGGAACCTGGCCTGGTGACTTTTGTTTCTCTGGGGAAAGGCCATCGTTCGTGCCCAGTGCCCGGTGGCCCGGAGTGGCCGGCTGCCTGCTGAAATTCCTCATGGATCAGGCTGCCTCCCACATGAAAGGTGCCCCCACAGGCACCTGTGGCTGGTTTGACAGTGCCAAGTGCCTCCTGCAAACTGACATCAGGAACCTGGCCTGGTGACTTTTGTTTCTCTGGGGAAAGGCCATGATTAATGTCCAGTGCCCGGTGACCTGGAGTGGCCGGCTGCCTGCTGAAATTCCGCACAGTTGAGGATACCTCCCAGATGCAAGGTGCCCCCACAGGCAACTGCGTCTGGTTTGACAGTGCCAAGTGCCTCCTGCAAACTGACATCAGGAACCTGGCCTGGTGACTTTTGTTTCTCTGGGGAAAGGCCATGATTAATGTCCAGGGCCTGGTGGCCCAGAATGGCCGGCTGCCTGCTGAAATTCCGCATGGTTGAGGATGCCTCCCAGATGCAAGGTGCCCACACAGGCACCTGTGGCTGGTTTGACAGTGCCAAGTGCCTCCTGCAAACTGGCATCAGGAACCTGGCCTGGTGACTTTTCTTTCTCTGGGGAAAGGCCAGGATTCATTTCCAGGACCGGGTGGCCCGGAGTGGCCGGCTGCCTGCTGAAATTCTGCATGGATCAGCATACCGCCGAGATGCAAGGTGCTCCCACAGGCAACAGTGGCTGGTTTGACAGTGCCAAGTGCCTCCTGCAAACTGACATCAGGAACCTGGCCTGGTGAGTTTTGTTTCTCTGGGGAAATGCCATCATTCTTGTTCGAGGCCTGCAGGCCCGGATTGGCTGGCTGCCTGCTGAAATTCCGCACAGTTGAGGATACCTCCCAGATGCAAGGTGCTCATACAGGCAACTGTGTCTGGTTTGACAGTGCCAAGTGCCTCCTGCAAACTGACATCAGGAACCTGGCCTGGTGACTTTTGTTTCTCTGGGGAAAGGCCATCGTTCCTCTCTAGGGCCTGGTGGCCCGGAGCGACCTGCTGCCTGCTGAAATTCCTCATGGATCAGGATGCCTCCGACATGAAGGGTGACCCCAGAGGCAACTGTGGCTGGTTTGACAGTGCCAAGTGCCACCTGCAAACTGACATCAGGAACCTGGCCTGGTGACTTTTGTTTCTCTGGGGAAAGGCCATGGTTCATGTCCAGGGCCTGGTGGCCTGGAGTGGCCGGCTGCCTGCTGAAATTCCTCATGGATCAGGCTGCCTCCCACATGAAATTTGCCCCCACAGGCAACTGTGGCTGGTTTGACAGGGCCAAGTTCCTCCTGCAAACTGACATCAGGAACCTGGCCTGGTGACTTTTGTTCCTCTGGGGAAAGGCCGTGTTTAATGTCCAGGGCAAGGTGGCCCGGAGTGGCCGGCTGCCTGCTGAAATTCTGCATGGATCAGGATACCGCCGAGATGAAAGGTGCTCCCACAGGCAACAGTGGCTGGTTTGACAGTGCCAAGTGCCTCCTGCAAACTGACATCAGGAACCTGGCCTGGTGAGTTTTGTTTCTCTGGGGAAAGGCCATCATTCTTGTTCGAGGCCTGCAGGCCCGGATTGGCTGGCTGCCTGCTGAAATTCCGCATGGATCAGGATACCTCCCTGATGTAAGGTGCTCATACAGGCAACTGTGGCTGGTTTGACATTGCCAAGTGCCTCCTGCAAACTGACATCAGGAACCTGGCCTGGTGACTTTTGTTTCTCTTTGGATAGGCCACCGTTCATATCCAGGACTGGGTGGCCCGGAGTGGCCGGCTGCCTGCTGAAATTCCGAACGGATCCGCATACCGCCTAGATGCAATGTGCTCCCACAGGCAACAGTGGCTGGTTTGACAGTGCCAAGTGTCTCCTGCAAACTGATATCGGGAACCTGGCCTGGTGACTTTTGTTTCTCTGGGTAAAGGCCATCATTCTTGTTCGAGGCCTGCAGGCCCGGATTGGCCGGCTGCCTGCTGAAATTCCGCACGGTTGAGGATACCACCCAGATGCAAGGTGCTCCCACAGGCAGCTGTGGCTGGTTTGACAGGGCCAAGTGCCTCCTGCAAACTGACATCAGGAACCTGGCCTGGTGACTTTTGTTTCTCTGGGGAAAGGCCATCGTTCGTGCCCAGTGCCCGCTGGCCCGGGGTGGCTGGCTGACTGCTGAAATTCCGCACAGTTGAGGATACCTCCCAGATGCAAGGTGCCCCCACAGTCAATGTGGCTGGTTTGACAGTGCCAAGTGCCTCCTGCAAACTGACATCAGGAACCTGGCCTGGTGACTTTTGTTTCTCTGGGGAAAGGCCATCGTTCGTGCCCAGTGCCCGGTGGCCCGGAGTGGCCGGCTGCCTGCTGAAATTCCTCATGGATCACGCTGCCTCCCACATGAAAGGTGCCCCCACAGGCACCTGTGGCTGGTTTGACAGTGCCAAGTGCCTCCTGCAAACTGACATCAGGAACCTGGCCTGGTGACTTTTGTTTCTCAGGGGAAAGTACATCGTTCATGTCCAGGGCCTGGTGGCCTGGAGTGGTCGGCTGCCTGCTGAAATTCCTCATGGATCAGGCTGCCTCCCACATGAAATGTGCCCCCACAGGCAACTGCGGCTGGTTTGACAGTGCCAAGTGCCTCCTGCAAACTGACATCAGGAACCTGGCCTGGTGACTTTTGTTTCTCTGGGGAAAGGCCATGGTTCATGTCCAGGACCTCGTGGCCCGTAGTGGCCGGCCACCTGCTGAAATTCCTCAGGGATCAGGATACCTCCCAGACCGAAAGTACCGCCACAGGCAACTGTGGTTGGTTTGGCAGTGCCAAGTGCCTCCTGCAAACTGACATCAGGAACCTGGCCTGGTGACTTTTGTTTCTCTGGGGAAAGGCCATGATTAATGTCCAGGGCAAGGTGGCCCGGAGTGGCCGGCTGCCTGCTGAAATTCCGCACAGTTGAGGATACCTCCCAGATGCAAGGTGCCCCCACAGGCAACTGCGTCTGGTTTGACAGTGCCAAGTGCCTCCTGCAAACTGACATCAGGAACCTGGCCTGGTGACTTTTGTTTCTCTGGGGAAAGGCCATGATTAATGTCCAGGGCCTGGTGGCCCAGAATGGCCGGCTGCCTGCTGAAATTCCGCATGGTTGAGGATGCCTCCCAGATGCAAGGTGCCCACACAGGCACCTGTGGCTGGTTTGACAGTGCCAAGTGCCTCCTGCAAACTGGCATCAGGAACCTGGCCTGGTGACTTTTCTTTCTCTGGGGAAAGGCCAGGATTCATGTCCAGGACCGGGTGGCCCGGAGTGGCCGGCTGCCTGCTGAAATTCTGCATGGATCAGGATACCGCCGAGATGAAAGGTGCTCCCACAGGCAGCAGTGGCTGGTTTGACAGTGCCAAGTGCCTCCTGCAAACTGACATCAGGAACCTGGCCTGGTGACTTTTGTTTCTCTGGGGAAAGGCCATCGTTCCTCTCTAGGTCCAGGTGGCCCGGAGTGACCGGCTGCCTGCTGAAATTCCTCATGGATCAGGATGCCTCCCACATGAAGGGTGACCCCACAGGCAACTGTGGCTGGTTTGACAGTGCCAAGTGCCACCTGCAAACTGACATCAGGAACCTGGCCTGGTGAGTTTTGTTTCTCTGGGGAAAGGCCATGGTTCGTGTCCAGTGCCCGGTGACCTGGAGTGGCCGGCTGCCTGCTGAAATTCCGCACGGTTAAGGATACCTCCCGGATGAAATGTGCCCCCACAGGCAACTGCGTCTGGTTTGACAGTGCCAAGTGCCTCCTGCAAACTGACATCAGGAACCTGGCCTGGTGACTTTTGTTTCTCTGGGGAAAAGCCATGGTTCATGTCCAGGGCCTGGTGGCCCAGAGTGGCCGGCTGCCTGCTGAAATTCCCCATGGTTGAGGATGCCTCCCAGATGCAAGGTGCCCACACAGGCACCTGTGGCTGGTTTGACAGTGCCAAGTGCCTCCTGCAAACTGGCATCAGGAACCTGGCCTAGTGACTTTTCTTTCTTTGGGGAAAGGCCAGGATTCATGTCCAGGACCGGGTGGCCCGGAGTGGCCGGCTGCCTGCTGAAATTCTGCATGGATCAGCATACCGCCGAGATGCAAGGTGCTCCCACAGGCAACAGTGGCTGGTTTGACAGTGCCAAGTGCCTCCTGCAAACTGACATCAGGAACCTGGCCTGGTGACTTTTGTTTCTCTGGGGAAATGCCATCATTCTTGTTCGAGGCCTGCAGGCCCGGATTGGCTGGCTGCCTGCTGAAATTCCGCACAGTTGAGGATACCTCCCAGATGCAAGGTGCTCATACAGGCAACTGTGGCTGGTTTGACAGTGCCAAGTGCCTCCTGCAAACTGACATCAGGAACCTGGCCTGGTGACTTTTGTTTCTCTGGGGAAAGGCCATCGTTCCTCTCTAGGGCCTGGTGGCCCGGAGCGACCTGCTGCCTGCTGAAATTCCTCATGGATCAGGATGCCTCCCACATGAAGGGTGACCCCACAGGCAACTGTGGCTGGTTTGACAGTGCCAAGTGCCACCTGCAAACTGACATCAGGAACCTGGCCTGGTGAGTTTTGTTTCTCTGGGGAAAGGCCATGGTTCGTGTCCAGTGCCCGGTGACCTGGAGTGGCCGGCTGCCTGCTGAAATTCCGCACGGTTAAGGATACCTCCCGGATGAAATGTGCCCCCACAGGCAACTGCGTCTGGTTTGACAGTGCCAAGTGCCTCCTGCAAACTGACATCAGGAACCTGGCCTGGTGACTTTTGTTTCTCTGGGGAAAAGCCATGGTTCATGTCCAGGGCCTGGTGGCCCAGAGTGGCCGGCTGCCTGCTGAAATTCCCCATGGTTGAGGATGCCTCCCAGATGCAAGGTGCCCACACAGGCACCTGTGGCTGGTTTGACAGTGCCAAGTGCCTCCTGCAAACTGGCATCAGGAACCTGGCCTAGTGACTTTTCTTTCTTTGGGGAAAGGCCAGGATTCATGTCCAGGACCGGGTGGCCCGGAGTGGCCGGCTGCCTGCTGAAATTCTGCATGGATCAGCATACCGCCGAGATGCAAGGTGCTCCCACAGGCAACAGTGGCTGGTTTGACAGTGCCAAGTGCCTCCTGCAAACTGACATCAGGAACCTGGCCTGGTGAGTTTTGTTTCTCTGGGGAAATGCCATCATTCTTGTTCGAGGCCTGCAGGCCCGGATTGGCTGGCTGCCTGCTGAAATTCCGCACAGTTGAGGATACCTCCCAGATGCAAGGTGCTCATACAGGCAACTGTGGCTGGTTTGACAGTGCCAAGTGCCTCCTGCAAACTGACATCAGGAACCTGGCCTGGTGACTTTTGTTTCTCTGGGGAAAGGCCATCGTTCCTCTCTAGGGCCTGGTGGCCCGGAGTGGCCGGCTGCCTGCTGAAATTCCTCATGGATCAGGATGCCTCCCACATGAAGGGTGACCCCAGAGGCAACTGTGGCTGGTTTGACAGTGCCAAGTGCCACCTGCAAACTGACATCAGGAACCTGGCCTGGTGACTTTTGTTTCTCTGGGGAAAGGCCATGGTTCATGTCCAGGGCCTGGTGGCCTGGAGTGGCCGGCTGCCTGCTGAAATTCCTCATGGATCAGGCTGCCTCCCACATGAAATGTGCCCCCACAGGCAACTGTGGCTGGTTTGACAGGGCCAAGTGCCTCCTGCAAACTGACATCAGGAACCTGGCCTGGTGACTTTTCTTTCTCTGGGGAAAGGCCAGGATTCATTTCCAGGACCGGGTGGCCCGGAGTGGCCGGCTGCCTGCTGAAATTCTGCATGGATCAGGATACCGCCGAGATGAAAGGTGCTCCCACAGGCAGCAGTGGCTGGTTTGACAGTGCCAAGTGCCTCCTGCAAACTGACATCAGGAACCTGGCCTGGTGACTTTTGTTTCTCTGGGGAAAGGCCATCGTTCCTCTCTAGGTCCAGGTGGCCCGGAGTGACCGGCTGCCTGCTGAAATTCCTCATTGATCAGGATGCCTCCCACATGAAGGGTGATCCCACAGTCAACTGTGGCTGGTTTGACAGTGCCAAGTGCCACCTGCAAACTGACATCAGGAACCTGGCCTGGTGACTTTTGTTTCTCTGGGGAAAGGCCATGGTTCGTGTCCAGTGCCCGGTGACCTGGAGTGGCCGGCTGCCTGCTGAAATTCCGCACGGTTAAGGATACCTCCCGGATGCAAGGTGCCCCCACAGGCAACTGCGTCTGGTTTGACAGTGCCAAGTGCCTCCTGCAAACTGACATCAGGAACCTGGCCTGGTGACTTTTGTTTCTCTGGGGAAAAGCCATGGTTCATGTCCAGGGCCTGGTGGCCCAGAGTGGCCGGCTGCCTGCTGAAATTCCTCATGGTTGAGGATGCCTCCCAGATGCAAGGTGCCCACACAGGCACCTGTGGCTGGTTTGACAGTGCCAAGTGCCTCCTGCAAACTGGCATCAGGAACCTGGCCTAGTGACTTTTCTTTCTTTGGGGAAAGGCCAGGATTCATGTCCAGGACCGGGTGGCCCGGAGTGGCCGGCTGCCTGCTGAAATTCTGCATGGATCAGCATACCGCCGAGATGCAAGGTGCTCCCACAGGCAACAGTGGCTGGTTTGACAGTGCCAAGTGCCTCCTGCAAACTGACATCAGGAACCTGGCCTGGTGACTTTTGTTTCTCTGGGGAAATGCCATCATTCTTGTTCGAGGCCTGCAGGCCCGGATTGGCTGGCTGCCTGCTGAAATTCCGCACAGTTGAGGATACCTCCCAGATGCAAGGTGCTCATACAGGCAACTGTGTCTGGTTTGACAGTGCCAAGTGCCTCCTGCAAACTGACATCAGGAACCTGGCCTGGTGACTTTTGTTTCTCTGGGGAAAGGCCATCGTTCCTCTCTAGGGCCTGGTGGCCCGGAGCGACCTGCTGCCTGCTGAAATTCCTCATAGGTCAGGATGCCTCCCACATGAAGGGTGACCCCAGAGGCAACTGTGGTTGGTTTGACAGTGCCAAGTGCCACCTGCAAACTGACATCAGGAACCTGGCCTGGTGACTTTTGTTTCTCTGGGGAAAGGCCATGGTTCATGTCCAGGGCCTGGTGGCCTGGAGTGGCCGGCTGCCTGCTGAAATTCCTCATGGATCAGGCTGCCTCCCACATGAAATGTGCCCCCACAGGCAACTGTGGCTGGTTTGACAGGGCCAAGTGCCTCCTGCAAACTGACATCAGGAACCTGGCCTGGTGACTTTTCTTTCTCTGGGGAAAGGCCAGGATTCATTTCCAGGACCGGGTGGCCCGGAGTGGCCGGCTGCCTGCTGAAATTCTGCATGGATCAGGATACCGCCGAGATGCAAGGTGCTCCCACAGGCAACTGTGGCTGGTTTGACAGTGCCAAGTGCCTCCTGCAAACTGACATCAGGAACCTGGCCTGGTGACTTTTCTTTCTCTGGGGAAAGGCCATGGTTCGTGTTCAGTGCCCAGTGACCTGGAGTGGCCGGCTGCCTGCTGAAATTCCGCACGGTTGAGGATACCTCCCAGATGCAAGGTGCCCCCACAGGCAACTGCGTCTGGTTTGACAGTGCCAAGTGCCTCCTGCAAACTGACATGAGGAACCTGGCCTGGTGACTTTTGTTTCTCTGGGGAAAGGCCATGGTTCATGTCCAGGGCCTGGTGTCCCGGAGTTGTCCCCTGCCTTCTGATATTCCGCACGGATCAGGATACGTCCCAGACCGAAAGTACCACCACAGGCAACTGTGTCTGGTTTGACAGTGCCAAGTGCCTCCTGCAAAGTGACATCAGGAACCTGGCCTGGTGAGTTTTGTTTCTCAGGGGATAGGCCACCGTTCATATGAAGGACTGGGTGGCCCAGAGTGCCCGGCTGCCTGCTGACATTCCGAACGGATCAGAATACCGCCTAGACGCAAGGTGCCGCCAGTGGCAACTGTGGCTGGTTTGACAGTGCCAAGTGCCTCCTGCAAACTGACATCAGGAACCTGGCCTGGTGACTTTTGTTCCTCTGGGGAAAGGCCGTGTTTAATGTCCAGGGCAAGGTGGCCCGGAGTGGCCGGCTGCCTGCTGAAATTCTGCATGGATCAGGATACCGCCGAGATGAAAGGTGCTCCCACAGGCAACAGTGGCTGGTTTGACAGTGCCAAGTGCCTCCTGCAAACTGACATCAGGAACCTGGCCTGGTGAGTTTTGTTTCTCTGGGGAAAGGCCATCATTCTTGTTCGAGGCCTGCAGGCCCGGATTGGCTGGCTGCCTGCTGAAATTCCGCATGGATCAGGATACCTCCCTGATGTAAGGTGCTCATACAGGCAACTGTGGCTGGTTTGACATTGCCAAGTGCCTCCTGCAAACTGACATCAGGAACCTGGCCTGGTGACTTTTGTTTCTCTTTGGATAGGCCACCGTTCATATCCAGGACTGGGTGGCCCGGAGTGGCCGGCTGCCTGCTGAAATTCCGAACGGATCCGCATACCGCCTAGATGCAATGTGCTCCCACAGGCAACAGTGGCTGGTTTGACAGTGCCAAGTGTCTCCTGCAAACTGATATCGGGAACCTGGCCTGGTGACTTTTGTTTCTCTGGGTAAAGGCCATCATTCTTGTTCGAGGCCTGCAGGCCCGGATTGGCCGGCTGCCTGCTGAAATTCCGCACGGTTGAGGATACCACCCAGATGCAAGGTGCTCCCACAGGCAGCTGTGGCTGGTTTGACAGGGCCAAGTGCCTCCTGCAAACTGACATCAGGAACCTGGCCTGGTGACTTTTGTTTCTCTGGGGAAAGGCCATCGTTCGTGCCCAGTGCCCGCTGGCCCGGGGTGGCTGGCTGACTGCTGAAATTCCGCACAGTTGAGGATACCTCCCAGATGCAAGGTGCCCCCACAGTCAATGTGGCTGGTTTGACAGTGCCAAGTGCCTCCTGCAAACTGACATCAGGAACCTGGCCTGGTGACTTTTGTTTCTCTGGGGAAAGGCCATCGTTCGTGCCCAGTGCCCGGTGGCCCGGAGTGGCCGGCTGCCTGCTGAAATTCCTCATGGATCACGCTGCCTCCCACATGAAAGGTGCCCCCACAGGCACCTGTGGCTGGTTTGACAGTGCCAAGTGCCTCCTGCAAACTGACATCAGGAACCTGGCCTGGTGACTTTTGTTTCTCAGGGGAAAGTACATCGTTCATGTCCAGGGCCTGGTGGCCTGGAGTGGTCGGCTGCCTGCTGAAATTCCTCATGGATCAGGCTGCCTCCCACATGAAATGTGCCCCCACAGGCAACTGCGGCTGGTTTGACAGTGCCAAGTGCCTCCTGCAAACTGACATCAGGAACCTGGCCTGGTGACTTTTGTTTCTCTGGGGAAAGGCCATGGTTCATGTCCAGGACCTCGTGGCCCGTAGTGGCCGGCCACCTGCTGAAATTCCTCAGGGATCAGGATACCTCCCAGACCGAAAGTACCGCCACAGGCAACTGTGGTTGGTTTGGCAGTGCCAAGTGCCTCCTGCAAACTGACATCAGGAACCTGGCCTGGTGACTTTTGTTTCTCTGGGGAAAGGCCATGATTAATGTCCAGGGCAAGGTGGCCCGGAGTGGCCGGCTGCCTGCTGAAATTCCGCACAGTTGAGGATACCTCCCAGATGCAAGGTGCCCCCACAGGCAACTGCGTCTGGTTTGACAGTGCCAAGTGCCTCCTGCAAACTGACATCAGGAACCTGGCCTGGTGACTTTTGTTTCTCTGGGGAAAGGCCATGATTAATGTCCAGGGCCTGGTGGCCCAGAATGGCCGGCTGCCTGCTGAAATTCCGCATGGTTGAGGATGCCTCCCAGATGCAAGGTGCCCACACAGGCACCTGTGGCTGGTTTGACAGTGCCAAGTGCCTCCTGCAAACTGGCATCAGGAACCTGGCCTGGTGACTTTTCTTTCTCTGGGGAAAGGCCAGGATTCATGTCCAGGACCGGGTGGCCCGGAGTGGCCGGCTGCCTGCTGAAATTCTGCATGGATCAGGATACCGCCGAGATGAAAGGTGCTCCCACAGGCAGCAGTGGCTGGTTTGACAGTGCCAAGTGCCTCCTGCAAACTGACATCAGGAACCTGGCCTGGTGACTTTTGTTTCTCTGGGGAAAGGCCATCGTTCCTCTCTAGGTCCAGGTGGCCCGGAGTGACCGGCTGCCTGCTGAAATTCCTCATGGATCAGGATGCCTCCCACATGAAGGGTGACCCCACAGGCAACTGTGGCTGGTTTGACAGTGCCAAGTGCCACCTGCAAACTGACATCAGGAACCTGGCCTGGTGAGTTTTGTTTCTCTGGGGAAAGGCCATGGTTCGTGTCCAGTGCCCGGTGACCTGGAGTGGCCGGCTGCCTGCTGAAATTCCGCACGGTTAAGGATACCTCCCGGATGAAATGTGCCCCCACAGGCAACTGCGTCTGGTTTGACAGTGCCAAGTGCCTCCTGCAAACTGACATCAGGAACCTGGCCTGGTGACTTTTGTTTCTCTGGGGAAAAGCCATGGTTCATGTCCAGGGCCTGGTGGCCCAGAGTGGCCGGCTGCCTGCTGAAATTCCCCATGGTTGAGGATGCCTCCCAGATGCAAGGTGCCCACACAGGCACCTGTGGCTGGTTTGACAGTGCCAAGTGCCTCCTGCAAACTGGCATCAGGAACCTGGCCTAGTGACTTTTCTTTCTTTGGGGAAAGGCCAGGATTCATGTCCAGGACCGGGTGGCCCGGAGTGGCCGGCTGCCTGCTGAAATTCTGCATGGATCAGCATACCGCCGAGATGCAAGGTGCTCCCACAGGCAACAGTGGCTGGTTTGACAGTGCCAAGTGCCTCCTGCAAACTGACATCAGGAACCTGGCCTGGTGACTTTTGTTTCTCTGGGGAAATGCCATCATTCTTGTTCGAGGCCTGCAGGCCCGGATTGGCTGGCTGCCTGCTGAAATTCCGCACAGTTGAGGATACCTCCCAGATGCAAGGTGCTCATACAGGCAACTGTGGCTGGTTTGACAGTGCCAAGTGCCTCCTGCAAACTGACATCAGGAACCTGGCCTGGTGACTTTTGTTTCTCTGGGGAAAGGCCATCGTTCCTCTCTAGGGCCTGGTGGCCCGGAGCGACCTGCTGCCTGCTGAAATTCCTCATGGATCAGGATGCCTCCCACATGAAGGGTGACCCCACAGGCAACTGTGGCTGGTTTGACAGTGCCAAGTGCCACCTGCAAACTGACATCAGGAACCTGGCCTGGTGAGTTTTGTTTCTCTGGGGAAAGGCCATGGTTCGTGTCCAGTGCCCGGTGACCTGGAGTGGCCGGCTGCCTGCTGAAATTCCGCACGGTTAAGGATACCTCCCGGATGAAATGTGCCCCCACAGGCAACTGCGTCTGGTTTGACAGTGCCAAGTGCCTCCTGCAAACTGACATCAGGAACCTGGCCTGGTGACTTTTGTTTCTCTGGGGAAAAGCCATGGTTCATGTCCAGGGCCTGGTGGCCCAGAGTGGCCGGCTGCCTGCTGAAATTCCCCATGGTTGAGGATGCCTCCCAGATGCAAGGTGCCCACACAGGCACCTGTGGCTGGTTTGACAGTGCCAAGTGCCTCCTGCAAACTGGCATCAGGAACCTGGCCTAGTGACTTTTCTTTCTTTGGGGAAAGGCCAGGATTCATGTCCAGGACCGGGTGGCCCGGAGTGGCCGGCTGCCTGCTGAAATTCTGCATGGATCAGCATACCGCCGAGATGCAAGGTGCTCCCACAGGCAACAGTGGCTGGTTTGACAGTGCCAAGTGCCTCCTGCAAACTGACATCAGGAACCTGGCCTGGTGAGTTTTGTTTCTCTGGGGAAATGCCATCATTCTTGTTCGAGGCCTGCAGGCCCGGATTGGCTGGCTGCCTGCTGAAATTCCGCACAGTTGAGGATACCTCCCAGATGCAAGGTGCTCATACAGGCAACTGTGGCTGGTTTGACAGTGCCAAGTGCCTCCTGCAAACTGACATCAGGAACCTGGCCTGGTGACTTTTGTTTCTCTGGGGAAAGGCCATCGTTCCTCTCTAGGGCCTGGTGGCCCGGAGTGGCCGGCTGCCTGCTGAAATTCCTCATGGATCAGGATGCCTCCCACATGAAGGGTGACCCCAGAGGCAACTGTGGCTGGTTTGACAGTGCCAAGTGCCACCTGCAAACTGACATCAGGAACCTGGCCTGGTGACTTTTGTTTCTCTGGGGAAAGGCCATGGTTCATGTCCAGGGCCTGGTGGCCTGGAGTGGCCGGCTGCCTGCTGAAATTCCTCATGGATCAGGCTGCCTCCCACATGAAATGTGCCCCCACAGGCAACTGTGGCTGGTTTGACAGGGCCAAGTGCCTCCTGCAAACTGACATCAGGAACCTGGCCTGGTGACTTTTCTTTCTCTGGGGAAAGGCCAGGATTCATTTCCAGGACCGGGTGGCCCGGAGTGGCCGGCTGCCTGCTGAAATTCTGCATGGATCAGGATACCGCCGAGATGAAAGGTGCTCCCACAGGCAGCAGTGGCTGGTTTGACAGTGCCAAGTGCCTCCTGCAAACTGACATCAGGAACCTGGCCTGGTGACTTTTGTTTCTCTGGGGAAAGGCCATCGTTCCTCTCTAGGTCCAGGTGGCCCGGAGTGACCGGCTGCCTGCTGAAATTCCTCATTGATCAGGATGCCTCCCACATGAAGGGTGATCCCACAGTCAACTGTGGCTGGTTTGACAGTGCCAAGTGCCACCTGCAAACTGACATCAGGAACCTGGCCTGGTGACTTTTGTTTCTCTGGGGAAAGGCCATGGTTCGTGTCCAGTGCCCGGTGACCTGGAGTGGCCGGCTGCCTGCTGAAATTCCGCACGGTTAAGGATACCTCCCGGATGCAAGGTGCCCCCACAGGCAACTGCGTCTGGTTTGACAGTGCCAAGTGCCTCCTGCAAACTGACATCAGGAACCTGGCCTGGTGACTTTTGTTTCTCTGGGGAAAAGCCATGGTTCATGTCCAGGGCCTGGTGGCCCAGAGTGGCCGGCTGCCTGCTGAAATTCCTCATGGTTGAGGATGCCTCCCAGATGCAAGGTGCCCACACAGGCACCTGTGGCTGGTTTGACAGTGCCAAGTGCCTCCTGCAAACTGGCATCAGGAACCTGGCCTAGTGACTTTTCTTTCTTTGGGGAAAGGCCAGGATTCATGTCCAGGACCGGGTGGCCCGGAGTGGCCGGCTGCCTGCTGAAATTCTGCATGGATCAGCATACCGCCGAGATGCAAGGTGCTCCCACAGGCAACAGTGGCTGGTTTGACAGTGCCAAGTGCCTCCTGCAAACTGACATCAGGAACCTGGCCTGGTGACTTTTGTTTCTCTGGGGAAATGCCATCATTCTTGTTCGAGGCCTGCAGGCCCGGATTGGCTGGCTGCCTGCTGAAATTCCGCACAGTTGAGGATACCTCCCAGATGCAAGGTGCTCATACAGGCAACTGTGTCTGGTTTGACAGTGCCAAGTGCCTCCTGCAAACTGACATCAGGAACCTGGCCTGGTGACTTTTGTTTCTCTGGGGAAAGGCCATCGTTCCTCTCTAGGGCCTGGTGGCCCGGAGCGACCTGCTGCCTGCTGAAATTCCTCATAGGTCAGGATGCCTCCCACATGAAGGGTGACCCCAGAGGCAACTGTGGTTGGTTTGACAGTGCCAAGTGCCACCTGCAAACTGACATCAGGAACCTGGCCTGGTGACTTTTGTTTCTCTGGGGAAAGGCCATGGTTCATGTCCAGGGCCTGGTGGCCTGGAGTGGCCGGCTGCCTGCTGAAATTCCTCATGGATCAGGCTGCCTCCCACATGAAATGTGCCCCCACAGGCAACTGTGGCTGGTTTGACAGGGCCAAGTGCCTCCTGCAAACTGACATCAGGAACCTGGCCTGGTGACTTTTCTTTCTCTGGGGAAAGGCCAGGATTCATTTCCAGGACCGGGTGGCCCGGAGTGGCCGGCTGCCTGCTGAAATTCTGCATGGATCAGGATACCGCCGAGATGCAAGGTGCTCCCACAGGCAACTGTGGCTGGTTTGACAGTGCCAAGTGCCTCCTGCAAACTGACATCAGGAACCTGGCCTGGTGACTTTTCTTTCTCTGGGGAAAGGCCATGGTTCGTGTTCAGTGCCCAGTGACCTGGAGTGGCCGGCTGCCTGCTGAAATTCCGCACGGTTGAGGATACCTCCCAGATGCAAGGTGCCCCCAAAGGCAACTGCGTCTGGTTTGACAGTGCCAAGTGCCTCCTGCAAACTGACATGAGGAACCTGGCCTGGTGACTTTTGTTTCTCTGGGGAAAGGCCATGGTTCATGTCCAGGGCCTGGTGGCCCGGAGTTGTCCCCTGCCTTCTGATATTCCGCACGGATCAGGATACGTCCCAGACCGAAAGTACCACCACAGGCAACTGTGTCTGGTTTGACAGTGCCAAGTGCCTCCTGCAAACTGACATCAGGAACCTGGCCTGGTGACTTTTGTTTCTCAGGGGATAGGCCACCGTTCATATGAAGGACTGGGTGGCCCAGAGTGCCCGGCTGCCTGCTGACATTCCGAACGGATCAGAATACCGCCTAGACGCAAGGTGCCGCCAGTGGCAACTGTGGCTGGTTTGACAGTGCCAAGTGCCTCCTGCAAACTGACATCCGGAACCTGGCCTGGTGACTTTTGTTTCTCTTTGGAAAAGGCCATTGCACGTATCCAGGGCCAGGTGGCCCGGATTGGCTGGCTGCCTGCTGAAATTCCGCGCAGTTGAGGATATCGCCTAGATACAAGGTGCTCCCACAGGCAACTGTGGCTGGTTTGACAGTGCCAAGTGCCTCCTGCAAACTGACATCAGGAACCTGGCCTGGTGACTTTTGTTTCTCTGGGGAAAGGCCATGGTTCGTGTCCAGTGCCCGGTGACCTGGAGTTGCCGGATGCCTGCTGAAATTCCGCACGGTTGAGGATACCTCCCGGATGCAAGGTGCCCCCACAGGCAACTGCGTCTGGTTTGACAGTGCCAAGTGCCTCCTGCAAACTGACATCAGGAACCTGGCCTGGTGACTTTTGTTTCTCTGGGGAAATGCCATCATTCTTGTTCGAGGCCTGCAGGCCCGGATTGGCTGGCTGCCTGCTGAAATTCCGCACAGTTGAGGATACCTCCCAGATGCAAGGTGCTCATACAGGCAACTGTGTCTGGTTTGACAGTGCCAAGTGCCTCCTGCAAACTGACATCAGGAACCTGGCCTGGTGACTTTTGTTTCTCTGGGGAAAGGCCATCGTTCCTCTCTAGGGCCTGGTGGCCCGGAGCGACCTGCTGCCTGCTGAAATTCCTCATAGGTCAGGATGCCTCCCACATGAAGGGTGACCCCAGAGGCAACTGTGGTTGGTTTGACAGTGCCAAGTGCCACCTGCAAACTGACATCAGGAACCTGGCCTGGTGACTTTTGTTTCTCTGGGGAAAGGCCATGGTTCATGTCCAGGGCCTGGTGGCCTGGAGTGGCCGGCTGCCTGCTGAAATTCCTCATGGATCAGGCTGCCTCCCACATGAAATGTGCCCCCACAGGCAACTGTGGCTGGTTTGACAGGGCCAAGTGCCTCCTGCAAACTGACATCAGGAACCTGGCCTGGTGACTTTTCTTTCTCTGGGGAAAGGCCAGGATTCATTTCCAGGACCGGGTGGCCCGGAGTGGCCGGCTGCCTGCTGAAATTCTGCATGGATCAGGATACCGCCGAGATGCAAGGTGCTCCCACAGGCAACTGTGGCTGGTTTGACAGTGCCAAGTGCCTCCTGCAAACTGACATCAGGAACCTGGCCTGGTGACTTTTCTTTCTCTGGGGAAAGGCCATGGTTCGTGTTCAGTGCCCAGTGACCTGGAGTGGCCGGCTGCCTGCTGAAATTCCGCACGGTTGAGGATACCTCCCAGATGCAAGGTGCCCCCACAGGCAACTGCGTCTGGTTTGACAGTGCCAAGTGCCTCCTGCAAACTGACATGAGGAACCTGGCCTGGTGACTTTTGTTTCTCTGGGGAAAGGCCATGGTTCATGTCCAGGGCCTGGTGTCCCGGAGTTGTCCCCTGCCTTCTGATATTCCGCACGGATCAGGATACGTCCCAGACCGAAAGTACCACCACAGGCAACTGTGTCTGGTTTGACAGTGCCAAGTGCCTCCTGCAAAGTGACATCAGGAACCTGGCCTGGTGAGTTTTGTTTCTCAGGGGATAGGCCACCGTTCATATGAAGGACTGGGTGGCCCAGAGTGCCCGGCTGCCTGCTGACATTCCGAACGGATCAGAATACCGCCTAGACGCAAGGTGCCGCCAGTGGCAACTGTGGCTGGTTTGACAGTGCCAAGTGCCTCCTGCAAACTGACATCAGGAACCTGGCCTGGTGACTTTTGTTTCTCTTTGGAAAAGGCCATTGCACGTATCCAGGGCCAGGTGGCCCGGATTGGCTGGCTGCCTGCTGAAATTCCGCGCAGTTGAGGATATCGCCTAGATACAAGGTGCTCCCACAGGCAACTGCGGCTGGTTTGACAGTGCCAAGTGCCTCCTGCAAACTGACATCAGGAACCTGGCCTGGTGACTTTTGTTTCTCTGGGGAAAGGCCATGGTTCGTGTCCAGTGCCCGGTGACCTGGAGTTGCCGGATGCCTGCTGAAATTCCGCACGGTTGAGGATACCTCCCTTATGCAAGGTGCCCCCACAGGCAACTGCGTCTGGTTTGACAGTGCCAAGTGCCTCCTGCAAACTGACATCAGGAACCTGGCCTGGTGACTTTTGTTTCTCTGGGGAAAGGCCATCGTTCCTCTCTAGGTCCAGGTGGCCCGGAGTGACCGGCTGCCTGCTGAAATTCCTCATGGATCAGGATGCCTCCCACATGAAGGGTGACCCCACAGGCAACTGTGGCTGGTTTGACAGTGCCAAGTGCCACCTGCAAACTGACATCAGGAACCTGGCCTGGTGACTTTTGTTTCTCTGGGGAACGGCCATGGTTCATGTCCAGGGCCTGGCGGCCCGGAGTTGTCCCCTGCCTTCTGATATTCCGCACGGATCAGGATACCTCCCAGACCGAAAGTACCACCACAGGCAACTGTGTCTGGTTTGACAGTGCCAAGTGCCTCCTGCAAACTGACATCAGGAACCTGGCCTGGTGACTTTTGTTTCTCAGGGGATAGGCCACCGTTCATATGAAGGACTGGGTGGCCCAGAGTGCCCGGCTGCCTGCTGACATTCCGAACGGATCAGAATACCGCCTAGATGCAAGGTGCCGCCACTGGCAACTGCGGCTGGTTTGACAGTGCCAAGTGCCTCCTGCAAACTGACATCTGGAACCTGGCCTGGTGACTTTTGTTTCTCTTTGGAAAAGGCCATTGCACGTGTCCAGGGCCAGGTGGCCCGGATTGGCTGGCTGCCTGCTGAAATTCCGCGCAGTTAAGGATACCTCCCGGATGCAAGGTGCCCCCACAGGCAACTGCGTCTGGTTTGACAGTGCCAAGTGCCTCCTGCAAACTGACATCAGGAACCTGGCCTGGTGACTTTTGTTTCTCTGGGGAGAAGCCATGGTTCATGTCCAGGGCCTGGTGGCCCAGAGTGGCCGGCTGCCTGCTGAAATTCCCCATGGTTGAGGATGCCTCCCAGATGCAAGGTGCCCACACAGGCACCTGTGGCTGGTTTGACAGTGCCAAGTGCCACCTGCACACTGACATCAGGAACCTGGCCTGGTGACTTTTCTTTCTCTGGGGAAAGGCCAGGATTCATTTCCAGGACCGGGTGGCCCGGAGTGGCCGGCTGCCTGCTGAAATTCTGCATGGATCAGGATACCGCCGAGATGAAAGGTGCTCCCACAGGCAACAGTGGCTGGTTTGACAGTGCCAAGTGCCTCCTGCAAACTGACATCAGGAACCTGGCCTGGTGACTTTTGTTTCTCTGGGGAAATGCCATCATTCTTGTTCGAGGCCTGCAGGCCCGGATTGGCTGGCTGCCTGCTGAAATTCCGCACAGTTGAGGATACCTCCCAGATGCAAGGTGCTCATACAGGCAACTGTGGCTGGTTTGACAGTGCCAAGTGCCTCCTGCAAACTGACATCAGGAACCTGGCCTGGTGACTTTTGTTTCTCTGGGGAAAGGCCATCGTTCCTCTCTAGGGCCTGGTGGCCCGGAGTGACCTGCTGCCTGCTGAAATTCCTCATGGATCAGGATGACTCCCACATGAAGGGTG
Organism: Passer domesticus; assembly: GCF_036417665.1. NCBI lineage: Eukaryota > Metazoa > Chordata > Aves > Passeriformes > Passeridae > Passer > Passer domesticus. The sequence goes on along the minus strand of NC_087481.1, from coordinate 11,759,373 downwards.
ACCCCACAGGCAACTGTGGCTGGTTTGACAGTGCCAAGTGCCACCTGCAAACTGACATCAGGAACCTGGCCTGGTGACTTTTGTTTCTCTGGGGAAAGGCCATGGTTCATGTCCAGGGCCTGGTGGCCCAGAGTGGCCGGCCGCCTGCTGAAATTCCTCATGGATCAGGCTGCCTCCCAGACCGAAAGTACTGCCACAGGCAACTGTGGTTGGTTTGACAGTGCCAAGTGCCTCCTGCAAACTGACATCAGGAACCTGGCCTGGTGACTTTTGTTTCTCTGGGGAAAGGCCATGATTAATGTCCAGTGCCCGGTGACCTGGAGTGCCCGGCTGCCTGCTGAAATTCCGCACAGTTGAGGATACCTCCCAGATGCAAGGTGCCCCCAAAGGCAACTGCGTCTGGTTTGACAGTGCCAAGTGCCTCCTGCAAACTGACATGAGGAACCTGGCCTGGTGACTTTTGTTTCTCTGGGGAAAGGCCATGGTTCATGTCCAGGGCCTGGTGTCCCGGAGTTGTCCCCTGCCTTCTGATATTCCGCACGGATCAGGATACCTCCCAGACCGAAAGTACCACCACAGGCAACAGTGGCTGGTTTGACAGTGCCAAGTGCCTCCTGCAAACTGACATCAGGAACCTGGCCTGGTGACTTTTGTTTCTCAGGGGATAGGCCACCGTTCATATGAAGGACTGGGTGGCCCAGAGTGCCCGGCTGCCTGCTGACATTCCGAACGGATCAGAATACCGCCTAGACGCAAGGTGCCGCCAGTGGCAACTGTGGCTGGTTTGACAGTGCCAAGTGCCTCCTGCAAACTGACATCCGGAACCTGGCCTGGTGACTTTTGTTTCTCTTTGGAAAAGGCCATTGCACGTGTCCAGGGCCAGGTGGCCCGGATTGGCTGGCTGCCTGCTGAAATTCCGCGCAGTTAAGGATACCTCCCGGATGCAAGGTGCCCCCACAGGCAACTGCGTCTGGTTTGACAGTGCCAAGTGCCTCCTGCAAACTGACATCAGGAACCTGGCCTGGTGACTTTTGTTTCTCTGGGGAAAAGCCATGGTTCATGTCCAGGGCCTGGTGGCCCAGAGTGGCCGGCTGCCTGCTGAAATTCCCCATGGTTGAGGATGCCTCCCAGATGCAAGGTGCCCACACAGGCACCTGTAGCTGGTTTGACAGTGCCAAGTGCCTCCTGCAAACTGGCATCAGGAACCTGGCCTAGTGACTTTTCTTTCTTTGGGGAAAGGTCAGGATTCATGTCCAGGACCGGGTGGCCCGGAGTGGCCGGCTGCCTGCTGAAATTCTGCATGGATCAGCATACCGCCGAGATGCAAGGTGCTCCCACAGGCAACAGTGGCTGGTTTGACAGTGCCAAGTGCCTCCTGCAAACTGACATCAGGAACCTGGCCTGGTGAGTTTTGTTTCTCTGGGGAAATGCCATCATTCTTGTTCGAGGCCTGCAGGCCCGGATTGGCTGGCTGCCTGCTGAAATTCCGCGCAGTTGAGGATACCTCCCAGATGCAAGGTGCTCATACAGGCAACTGTGGTTGGTTTGACAGTGCCAAGTGCCTCCTGCAAACTGACATCAGGAACCTGGCCTGGTGACTTTTGTTTCTCTGGGGAAAGGCCATCGTTCCTCTCTAGGGCCTGGTGGCCCGGAGCGACCTGCTGCCTGCTGAAATTCCTCATGGATCAGGATGCCTCCCACATGAAGGGTGACCCCACAGGCAACTGTGGCTGGTTTGACAGTGCCAAGTGCCACCTGCAAACTGACATCAGGAACCTGGCCTGGTGACTTTTGTTTCTCTGGGGAAAGGCCATGGTTCGTGTCCAGTGCCCGGTGACCTGGAGTGGCCGGATGCCTGCTGAAATTCCGCACGGTTAAGGATACCTCCCGGATGCAAGGTGCCCCCACAGGCAACTGCGTCTGGTTTGACAGTGCCAAGTGCCTCCTGCAAACTGACATCAGGAACCTGGCCTGGTGACTTTTGTTTCTCTGGGGAAAGGCCAGGATTCATGTCCAGGACCGGGTGGCCCGGAGTGGCCGGCTGCCTGCTGAAATTCTGCATGGATCAGGATACCGCCGAGATGAAAGGTGCTCCCACAGGCAACTGTGGCTGGTTTGACAGTGCCAAGTGCCTCCTGCAAACTGACATCAGGAACCTGGCCTGGTGACTTTTGTTTCTCTGGGGAAAGGCCATCGTTCCTCTCTAGGTCCAGGTGGCCCGGAGTGACGGGCTGCCTGCTGAAATTCCTCAGGGATCAGGATGCCTCCCACATGAAGGGTGACCCCAGAGGCAACTGTGGCTGGTTTGACAGTGCCAAGTGCCAACTGCAAACTGACATCAGGAACCTGGCCTGGTGACTTTTGTTTCTCTGGGGAAAGGCCATGGTTCATGTCCAGGGCCTGGTGGCCCGGAGTTGTCCCCTGCCTTCTGATATTCCGCACGGATCAGGATACCTCCCAGACCGAAAGTACCACCACAGGCAACTGTGTCTGGTTTGACAGTGCCAAGTGCCTCCTGCAAACTGACATCAGGAACCTGGCCTGGTGACTTTTGTTTCTCAGGGGATAGGCCACCGTTCATATGAAGGACTGGGTGGCCCAGAGTGCCCGGCTGCCTGCTGACATTCCGAACGGATCAGAATACCGCCTAGATGCAAGGTGCCGCCAGTGGCAACTGTGGCTGGTTTGACAGTGCCAAGTGCCTCCTGCAAACTGACATCAGGAACCTGGCCTGGTGACTTTTGTTTCTCTTTGGAAAAGGCCATTGTACGTGTCCAGGGCCAGGTGGCCCGGATTGGCCGGCTGCCTGCTGAAATTCCGCGCAGTTGAGGATAACGCCTAGATACAAGGTGCTCCCACAGGCAACTGCGTCTGGTTTGACAGTGCCAAGTGCCTCCTGCAAACTGACATCAGGAACCTGGCCTGGTGACTTTTGTTTCTCTGGGGAAAGGCCATGGTTCATGTCCAGGACCTGGTGGCCCGTAGTGGCCGGCCACCTGCTGAAATTCCTCAGGGATCAGGATACCTCCCAGACCGAATGCACCGCCACAGGCAACTGTGGTTGGTTTGACAGTGCCAAGTGCCTCCTGCAAACTGACATCAGGAACCTGGCCTGGTGACTTTTGTTTCTCTGGGGAAAGGCCATGATTAATGTCCAGGGCAAGGTGGCCCGGAGTGGCCGGCTGCCTGCTGAAATTCCGCATGGATCAGTATACCTCCCAGATGAAAAGTGTCCCCACAGGCAACTGTGTCTGGTTTGACAGTGCCAAGTGCCTCCTGCAAACTGACATGAGGAACCTGGCCTGGTGACTTTTGTTTCTCTGGGGAAAGGCCATGGTTCGTGTCCAGTGCCCGGTGACCTGGAGTGGCCGGCTGCCTGCTGAAATTCCGCACGGTTGAGGATACCTCCCAGATGCAAGGTGCCCCCACAGGCAACTGCGTCTGGTTTGACAGTGCCAAGTGCCTCCTGCAAACATACATAAGGAACCTGGCCTGGTGACTTTTGTTTCTCTGGGGAAAAGCCATGGTTCATGTCCAGGGCCTGGTGGCCCGGAGCGACCTGCTGCCTGCTGAAATTCCTCATGGATCAGGATGCCTCCCACATGAAGGGTGACCCCACAGGCAACTGTGGCTGGTTTGACAGTGCCAAGTGCCACCTGCAAACTGACATCAGGAACCTGGCCTGGTGACTTTTCTTTCTCTGGGGAAAGGCCAGGATTCATTTCCAGGACCGGGTGGCCCGGAGTGGCCGGCTGCCTGCTGAAATTCTGCATGGATCAGGATACCGCCGAGATGAAAGGTGCTCCCACAGGCAACTGTGGCTGGTTTGACAGTGCCAAGTGCCTCCTGCAAACTGACATCAGGAACCTGGCCTGGTGACTTTTGTTTCTCTGGGGAAATGCCATCATTCTTGTTCGAGGCCTGCAGGCCCGGATTGGCTGGCTGCCTGCTGAAATTCCGCACAGTTGAGGATACCTCCCAGATGCAAGGTGCTCATACAGGCAACTGTGGCTGGTTTGACAGTGCCAAGTGCCTCCTGCAAACTGACATCAGGAGCCTGGCCTGGTGACTTTTGTTTCTCTGGGGAAAGGCCATCGTTCCTCTCTAGGGCCTGGTGGCCCGGAGTGACCTGCTGCCTGCTGAAATTCCTCATGGATCAGGATGACTCCCACATGAAGGGTGACCCCACAGGCAACTGTGGCTGGTTTGACAGTGCCAAGTGCCACCTGCAAACTGACATCAGGAACCTGGCCTGGTGACTTTTGTTTCTCTGGGGAAAGGCCATGGTTCATGTCCAGGGCCTGGAGGCCCAGAGTGGCCGGCTGCCTGCTGAAATTCCTCATGGATCAGGCTGCCTCCCACATGAAATGTGCCCCCACAGGCACCTGTGGCTGGTTTGACAGGGCCAAGTGCCTCCTGCAAACTGACATCAGGAACCTGGCCTGGTGACTTTTCTTTCTCTGGGGAAAGGCCAGGATTCATTTCCAGGACCGGGTGGCCCGGAGTGGCCGGCTGCCTGCTGAAATTCTGCATGGATCAGGATACCGCCGAGATGAAAGGTGCTCCCACAGGCAACAGTGGCTGGTTTGACAGTGCCAAGTGCCTCCTGCAAACTGACATCAGGAACCTGGCCTGGTGACTTTTGTTTCTCTGGGGAAATGCCATCATTCTTGTTCGAGGCCTGCAGGCCCGGATTGGCTGGCTGCCTGCTGAAATTCCGCACAGTTGAGGATACCTCCCAGATGCAAGGTGCTCATACAGGCAACTGTGGCTGGTTTGACAGTGCCAAGTGCCTCCTGCAAACTGACATCAGGAACCTGGCCTGGTGACTTTTGTTTCTCTGGGGAAAGGCCATCGTTCCTCTCTAGGGCCTGGTGGCCCGGAGTGACCTGCTGCCTGCTGAAATTCCTCATGGATCAGGATGACTCCCACATGAAGGGTGACCCCACAGGCAACTGTGGCTGGTTTGACAGTGCCAAGTGCCACCTGCAAACTGACATCAGGAACCTGGCCTGGTGACTTTTGTTTCTCTGGGGAAAGGCCATGGTTCATGTCCAGGGCCTGGTGGCCCAGAGTGGCCGGCTGCCTGCTGAAATTCCTCATGGATCAGGCTGCCTCCCACATGAAAGGTGCCCCCACAGGCACCTGTGGCTGGTTTGACAGTGCCAAGTGCCTCCTGCAAACTGACATCAGGAACCTGGCCTGGTGACTTTTGTTTCTCTGGGGAAAGGCCATGGTTCATGTCCAGGACCTGGTGGCCCGTAGTGGCCGGCCACTTGCTGAAATTCCTCAGGGATCAGGATACCTCCCAGACCGAAAGTACTGCCACAGGCAACTGTGGTTGGTTTGACAGTGCCAAGTGCCTCCTGCAAACTGACATCAGGAACCTGGCCTGGTGACTTTTGTTTCTCTGGGGAAAGGCCATGATTAATGTCCAGTGCCCGGTGACCTGGAGTGGCCGGCTGCCTGCTGAAATTCCGCACAGTTGAGGATACCTCCCAGATGCAAGGTGCCCCCAAAGGCAACTGCGTCTGGTTTGACAGTGCCAAGTGCCTCCTGCAAACTGACATGAGGAACCTGGCCTGGTGACTTTTGTTTCTCTGGGGAAAGGCCATGGTTCATGTCCAGGGCCTGGTGTCCCGGAGTTGTCCCCTGCCTTCTGATATTCCGCACGGATCAGGATACCTCCCAGACCGAAAGTACCACCACAGGCAACTGTGTCTGGTTTGACAGTGCCAAGTGCCTCCTGCAAACTGACATCAGGAACCTGGCCTGGTGACTTTTGTTTCTCTGGGGAAAGGCCATGGTTCGTGTCCAGTGCCCGGTGACCTGGAGTGGCCGGATGCCTGCTGAAATTCCGCACGGTTAAGGATACCTCCCGGATGCAAGGTGCCCCCACAGGCAACTGCGTCTGGTTTGACAGTGCCAAGTGCCTCCTGCAAACTGACATCAGGAACCTGGCCTGGTGACTTTTGTTTCTCTGGGGAAAGGCCAGGATTCATGTCCAGGACCGGGTGGCCCGGAGTGGCCGGCTGCCTGCTGAAATTCTGCATGGATCAGGATACCGCCGAGATGAAAGGTGCTCCCACAGGCAACTGTGGCTGGTTTGACAGTGCCAAGTGCCTCCTGCAAACTGACATCAGGAACCTGGCCTGGTGACTTTTGTTTCTCTGGGGAAAGGCCATCGTTCCTCTCTAGGTCCAGGTGGCCCGGAGTGACGGGCTGCCTGCTGAAATTCCTCAGGGATCAGGATGCCTCCCACATGAAGGGTGACCCCAGAGGCAACTGTGGCTGGTTTGACAGTGCCAAGTGCCAACTGCAAACTGACATCAGGAACCTGGCCTGGTGACTTTTGTTTCTCTGGGGAAAGGCCATGGTTCATGTCCAGGGCCTGGTGGCCCGGAGTTGTCCCCTGCCTTCTGATATTCCGCACGGATCAGGATACCTCCCAGACCGAAAGTACCACCACAGGCAACTGTGTCTGGTTTGACAGTGCCAAGTGCCTCCTGCAAACTGACATCAGGAACCTGGCCTGGTGACTTTTGTTTCTCAGGGGATAGGCCACCGTTCATATGAAGGACTGGGTGGCCCAGAGTGCCCGGCTGCCTGCTGACATTCCGAACGGATCAGAATACCGCCTAGATGCAAGGTGCCGCCACTGGCAACTGTGGCTGGTTTGACAGTGCCAAGTGCCTCCTGCAAACTGACATCAGGAACCTGGCCTGGTGACTTTTGTTTCTCTTTGGAAAAGGCCATTGTACGTGTCCAGGGCCAGGTGGCCCGGATTGGCCGGCTGCCTGCTGAAATTCCGCGCAGTTGAGGATAACGCCTAGATACAAGGTGCTCCCACAGGCAACTGCGTCTGGTTTGACAGTGCCAAGTGCCTCCTGCAAACTGACATCAGGAACCTGGCCTGGTGACTTTTGTTTCTCTGGGGAAAGGCCATGGTTCATGTCCAGGACCTGGTGGCCCGTAGTGGCCGGCTGCCTGCTGAAATTCCTCAGGGATCAGGATACCTCCCAGACCGAATGCACCGCCACAGGCAACTGTGGTTGGTTTGACAGTGCCAAGTGCCTCCTGCAAACTGACATCAGGAACCTGGCCTGGTGACTTTTCTTTCTCTGGGGAAAGGCCATGATTAATGTCCAGGGCAAGGTGGCCCGGAGTGGCCGGCTGCCTGCTGAAATTCCGCATGGATCAGTATACCTCCCAGATGAAAAGTGTCCCCACAGGCAACTGTGTCTGGTTTGACAGTGCCAAGTGCCTCCTGCAAACTGACATCAGGAACCTGGCCCGGTGACTTTTGTTTCTCTGGGGAAAGGCCATGGTTCGTGTCCAGTGCCCGGTGACCTGGAGTGGCCGGCTGCCTGCTGAAATTCCGCACGGTTGAGGATACCTCCCAGATGCAAGGTGCCCCCACAGGCAACTGCGTCTGGTTTGACAGTGCCAAGTGCCTCCTGCAAACATACATAAGGAACCTGGCCTGGTGACTTTTGTTTCTCTGGGGAAAAGCCATGGTTCATGTCCAGGGCCTGGTGGCCCGGAGCGACCTGCTGCCTGCTGAAATTCCTCATGGATCAGGATGCCTCCCACATGAAGGGTGACCCCACAGGCAACTGTGGCTGGTTTGACAGTGCCAAGTGCCACCTGCAAACTGACATCAGGAACCTGGCCTGGTGACTTTTCTTTCTCTGGGGAAAGGCCAGGATTCATTTCCAGGACCGGGTGGCCCGGAGTGGCCGGCTGCCTGCTGAAATTCTGCATGGATCAGGATACCGCCGAGATGAAAGGTGCTCCCACAGGCAACTGTGGCTGGTTTGACAGTGCCAAGTGCCTCCTGCAAACTGACATCAGGAACCTGGCCTGGTGACTTTTGTTTCTCTGGGGAAATGCCATCATTCTTGTTCGAGGCCTGCAGGCCCGGATTGGCTGGCTGCCTGCTGAAATTCCGCACAGTTGAGGATACCTCCCAGATGCAAGGTGCTCATACAGGCAACTGTGGCTGGTTTGACAGTGCCAAGTGCCTCCTGCAAACTGACATCAGGAGCCTGGCCTGGTGACTTTTGTTTCTCTGGGGAAAGGCCATCGTTCCTCTCTAGGGCCTGGTGGCCCGGAGTGACCTGCTGCCTGCTGAAATTCCTCATGGATCAGGATGACTCCCACATGAAGGGTGACCCCACAGGCAACTGTGGCTGGTTTGACAGTGCCAAGTGCCACCTGCAAACTGACATCAGGAACCTGGCCTGGTGACTTTTGTTTCTCTGGGGAAAGGCCATGGTTCATGTCCAGGGCCTGGTGGCCCAGAGTGGCCGGCTGCCTGCTGAAATTCCTCATGGATCAGGCTGCCTCCCACATGAAAGGTGCCCCCACAGGCACCTGTGGCTGGTTTGACAGTGCCAAGTGCCTCCTGCAAACTGACATCAGGAACCTGGCCTGGTGACTTTTGTTTCTCTGGGGAAAGGCCATGGTTCATGTCCAGGACCTGGTGGCCCGTTGTGGCCGGCCACCTGCTGAAAATCCTCAGGGATCAGGATACCTCCCGGACCGAAAGTACTGCCACAGGCAACTGTGGTTGGTTTGACAGTGCCAAGTGCCTCCTGCAAACTGACATCAGGAACCTGGCCTGGTGACTTTTGTTTCTCTGGGGAAAGGCCATGATTAATGTCCAGTGCTCGGTGACCTGGAGTGGCCGGCTGCCTGCTGAAATTCCGCACAGTTGAGGATACCTCCCAGATGCAAGGTGCCCCCAAAGGCAACTGCGTCTGGTTTGACAGTGCCAAGTGCCTCCTGCAAACTGACATGAGGAACCTGGCCTGGTGACTTTTGTTTCTCTGGGGAAAGGCCATGGTTCATGTCCAGGGCCTGGTGGCCCGGAGTTGTCCCCTGCCTTCTGATATTCCGCACGGATCAGGATACGTCCCAGACCGAAAGTACCACCACAGGCAACTGTGTCTGGTTTGACAGTGCCAAGTGCCTCCTGCAAACTGACATCAGGAACCTGGCCTGGTGACTTTTGTTTCTCAGGGGATAGGCCACCGTTCATATGAAGGACTGGGTGGCCCAGAGTGCCCGGCTGCCTGCTGACATTCCGAACGGATCAGAATACCGCCTAGACGCAAGGTGCCGCCAGTGGCAACTGTGGCTGGTTTGACAGTGCCAAGTGCCTCCTGCAAACTGACATCCGGAACCTGGCCTGGTGGCTTTTGTTTCTCTGGGGAAAGGCCATTGCACGTGTCCAGGGCCAGGTGGCCCGGATTGGCTGGCTGCCTGCTGAAATTCCGCGCAGTTGAGGATATCGCCTAGATACAAGGTGCTCCCACAGGCAACTGCGGCTGGTTTGACAGTGCCAAGTGCCTCCTGCAAACTGACATCAGGAACCTGGCCTGGTGACTTTTGTTTCTCTGGGGAAAGGCCATGGTTCGTGTCCAGTGCCCGGTGACCTGGAGTGGCCGGATGCCTGCTGAAATTCCGCACGGTTAAGGATACCTCCCGGATGCAAGGTGCCCCCACAGGCAACTGCGTCTGGTTTGACAGTGCCAAGTGCCTCCTGCAAACTGACATCAGGAACCTGGCCTGGTGACTTTTCTTTCTCTGGGGAAAGGCCAGGATTCATGTCCAGGACCGGGTGGCCCGGAGTGGCCGGCTGCCTGCTGAAATTCTGCATGGATCAGGATACCGCCGAGATGAAAGGTGCTCCCACAGGCAGCAGTGGCTGGTTTGACAGTGCCAAGTGCCTCCTGCAAACTGACATCAGGAACCTGGCCTGGTGACTTTTGTTTCTCTGGGGAAAGGCCATCGTTCCTCTCTAGGTCCAGGTGGCCCGGAGTGACCGGCTGCCTGCTGAAATTCCTCATGGATCAGGATGCCTCCCACATGAAGGGTGACCCCACAGGCAACTGTGGCTGGTTTGACAGTGCCAAGTGCCACCTGCAAACTGACATCAGGAACCTGGCCTGGTGACTTTTGTTTCTCTGGGGAACGGCCATGGTTCATGTCCAGGGCCTGGCGGCCCGGAGTTGTCCCCTGCCTTCTGATATTCCGCACGGATCAGGATACCTCCCAGACCGAAAGTACCACCACAGGCAACTGTGTCTGGTTTGACAGTGCCAAGTGCCTCCTGCAAACTGACATCAGGAACCTGGCCTGGTGACTTTTGTTTCTCAGGGGATAGGCCACCGTTCATATGAAGGACTGGGAGGCCCAGAGTGGCCGGCTGCCTGCTGACATTCCGAACGGATCAGAATACCGCCTAGATGCAAGGTGCCGCCACTGGCAACTGCGGCTGGTTTGACAGTGCCAAGTGCCTCCTGCAAACTGACATCTGGAACCTGGCCTGGTGACTTTTGTTTCTCTTTGGAAAAGGCCATTGCACGTGTCCAGGGCCAGGTGGCCCGGATTGGCTGGCTGCCTGCTGAAATTCCGCGCAGTTAAGGATACCTCCCGGATGCAAGGTGCCCCCACAGGCAACTGCGTCTGGTTTGACAGTGCCAAGTGCCTCCTGCAAACTGACATCAGGAACCTGGCCTGGTGACTTTTGTTTCTCTGGGGAAAAGCCATGGTTCATGTCCAGGGCCTGGTGGCTCAGAGTGGCCGGCTGCCTGCTGAAATTCCCCATGGTTGAGGATGCCTCCCAGATGCAAGGTGCCCACACAGGCACCTGTAGCTGGTTTGACAGTGCCAAGTGCCTCCTGCAAACTGGCATCAGGAACCTGGCCTAGTGACTTTTCTTTCTTTGGGGAAAGGCCAGGATTCATGTCCTGGACCGGGTGGCCCGGAGTGGCCGGCTGCCTGCTGAAATTCTGCATGGATCAGCATACCGCCGAGATGCAAGGTGCTCCCACAGGCAACAGTGGCTGGTTTGACAGTGCCAAGTGCCTCCTGCAAACTGACATCAGGAACCTGGCCTGGTGAGTTTTGTTTCTCTGGGGAAATGCCATCATTCTTGTTCGAGGCCTGCAGGCCCGGATTGGCTGGCTGCCTGCTGAAATTCCGCACAGTTGAGGATACCTCCCAGATGCAAGGTGCTCATACAGGCAACTGTGGTTGGTTTGACAGTGCCAAGTGCCTCCTGCAAACTGACATCAGGAACCTGGCCTGGTGACTTTTGTTTCTCTGGGGAAAGGCCATCGTTCCTCTCTAGGGCCTGGTGGCCCGGAGCGACCTGCTGCCTGCTGAAATTCCTCATGGATCAGGATGCCTCCCACATGAAGGGTGACCCCAGAGGCAACTGTGGCTGGTTTGACAGTGCCAAGTGCCACCTGCAAACTGACATCAGGAACCTGGCCTGGTGACTTTTGTTTCTCTGGGGAAAGGCCATGGTTCATGTCCAGGGCCTGGTGGCCTGGAGTGGCCGGCTGCCTGCTGAAATTCCTCATGGATCAGGCTGCCTCCCACATGAAATGTGCCCCCACAGGCAACTGTGGTTGGTTTGACAGGGCCAAGTGCCTCCTGCAAACTGACATCAGGAACCTGGCCTGGTGACTTTTCTTTCTCTGGGGAAAGGCCAGGATTCATTTCCAGGACCGGATGGCCCGGATTGGCCGGCTGCATGCTGAAATTCTGCATGGATCAGGATACCGCCGAGATGAAAGGTGCTCCCACAGGCAACAGTGGCTGGTTTGACAGTGCCAAGTGCCTCCTGCAAACTGACATCAGGAACCTGGCCTGGTGACTTTTGTTTCTCTGGGGAAATGCCATCATTCTTGTTCGAGGCCTGCAGGCCCGGATTGGCTGGCTGCCTGCTGAAATTCCGCACAGTTGAGGATACCTCCCAGATGCAAGGTGCCCCCACAGTCAATGTGGCTGGTTTGACAGTGCCAAGTGCCTCCTGCAAACTGACATCAGGAACCTGGCCTGGTGACTTTTGTTTCTCTGGGGAAAGGCCATCGTTCCTCTCTAGGGCCTGGTGGCCCGGAGTGACCTGCTGCCTGCTGAAATTCCTCATGGATCAGGATGACTCCCACATGAGGGGTGACCCCACAGGCAACTGTGGCTGGTTTGACAGTGCCAAGTGCCACCTGCAAACTGACATCAGGAACCTGGCCTGGTGACTTTTGTTTCTCTGGGGAAAGGCCATGGTTCATGTCCAGGGCCTGGTGGCCCAGAGTGGCCGGCTGCCTGCTGAAATTCCTCATGGATCAGGCTGCCTCCCACATGAAAGGTGCCCCCACAGGCACCTGTGGCTGGTTTGACAGTGCCAAGTGCCTCCTGCAAACTGACATCAGGAACCTGGCCTGGTGACTTTTGTTTCTCTGGGGAAAGGCCATGGTTCATGTCCAGGACCTGGTGGCCCGTAGTGGCCGGCCACCTGCTGAAATTCCTCAGGGATCAGGATACCTCCCAGACCGAAAGTACTGCCACAGGCAACTGTGGTTGGTTTGACAGTGCCAAGTGCCTCCTGCAAACTGACATCAGGAACCTGGCCTGGTGACTTTTGTTTCTCTGGGGAAAGGCCATGATTAATGTCCAGTGCCCGGTGACCTGGAGTGGCCGGCTGCCTGCTGAAATTCCGCACAGTTGAGGATACCTCCCAGATGCAAGGTGCCCCCAAAGGCAACTGCGTCTGGTTTGACAGTGCCAAGTGCCTCCTGCAAACTGACATCAGGAACCTGGCCTGGTGACTTTTGTTTCTCTGGGGAAAGGCCATGGTTCATGTCCAGGGCCTGGTGTCCCGGAGTTGTCCCCTGCCTTCTGATATTCCGCACGGATCAGGATACCTCCCAGACCGAAAGTACCACCACAGGCAACTGTGGCTGGTTTGACAGTGCCAAGTGCCACCTGCAAACTGACATCAGGAACCTGGCCTGGTGACTTTTGTTTCTCTGGGGAAAGGCCATGGTTCATGTCCAGGGCCTGGTGGCCTGGAGTGGCCGGCTGCCTGCTGAAATTCCTCATGGATCAGGCTGCCTCCCACATGAAATGTGCTCATACAGGCAACTGTGGCTGGTTTGACAGTGCCAAGTGCCTCCTGCAAACTGACATCAGGAACCTGGCCTGGTGACTTTTGTTTCTCTGGGGAAAAGCCATGATTAATGTCCAGTGCCCGGTGACCTGGAGTGGCCGGCTGCCTGCTGAAATTCCGCACAGTTGAGGATACCTCCCAGATGCAAGGTGCCCCCAAAGGCAACTGCGTCTGGTTTGACAGTGCCAACTGCCTCCTGCAAACTGACATGAGGAACCTGGCCTGGTGACTTTTGTTTCTCTGGGGAAAAGCCATGGTTCATGTCCAGGACCTGGTGGCCCAGAGTGGCCGGCTGCCTGCTGAAATTCCGCATGGTTGAGGATGCCTCCCAGATGCAAGGTGCCCCCACAGGCAACTGTGGCTGGTTTGACAGTGCCAAGTGCCTCCTGCAAACTGACATGAGGAACCTGGCCTGGTGACTTTTGTTTCTCTGGGGAAAGGCCATGGTTCATGTCCAGGGCCTGGCGGCCCGGAATTGTCCCCTGCCTTCTGATATTCCGCACGGATCATGATACCTCCCAGACCGAAAGTACCACCACAGGCAACTGTGTCTGGTTTGACAGTGCCAAGTGCCTCCTGCAAACTGACATCAGGAACCTGGCCTGGTGACTTTTGTTTCTCTTTGGATAGGCCACCGTTCATATGAAGGACTGGGTGGCCCAGAGTGCCCGGCTGCCTGCTGACATTCCGAACGGATCAGAATACCGCCTAGATGAAAAGTGTCCCCACAGGCAACTGTGGCTGGTTTGACAGTGCCAAGTGCCTCCTGCAAACTGACATCAGGAACCTGGCCTGGTGACTTTTGTTTCTCTGGGGAAAGGCCATGGTTCGTGTCCAGTGCCCGGTGACCTGGAGTGGCCGGCTGCCTGCTGAAATTCCGCACGGTTGAGGATACCTCCCAGATGCAAGGTGCCCCCACAGGCAACTGCGTCTGGTTTGACAGTGCCAAGTGCCTCCTGCAAACATACATAAGGAACCTGGCCTGGTGACTTTTGTTTCTCTGGGGTAAAGCCATGGTTCATGTACAGGGCGTGGCGGCCCGGACTGCCCAGCCGCCTGCTGAAATTCCGCATGGTTGAGGATGCCTCCCAGATGCAAGGTGCCCACACAGGCACCTGTGGCTGGTTTGACAGTGCCAAGTGCCTCCTGCAAACTGAAATCAGGAACCTGGCCTGGTGACTTTTGTTTCTCTTTGGATAGGCCACCGTTCATATCCAGGACTGGGTGGCCCGGATTGGCCGGCTGCCTGCTGAAATTCCGAACGGATCCGCATACCGCCTAGATGCAAGGTGCTCCCACAGGCAACAGTGGCTGGTTTGACAGTGCCAAGTGTCTCCTGCAAACTGATATCGGGAACCTGGCCTGGTGACTTTTGTTTCTCTGGGGAAAGGCCATCGTTCGTGCCCAGTGCCCGCTGGCCCGTGGTGGCTGGCTGCCTGCTGAAATTCCGCACTGTTGAGGATACCTCCCAGATGCAAGGTGCCCCCACAGTCAATGTGGCTGGTTTGACAGTGCCAAGTGCCTCCTGCAAACTGACATCAGGAACCTGGCCTGGTGACTTTTGTTTCTCTGGGGAAAGGCCATCGTTCGTGCCCAGTGCCCGCTGGCCCGGAGTGGCCGGCTGCCTGCTGAAATTCCTCATGGATCAGGCTGCCTCCCACATGAAAGGTGCCCCCACAGGCACCTGTGGCTGGTTTGACAGTGCCAAGTGCCACCTGCAAACTGACATCAGGAACCTGGCCTGGTGACTTTTGTTTCTCAGGGGAAAGGCCATCGTTCATGTCCAGGGCCTGGTGGCCCGGAGTGGCCGGCTGCCTGCTGAAATTCCTCATGGATCAGGCTGCCTCCCACATGAAATGTGCCCCCACAGGCAACTGTGGCTGGTTTGACAGGGCCAAGTGCCTCCTGCAAACTGACATCAGGAACCTGGCCTGGTGACTTTTGTTTCTCTGGGGAAAGGCCATGATTAATGTCCAGGGCAAGGTGGCCCGGAGTGGCCGGCTGCCTGCTGAAATTCCGCATGGATCAGTATACCTCCCAGATGAAAAGTGTCCCCACAGGCAACTGTGTCTGGTTTGACAGTGCCAAGTGCCTCCTGCAAACTGACATCAGGAACCTGGCCTGGTGACTTTTGTTTCTCTGGGGAAAGGCCATGGTTCGTGTCCAATGCCCGGTGACCTGGAGTGGCCGGCTGCCTGCTGAAATTCCGCACGGTTGAGGATACCTCCCAGATGCAAGGTGCCCCCACAGGCAACTGCGTCTGGTTTGACAGTGCCAACTGCCTCCTGCAAACTGACATGAGGAACCTGGCCTGGTGACTTTTGTTTCTCTGGGGAAAAGCCATGGTTCATGTCCAGGACCTGGTGGCCCAGAGTGGCCGGCTGCCTGCTGAAATTCCGCATGGTTGAGGATGCCTCCCAGATGCAAGGTGCCCCCACAGGCAACTGTGGCTGGTTTGACAGTGCCAAGTGCCTCCTGCAAACTGACATGAGGAACCTGGCCTGGTGACTTTTGTTTCTCTGGGGAAAGGCCATGGTTCATGTCCAGGGCCTGGCGGCCCGGAATTGTCCCCTGCCTTCTGATATTCCGCACGGATCATGATACCTCCCAGACCGAAAGTACCACCACAGGCAACTGTGTCTGGTTTGACAGTGCCAAGTGCCTCCTGCAAACTGACATCAGGAACCTGGCCTGGTGACTTTTGTTTCTCTTTGGATAGGCCACCGTTCATATGAAGGACTGGGTGGCCCAGAGTGCCCGGCTGCCTGCTGACATTCCGAACGGATCAGAATACCGCCTAGATGAAAAGTGTCCCCACAGGCAACTGTGGCTGGTTTGACAGTGCCAAGTGCCTCCTGCAAACTGACATCAGGAACCTGGCCTGGTGACTTTTGTTTCTCTGGGGAAAGGCCATGGTTCGTGTCCAGTGCCCGGTGACCTGGAGTGGCCGGCTGCCTGCTGAAATTCCGCACGGTTGAGGATACCTCCCAGATGCAAGGTGCCCCCACAGGCAACTGCGTCTGGTTTGACAGTGCCAAGTGCCTCCTGCAAACATACATAAGGAACCTGGCCTGGTGACTTTTGTTTCTCTGGGGTAAAGCCATGGTTCATGTACAGGGCGTGGCGGCCCGGACTGCCCAGCCGCCTGCTGAAATTCCGCATGGTTGAGGATGCCTCCCAGATGCAAGGTGCCCACACAGGCACCTGTGGCTGGTTTGACAGTGCCAAGTGCCTCCTGCAAACTGAAATCAGGAACCTGGCCTGGTGACTTTTGTTTCTCTTTGGATAGGCCACCGTTCATATCCAGGACTGGGTGGCCCGGATTGGCCGGCTGCCTGCTGAAATTCCGAACGGATCCGCATACCGCCTAGATGCAAGGTGCTCCCACAGGCAACAGTGGCTGGTTTGACAGTGCCAAGTGTCTCCTGCAAACTGATATCGGGAACCTGGCCTGGTGACTTTTGTTTCTCTGGGGAAAGGCCATCGTTCGTGCCCAGTGCCCGCTGGCCCGTGGTGGCTGGCTGCCTGCTGAAATTCCGCACTGTTGAGGATACCTCCCAGATGCAAGGTGCCCCCACAGTCAATGTGGCTGGTTTGACAGTGCCAAGTGCCTCCTGCAAACTGACATCAGGAACCTGGCCTGGTGACTTTTGTTTCTCTGGGGAAAGGCCATCGTTCGTGCCCAGTGCCCGCTGGCCCGGAGTGGCCGGCTGCCTGCTGAAATTCCTCATGGATCAGGCTGCCTCCCACATGAAAGGTGCCCCCACAGGCACCTGTGGCTGGTTTGACAGTGCCAAGTGCCACCTGCAAACTGACATCAGGAACCTGGCCTGGTGACTTTTGTTTCTCAGGGGAAAGGCCATCGTTCATGTCCAGGGCCTGGTGGCCCGGAGTGGCCGGCTGCCTGCTGAAATTCCTCATGGATCAGGCTGCCTCCCACATGAAATGTGCCCCCACAGGCAACTGTGGCTGGTTTGAC
Organism: Passer domesticus; assembly: GCF_036417665.1. Lineage (NCBI taxonomy): Eukaryota > Metazoa > Chordata > Aves > Passeriformes > Passeridae > Passer > Passer domesticus. The sequence goes on along the minus strand of NC_087481.1, from coordinate 11,742,433 downwards.
AGGGCCAAGTGCCTCCTGCAAACTGACATCAGGAACCTGGCCTGGTGACTTTTGTTTCTCTGGGGAAAGGCCATGATTAATGTCCAGGGCAAGGTGGCCCGGAGTGGCCGGCTGCCTGCTGAAATTCCGCATGGATCAGTATACCTCCCAGATGAAAAGTGTCCCCACAGGCAACTGTGTCTGGTTTGACAGTGCCAAGTGCCTCCTGCAAACTGACATCAGGAACCTGGCCTGGTGACTTTTGTTTCTCTGGGGAAAGGCCATGGTTCGTGTCCAATGCCCGGTGACCTGGAGTGGCCGGCTGCCTGCTGAAATTCCGCACGGTTGAGGATACCTCCCAGATGCAAGGTGCCCCCACAGGCAACTGCGTCTGGTTTGACAGTGCCAAGTGCCTCCTGCAAACTGACATAAGGAACCTGGCCTGGTGACTTTTGTTTCTCTGGGGAAAGGCCATGGTTCATGTCCAGGGCCTGGCGGCCCGGACTGCCCAGCTGCCTGCTGAAATTCCGCATGGTTGAGGATGCCTCCCAGATGCAAGGTGCCCCCACAGGCACCTGTGGCTGGTTTGACAGTGCCAAGTGCCTCCTGCAAACTGACATCAGGAACCTGGCCTGGTGACTTTTGTTTCTCTGGGGAAAGGCCACCGTTCCTGTCCAGGACCGTGTGGCCCGGAGTGGCCGGCTGCCTGCTGAAATTCTGCATGGATCAGCATACCGCCGAGAAGCAAGGTGCTCCCACAGGCAACAGTGGCTGGTTTGACAGTGCCAAGTGCCACCTGCAAACTGACATGAGGAACCTGGCCTGGTGACTTTTGTTTCTCTGGAGAAAGGCCATCATTCTTGTTCGAGGCCTGCAGGCCCGGATTGGCTGGCTGCCTGCTGAAATTCCCCACAGTTGAGGATACCTCCCAGATGCAAGGTGCTCATACAGGCAACTGTGGCTGGTTTGACAGTGCCAAGTGCCACCTGCAAACTGACATCAGGAACCTGGCCTGGTGACTTTTGTTTCTCTGGGGAAAGGCCATCGTTCCTCTCTAGGGCCTGGTGGCCCGGAGTGACCTGCTGCCTGCTGAAATTCCTCATGGATCAGGATGCCTCCCACATGAAGTGTGACCCCACAGGCAACTGTGGCTGGTGTGACAGTGCCAAGTGCCTCCTGCAAACTGACATCAGGAACCTGGCCTGGTGACTTTTGTTTCTCTGGGGAAAGGCCATGGTTCATGTCCAGGACCTGGTGGCCCAGAGTGGCCGGCCACCTGCTGAAATTCCTCAGGGATCAGGATACCTCCCAGACCGAAAGTACTGCCACAGGCAACTGCGGCTGGTTTGACAGTGCCAAGTGCCTCCTGCAAACTGACATCAGGAACCTGGCCTGGTGACTTTTGTTTCTCTGGGGAAAGGCCATGATTAATGTCCAGTGCCCGGTGACCTGGAGTGGCCGGCTGCCTGCTGAAATTCCGCATGGATCAGTAAACCTCCCAGATGAAAAGTGTCCCCACAGGCAACTGTGGCTGGTTTGACAGTGCCAAGTGCCTCCTGCAAGCTGACATGTGGAACCTGGCCTGGTGACTTTTGTTTCTCTTTGGAAAAGCCATGGTTCATGTCCAGGGCCTGGCGGCCCAGAGTGGCCGGCTGCCTGCTGAAATTCCGCATGGTTGAGGATGCCTCCCAGATGCAAGGTGCCCACACAGGCACCTGTGGCTGGTTTGACAGTGCCAAGTGCCTCCTGCAAACTGGCATCAGGAACCTGGCCTGGTGACTTTTCTTTCTCTGGGGAAAGGCCATGGTTCATGTCCAGGACCGGGTGGCCCGGACTGGCTGGCTGCCTGCTGAAATTCTGCATGGATCAGGATACCGCAGAGATGAAAGGTGCTCCCACAGGCAACTGTGGCTGGTTTGACAGTGCCAAGTGCCTCCTGCAAACTGACATCAGGAACCTGGCCTGGTGACTTTTGTTTCTCTGGGGAAAGGCCATTGTTCCTCTCTAGGTCCAGGTGGCCCGGAGTGACCTGCTGCCTGCTGAAATTCCTCATGGATCAGGATGCCTCCCACATGAAGGGTGACCCCACAGGCAACTGTGGCTGGTTTGACAGTGCCAAGTGCCACCTGCAAACTGACATCAGGAACCTGGCCTGGTGACTTTTGTTTCTCTGGGGAAAGGCCATGGTTCATGTCCAGGGCCTGGCGGCCCGGAGTTGTCCCCTGCCTTCTGATATTCCGCACGGATCAGGATACCTCCCAGACGGAAAGTACCACCACAGGCAACTGTGTCTGGTTTGACAGTGCCAAGTGCCTCCTGCAAACTGACATCTGGAACCTGGCCTGGTGACTTTTGTTTCTCTTTGGAAAAGGCCATTGTACGTGTCCAGGGCCAGGTGGCCCGGATTGGCTGGCTGCCTGCTGAAATTCCGCGCAGTTGAGGATATCGCATAGATACAAGGTGCTCCCACAGGCAACTGCGGCTGGTTTGACAGTGCCAAGTGCCTCCTGCAAACTGACATCAGGAACCTGGCCTGGTGACTTTTGTTTCTCTGGGGAAAGGCCATGGTTCATGTCCAGGACCTGGTGGCCCGTAGTGGCCGGCCACCTGCTGAAATTCCTCAGGGATCAGGATACCTCCCAGACCGAAAGTACCGCCACAGGCAACTGTGGTTGGTTTGACAGTGCCAAGTGCCTCCTGCAAACTGACATCAGGAACCTGGCCTGGTGACTTTTGTTTCTCTGGGGAAAGGCCATGATTAATGTCCAGGGCAAGGTGGCCCGGAGTGGCCGGCTGCCTGCTGAAATTCCGCATGGATCAGTATACCTCCCAGATGCAAGGTGTCCCCACAGGCAACTGTGTCTGGTTTGACAGTGCCAAGTGCCTCCTGCAAACTGGCATCAGGAACCTGGCCTAGTGACTTTTCTTTCTCTGGGGAAAGGCCACCGTTCCTGTCCAGGACCGTGAGGCCCAGATTGGCCGGCTGTCTGCTGAAATTCTGCATGGATCAGCATACCGCCGAGATGCAAGGTGCTCCCACAGGCAACAGTGGCTGGTTTGACAGTGCCAAGTGCCTCCTGCAAACTGACATGAGGAACCTGGCCTGGTGACTTTTGTTTCTCTGGGGAAAGGCCATCATTCTTGTTCGAGGCCTGCAGGCCCGGATTGGCTGGCTGCCTGCTGAAATTCCGCACAGTTGAGGATACCTCCCAGATGCAAGGTGCTCATACAGGCAACTGTGGCTGGTTTGACAGTGCCAAGTGCCTCCTGCAAACTGACATCAGGAACCTGGCCTGGTGACTTTTGTTTCTCAGGGGATAGGCCACCGTTCATATCCAGGACTGGGTGGCCCGGATTGGCCGGCTGCCTGCTGAAATTCCGCACGGTTGAGGATACCACCCAGATGCAAGGTGCTCCCACAGGCAACTGTGTCTGGTTTGACAGGGCCAAGTGCCTCCTGCAAACTGACATCAGGAACCTGGCCTGGTGACTTTTGTTTCTCAGGGGATAGGCCACCGTTCATATCCAGGGCCGTGTGGCCCAGAGTGGCCGGCTGCCTGCTGAAATTCCTCATGGATCAGGCTGCCTCCCACATGAAAGGTGCCCCCACAGGCACCTGTGGCTGGTTTGACAGTGCCAAGTGCCTCCTGCAAACTGACATGAGGAACCTGGCCTGGTGAGTTTTGTTTCTCTGGGGAAAGGCCATGGTTCATGTCCAGGACCTGGTGGCCCGTAGTGGCCGGCCACCTGCTGAAATTCCTCAGGGATCAGGATACCTCCCAGACCGAAAGTACTGCCACAGGCAACTGTGGTTGGTTTGACAGTGCCAAGTGCCTCCTGCAAACTGACATCAGGAACCTGGCCTGGTGACTTATGTTTCTCTGGGGAAAGGCCATGATTAATGTCCAGTGCTCGGTGACCTGGAGTGGCCGGCTGCCTGCTGAAATTCCGCACAGTTGAGGATACCTCCCAGATGCAAGGTGCCCCCAAAGGCTACTGCGTCTGGTTTGACAGTGCCAAGTGCCTCCTGCAAACTGACATGAGGAACCTGGCCTCGTGACTTTTGTTTCTCTGGGGAAAGGCCATGGTTCATGTCCAGGGCCTGGTGGCCCGGAGTTGTCCCCTGCCTTCTGATATTCCGCACGGATCAGGATACGTCCCAGACCGAAAGTACCACCACAGGCAACTGTGTCTGGTTTGACAGTGCCAAGTGCCTCCTGCAAACTGACATCAGGAACCTGGCCTGGTGACTTTTGTTTCTCAGGGGATAGGCCACCGTTCATATGAAGGACTGGGTGGCCCAGAGTGCCCGGCTGCCTGCTGACATTCCGAACGGATCAGAATACCGCCTAGACGCAAGGTGCCGCCAGTGGCAACTGTGGCTGGTTTGACAGTGCCAAGTTCCTCCTGCAAACTGACATCCGGAACCTGGCCTGGTGACTTTTGTTTCTCTTTGGAAAAGGCCATTGCACGTGTCCAGGGCCAGGTGGCCCGGATTGGCTGGCTGCCTGCTGAAATTCCGCGAAGTTGAGGATATCGCCTAGATACAAGGTGCTCCCACAGGCAACTGCGGCTGGTTTGACAGTGCCAAGTGCCTCCTGCAAACTGACATCAGGAACCTGGCCTGGTGACTTTTGTTTCTCTGGGGAAAGGCCATGGTTCGTGTCCAGTGCCCGGTGACCTGGAGTGGCCGGATGCCTGCTGAAATTCCGCACGGTTAAGGATACCTCCCGGATGCAAGGTGCCCCCACAGGCAACTGCGTCTGGTTTGACAGTGCCAAGTGCCTCCTGCAAACTGACATCAGGAACCTGGCCTGGTGACTTTTCTTTCTCTGGGGAAAGGCCAGGATTCATGTCCAGGACCGGGTGGCCCGGAGTGGCCGGCTGCCTGCTGAAATTCTGCATGGATCAGGATACCGCCGAGATGAAAGGTGCTCCCACAGGCAGCAGTGGCTGGTTTGACAGTGCCAAGTGCCTCCTGCAAACTGACATCAGGAACCTGGCCTGGTGACTTTTGTTTCTCTGGGGAAAAGCCATAGTTCGTGCCCAGTGCCCGCTGGCCCGGGGTGGCTGGCTGCCTGCTGAAATTCCGCACTGTTGAGGATACCTCCCAGATGCAAGGTGACCACACAGGCAACTGTGGCTGGTTTGACAGTGCCAAGTGCCTCCTGCAAACTGACATCAGGAACCTGGCCTGGTGACTTTTGTTTCTCTGGGGAAAGGCCATGGTTGATGTCCAGGGCCTGGTGGCCCAGAGTGGCCGGCTGCCTGCTGAAATTCCTCATGGATCAGGCTGCCTCCCACATGAAAGGTGCCCCCACAGGCACCTGTGGCTGGTTTGACAGTGCCAAGTGCCTCCTGCAAACTGACATCAGGAACCTGGCCTGGTGACTTTTGTTTCTCTGGGGAAAGGCCATGGTTCATGTCCAGGACCTGGTGGCCCGTAGTGGCCGGCCACCTGCTGAAATTCCTCAGGGATCAGGATACCTCCCAGACCGAAAGTACTGCCACAGGCAACTGTGGTTGGTTTGACAGTGCCAAGTGCCTCCTGCAAACTGACATCAGGAACCTGGCCTGGTGACTTATGTTTCTCTGGGGAAAGGCCATGATTAATGTCCAGTGCTCGGTGACCTGGAGTGGCCGGCTGCCTGCTGAAATTCCGCACAGTTGAGGATACCTCCCAGATGCAAGGTGCCCCCAAAGGCAACTGCGTCTGGTTTGACAGTGCCAAGTGCCTCCTGCAAACTGACATGAGGAACCTGGCCTCGTGACTTTTGTTTCTCTGGGGAAAGGCCATGGTTCATGTCCAGGGCCTGGTGGCCCGGAGTTGTCCCCTGCCTTCTGATATTCCGCACGGATCAGGATACGTCCCAGACCGAAAGTACCACCACAGGCAACTGTGTCTGGTTTGACAGTGCCAAGTGCCTCCTGCAAACTGACATCAGGAACCTGGCCTGGTGACTTTTGTTTCTCAGGGGATAGGCCACCGTTCATATGAAGGACTGGGTGGCCCAGAGTGCCCGGCTGCCTGCTGACATTCCGAACGGATCAGAATACCGCCTAGACGCAAGGTGCCGCCAGTGGCAACTGTGGCTGGTTTGACAGTGCCAAGTGCCTCCTGCAAACTGACATCCGGAACCTGGCCTGGTGACTTTTGTTTCTCTTTGGAAAAGGCCATTGCACGTGTCCAGGGCCAGGTGGCCCGGATTGGCTGGCTGCCTGCTGAAATTCCGCGCAGTTGAGGGTATCGCCTAGATACAAGGTGCTCCCACAGGCAACTGCGGCTGGTTTGACAGTGCCAAGTGCCTCCTGCAAACTGACATCAGGAACCTGGCCTGGTGACTTTTGTTTCTCTGGGGAAAGGCCATGGTTCGTGTCCAGTGCCCGGTGACCTGGAGTGGCCGGATGCCTGCTGAAATTCCGCACGGTTGAGGATACCTCCCGGATGCAAGGTGCCCCCACAGGCAACTGCGTCTGGTTTGACAGTGCCAAGTGCCTCCTGCAAACTGACATCAGGAACCTGGCCTGGTGACTTTTCTTTCTCTGGGGAAAGGCCAGGATTCATGTCCAGGACCGGGTGGCCCGGAGTGGCCGGCTGCCTGCTGAAATTCTGCATGGATCAGGATACCGCCGAGATGAAAGGTGCTCCCACAGGCAGCAGTGGCTGGTTTGACAGTGCCAAGTGCCTCCTGCAAACTGACATCAGGAACCTGGCCTGGTGACTTTTGTTTCTCTGGGGAAAGGCCATCGTTCCTCTCTAGGTCCAGGTGGCCCGGAGTGACGGGCTGCCTGCTGAAATTCCTCATGGATCAGGATGCCTCCCACATGAAGGGTGACCCCACAGGCAACTGTGGCTGGTTTGACAGTGCCAAGTGCCACCTGCAAACTGACATCAGGAACCTGGCCTGGTGACTTTTGTTTCTCTGGGGAACGGCCATGGTTCATGTCCAGGGCCTGGCGGCCCGGAGTTGTCCCCTGCCTTCTGATATTCCGCACGGATCAGGATACCTCCCAGACCGAAAGTACCACCACAGGCAACTGTGTCTGGTTTGACAGTGCCAAGTGCCTCCTGCAAACTGACATCAGGAACCTGGCCTGGTGACTTTTGTTTCTCAGGGGATAGGCCACCGTTCATATGAAGGACTGGGAGTCCCAGAGTGCCCGGCTGCCTGCTGACATTCCGAACGGATCAGAATACCGCCTAGATGCAAGGTGCCGCCACTGGCAACTGCGGCTGGTTTGACAGTGCCAAGTGCCTCCTGCAAACTGACATCTGGAACCTGGCCTGGTGACTTTTGTTTCTCTTTGGAAAAGGCCATTGCACGTGTCCAGGGCCAGGTGGCCCGGATTGGCTGGCTGCCTGCTGAAATTCCGCGCAGTTAAGGATACCTCCCGGATGCAAGGTGCCCACACAGGCACCTGTAGCTGGTTTGACAGTGCCAAGTGCCTCCTGCAAACTGACATCAGGAACCTGGCCTGGTGACTTTTGTTTCTCTGGGGAAAGGCCATGGTTCGTGTCCAGTGCCCGGTGACCTGGAGTGGCCGGATGCCTGCTGAAATTCCGCACGGTTAAGGATACCTCCCGGATGCAAGGTGCCCCCACAGGCAACTGCGTCTGGTTTGACAGTGCCAAGTGCCTCCTGCAAACTGACATCAGGAACCTGGCCTGGTGACTTTTCTTTCTCTGGGGAAAGGCCAGGATTCATGTCCAGGACCGGGTGGCCCGGAGTGGCCGGCTGCCTGCTGAAATTCTGCATGGATCAGGATACCGCCGAGATGAAAGGTGCTCCCACAGGCAGCAGTGGCTGGTTTGACAGTGCCAAATGCCTCCTGCAAACTGACATCAGGAACCTGGCCTGGTGACTTTTGTTTCTCTGGGGAAAAGCCATAGTTCGTGCCCAGTGCCCGCTGGCCCGGGGTGGCTGGCTGCCTGCTGAAATTCCGCACTGTTGAGGATACCTCCCAGATGCAAGGTGACCACACAGGCAACTGTGGCTGGTTTGACAGTGCCAAGTGCCTCCTGCAAACTGACATCAGGAACCTGGCCTGGTGACTTTTGTTTCTCTGGGGAAAGGCCATGGTTCATGTCCAGGGCCTGGTGGCCCAGAGTGGCCGGCTGCCTGCTGAAATTCCTCATGGATCAGGCTGCCTCCCACATGAAAGGTGCCCCCACAGGCACCTGTGGCTGGTTTGACAGTGCCAAGTGCCTCCTGCAAACTGACATCAGGAACCTGGCCTGGTGACTTTTGTTTCTCTGGGGAAAGGCCATGGTTCATGTCCAGGACCTGGTGGCCCGTAGTGGCCGGCCACCTGCTGAAATTCCTCAGGGATCAGGATACCTCCCAGACCGAAAGTACTGCCACAGGCAACTGTGGTTGGTTTGACAGTGCCAAGTGCCTCCTGCAAACTGACATCAGGAACCTGGCCTGGTGACTTATGTTTCTCTGGGGAAAGGCCATGATTAATGTCCAGTGCTCGGTGACCTGGAGTGGCCGGCTGCCTGCTGAAATTCCGCACAGTTGAGGATACCTCCCAGATGCAAGGTGCCCCCAAAGGCAACTGCGTCTGGTTTGACAGTGCCAAGTGCCTCCTGCAAACTGACATGAGGAACCTGGCCTCGTGACTTTTGTTTCTCTGGGGAAAGGCCATGGTTCATGTCCAGGGCCTGGTGGCCCGGAGTTGTCCCCTGCCTTCTGATATTCCGCACGGATCAGGATACGTTCCAGACCGAAAGTACCACCACAGGCAACTGTGTCTGGTTTGACAGTGCCAAGTGCCTCCTGCAAACTGACATCAGGAACCTGGCCTGGTGACTTTTGTTTCTCAGGGGATAGGCCACCGTTCATATGAAGGACTGGGTGGCCCAGAGTGCCCGGCTGCCTGCTGACATTCCGAACGGATCAGAATACCGCCTAGACGCAAGGTGCCGCCAGTGGCAACTGTGGCTGGTTTGACAGTGCCAAGTGCCTCCTGCAAACTGACATCCGGAACCTGGCCTGGTGACTTTTGTTTCTCTTTGGAAAAGGCCATTGCACGTGTCCAGGGCCAGGTGGCCCGGATTGGCTGGCTGCCTGCTGAAATTCCGCGCAGTTGAGGGTATCGCCTAGATACAAGGTGCTCCCACAGGCAACTGCGGCTGGTTTGACAGTGCCAAGTGCCTCCTGCAAACTGACATCAGGAACCTGGCCTGGTGACTTTTGTTTCTCTGGGGAAAGGCCATGGTTCGTGTCCAGTGCCCGGTGACCTGGAGTGGCCGGATGCCTGCTGAAATTCCGCACGGTTAAGGATACCTCCCGGATGCAAGGTGCCCCCACAGGCAACTGCGTCTGGTTTGACAGTGCCAAGTGCCTCCTGCAAACTGACATCAGGAACCTGGCCTGGTGACTTTTCTTTCTCTGGGGAAAGGCCAGGATTCATGTCCAGGACCGGGTGGCCCGGAGTGGCCGGCTGCCTGCTGAAATTCTGCATGGATCAGGATACCGCCGAGATGAAAGGTGCTCCCACAGGCAGCAGTGGCTGGTTTGACAGTGCCAAGTGCCTCCTGCAAACTGACATCAGGAACCTGGCCTGGTGACTTTTGTTTCTCTGGGGAAAGGCCATCGTTCCTCTCTAGGTCCAGGTGGCCCGGAGTGACGGGCTGCCTGCTGAAATTCCTCATGGATCAGGATGCCTCCCACATGAAGGGTGACCCCACAGGCAACTGTGGCTGGTTTGACAGTGCCAAGTGCCACCTGCAAACTGACATCAGGAACCTGGCCTGGTGACTTTTGTTTCTCTGGGGAAAGGCCATGGTTCATGTCCAGGGCCTGGCGGCCCGGAGTTGTCCCCTGCCTTCTGATATTCCGCACGGATCAGGATACCTCCCAGACCGAAAGTACCACCACAGGCAACTGTGTCTGGTTTGACAGTGCCAAGTGCCTCCTGCAAACTGACATCAGGAACCTGGCCTGGTGACTTTTGTTTCTCAGGGGATAGGCCACCGTTCATATGAAGGACTGGGAGGCCCAGAGTGCCCGGCTGCCTGCTGACATTCCGAACGGATCAGAATACCGCCTAGATGCAAGGTGCCGCCACTGGCAACTGCGGCTGGTTTGACAGTGCCAAGTGCCTCCTGCAAACTGACATCTGGAACCTGGCCTGGTGACTTTTGTTTCTCTTTGGAAAAGGCCATTGCACGTGTCCAGGGCCAGGTGGCCCGGATTGGCTGGCTGCCTGCTGAAATTCCGCGCAGTTAAGGATACCTCCCGGATGCAAGGTGCCCACACAGGCACCTGTAGCTGGTTTGACAGTGCCAAGTGCCTCCTGCAAACTGGCATCAGGAACCTGGCCTAGTGACTTTTCTTTCTTTGGGGAAAGGCCAGGATTCATGTCCAGGACCGGGTGGCCCGGAGTGGCCGGCTGCCTGCTGAAATTCTGCATGGATCAGCATACCGCCGAGATGCAAGGTGCTCCCACAGGCAACAGTGGCTGGTTTGACAGTGCCAAGTGCCTCCTGCAAACTGACATCAGGAACCTGGCCTGGTGAGTTTTGTTTCTCTGGGGAAATGCCATCATTCTTGTTCGAGGCCTGCAGGCCCGGATTGGCTGGCTGCCTGCTGAAATTCCGCACAGTTGAGGATACCTCCCAGATGCAAGGTGCTCATACAGGCAACTGTGGTTGGTTTGACAGTGCCAAGTGCCTCCTGCAAACTGACATCAGGAACCTGGCCTGGTGACTTTTGTTTCTCTGGGGAAAGGCCATCGTTCCTCTCTAGGGCCTGGTGGCCCGGAGCGACCTGCTGCCTGCTGAAATTCCTCATGGATCAGGATGCCTCCCACATGAAGGGTGACCCCAGAGGCAACTGTGGCTGGTTTGACAGTGCCAAGTGCCACCTGCAAACTGACATCAGGAACCTGGCCTGGTGACTTTTGTTTCTCTGGGGAAAGGCCATGGTTCATGTCCAGGGCCTGGTGGCCTGGAGTGGCCGGCTGCCTGCTGAAATTCCTCATGGATCAGGCTGCCTCCCACATGAAATGTGCCCCCACAGGCAACTGTGGCTGGTTTGACAGGGCCAAGTGCCTCCTGCAAACTGACATCAGGAACCTGGCCTGGTGACTTTTGTTTCTCTGGGGAAAGGCCAGGATTCATTTCCAGGACCGGGTGGCCCGGAGTGGCCGGCTGCCTGCTGAAATTCTGCATGGATCAGGATACCGCCGAGATGAAAGGTGCTCCCACAGGCAACAGTGGCTGGTTTGACAGTGCCAAGTGCCTCCTGCAAACTGACATCAGGAACCTGGCCTGGTGACTTTTGTTTCTCAGGGGATAGGCCACCGTTCATATGAAGGACTGGGTGGCCCAGAGTGCCCGGCTGCCTGCTGACATTCCGAACGGATCAGAATACCGCCTAGATGAAAAGTGTCCCCACAGGCAACTGTGGCTGGTTTGACAGTGCCAAGTGCCTCCTGCAAACTGACATCAGGAACCTGGCCTGGTGACTTTTGTTTCTCTGGGGAAAGGCCATGGTTCATGTCCAGTGCCCGGTGACCTGGAGTGGCCGGCTGCCTGCTGAAATTCCGCACGGTTGAGGATACCTCCCAGATGCAAGGTGCCCCCACAGGCAACTGCGTCTGGTTTGACAGTGCCAAGTGCCTCCTGCAGACATACATAAGGAACCTGGCCTGGTGACTTTTGTTTCTCTGGGGAAATGCCATGGTTCATGTACAGGGCGTGGCGGCCCGGACTGCCCAGCCGCCTGCTGAAATTCCGCATGGTTGAGGATGCCTCCCAGATGCAAGGTGCCCACACAGGCACCTGTGGCTGGTTTGACAGTGCCAAGTGCCTCCTGCAAACTGAAATCAGGAACCTGGCCTGGTGACTTTTGTTTCTTAGGGGATAGGCCACGGTTCATATCCAGGACTGGGTGGCCCGGATTGGCCGGCTGCCTGCTGAAATTCCGAACGGATCCGCATACCGCCTAGATGCAAGGTGCTCCCACAGGCAACAGTGGCTGGTTTGACAGTGCCAAGTGTCTCCTGCAAACTGATATCGGGAACCTGGCCTGGTGACTTTTGTTTCTCTGGGGAAAGGCCATCGTTCGTGCCCAGTGCCCGCTGGCCCGTGGTGGCTGGCTGCCTGCTGAAATTCCGCACTGTTGAGGATACCTCCCAGATGCAAGGTGACCCCACAGTCAATGTGGCTGGTTTGACAGTGCCAAGTGCCTCCTGCAAACTGACATCAGGAACCTGGCCTGGTGACTTTTGTTTCTCTGGGGAAAGGCCATCGTTCGTGCCCAGTGCCCGCTGGCCCGGAGTGGCCGGCTGCCTGCTGAAATTCCTCATGGATCAGGCTGCCTCCCACATGAAAGGTGCCCCCACAGGGACCTGTGGCTGGTTTGACAGTGCCAAGTGCCTCCTGCAAACTGACATCAGGAACCTGGCCTGGTGACTTTTGTTTCTCAGGGGAAAGGCCATCGTTCATGTCCAGGGCCTGGTGGCCCGGAGTGGCCGGCTGCCTGCTGAAATTCCTCATGGATCAGGCTGCCTCCCACATGAAATGTGCCCCCACAGGCAACTGTGGCTGGTTTGACAGGGCCAAGTGCCTCCTGCAAACTGACATCAGGAACCTGGCCTGGTGACTTTTGTTTCTCCGGGGAAAGGCCATGATTAATGTCCAGGGCAAGGTGGCCCGGAGTGGCCGGCTGCCTGCTGAAATTCCGCATGGATCAGTATACCTCCCAGATGAAAAGTGTCCCCACAGGCAACTGTGTCTGGTTTGACAGTGCCAAGTGCCTCCTGCAAACTGACATCAGGAACCTGGCCTGGTGACTTTTGTTTCTCTGGGGAAAGGCCATGGTTCGTGTCCAGTGCCCGGTGACCTGTAGTGGCCGGCTGCCTGCTGAAATTCCGCACGGTTGAGGATACCTCCCAGATGCAAGGTGCCCCCACAGGCAACTGCGTCTGGTTTGACAGTGCCAAGTGCCTCCTGCAAACTGACATAAGGAACCTGGCCTGGTGACTTTTGTTTCTCTGGGGAAAGGCCATGGTTCATGTCCAGGGCCTGGCGGCCCGGACTGCCCAGCTGCCTGCTCAAATTCCGCATGGTTGAGGATGCCTCCCAGATGCAAGGTGCCCACACAGGCACCTGTGGCTGGTTTGACAGTGCCAAGTGCCTCCTGCAAACTGACATCAGGAACCTGGCCTGGTGACTTTTGTTTCTCTGGGGAAAGGCCATGGTTCGTGCCCAGTGCCCGCTGGCCCGGAGTGGCCGGCTGCCTGCTGAAATTCCTCATGGATCAGACTGCTTCCCACATGAAGGGTGACCCCACAGGCAACTGTGGCTGGTTTGACAGTGCCAAGTGCCACCTGCAAACTGACATCAGGAACCTGGCCTGGTGACTTTTGTTTCTCTGGGGAAAGGCCATGGTTCATGTCCAGGGCCTGGCGGCCCGGAGTTGTCCCCTGCCTTCTGATATTCCGCACGGATCAGGATACCTCCCAGACCGAAAGTACCACCACAGGCAACTGTGTCTGGTTTGACAGTGCCAAGTGCCTCCTGCAAACTGACATCAGGAACCTGGCCTGGTGACTTTTGTTTCTCAGGGGATAGGCCACCGTTCATATGAAGGACTGGGAGGCCCAGAGTGCCCGGCTGCCTGCTGACATTCCGAACGGATCAGAATACCGCCTAGATGCAAGGTGCCGCCACTGGCAACTGCGGCTGGTTTGACAGTGCCAAGTGCCTCCTGCAAACTGACATCTGGAACCTGGCCTGGTGACTTTTGTTTCTCTTTGGAAAAGGCCATTGCACGTGTCCAGGGCCAGGTGGCCCGGATTGGCTGGCTGCCTGCTGAAATTCCGCGCAGTTAAGGATACCTCCCGGATGCAAGGTGCCCACACAGGCACCTGTAGCTGGTTTGACAGTGCCAAGTGCCTCCTGCAAACTGGCATCAGGAACCTGGCCTAGTGACTTTTCTTTCTTTGGGGAAAGGCCAGGATTCATGTCCAGGACCGGGTGGCCCGGAGTGGCCGGCTGCCTGCTGAAATTCTGCATGGATCAGCATACCGCCGAGATGCAAGGTGCTCCCACAGGCAACAGTGGCTGGTTTGACAGTGCCAAGTGCCTCCTGCAAACTGACATCAGGAACCTGGCCTGGTGAGTTTTGTTTCTCTGGGGAAATGCCATCATTCTTGTTCGAGGCCTGCAGGCCCGGATTGGCTGGCTGCCTGCTGAAATTCCGCACAGTTGAGGATACCTCCCAGATGCAAGGTGCTCATACAGGCAACTGTGGTTGGTTTGACAGTGCCAAGTGCCTCCTGCAAACTGACATCAGGAACCTGGCCTGGTGACTTTTGTTTCTCTGGGGAAAGGCCATCGTTCCTCTCTAGGGCCTGGTGGCCCGGAGCGACCTGCTGCCTGCTGAAATTCCTCATGGATCAGGATGCCTCCCACATGAAGGGTGACCCCAGAGGCAACTGTGGCTGGTTTGACAGTGCCAAGTGCCACCTGCAAACTGACATCAGGAACCTGGCCTGGTGACTTTTGTTTCTCTGGGGAAAGGCCATGGTTCATGTCCAGGGCCTGGTGGCCTGGAGTGGCCGGCTGCCTGCTGAAATTCCTCATGGATCAGGCTGCCTCCCACATGAAATGTGCCCCCACAGGCAACTGTGGCTGGTTTGACAGGGCCAAGTGCCTCCTGCAAACTGACATCAGGAACCTGGCCTGGTGACTTTTGTTTCTCTGGGGAAAGGCCAGGATTCATTTCCAGGACCGGGTGGCCCGGAGTGGCCGGCTGCCTGCTGAAATTCTGCATGGATCAGGATACCGCCGAGATGAAAGGTGCTCCCACAGGCAACAGTGGCTGGTTTGACAGTGCCAAGTGCCTCCTGCAAACTGACATCAGGAACCTGGCCTGGTGACTTTTGTTTCTCAGGGGATAGGCCACCGTTCATATGAAGGACTGGGTGGCCCAGAGTGCCCGGCTGCCTGCTGACATTCCGAACGGATCAGAATACCGCCTAGATGAAAAGTGTCCCCACAGGCAACTGTGGCTGGTTTGACAGTGCCAAGTGCCTCCTGCAAACTGACATCAGGAACCTGGCCTGGTGACTTTTGTTTCTCTGGGGAAAGGCCATGGTTCATGTCCAGTGCCCGGTGACCTGGAGTGGCCGGCTGCCTGCTGAAATTCCGCACGGTTGAGGATACCTCCCAGATGCAAGGTGCCCCCACAGGCAACTGCGTCTGGTTTGACAGTGCCAAGTGCCTCCTGCAGACATACATAAGGAACCTGGCCTGGTGACTTTTGTTTCTCTGGGGAAATGCCATGGTTCATGTACAGGGCGTGGCGGCCCGGACTGCCCAGCCGCCTGCTGAAATTCCGCATGGTTGAGGATGCCTCCCAGATGCAAGGTGCCCACACAGGCACCTGTGGCTGGTTTGACAGTGCCAAGTGCCTCCTGCAAACTGAAATCAGGAACCTGGCCTGGTGACTTTTGTTTCTTAGGGGATAGGCCACGGTTCATATCCAGGACTGGGTGGCCCGGATTGGCCGGCTGCCTGCTGAAATTCCGAACGGATCCGCATACCGCCTAGATGCAAGGTGCTCCCACAGGCAACAGTGGCTGGTTTGACAGTGCCAAGTGTCTCCTGCAAACTGATATCGGGAACCTGGCCTGGTGACTTTTGTTTCTCTGGGGAAAGGCCATCGTTCGTGCCCAGTGCCCGCTGGCCCGTGGTGGCTGGCTGCCTGCTGAAATTCCGCACTGTTGAGGATACCTCCCAGATGCAAGGTGACCCCACAGTCAATGTGGCTGGTTTGACAGTGCCAAGTGCCTCCTGCAAACTGACATCAGGAACCTGGCCTGGTGACTTTTGTTTCTCTGGGGAAAGGCCATCGTTCGTGCCCAGTGCCCGCTGGCCCGGAGTGGCCGGCTGCCTGCTGAAATTCCTCATGGATCAGGCTGCCTCCCACATGAAAGGTGCCCCCACAGGGACCTGTGGCTGGTTTGACAGTGCCAAGTGCCTCCTGCAAACTGACATCAGGAACCTGGCCTGGTGACTTTTGTTTCTCAGGGGAAAGGCCATCGTTCATGTCCAGGGCCTGGTGGCCCGGAGTGGCCGGCTGCCTGCTGAAATTCCTCATGGATCAGGCTGCCTCCCACATGAAATGTGCCCCCACAGGCAACTGTGGCTGGTTTGACAGGGCCAAGTGCCTCCTGCAAACTGACATCAGGAACCTGGCCTGGTGACTTTTGTTTCTCCGGGGAAAGGCCATGATTAATGTCCAGGGCAAGGTGGCCCGGAGTGGCCGGCTGCCTGCTGAAATTCCGCATGGATCAGTATACCTCCCAGATGAAAAGTGTCCCCACAGGCAACTGTGTCTGGTTTGACAGTGCCAAGTGCCTCCTGCAAACTGACATCAGGAACCTGGCCTGGTGACTTTTGTTTCTCTGGGGAAAGGCCATGGTTCGTGTCCAGTGCCCGGTGACCTGTAGTGGCCGGCTGCCTGCTGAAATTCCGCACGGTTGAGGATACCTCCCAGATGCAAGGTGCCCCCACAGGCAACTGCGTCTGGTTTGACAGTGCCAAGTGCCTCCTGCAAACTGACATAAGGAACCTGGCCTGGTGACTTTTGTTTCTCTGGGGAAAGGCCATGGTTCATGTCCAGGGCCTGGCGGCCCGGACTGCCCAGCTGCCTGCTCAAATTCCGCATGGTTGAGGATGCCTCCCAGATGCAAGGTGCCCACACAGGCACCTGTGGCTGGTTTGACAGTGCCAAGTGCCTCCTGCAAACTGACATCAGGAACCTGGCCTGGTGACTTTTGTTTCTCTGGGGAAAGGCCATGGTTCGTGCCCAGTGCCCGCTGGCCCGGAGTGGCCGGCTGCCTGCTGAAATTCCTCATGGATCAGACTGCTTCCCACATGAAATGTGCCCCCACAGGCAACTGCGGCTGGTTTGACAGTGCCAAGTGCCTCCTGCAAACTGACATGAGGAACCTGGCCTGGTGAGTTTTGTTTCTCTGGGGAAAGGCCATGGTTCATGTCCAGGACCTGGTGGCCCGTAGTGGCCGGCCACCTGCTGAAATTCCTCAGGGATCAGGATACCTCCCAGACCGAAAGTACCGCCACAGGCAACTGTGGTTGGTTTGACAGTGCCAAGTGCCTCCTGCAAACTGACATCAGGAACCTGGCCTGGTGACTTTTGTTTCTCTGGGGAAAGGCCATGATTAATGTCCAGGGCAAGGTGGCCCGGAGTGGCCGGCTGCCTGCTGAAATTCCGCATGGATCAGGCTGCCTCCCAGAGGAAAAGTGTCCCCACAGGCAACTGTGGCTGGTTTGACAGTGCCAAGTGCCTCCTGCAAACTGACATCAGGAACCTGGCCTGGTGACTTTTCTTTCTCTGTGGAAAGGCCATGGTTCGTGTTCAGTGCCCAGTGACCTGGGGTGGCCGGCTGCCTGCTGAAATTCCGCACGGTTGAGGATACCTCCCAGATGCAAGGTGCCCCCACAAGCAACTGCGTCTGGTTTGACAGTGCCAAGTGCCTCCTGCAAACTGACATCAGGAACCTGGCCTGGTGACTTTTGTTTCTCTGGGGAAAGGCCAGGATTCATGTCCAGGACCGGGTGGCCCGGAGTGGCCGGCTGCCTGCTGAAATTCTGCATGGATCAGCATACCGCCGAGATGCAAGGTGCTCCCACAGGCAACAGTGGCTGGTTTGACAGTGCCACGTGCCTCCTGCAAACTGACATCAGGAACCTGGCCTGGTGAGTTTTGTTTCTCTGGGGAAATGCCATCAATCTTGTTCGAGGCCTGCAGGCCCGGATTGGCTGGCTGCCTGCTGAAATTCCGCACAGTTGAGGATACCTCCCAGATGCAAGGTGCTCATACAGGCAACTGTGGCTGGTTTGACAGTGCCAAGTGCCTCCTGCAAACTGACATCAGGAACCTGGCCTGGTGACTTTTGTTTCTCTGGGGAAAGACCATCGTTCCTCTCTAGGGCCTGGTGGCCCGGAGTGACCTGCTGCCTGCTGAAATTCCTCATGGATCAGGATGCCTCCCACATGAAGGGTGACCCCACAGGCAACTGCGGCTGGTTTGACAGTGCCAAGTGCCTCCTGCAAACTGACATCAGGAACCTGGCCTGGTGAGTTTTGTTTCTCTGGGGAAAGGCCATGGTTCGTGTCCAGGACCTGGTGGCCCGTAGTGGCCGGCCACCTGCTGAAATTCCTCAGGGATCAGGATACCTCCCAGACCGAAAGTACCGCCACAGGCAACTGTGGTTGGTTTGACAGTGCCAAGTGCCTCCTGCAAACTGACATCAGGAACCTGGCCTGGTGACTTTTGTTTCTCTGGGGAAAGGCCATGATTAATGTCCAGGGCAAGGTGGCCCGGAGTGGCCGGCTGCCTGCTGAAATTCCGCATGGATCAGGCTGCCTCCCAGAGGAAAAGAGTCCCCACAGGCAACTGTGGCTGGTTTGACAGTGCCAAGTGCCTCCTGCAAACTGACATCAGGAACCTGGCCTGGTGACTTTTCTTTCTCTGGGGAAAGGCCATGGTTCGTGTTCAGTGCCCAGTGACCTGGAGTGGCCGGCTGCCTGCTGAAATTCCGCACGGTTGAGGATACCTCCCAGATGCAAGGTGCCCCCACAGGCAACTGCATCTGGTTTGACAGTGCCAAGTGCCTCCTGCAAACTGACATCAGGAACCTGGCCTGGTGACTTTTGTTTCTCTGGGGAAAGGCCAGGATTCATGTCCAGGACCGGGTGGCCCGGAGTGGCCGGCTGCCTGCTGAAATTCTGCATGGATCAGCATACCGCCGAGATGCAAGGTGCTCCCACAGGCAACAGTGGCTGGTTTGACAGTGCCACGTGCCTCCTGCAAACTGACATCAGGAACCTGGCCTGGTGAGTTTTGTTTCTCTGGGGAAATGCCATCATTCTTGTTCGAGGCCTGCAGGCCCGGATTGGTTGGCTGCCTGCTGAAATTCCGCACAGTTGAGGATACCTCCCAGATGCAAGGTGCTCATACAGGCAACTGTGGCTGGTTTGACAGTGCCAAGTGCCTCCTGCAAACTGACATCAGGAACCTGGCCTGGTGACTTTTGTTTCTCTGGGGAAAGACCATCGTTCCTCTCTAGGGCCTGGTGGCCCGGAGTGACCTGCTGCCTGCTGAAATTCCTCATGGATCAGGATGCCTCCCACATGAAGGGTGACCCCACAGGCAACTGTGGCTGGTGTGACAGTGCCAAGTGCCTCCTGCAAACTGACATCAGGAACCTGGCCTGGTGACTTTTGTTTCTCTGGGGAAAGGCCATGGTTCATGTCCAGGACCTGGTGGCCCGTAGTGGCCGGCCACCTGCTGAAATTCCTCAGGGATCAGGATACCTCCCAGACCGAAAGTACTGCCACAGGCAACTGCGGCTGGTTTGACAGTGCCAAGTGCCTCCTGCAAACTGACATCAGGAACCTGGCCTGGTGACTTTTGTTTCTCTGGGGAAAGGCCATGATTAATGTCCAGTGCCCGGTGACCTGGAGTGGCCGGCTGCCTGCTGAAATTCCGCATGGATCAGTAAACCTCCCAGATGAAAAGTGTCCCCACAGGCAACTGTGGCTGGTTTGACAGTGCCAAGTGCCTCCTGCAAGCTGACATGTGGAACCTGGCCTGGTGACTTTTGTTTCTCTTTGGAAAAGCCATGGTTCATGTCCAGGGCCTGGCGGCCCAGAGTGGCCGGCTGCCTGCTGAAATTCCGCATGGTTGAGGATGCCTCCCAGATGCAAGGTGCCCACACAGGCACCTGTGGCTGGTTTGACAGTGCCAAGTGCCTCCTGCAAACTGGCATCAGGAACCTGGCCTGGTGACTTTTCTTTCTCTGGGGAAAGTCCAGGGTTCATGTCCAGGACCGGGTGGCCCGGACTGGCTGGCTGCCTGCTGAAATTCTGCATGGATCAGGATACCGCCGAGATGAAAGGTGCTCCCACAGGCAACTGTGGCTGGTTTGACAGTGCCAAGTGCCTCCTGCAAACTGACATCAGGAACCTGGCCTGGTGACTTTTGTTTCTCTGGGGAAAGGCCATTGTTCCTCTCTAGGTCCAGGTGGCCCGGAGTGACCTGCTGCCTGCTGAAATTCCTCATGGATCAGGATGCCTCCCACATGAAGGGTGACCCCACAGGCAACTGTGGCTGGTTTGACAGTGCCAAGTGCCACCTGCAAACTGACATCAGGAACCTGGCCTGGTGACTTTTGTTTCTCTGGGGAAAGGCCATGGTTCATGTCCAGGGCCTGGCGGCCCGGAGTTGTCCCCTGCCTTCTGATATTCCGCACGGATCAGGATACCTCCCAGACCGAAAGTACCACCACAGGCAACTGTGTCTGGTTTGACAGTGCCAAGTGCCTCCTGCAAACTGACATCAGGAACCTGGCCTGGTGACTTTTGTTTCTCTTTGGAAAAGGCCATTGTACGTGTCCAGGGCCAGGTGGCCCGGATTGGCTGGCTGCCTGCTGAAATTCCGCGCAGTTGAGGATATCGCATAGATACAAGGTGCTCCCACAGGCAACTGCGGCTGGTTTGACAGTGCCAAGTGCCTCCTGCAAACTGACATCAGGAACCTGGCCTGGTGAGTTTTGTTTCTCTGGGGAAAGGCCATGGTTCATGTCCAGGACCTGGTGGCCCGTAGTGGCCGGCCACCTGCTGAAATTCCTCAGGGATCAGGATACCTCCCAGACCGAAAGTACCGCCACAGGCAACTGTGGTTGGTTTGACAGTGCCAAGTGCCTCCTGCAAGCTGACATCAGGAACCTGGCCTGGTGACTTTTGTTTCTCTGGGGAAAGGCCATGATTAATGTCCAGGGCAAGGTGGCCCGGAGTGGCCGGCTGCCTGCTGAAATTCCGCATGGATCAGTATACCTCCCAGATGAAAAGTGTCCCCACAGGCAACTGTGGCTGGTTTGACAGTGCCAAGTGCCTCCTGCAAACTGGCATCAGGAACCTGGCCTAGTGACTTTTCTTTCTCTGGGGAAAGGCCACCGTTCCTGTCCAGGACCGTGAGGCCCAGATTGGCCGGCTGTCTGCTGAAATTCTGCATGGATCAGCATACCGCCGAGATGCAAGGTGCTCCCACAGGCAACAGTGGCTGGTTTGACAGTGCCAAGTGCCTCCTGCAAACTGACATCAGGAACCTGGCCTGGTGACTTTTGTTTCTCTGGGGAAAGGCCATCATTCTTGTTCGAGGCCTGCAGGCCCGGATTGGCTGGCTGCCTGCTGAAATTCCGCACAGTTGAGGATACCTCCCAGATGCAAGGTGCTCATACAGGCAACTGTGGCTGGTTTGACAGTGCCAAGTGCCTCCTGCAAACTGACATCAGGAACCTGGCCTGGTGACTTTTGTTTCTCAGGGGATAGGCCACCGTTCATATCCAGGACTGGGTGGCCTGGATTGGCCGGCTGCCTGCTGAAATTCCGAACGGATCCGCATACCGCCTAGATGCAAGGTGCTCCCACAGGCAACAGTGGCTGGTTTGACAGTGCCAAGTGTCTCCTGCAAACTGATATCGGGAACCTGGCCTGGTGACTTTTGTTTCTCTGGGGAAAGGCCATCATTCTTGTTCGAGGCCTGCAGGTGTGGATTGGCTGGCTGCCTGCTGAAATTCCGCACGGTTGAGGATACCACCCAGATGCAAGGTGCTCCCACAGGCAACTGTGTCTGGTTTGACAGGGCCAAGTGCCTCCTGCAAACTGACATCAGGAACCTGGCCTGGTGACTTTTGTTTCTCTGGGGAAAAGCCATAGTTCGTGCCCAGTGCCCGCTGGCCCGGGGTGGCTGGCTGCCTGCTGAAATTCCGCACTGTTGAGGATACCTCCCAGATGCAAGGTGACCACACAGGCAACTGTGGCTGGTTTGACAGTGCCAAGTGCCTCCTGCAAACTGACATCAGGAACCTGGCCTGGTGACTTTTGTTTCTCTGGGGAAAGGCCATCGTTCGTGCCCAGTGCCCGCTGGCCCGGAGTGGCCGGCTGCCTGCTGAAATTCCTCATGGATCAGGCTGCCTCCCACATGAAAGGTGCCCACACAGGCACCTGTGGCTGGTTTGACAGTGCCAAGTGCCTCCTGCAAACTGACATCAGGAACCTGGCCTGGTGACTTTTGTTTCTCTGGGGAAAGGCCATGATTAATGTCCAGGGCAAGGTGGCCAGGAGTGGCCGGCTGCCTGCTGAAATTCCGCATGGATCAGTATACCTCCCAGATGAAAAGTGTCCCCACAGGCAACTGTGGCTGGTTTGACAGTGCCAAGTGCCTCCTGCAAACTGACATCAGGAACCTGGCCTGGTGACTTTTGTTTCTCAGGGGAAAGGCCATGGTTCCTGTCCAGTGCCCGGTGACCTGGAGTGGCCGGCTGCCTGCTGAAATTCCGCACGGTTGAGGATACCTCCCAGATGGAAAGGTGCCCCCACAGGCAACTGCGTCTGGTTTGACAGTGCCAAGTGCCTCATGCAAACTGACATCAGGAACCTGGCCTGGTGACTTTTGTTTCTCTGGGGAAAAGCCATGGTTCATGTCCCGGGCCTGGTGGCCCGGACTGCCCGGCTGCCTGCTGAAATTCCGCATGGTTGAGGATGCCTCCCAGATGCAAGGTGCCCACACAGGCACCTGTGGCTGGTTTGACAGTGCCAAGTGCCTCCTGCAAACTGGCATCAGGAACCTGGCCTAGTGACTTTTCTTTCTTTGGGGAAAGGCCAGGATTCATGTCCAGGACCGGGTGGCCCGGAGTGGCCGGCTGCCTGCTGAAATTCTGCATGGATCAGCATACCGCCGAGATGCAAGGTGCTCCCACAGGCAACAGTGGCTGGTTTGACAGTGCCAAGTGCCTCCTGCAAACTGACATCAGGAACCTGGCCTGGTGACTTTTGTTTCTCTGGGGAAATGCCATCATTCTTGTTCGAGGCCTGCAGGCCCGGATTGGCTGGCTGCCTGCTGAAATTCCGCACAGTTGAGGATACCTCCCAGATGCAAGGTGCTCATACAGGCAACTGTGGCTGGTTTGACAGTGCCAAGTGCCTCCTGCAAGCTGACATCAGGAACCTGGCCTGGTGACTTTTGTTTCTCTGGGGAAAGGCCATGGTTCATGTCCAGGGCCTGGTGGCCTGGAGTGGCCGGCTGCCTGCTGAAATTCCTCATGGATCAGGCTGCCTCCCACATGAAATGTGCCCCCACAGGCAACTGTGGCTGGTTTGACAGTGCCAAGTGCCTCCTGCAAACTGACATCAGGAACCTGGCCTGGTGACTTTTGTTTCTCTGGGGAAAGGCCATGGTTCATGTCCAGGACCTGGTGGCCCGTAGTGGCCGGCCACCTGCTGAAATTCTTCAGGGATCAGGATACCTCCCAGTCCGAAAGTACTGCCACAGGCAACTGTGGTTGGTTTGACAGTGCCAAGTGCCTCCTGCAAACTGACATCAGGAACCTGGCCTGGTGACTTTTGTTTCTCTGGGGAAAGGCCATGATTAATGTCCAGTGCCCGGTGACCTGGAGTGGCCGGCTGTCTGCTGAAATTCCGCACAGTTGAGGATACCTCCCAGATGCAAGGTGCCCCCAAAGGCAACTGCGTCTGGTTTGACAGTGCCAAGTGCCTCCTGCAAACTGACATCAGGAACCTGGCCTGGTGACTTTTGTTTCTCAGGGGACAGGCCACCGTTCATATGAAGGACTGGGTGGCCCAGAGTACCCGCCTGCCTGCTGACCTTCCGAACGGATCAGAATACCGCCTAGATGCAAGGTGCCGCCACTGGAAACTGTGGCTGGTTTGACATTGCCAAGTGCCTCCTGCAAACTGACATCAGGAACCTGGCCTGGTGACTTTTGTTTCTCTTTGGAAAAGGCCATTGTACGTGTCCAGGGCCAGGTGGCCCGGATTGGCTGGCTGCCTGCTGAAATTCCGCACAGATGAGGATATCGTCTAGATACAAGGTGCTCCCACAGGCAACTGCGGCTGGTTTGACAGTACGAAGTGCCTCCTGCAAACTGACATGAGGTACCTGGCATGGTGAGTTTTGTTTCTCTGGGGAAAGGCCATGGTTCATGTCCAGGACCTGGTGGCCCGTAGTGGCCGGCCACCTGCTGAAATTCCTCAGGGATCAGGATACCTCCCAGACCGAAAGTACCGCCACAGGCAACTGTGGTTGGTTTGACAGTGCCAAGTGCCTCCTGCAAACTGACATCAGGAACCTGGCCTGGTGACTTTTGTTTCTCTGGGGAAAGGCCATGATTAATGTCCAGGGCAAGGTGGCCCGGAGTGGCCGGCTGCCCGCTGAAATTCCTCAGGGATCAGTATACCTCCCAGATGAAAAGTGTCCCCACAGGCAACTGTGGCTGGTTTGACAGTGCCAAGTGCCTCCTGCAAACTGACATCAGGAACCTGGCCTGGTGACTTTTGTTTCTCTGGGGAAAGGCCACCCTTCCTATCCAGGACCGGGTGGCCCGTAGTGGCCGGCTGCCTGCTGAAATTCCGCACGGTTGAGGATACCACCCAGATGCAAGGTGCCCCCACAGGCAACTGCGTCTGGTTTGACAGTGCCAAGTGCCTCCTGCAAACTGACATCAGGAACCTGGCCTGGTGACTTTTGTTTCTCGGGGGAAAAGCCATGGTTCATGTCCAGGGCCTGGTGGCCCGGACTGCCCAGCTGCCTGCTTAAATTCCGCATGATTGAGGATGCCTCCCAGATGCAAGGTGCCCACACAGGCACCTGTGGCTGGTTTGACAGTGCCAAGTGCCTCCTGCAAACTGGCATCAGGAACCTGGCCTAGTGACTTTTCTTTCTCTGGGGAAAGGCCACCGTTCCTGTCCAGGACCGGGTGGCCCGGAGTGGCCGGCTGCCTGCTGAAATTCTGCATGGATCAGCATACCGCCGAGATGCAAGGTGCTCCCACAGGCAACAGTGGCTGGTTTGACAGTGCCAAGTGCCTCCTGCAAACTGACATCAGGAACCTGGCCTGGTGAGTTTTGTTTCTCTGGGGAAAGGCCATCATTCTTGTTCGAGGCCTGCAGGCCCGGATTGGCTGGCTGCCTGCTGAAATTCCGCACAGTTGAGGATACCTCCCAGATGCAAGGTGCTCATACAGGCAACTGTGGCTGGTTTGACAGTGCCAAGTGCCTCCTGCAAACTGACATCAGGAACCTGGCCTGGTGACTTTTCTTTCTCTGGGGAAAGGCCATGGTTCATGTCCAGGACCGGGTGGCCCGGACTGGCTGGCTGCCTGCTGAAATTCTGCATGGATCAGCATACCGCCGAGATGCAAGGTGCTCCCACAGGCAACAGTGGCTGGTTTGACAGTGCCAAGTGCCTCCTGCAAACTGACATCAGGAACCTGGCCTGGTGACTTTTGTTTCTCTGGGGAAAGGCCATTGTTCCTCTCTAGGTCCAGGTGGCCCGGAGTGACCTGCTGCCTGCTGAAATTCCTCATGGATCAGGATGCCTCCCACATGAAGGGTGACCCCACAGGCAACTGTGGCTGGTTTGACAGTGCCAAGTGCCACCTGCAAACTGACATCAGGAACCTGGCCTGGTGAGTTTTGTTTCTCTGGGGAAAGGCCATGGTTCATGTCCAGGACCTGGTGGCCCGTAGTGGCCGGCCACCTGCTGAAATTCCTCAGGGATCAGGATACCTCCCAGACCGAAAGTACTGCCACAGGCAACTGTGGTTGGTTTGACAGTGCCAAGTGCCTCCTGCAAACTGACATCAGGAACCTGGCCTGGTGACTTTTGTTTCTCTGGGGAAAGGCCATGATTAATGTCCAGGGCAAGGTGGCCCGGAGTGGCCGGCTGTCTGATGAAATTCCGCATGGATCAGTATACCTCCCAGATGAAAAGTGTCCCCACAGGCAACTGTGGCTGGTTTGACAGTGCCAAGTGCCTCCTGCAAACTGGCATCAGGAACCTGGCCTAGTGACTTTTCTTTCTCTGGGGAAAGGCCACCGTTCATGTCCAGGACCGTGAGGCCCAGATTGGCCGGCTGTCTGCTGAAATTCTGCAAGGATCAGCATACCGCCGAGATGCAAGGTGCTCCCACAGGCAACAGTGGCTGGTTTGACAGTGCCAAGTGCCTCCTGCAAACTGACATGAGGAACCTGGCCTGGTGACTTTTGTTTCTCTGGGGAAAGGCCATCATTCTTGTTCGAGGCCTGCAGGCCCGGATTGGCTGGCTGCCTGCTGAAATTCCGCACAGTTGAGGATACCTCCCAGATGCAAGGTGCCCACACAGGCACCTGTGGCTGGTTTGACAGTGCCAAGTGCCTCCTGCAAACTGACATCAGGAACCTGGCCTGGTGACTTTTGTTTCTCAGGGGATAGGCCACCGTTCATATCCAGGACTGGGTGGCCCGGATTGGCCGGCTGCCTGCTGAAATTCCGAACGGATCCGCATACCGCCTAGATGCAAGGTGCTCCCACAGGCAACAGTGGCTGGTTTGACAGTGCCAAGTGTCTCCTGCAAACTGATATCGGGAACCTGGCCTGGTGACTTTTGTTTCTCTGGGGAAAGGCCATCATTCTTGTTCGAGGTCTGCAGGCGTGGATTGGCTGGCTGCCTGCTGAAATTCCGCACGGTTGAGGATACCACCCAGATGCAAGGTGCTCCCACAGGCAACTGTGTCTGGTTTGACAGGGCCAAGTGCCTCCTGCAAACTGACATCAGGAACCTGGCCTGGTGACTTTTGTTTCTCTGGGGAAAAGCCATAGTTCGTGCCCAGTGCCCGCTGGCCCGGGGTGGCTGGCTGCCTGCTGAAATTCCGCACTGTTGAGGATACCTCCCAGATGCAAGGTGACCACACAGGCAACTGTGGCTGGTTTGACAGTGCCAAGTGCCTCCTGCAAACTGACATCAGGAACCTGGCCTGGTGACTTTTGTTTCTCTGGGGAAAGGCCATCGTTCGTGCCCAGTGCCCGCTGGCCCGGAGTGGCCGGCTGCCTGCTGAAATTCCTCATGGATCAGGCTGCCTCCCACATGAAAGGTGCCCACACAGGCACCTGTGGCTGGTTTGACAGTGCCAAGTGCCTCCTGCAAACTGACATCAGGAACCTGGCCTGGTGACTTTTGTTTCTCTGGGGAAAGGCCATGATTAATGTCCAGTGCAAGGTGGCCCGGAGTGGCCGGCTGCCTGCTGAAATTCCGCATGGATCAGTATACCTCCCAGATGAAAAGTGTCCCCACAGGCAACTGTGTCTGGTTTGACAGTGCCAAGTGCCTCCTGCAAACTGACATCAGGAACCTGGCCTGGTGACTTTTGTTTCTCAGGGGAAAGGCCATGGTTCCTGTCCAGTGCCCGGTGACATGGAGTGGCCGGCTGCCTGCTGAAATTCCGCACGGTTGAGGATACCTCCCAGATGGAAAGGTGCCCCCACAGGCAACTGCGTCTGGTTTGACAGTGTCAAGTGCCTCATGCAAACTGACATCAGGAACCTGGCCTGGTGACTTTTGTTTCTCTGGGGAAAAGCCATGGTTCATGTCCCGGGCCTGGTGGCCCGGACTGCCCGGCTGCCTGCTGAAATTCCGCATGGTTGAGGATGCCTCCCAGATGCAAGGTGCCCACACAGGCACCTGTGGCTGGTTTGACAGTGCCAAGTGCCTCCTGCAAACTGGCATCAGGAACCTGGCCTAGTGACTTTTCTTTCTTTGGGGAAAGGCCAGGATTCATGTCCAGGACCGGGAGGCCCGGAGTGGCCGGCTGCCTGCTGAAATTCTGCATGGATCAGCATACCGCCGAGATGCAAGGTGCTCCCACAGGCAACAGTGGCTGGTTTGACAGTGCCAAGTGCCTCCTGCAAACTGACATCAGGAACCTGGCCTGGTGACTTTTGTTTCTCTGGGGAAATGCCATCATTCTTGTTCGAGGCCTGCAGGCCCGGATTGGCTGGCTGCCTGCTGAAATTCCGCACAGTTGAGGATACCTCCCAGATGCAAGGTGCTCATACAGGCAACTGTGTCTGGTTTGACAGTGCCAAGTGCCTCCTGCAAGCTGACATCAGGAACCTGGCCTGGTGACTTTTGTTTCTCTGGGGAAAGGCCATGGTTCATGTCCAGGGCCTGGTGGCCTGGAGTGGCCGGCTGCCTGCTGAAATTCCTCATGGATCAGGCTGCCTCCCACATGAAATGTGCCCCCACAGGCAACTGTGGCTGGTTTGACAGTGCCAAGTGCCTCCTGCAAACTGACATCAGGAACCTGGCCTGGTGACTTTTGTTTCTCTGGGGAAAGGCCATGGTTCATGTCCAGGACCTGGTGGCCCGTAGTGGCCGGCCACCTGCTGAAATTCCTCAGGGATCAGGATACCTCCCAGACCGAAAGTACTGCCACAGGCAACTGTGGTTGGTTTGACAGTGCCAAGTGCCTCCTGCAAACTGACATCAGGAACCTGGCCTGGTGACTTTTGTTTCTCTGGGGAAAGGCCATGATTAATGTCCAGTGCCCGGTGACCTGGAGTGGCCGGCTGTCTGCTGAAATTCCGCACAGTTGAGGATACCTCCCAGATGCAAGGTGCCCCCAAAGGCAACTCCGTCTGGTTTGACAGTGCCAAGTGCCTCCTGCAAACTGACATCAGGAACCTGGCCTGGTGACTTTTGTTTCTCAGGGGATAGGCCACCGTTCATATGAAGGACTGGGTGGCCCAGAGTACCCGCCTGCCTGCTGACATTCCGAACGGATCAGAATACCGCCTAGATGCAAGGTGCCGCCACTGGCAACTGTGGCTGGTTTGACATTGCCAAGTGCCTCCTGCAAACTGACATCAGGAACCTGGCCTGGTGACTTTTGTTTCTCTTTGGAAAAGGCCATTGTACGTGTCCAGGGCCAGGTGGCCCGGTTTGGCTGGCTGCCTGCTGAAATTCCGCACAGATGAGGATATGGCCTAGATACAAGGTGCTCCCACAGGCAACTGCGGCTGGTTTGACAGTACGAAGTGCCTCCTGCAAACTGACATGAGGTACCTGGCATGGTGAGTTTTGTTTCTCTGGGGAAAGGCCATGGTTCATGTCCAGGACCTGGTGGCCCGTAGTGGCCGGCCACCTGCTGAAATTCCTCAGGGATCAGGATACCTCCCAGACCGAAAGTACCGCCACAGGCAACTGTGGTTGGTTTGACAGTGCCAAGTGCCTCCTGCAAACTGACATCAGGAACCTGGCCTGGTGACTTTTGTTTCTCTGGGGAAAGGCCATGATTAATGTCCAGGGCAAGGTGGCCCAGAGTGGCCGGCTGCCTGCTGAAATTCCTCAGGGATCAGTATACCTCCCAGATGAAAAGTGTCCCCACAGGCAACTGTGGCTGGTTTGACAGTGCCAAGTGCCTCCTGCAAACTGACATCAGGAACCTGGCCTGGTGACTTTTGTTTCTCTGGGGAAAGGCCACCCTTCCAATCCAGGACCGGGTGGCCCGTAGTGGCCGGCTGCCTGCTGAAATTCCGCACGGTTGAGGATACCTCCCAGATGCAAGGTGCCCCCACAGGCAACTGCGTCTGGTTTGACAGTGCCAAGTGCCTCCTGCAAACTGACATAAGGAACCTGGCCTGGTGACTTTTGTTTCTCGGGGGAAAAGCCATGGTTCCTGTCCAGGGCCTGGTGGCCCGGACTGCCCAGCTGCCTGCTGAAATTCCGCATGGTTGAGGATGCCTCCCAGATGCAAGGTGCCCACACAGGCACCTGTGGCTGGTTTGACAGTGCCAAGTGCCTCCTGCAAACTGGCATCAGGAACCTGGCCTAGTGACTTTTCTTTCTTTGGGGAAAGGCCACCGTTCCTGTCCAGGACCGGGTGGCCCGGAGTGGCCGGCTGCCTGCTGAAATTCTGCATGGATCAGCATACCGCCGAGATGCAAGGTGCTCCCACAGGCAACAGTGGCTGGTTTGACAGTGCCAAGTGCCTCCTGCAAACTGACATCAGGAACCTGGCCTGGTGAGTTTTGTTTCTCTGGGGAAAGGCCATCATTCTTGTTCGAGGCCTGCAGGCCCGGATTGGCTGGCTGCCTGCTGAAATTCCGCACAGTTGAGGATACCTCCCAGATGCAAGGTGCTCATACAGGCAACTGTGGCTGGTTTGACAGTGCCAAGTGCCTCCTGCAAACTGACATCAGGAACCTGGCCTGGTGACTTTTGTTTCTCTGGGGAAAGGCCATGGTTCATGTCCAGGACCTGGTGGCCCGTAGTGGCCGGCCACCTGCTGAAATTCCTCAGGGATCAGGATACCTCCCAGACTGAAAGTACTGCCACAGGCAACTGTGGTTGGTTTGACAGTGCCAAGTGCCTCCTGCAAACTGACATCAGGAACCTGGCCTGGTGAGTTTTGTTTCTCTGGGGAAAGGCCATGATTAATGTCCAGTGCCCGGTGACCTGGAGTGGCCGGCTGCCTGCTGAAATTCCGCACAGTTGAGGATACCTCCCAGATGCAAGGTGCCCCCAAAGGCAACTGCGTCTGGTTTGACAGTGCCAAGTGCCTCCTGCAAACTGACATGAGGAACCTGGCCTGGTGACTTTTGTTTCTCTGGGGAAAAGCCATGGTTCATGTCCAGGACCGTGTGGCCCGGAGTGGCCGGCCGCCTGCTGAAATTCCGCATGGTTGAGGATGCCTCCCAGATGCAAGGTGCCCACACAGGCACCTGTGGCTGGTTTGACAGTGCCAAGTGCCTCCTGCAAACTGGCATCAGGAACCTGGCCTGGTGACTTTTGTTTCTCTGGGGAAAGGCCAGGATTCATGTCCAGGACCGGGTGGCCCGGAGTGGCCGGCTGCCTCTTGAAATTCCTCAGGGATCCGGATACCGCCGAGATGAAAGGTGCTCCCACAGGCAACTGTGGCTGGTTTGACAGTGCCAAGTGCCTCCTGCAAACTGACATCAGGAACCTGGCCTGGTGACTTTTGTTTCTCTGGGGAAAGGCCATCGTTCCTCTCTAGGTCCAGGTGGCCCGGAGTGACCGGCTGCCTGCTGAAATTCCTCATGGATCAGGATGCCTCCCACATGAAGGGTGACCCCACAGGCAACTGTGGCTGGTTTGACAGTGCCAAGTGCCACCTGCAAACTGACATCAGGAACCTGGCCTGGTGACTTTTGTTTCTCTGGGGAAAGGCCATGGTTCATGTCCAGGGCCTGGCGGCCCGGAGTTGTCCCCTGCCTTCTGATATTCCGCACGGATCAGGATACCTCCCAGACCGAAAGTACCACCACAGGCAACTGTGTCTGGTTTGACAGTGCCAAGTGCCTCCTGCAAACTGACATCAGGAACCTGGCCTGGTGACTTTTGTTTCTCAGGGGATAGGCCACCGTTCATATGAAGGAATGGGTGGCCCAGAGTACCCGCCTGCCTGCTGACATTCCGAACGGATCAGAATACCGCCTAGATGCAAGGTGCCGCCACTGGCAACTGTGGCTGGTTTGACATTGCCAAGTGCCTCCTGCAAACTGACATCAGGAACCTGGCCTGGTGACTTTTGTTTCTCTTTGGAAAAGGCCATTGTACGTGTCCAGGGCCAGGTGGCCCGGATTGGCTGGCTGCCTGCTGAAATTCCGCACAGATGAGGATATCGCCTAGATACAAGGTGCTCCCACAGGCAACTGCGGCTGGTTTGACAGTACGAAGTGCCTCCTGCAAACTGACATGAGGTACCTGGCATGGTGAGTTTTGTTTCTCTGGGGAAAGGCCATGGTTCATGTCCAGGACCTGGTGGCCCGTAGTGGCCGGCCACCTGCTGAAATTCCTCAGGGATCAGGATACCTCCCAGACCGAAAGTACCGCCACAGGCAACTGTGGTTGGTTTGACAGTGCCAAGTGCCTCCTGCAAACTGACATCAGGAACCTGGCCTGGTGACTTTTGTTTCTCTGGGGAAAGGCCATGATTAATGTCCAGGGCAAGGTGGCCCGGAGTGGCCGGCTGCCTGCTGAAATTCCTCAGGGATCAGTATACCTCCCAGATGAAAAGTGTCCCCACAGGCAACTGTGGCTGGTTTGACAGTGCCAAGTGCCTCCTGCAAACTGACATCAGGAACCTGGCCTGGTGACTTTTGTTTCTCTGGGGAAAGGCCACCCTTCCTATCCAGGACCGGGTGGCCCGTAGTGGCCGGCTGCCTGCTGAAATTCCGCACGGTTGAGGATACCACCCAGATGCAAGGTGCCCCCACAGGCAACTGCGTCTGGTTTGACAGTGCCAAGTGCCTCCTGCAAACTGACATCAGGAACCTGGCCTGGTGACTTTTGTTTCTCGGGGGAAAAGCCATGGTTCATGTCCAGGGCCTGGTGGCCCGGACTGCCCAGCTGCCTGCTTAAATTCCGCATGATTGAGGATGCCTCCCAGATGCAAGGTGCCCACACAGGCACCTGTGGCTGGTTTGACAGTGCCAAGTGCCTCCTGCAAACTGGCATCAGGAACCTGGCCTAGTGACTTTTCTTTCTCTGGGGAAAGGCCACCGTTCCTGTCCAGGACCGGGTGGCCCGGAGTGGCCGGCTGCCTGCTGAAATTCTGCATGGATCAGCATACCGCCGAGATGCAAGGTGCTCCCACAGGCAACAGTGGCTGGTTTGACAGTGCCAAGTGCCTCCTGCAAACTGACATCAGGAACCTGGCCTGGTGACTTTTGTTTCTCTGGGGAAAGGCCATCATTCTTGTTCGAGGCCTGCAGGCCCGGATTGGCTGGCTGCCTGCTGAAATTCCGCACAGTTGAGGATACCTCCCAGATGCAAGGTGCTCATACAGGCAACTGTGGCTGGTTTGACAGTGCCAAGTGCCTCCTGCAAACTGACATCAGGAACCTGGCCTGGTGACTTTTGTTTCTCTGGGGAAAGGCCATGGTTCATGTCCAGGACCTGGTGGCCCGTAGTGGCCGGCCACCTGCTGAAATTCCTCAGGGATCAGGATACCTCCCAGACTGAAAGTACTGCCACAGGCAACTGTGGTTGGTTTGACAGTGCCAAGTGCCTCCTGCAAACTGACATCAGGAACCTGGCCTGGTGACTTTTGTTTCTCTGGGGAAAGGCCATGATTAATGTCCAGTGCCCGGTGACCTGGAGTGGCCGGCTGCCTGCTGAAATTCCGCACAGTTGAGGATACCTCCCAGATGCAAGGTGCCCCCAAAGGCAACTGCGTCTGGTTTGACAGTGCCAAGTGCCTCCTGCAAACTGACATGAGGAACCTGGCCTGGTGACTTTTGTTTCTCTGGGGAAAAGCCATGGTTCATGTCCAGGGCCTGGTGGCCCAGAGTGGCCGGCTGCCTGCTGAAATTCCGCATGGTTGAGGATGCCTCCCAGATGCAAGGTGCCCACACAGGCACCTGTGGCTGGTTTGACAGTGCCAAGTGCCTCCTGCAAACTGGCATCAGGAACCTGGCCTGGTGACTTTTCTTTCTCTGGGGAAAGGCCAGGATTCATGTCCAGGACCGGGTGGCCCGGAGTGGCCGGCTGCCTGCTGAAATTCCTCATGGATCAGGATACCGCCGAGATGAAAGGTGCTCCCACAGGCAACTGTGGCTGGTTTGACAGTGCCAAGTGCCTCCTGCAAACTGATATCAGGAACCTGGCCTGGTGACTTTTGTTTCTCTGGGGAAAGGCCATCGTTCCTCTCTAGGTCCAGGTGGCCCGGAGTGGCCGGCTGCCTGCTGAAATTCCTCATGGATCAGGATGCCTCCCACATGAAGGGTGACCCCACAGGCAACTGTGGCTGGTTTGACAGTGCCAAGTGCCACCTGCAAACTGACATCAGGAACCTGGCCTGGTGACTTTTGTTTCTCTGGGGAAAGGCCATGGTTCATGTCCAGGGCCTGGCGGCCCGGAGTTGTCCCCTGCCTTCTGAAATTCCGCACGGATCAGGATACCTCCCAGACCGAAAGTACCACCACAGGCAACTGTGTCTGGTTTGACAGTGCCAAGTGCCTCCTGCAAACTGACATCAGGAACCTGGCCTGGTGACTTTTGTTTCTCAGGGGATAGGCCACCGTTCATATGAAGGACTGGGTGGCCCAGAGTACCCGCCTGCCTGCTGACATTCCGAACGGATCAGAATACCGCCTAGATGCAAGGTGTCGCCACTGGCAACTGTGGCTGGTTTGACATTGCCAAGTGCCTCCTGCAAACTGACATCAGGAACCTGGCCTGGTGACTTTTGTTTCTCTTTGGAAAAGGCCATTGTACGTGTCCAGGGCCAGGTGGCCCGGATTGGCTGGCTGCCTGCTGAAATTCCGCACAGATGAGGATATCGCCTAGATACAAGGTGCTCCCACAGGCAACTGCGGCTGGTTTGACAGTACGAAGTGCCTCCTGCAAACTGACATGAGGTACCTGGCATGGTGAGTTTTGTTTCTCTGGGGAAAGGCCATGGTTCATGTCCAGGACCTGGTGGCCCG
This sequence comes from Passer domesticus, assembly GCF_036417665.1. Classification (NCBI taxonomy): domain Eukaryota; kingdom Metazoa; phylum Chordata; class Aves; order Passeriformes; family Passeridae; genus Passer; species Passer domesticus. The sequence continues at coordinate 11,708,120 of NC_087481.1, read as the reverse complement.
TAGTGGCCGGCCACCTGCTGAAATTCCTCAGGGATCAGGATACCTCCCAGACCGAAAGTACCGCCACAGGCAACTGTGGTTGGTTTGACAGTGCCAAGTGCCTCCTGCAAACTGACATCAGGAACCTGGCCTGGTGACTTTTCTTTCTCTGGGGAAAGGCCAGGATTAATGTCCAGGGCAAGGTGGCCCGGAGTGGCCGGCTGCCTGCTGAAATTCCTCAGGGATCAGTATACCTCCCAGATGAAAAGTGTCCCCACAGGCAACTGTGGCTGGTTTGACAGTGCCAAGTGCCTCCTGCAAACTGACATCAGGAACCTGGCCTGGTGACTTTTGTTTCTCTGGGGAAAAGCCATGGTTCGTGTCCAGTGCCCGGTGACCCAGAGTGGCCGGCTGCCTGCTGAAATTCCGCATGGTTGAGGATACCTCCCAGATGCAAGGTGCCCCCACAGGCAACTGCGTCTGGTTTGACAGTGCCAAGTGCCTCCTGCAAACTGACATCAGGAACCTGGCCTGGTGACTTTTGTTTCTCGGGGGAAAAGCCATGGTTCATGTCCAGGGCCTGGCGGCCCAGCTGCCTGCTGAAATTCCGCATGGTTGAGGATGCCTCCCAGATGCAAGGTGCCCACACAGACACCTGTGGCTGGTATGACAGTGCCAAGTGTCTCCTGCAAACTGGCATCAGGAACCTGGCCTAGTGACTTTTCTTTCTCTGGGGAAAGGCCACCGTTCCTGTCCAGGACCGGGTGGCCCGGAGTGGCCGGCTGCCTGCTGAAATTCTGCATGGATCAGCATACCGCCGAGATGCAAGGTGCTCCCACAGGCAACAGTGGCTGGTTTGACAGTGCCAAGTGCCTCCTGCAAACTGACATCAGGAACCTGGCCTGGTGACTTTTGTTTCTCTGGGGAAAGGCCATCATTCTTGTTCGAGGCCTGCAGGCCCGGATTGGCTGGCTGCCTGCTGAAATTCCGCACAGTTGAGGATACCTCCCAGATGCAAGGTGCTCATACAGGCAACTGTGGCTGGTTTGACAGTGCCAAGTGCCTCCTGCAAACTGACATCAGGAACCTGGCCTGGCGACTTTTGTTTCTCTGGGGAAAGGCCATGATTAATGTCCAGTGCCCGGTGACCTGGAGTGGCCGGCTGCCTGCTGAAATTCCGCACAGTTGAGGATACCTCCCAGATGCAAGGTGCCCCCAAAGGCAACTGCGTCTGGTTTGACAGTGCCAAGTGCCTCCTGCAAACTGACATGAGGAACCTGGCCTGGTGACTTTTGTTTCTCTGGGGAAAGGCCAGGATTCATTTCCAGGACCGGGTGGCCCGGAGTGGCCGGCTGCCTGCTGAAATTCTGCATGGATCAGGATACCGCCGAGATGAAAGGTGCTCCCACAGGCAACTGTGGCTGGTTTGACAGTGCCAAGTGCCTCCTGCAAACTGACATCAGGAACCTGGCCTGGTGACTTTTGTTTCTCTGGGGAAAGGCCATCGTTCCTCTCTAGGTCCAGGTGGCCCGGAGTGACGGGCTGCCTGCTGAAATTCCTCATGGATCAGGCTGCCTCCCACATGAAGGGTGACCCCACAGGCAACTGTGGCTGGTTTGACAGTGCCAAGTGCCACCTGCAAACTGACATCAGGAACCTGGCCTGGTGAGTTTTGTTTCTCTGGGGAAAGGCCATGGTTCATGTCCAGGGCCTGGTGGCCCGGAGTTGTCCCCTGCCTTCTGATATTCCGCACGGATCAGGATACCTCCCAGACCGAAAGTACCACCACAGGCAACTGTGTCTGGTTTGACAGTGCCAAGTGCCTCCTGCAAACTGACATCAGGAACCTGGCCTGGTGACTTTTGTTTCTCTTTGGATAGGCCACCGTTCATATGAAGGACTGGGTGGCCCAGAGTGCCCGGCTGCCTGCTGACATTCCGAACGGATCAGAATACCTCCCAGATGAAAAGTGTCCCCACAGGCAAATGCGTCTGGTTTGACAGTGCCAAGTGCCTCCTGCAAACTGACATCAGGAACCTGGCCTGGTGACTTTTGTTTCTCTTTGGAAAAGGCCATTGTACGTGTCCAGGGCCAGGTGGCCCGGATTGGCTGGCTGCCTGCTGAAATTCCGCACAGATGAGGATATGGCCTAGATACAAGGTGCTCCCACAGGCAACTGTGGTTGGTTTGACAGTGCCAAGTGCCTCCTGCAAACTGACATCAGGAACCTGGCCTGGTGACTTTTGTTTCTCTGGGGAAAGGCCATCGTTCCTCTCTAGGTCCAGGTGGCCCGGAGTGACGGGCTGCCTGCTGAAATTCCTCATGGATCAGGCTGCCTCCCACATGAAGGGTGACCCCACAGGCAACTGTGGCTGGTTTGACAGTGCCAAGTGCCACCTGCGAACTGACATCAGGAACCTGGCCTGGTGAGTTTTGTTTCTCTGGGGAAAGGCCATGGTTCATGTCCAGGGCCTGGTGGCCCGGAGTTGTCCCCTGCCTTCTGATATTCCGCACGGATCAGGATACCTCCCAGACCGAAAGTACCACCACAGGCAACTGTGTCTGGTTTGACAGTGCCAAGTGCCTCCTGCAAACTGACATCAGGAACCTGGCCTGGTGACTTTTGTTTCTCAGGGGATAGGCCACCGTTCATATGAAGGACTGGGTGGCCCAGAGTGCCCGGCTGCCTGCTGACATTCCGAACGGATCAGAATACCTCCCAGATGAAAAGTGTCCCCACAGGCAAATGCGTCTGGTTTGACAGTGCCAAGTGCCTCCTGCAAACTGACATCAGGAACCTGGCCTGGTGACTTTTGTTTCTCTTTGGAAAAGGCCATTGTACGTGTCCAGGGCCAGGTGGCCCGGATTGGCTGGCTGCCTGCTGAAATTCCCCACAGATGAGGATATGGCCTAGATACAAGGTGCTCCCACAGGCAACTGCGGCTGGTTTGACAGTACGAAGTGCCTCCTGCAAACTGACATGAGGTACCTGGCATGGTGAGTTTTGTTTCTCTGGGGAAAGGCCATGGTTCATGTCCAGGACCTGGTGGCCCGTAGTGGCCGGCCACCTGCTGAAATTCCTCAGGGATCAGGATACCTCCCAGACCGAAAGTACCGCCACAGGCAACTGTGGTTGGTTTGACAGTGCCAAGTGCCTCCTGCAAACTGACATCAGGAACCTGGCCTGGTGACTTTTGTTTCTCTGGGGAAAGGCCATGATTAATGTCCAGGGCAAGGTGGCCCGGAGTGGCCGGCTGCCTGCTGAAATTCCTCAGGGATCAGTATACCTCCCATATGAAAAGTGTCCCCACAGGCAACTGTGGCTGGTTTGACAGTGCCAAGTGCCTCCTGCAAACTGACATCAGGAACCTGGCCTGGTGACTTTTGTTTCTCTGGGGAAAGGCCATGGTTCGTGTCCAGTGCCCGGTGACCCAGAGTGGCCGGCTGCCTGCTGAAATTCCGCACGGTTGAGGATACCTCCCAGATGCAAGGTGCCCACACAGGCACCTGTGACTGGTTTGACAGTGCCAAGTGCCTCCTGCAAACTGGCATCAGGAACCTGGCCTAGTGACTTTTCTTTCTCTGGGGAAAGGCCACCGTTCCTGTCCAGGACCGGGTGGCCCGGAGTGGCCGGCTGCCTGCTGAAATTCTGCATGGATCAGCATACCGCCGAGATGCAAGGTGCTCCCACAGGCAACAGTGGCTGGTTTGACAGTGCCAAGTGTCTCCTGCAAACTGATATCGGGAACCTGGCCTGGTGACTTTTGTTTCTCTGGGGAAAGGCCATCGTTCATGTCCAGGGCCTGGTGGCCCAGAGTGGCCGGCTGCCTGCTGAAATTCCTCATGGATCAGGCTGCCTCCCACATGAAATGTGCCCCCACAGGCAACTGTGGCTGGTTTGACAGTGCCAAGTGCCTCCTGCAAACTGACATCAGGAACCTGGCCTGGTGACTTTTGTTTCTCTGGGGAAAGGCTATGGTTCATGTCCAGGACCTGGTGGCCCGTAGAGGCCGGCCACCTGCTGAAATTCCTCAGGGATCAGGATACCTCCCAGACCGAAAGTACCGCCACAGGCAACTGTGTTGGGTTTGACAGTGCCAAGTGCCTCCTGCAAACTGACATCAGGAACCTGGCCTGGTGACTTTTGTTTCTCTGGGGAAAGGCCATGATTAATGTCCAGGGCAAGGTGGCCCGGAGTGGCCGGCTGCCTGCTGAAATTCCGCATGGATCAGTATACCTCCCAGATGAAAAGTGTCCCCACAGGCAAATGTGGCTGGTTTGACAGTGCCAAGTGTCTCCTGCAAACTGATATCGGGAACCTGGCCTGGTGACTTTTGTTTCTCTGGGGAAAGGCCATCGTTCGTGCCCAGTGCCCGCTGGCCCGGGGTGGCTGGCTGCCTGCTGAAATTCCGCACTGTTGAGGATACCTCCCAGATGCAAGGTGCCCCCACAGTCAATGTGTCTGGTTTGACAGTGCCAAGTGCCTCCTGCAAACTGACATCAGGAACCTGGCCTGGTGACTTTTGTTTCTCTGGGGAAAGGCCATCGTTCGTGCCCAGTGCCCGCTGGCCCGGAGTGGCCGGCTGCCTGCTGAAATTCCTCATGGATCAGGCTGCCTCCCACATGAAAGGTGCCCCCACAGGCAACTGTGGCTGGTTTGACAGTGCCAAGTGCCTCCTGCAAACTGACATCAGGAACCTGGCCTGGTGACTTTTGTTTCTCTGGGGAAAGGCTATGATTAATGTCCAGGGCAAGGTGGCCCGGAGTGGCCGGCTGCCTGCTGAAATTCCGCATGGATCAGTATACCTCCCAGATGAAAAGTGTCCCCACAGGCAAATGTGGCTGGTTTGACAGTGCCAAGTGCCTCCTGCAAACTGACATCAGGAACCTGGCCTGGTGACTTTTGTTTCTCTGGGGAAAGGCCATGGTTCGTGTCCAGTGCCCGGTGACCTTGAGTGGCCGGCTGCCTGCTGAAATTCCGCACGGTTGAGGATACTCCCCCGATGCAAGGTGCCCCCACAGGCAACTGCGTCTGGTTTGACAGTGCCAAGTGCCTCCTGCAAACTGACATAAGGAAACTGGCCTGGTGACTTTTGTTTCTCTGGGGAAAAGCCATGGTTCATGTCCAGGGCCTGGCGGCCCGGACTGCCCAGCTGCCTGCTGAAATTCCGCATGGTTGAGGATGCCTCCCAGATGCAAGGTGCCCACACAGGCACCTGTGGCTGGTTTGACAGTGCCAAGTGCCTCCTGCAAACTGACATCAGGAACCTGGCCTGGCGACTTTTGTTTCTCTGGGGAAAGGCCATGATTAATGTCCAGTGCCCGGTGACCTGGAGTGGCCGGCTGCCTGCTGAAATTCCGCACAGTTGAGGATACCTCCCAGATGCAAGGTGCCCCCACAGGCAACTGCGTCTGGTTTGACAGTGCCAAGTGCCTCCTGCAAACTGACATGAGGAACCTGGCCTGGTGACTTTTGTTTCTCTGGGGAAAGGCCAGGATTCATTTCCAGGACCGGGTGGCCCGGAGTGGCCGGCTGCCTGCTGAAATTCTGCATGGATCAGGATACCGCCGAGATGAAAGGTGCTCCCACAGGCAACTGTGGCTGGTTTGACAGTGCCAAGTGCCTCCTGCAAACTGACATCAGGAACCTGGCCTGGTGACTTTTGTTTCTCTGGGGAAAGGCCATCGTTCCTCTCTAGGTCCAGGTGGCCCGGAGTGACGGGCTGCCTGCTGAAATTCCTCATGGATCAGGCTGCCTCCCACATGAAGGGTGACCCCACAGGCAACTGTGGCTGGTTTGACAGTGCCAAGTGCCACCTGCAAACTGACATCAGGAACCTGGCCTGGTGAGTTTTGTTTCTCTGGGGAAAGGCCATGGTTCATGTCCAGGGCCTGGTGGCCCGGAGTTGTCCCCTGCCTTCTGATATTCCGCACGGATCAGGATACCTCCCAGACCGAAAGTACCACCACAGGCAACTGTGTCTGGTTTGACAGTGCCAAGTGCCTCCTGCAAACTGACATCAGGAACCTGGCCTGGTGACTTTTGTTTCTCTTTGGATAGGCCACCGTTCATATGAAGGACTGGGTGGCCCAGAGTGCCCGGCTGCCTGCTGACATTCCGAACGGATCAGAATACCTCCCAGATGAAAAGTGTCCCCACAGGCAAATGCGTCTGGTTTGACAGTGCCAAGTGCCTCCTGCAAACTGACATCAGGAACCTGGCCTGGTGACTTTTGTTTCTCTTTGGAAAAGGCCATTGTACGTGTCCAGGGCCAGGTGGCCCGGATTGGCTGGCTGCCTGCTGAAATTCCGCACAGATGAGGATATGGCCTAGATACAAGGTGCTCCCACAGGCAACTGTGGTTGGTTTGACAGTGCCAAGTGCCTCCTGCAAACTGACATCAGGAACCTGGCCTGGTGACTTTTGTTTCTCTGGGGAAAGGCCATCGTTCCTCTCTAGGTCCAGGTGGCCCGGAGTGACGGGCTGCCTGCTGAAATTCCTCATGGATCAGGCTGCCTCCCACATGAAGGGTGACCCCACAGGCAACTGTGGCTGGTTTGACAGTGCCAAGTGCCACCTGCAAACTGACATCAGGAACCTGGCCTGGTGAGTTTTGTTTCTCTGGGGAAAGGCCATGGTTCATGTCCAGGGCCTGGTGGCCCGGAGTTGTCCCCTGCCTTCTGATATTCCGCACGGATCAGGATACCTCCCAGACCGAAAGTACCACCACAGGCAACTGTGTCTGGTTTGACAGTGCCAAGTGCCTCCTGCAAACTGACATCAGGAACCTGGCCTGGTGACTTTTGTTTCTCTTTGGATAGGCCACCGTTCATATGAAGGACTGGGTGGCCCAGAGTGCCCGGCTGCCTGCTGACATTCCGAACGGATCAGAATACCTCCCAGATGAAAAGTGTCCCCACAGGCAAATGCGTCTGGTTTGACAGTGCCAAGTGCCTCCTGCAAACTGACATCAGGAACCTGGCCTGGTGACTTTTGTTTCTCTTTGGAAAAGGCCATTGTACGTGTCCAGGGCCAGGTGGCCCGGATTGGCTGGCTGCCTGCTGAAATTCCGCACAGATGAGGATATGGCCTAGATACAAGGTGCTCCCACAGGCAACTGCGGCTGGTTTGACAGTACGAAGTGCCTCCTGCAAACTGACATGAGGTACCTGGCATGGTGAGTTTTGTTTCTCTGGGGAAAGGCCATGGTTCATGTCCAGGACCTGGTGGCCCGTAGTGGCCGGCCACCTGCTGAAATTCCTCAGGGATCAGGATACCTCCCAGACCGAAAGTACCGCCACAGGCAACTGTGGTTGGTTTGACAGTGCCAAGTGCCTCCTGCAAACTGACATCAGGAACCTGGCCTGGTGACTTTTGTTTCTCTGGGGAAAGGCCATGATTAATGTCCAGGGCAAGGTGGCCCGGAGTGGCCGGCTGCCTGCTGAAATTCCTCAGGGATCAGTATACCTCCCATATGAAAAGTGTCCCCACAGGCAACTGTGGCTGGTTTGACAGTGCCAAGTGCCTCCTGCAAACTGACATCAGGAACCTGGCCTGGTGACTTTTGTTTCTCTGGGGAAAGGCCATGGTTCGTGTCCAGTGCCCGGTGACCCAGAGTGGCCGGCTGCCTGCTGAAATTCCGCACGGTTGAGGATACCTCCCAGATGCAAGGTGCCCACACAGGCACCTGTGACTGGTTTGACAGTGCCAAGTGCCTCCTGCAAACTGGCATCAGGAACCTGGCCTAGTGACTTTTCTTTCTCTGGGGAAAGGCCACCGTTCCTGTCCAGGACCGGGTGGCCCGGAGTGGCCGGCTGCCTGCTGAAATTCTGCATGGATCAGCATACCGCCGAGATGCAAGGTGCTCCCACAGGCAACAGTGGCTGGTTTGACAGTGCCAAGTGCCTCCTGCAAACTGACATCAGGAACCTGGCCTGGTGAGTTTTGTTTCTCTGGGGAAAGGCCATCATTCTTGTTCGAGGCCTGCAGGCCCGGATTGGCTGGCTGCCTGCTGAAATTCCGCACAGTTGAGGATACCTCCCAGATGCAAGGTGCTCATACAGGCAACTGTGGCTGGTTTGACAGTGCCAAGTGCCTCCTGCAAACTGATATCAGGAACCTGGCCTGGTGACTTTTGTTTCTCTTTGGATAGGCCACCGTTCATATCCAGGACTGGGTGGCCCGGATTGGCCGGCTGCCTGCTGAAATTCCGAACGGATCCGCATACCGCCTAGATGCAAGGTGCTCCCACAGGCAACAGTGGCTGGTTTGACAGTGCCAAGTGTCTCCTGCAAACTGATATCGGGAACCTGGCCTGGTGACTTTTGTTTCTCTGGGGAAAGGCCATCATTCTTGTTCGAGGCCTGCAGGCCCGGATTGGCTGGCTGCCTGCTGAAATTCCGCACGGTTGAGGATACCTCCCAGATGCAAGGTGCCCCCACAGGCAACTGCGTCTGGTTTGACAGTGCCAAGTGCCTCCTGCAAACTGACATAAGGAACCTGGCCTGGTGACTTTTGTTTCTCTGGGGAAAAGCCATGGTTCATGTCCAGGGCCTGGCGGCCCGGACTGCCCGGCTGCCTGCTGAAATTCCGCATGGTTGAGGATGCCTCCCAGATGCAAGGTGCCCACACAGGCACCTGTGGCTGGTTTGACAGTGCCAAGTGCCTCCTGCAAACTGGCATCAGGAACCTGGCCTAGTGACTTTTCTTTCTCTGGGGAAAGGCCACCGTTCCTGTCCAGGACCGTGTGGCCCGGAGTGGCCGGCTGCCTGCTGAAATTCTGCATGGATCAGCATACCTCCGAGATGCAAGGTGCTCCCACAGGCAGCAGTGGCTGGTTTGACAGTGCCAAGTGCCTCCTGCAAACTGACATCAGGAACCTGGCCTGGTGAGTTTTGTTTCTCTGGGGAAAGGCCATCATTCTTGTTCGAGGCCTGCAGGCCCGGATTGGCTGGCTGCCTGCTGAAATTCCGCACTGTTGAGGATACCTCCCAGATGCAAGGTGCCCCCACAGTCAATGTGTCTGGTTTGACAGTGCCAAGTGCCTCCTGCAAACTGACATCAGGAAGCTGGCCTGGTGACTTTTGTTTCTCTTTGGATAGGCCACCGTTCATATCCAGGACTGGGTGGCCCGGATTGGCCGGCTGCCTGCTGAAATTCTGAACGTATCCGCATACCGCCTAGATGCAAGGTGCTCCCACAGGCAACAGTGGCTGGTTTGACAGTGCCAAGTGTCTCCTGCAAACTGATATCGGGAACCTGGCCTGGTGACTTTTGTTTCTCTGGGGAAAGGCCATCATTCTTGTTCGAGGCCTGCAGGCCCGGATTGGCCGGCTGCCTGCTGAAATTCCGCACGGTTGAGGATACCACCCAGATGCAAGGTGCTCCCACAGGCAACTGTGTCTGGTTTGACAGGGCCAAGTGCCTCCTGCAAACTGACATCAGGAACCTGGCCTGGTGACTTTTGTTTCTCTGGGGAAAGGCCATGGTTCGTGTCCAGTGCCCAGTGACCCAGTGTGGCCGGCTGCCTGCTGAAATTCCGCACGGTTGAGGATACCTCCCAGATGCAAGGTGCCCCCACAGGCAACTGCGTCTGGTTTGACAGTGCCAAGTGCCTCCTGCAAACTGACATAAGGAACCTGGCCTGGTGACTTTTGTTTCTCTGGGGAAAAGCCATGGTTCATGTCCAGGGCCTGGTGGCCCGGACTGCCCAGCTGCCTGCTGAAATTCCGCATGGTTGAGGATGCCTCCCAGATGCAAGGTGCCCACACAGGCACCTGTGGCTGGTTTGACAGTGCCAAGTGCCTCCTGCAAACTGGCATCAGGAACCTGGCCTAGTGACTTTTCTTTCTCTGGGGAAAGGCCACCGTTCCTGTCCTGGACCGGGTGGCCCGGAGTGGCCGGCTGCCTGCTGAAATTCCTCATGGATCAGCATACCGCCGAGATGCAAGGTGCTCCCACAGGCAACAGTGGCTGGTTTGACAGTGCCAAGTGCCTCCTGCAAACTGACATCAGGAACCTGGCCTGGTGACTTTTGTTTCTCTGGGGAAAGGCCATCATTCTTGTTCGAGGCCTGCAGGCCCGGATTGGCTGGCTGCCTGCTGAAATTCCGCACAGTTGAGGATACCTCCCAGATGCAAGGTGCTCATACAGGCAACTGTGGCTGGTTTGACAGTGCCAAGTGCCTCCTGCAAACTGACATCAGGAACCTGGCCTGGTGACTTTTGTTTCTCTTTGGATAGGCCACCGTTCATATCCAGGACTGGGTGGCCCGGATTGGCCGGCTGCCTGCTGAAATTCCGAACGGATCCGCATACCGCCTAGATGCAAGGTGCTCCCACAGGCAACAGTGGCTGGTTTGACAGTGCCAAGTGTCTCCTGCAAACTGATATCGGGAACCTGGCCTGGTGACTTTTGTTTCTCTGGGGAAAGGCCATGGTTCGTGTCCAGTGCCCGGTGACCTGGAGTGGCCGGCTGCCTGCTGAAATTCCGCACGGTTGAGGATACCTCCCAGATGCAAGGTGCCCCCACAGGCAACTGCGTCTGGTTTGACAGTGCCAAGTGCCTCCTGCAAACTGACATCAGGAACCTGGCCTGGTGACTTTTGTTCCTCTGGGGAAAAGCCATGGTTCATGTCCAGGGCCTGGCGGCCCGGACTGCCCAGCTGCCTGCTGAAATTCCGCATGGTTGAGGATGCCTCCCAGATGCAAGGTGCCCACACAGGCACCTGTGGCTGGTTTGACAGTGCCAAGTGCCTCCTGCAAACTGGCATCAGGAACCTGGCCTGGTGACTTTTCTTTCTCTGGGGAAAGGCCACCGTTCCTGTCCAGGACCGTGTGGCCCGGAGTGGCCGGCTGCCTGCTGAAATTCTGCATGGATCAGGATACCGCCGAGATGAAAGGTGCTCCCACAGGCAACAGTGGCTGGTTTGACAGTGCCAAGTGCCTCCTGCAAACTGACATCAGGAACCTGGCCTGGTGAGTTTTGTTTCTCTGGGGAAAGGCCATCATTCTTGTTCGAGGCCTGCAGGCCCGGATTGGCTGGCTGCCTGCTGAAATTCCGCACAGTTGAGGATACCTCCCAGATGCAAGGTGCTCATACAGGCAACTGTGGCTGGTTTGACAGTGCCAAGTGCCTCCTGCAAACTGACATCAGGAACCTGGCCTGGTGACTTTTGTTTCTCTTTGGATAGGCCACCGTTCATATCCAGGACTGGGTGGCCCGGATTGCCCGGCTGCCTGCTGAAATTCCGAACGGATCCGCATACCGCCTAGATGCAAGGTGCTCCCACAGGCAACTGCGTCTGGTTTGACAGTGCCAAGTGCCTCCTGCAAACTGCCATAAGGAACCTGGCCTGGTGACTTTTGTTTCTCTGGGGAAAGGCCATCGTTCCTCTCTAGGGCCTGGTGGCCCGGAGTGACCTGCTGCCTGCTGAAATTCCTCATGGATCAGGATGCCTCCCACATGAAGGGTGACCCCACAGGCAACTGTGGCTGGTTTGACAGTGCCAAGTGCCACCTGCAAACTGACATCAGGAACCTGGCCTGGTGACTTTTGTTTCTCTGGGGAAAGGCCATGGTTCATGTCCAGGGCGTGGTGGCCCAGAGTGGCCGGCTGCCTGCTGAAATTCCTCATGGATCAGGCTGCCTCCCACATGAAATATGCCCCCACAGGCAACTGTGGCTGGTTTGACAGTGCCAAGTGTCTCCTGCAAACTGACATCAGGAACCTGGCCTGGTGACTTTTGTTTCTCTGGGGAAAGGCCATGGTTCATGTCCAGGACCTGGTGGCCCGTAGTGGCCGGCCACCTGCTGAAATTCCTCAGGGATCAGGCTACCTCCCAGACTGAAAGTACAGCCACAGGCAACTGTGGTTGGTTTGACAGTGCCAAGTGCCTCCTGCAAACTGACATCAGGAACCTGGCCTGGTGACTTTTGTTTCTCTGGGGAAAGGCCATGATTAATGTCCAGTGCCCGGTGACCTGGAGTGGCCGGCTGCCTGCTGAAATTCCGCACAGTTGAGGATACCTCCCAGATGCAAGGTGCCCCCAAAGGCAACTGCGTCTGGTTTGACAGTGCCAAGTGCCTCCTGCAAACTGACATCAGGAACCTGGCCTGGTGACTTTTCTTTCTCTGGGGAAAGGCCAGGATTCATTTCCAGGACCGGGTGGCCCGGAGTGGCCGGCTGCCTGCTGAAATTCTGCATGGATCAGGATACCGCCGAGATGAAAGGTGCTCCCACAGGCAACTGTGGCTGGTTTGACAGTGCCAAGTGCCTCCTGCAAACTGACATCAGGAACCTGGCCTGGTGACTTTTGTTTCTCTGGGGAAAGGCCATCGTTCCTCTCTAGGTCCAGGTGGCCTGGGGTGACGGGCTGCCTGCTGAAATTCCTCATGGATCAGGATGCCTCCCACATGAAGGGTGACCCCACAGGCAACTGTGGCTGGTTTGACAGTGCCAAGTGCCACCTGCAAACTGACATCAGGAACCTGGCCTGGTGACTTTTGTTTCTCTGGGGAAAGGCCATGGTTCATGTCCAGGACCTCGTGGCCCGTAGTGGCCGGCCACCTGCTGAAATTCCTCAGGGATCAGGATACCTCCCAGACTGAAAGTACTGCCACAGGCAACTGTGGTTGGTTTGACAGTGCCAAGTGCCTCCTGCAAACTGACATCAGGAACCTGGCCTGGTGACTTTTCTTTCTCTGGGGAATGGCCAGGATTCATTTTCAGGACCGGGTGGCCCGGAGTGGCCGGCTGCCTGCTGAAATTCTGCATGGATCAGGATACCGCCGAGATGCAAGGTGCTCCCACAGGCAACTGTGGCTGGTTTGACAGTGCCAAGTGCCTCCTGCAAACTGACATCAGGAACCTGGCCTGGTGACTTTTGTTTCTCTGGGGAAAGGCCATCGTTCCTCTCTAGGTCCAGGTGGCCCGGAGTGACGGGCTGCCTGCTGAAATTCCTCATGGATCAGGATGCCTCCCACATGAAGGGTGACCCCACAGGCAACTGTGGCTGGTTTGACAGTGCCAAGTGCCACCTGCAAACTGACATCAGGAACCTGGCCTGGTGACTTTTGTTTCTCTGGGGAAAGGCCATGGTTCCTGTCCAGGGCCTGGTGGCCCGGAGTTGTCCCCTGCCTTCTGATATTCCGCACGGATCAGGATACCTCCCAGACCGAAAGTACCACCACAGGCAACTGTGTCTGGTTTGACAGTGCCAAGTGCCTCCTGCAAACTGACATCAGGAACCTGGCCTGGTGACTTTTGTTTCTCTTTGGATAGGCCACCGTTCATATGAAGGACTGGGTGGCCCAGAGTGCCCGGCTGCCTGCTGACATTCCGAACGGATCAGAATACCGCCTAGATGCATGGTGCCGCCACTGGCAACTGTGGCTGGTTTGACAGGGCCAAGTGCCTCCTGCAAACTGACATCAGGAACCTGGCCTGGTGACTTTTGTTTCTCTGGGGAAAGGCCATCGTTCCTCTCTAGGTCCAGGTGGCCTGGGGTGACGGGCTGCCTGCTGAAATTCCTCATGGATCAGGATGCCTCCCACATGAAGGGTGACCCCACAGGCAACTGTGGCTGGTTTGACAGTGCCAAGTGCCACCTGCAAACTGACATCAGGAACCTGGCCTGGTGACTTTTGTTTCTCTGGGGAAAGGCCATGGTTCATGTCCAGGACCTCGTGGCCCGTAGTGGCCGGCCACCTGCTGAAATTCCTCAGGGATCAGGATACCTCCCAGACTGAAAGTACTGCCACAGGCAACTGTGGTTGGTTTGACAGTGCCAAGTGCCTCCTGCAAACTGACATCAGGAACCTGGCCTGGTGACTTTTCTTTCTCTGGGGAATGGCCAGGATTCATTTTCAGGACCGGGTGGCCCGGAGTGGCCGGCTGCCTGCTGAAATTCTGCATGGATCAGGATACCGCCGAGATGCAAGGTGCTCCCACAGGCAACTGTGGCTGGTTTGACAGTGCCAAGTGCCTCCTGCAAACTGACATCAGGAACCTGGCCTGGTGACTTTTGTTTCTCTGGGGAAAGGCCATCGTTCCTCTCTAGGTCCAGGTGGCCCGGAGTGACGGGCTGCCTGCTGAAATTCCTCATGGATCAGGATGCCTCCCACATGAAGGGTGACCCCACAGGCAACTGTGGCTGGTTTGACAGTGCCAAGTGCCACCTGCAAACTGACATCAGGAACCTGGCCTGGTGACTTTTGTTTCTCTGGGGAAAGGCCATGGTTCCTGTCCAGGGCCTGGTGGCCCGGAGTTGTCCCCTGCCTTCTGATATTCCGCACGGATCAGGATACCTCCCAGACCGAAAGTACCACCACAGGCAACTGTGTCTGGTTTGACAGTGCCAAGTGCCTCCTGCAAACTGACATCAGGAACCTGGCCTGGTGACTTTTGTTTCTCTTTGGATAGGCCACCGTTCATATGAAGGACTGGGTGGCCCAGAGTGCCCGGCTGCCTGCTGAAATTCCGAACGGATCAGAATACCGCCTAGATGCATGGTGCCGCCACTGGCAACTGTGGCTGGTTTGACAGGGCCAAGTGCCTCCTGCAAACTGACATCAGGAACCTGGCCTGGTGACTTTTGTTTCTCTTTGGAAAAGGCCATTGTACGTGTCCAGGGCCAGGTGGCCCGGATTGGCTGGCTGCCTGCTGAAATTCCGCGCAGTTGAGGATATCGCCTAGATACAAGGTGCTCCCACAGGCAACTGTGGCTGGTTTGACAGTGCCAAGTGCCTCCTGCAAACTGACATCAGGAACCTGGCCTGGTGACTTTTGTTTCTCTGGGGAAAGGCCATGGTTCATGTCCAGGACCTGGTGGCCCGGAGTGGCCGGCTGCCTGCTGAAATTCCTCATGGATCAGGCTGCCTCCCACATAAAATGTGCCCCCACAGGCAACTGTGGCTGGTTTGACAGTGCCAAGTGCCTCCTGCAAACTGACATCAGGAACCTGGCCTGGTGACTTTTGTTTCTCTGGGGAAAGGCCATGGTTCGTGTCCAGTGCCCGGTGACCGGGAGTGGCCAGCTGCCTGCTGAAATTCCGCACGGTTGAGGATACCTCCCAGATGCAAGGTGCCCCCACAGGAAACTGCATCTGGTTTGACAGTGCCAAGTGCCTCCTGCAAACTGACATAAGGAACCTGGCCTGGTGATTTTTGTTTCTCTGGGGAAAAGCCATGGTTCATGTCCAGGGCCTGGTGGCCCGGACTGCCCAGCTGCCTGCTGAAATTCCGCATGGTTGAGGATGCCTCCCAGATGCAAGGTGCTCCCAGAGGCACCTGTGGCTAGTTTGACAGTGCCAAGTGCCTCCTGCAAACTGGCATGAGGAACCTGGCCTAGTGACTTTTCTTTCTCTGGGGAAAGGCCACCGTTCCTTTCCAAGACCGGGTGGCCCGGAGTGGCTGGCTGCCTGCTGAAATTCTGCATGGATCAGCATACCGCCGAGATGCAAGGTGCTCCCACAGGCAACAGTGGCTGGTTTGACAGTGCCAAGTGCCTCCTGCAAACTGACATCAGGAACCTGGCCTGGTGACTTTTGTTTCTCTGGGGAAAAGCCATGGTTCATGTCCAGGGCCTGGTGGCCCGGACTGCCCGTCTGCCTGCTGAAATTCCGCACTGTTGAGGATACCTCCCAGATGCAAGGTGCTCATACAGGCAACTGTGGCTGGTTTGACAGTGCCAAGTGCCTCCTGCAAACTGAAATCAGGAACCTGGCCTGGTGACTGTTGTTTCTCTTTGGATAGGCCACCGTTCATGTCCAGGGCGTGGTGGCCCAGATTGGCCGGCTGCCTGCTGAAATTCCGAACGGATCCGCATACCGCCTAGATGCAAGGTGCTCCCACAGGCAACAGTGGCTGGTTTGACAGTGCCAAGTGTCTCCTGCAAACTGATATCGGGAACCTGGCCTGGTGACTTTTGTTTCTCTGGGGAAAGGCCATCATTCTTGTTCGAGGCTTGCAGGCCCGGATTGGCCGGCTGCCTGCTGAAATTCCGCACGGTTGAGGCTACCTCAGAGATGCAAGGTGCTCCCACAGGCAACTGTGTCTGGTTTGACAGGGCCAAGTGCCTCCTGCAAACTGACATCAGGAACCTGGCCTGGTGACTTTTGTTTCTCTGGGGAAAGGCCATCGTTCGTGCCCAGTGCCCGCTGGCCCAGAGTGGCCGGCTGCCTGCTGAAATTCCGCATGGATCAGGCTGCCTCCCACATGAAAGGTGCCCCCACAGGCACCTGTGGCTGGTTTGACAGTGCCAAGTGCCTCCTGCAAACTGACATCAGGAACCTGGCCTGGTGACTTTTGTTTCTCAGGGGAAAGTCCATCGTTCATGTCCAGGGCCTGGTGGCCCGGAGTGGCCGGCTGCCTGCTGAAATTCCTCATGGATCAGGCTGCCTCCCACATGAAATGTGCCCTCACAGGCAACTGTGGCTGGTTTGACAGTGCCAAGTGCCTCCTGCAAACTGACATCAGGAACCTGGCCTGGTGACTTTTGTTTCTCTGGGGAAAGGCTATGGTTCATGTCCAGGACCTGGTGGCCCGTAGTGGCCGGCCACCTGCTGAAATTCCTCAGGGATCAGGATACCTCCCAGACCGAAAGTACCGCCACAGGCAACTGTGTTGGGTTTGACAGTGCCAAGTGCCTCCTGCAAACTGACATCAGGAACCTGGCCTGGTGACTTTTGTTTCTCTGGGGAAAGGCCATGATTAATGTCCAGGGCAAGGTGGCCCGGAGTGGCCGGCTGCCTGCTGAAATTCCGCATGGATCAGTATACCTCCCAGATGAAAAGTGTCCCCACAGGCAAATGTGGCTGGTTAGACAGTGCCAAGTGCCTCCTGCAAACTGACATCAGGAACCTGGCCTGGTGACTTTTGTTTCTCTGGGGAAAGGCCATGGTTCGTGTCCAGTGCCCGGTGACCTGGAGTGGCCGGCTGCCTGCTGAAATTCCGCACGGTTGAGGATACCTCCCAGATGCAAGGTGCCCCCACAGGCAACTGCGTCTGGTTTGACAGTGCCAAGTGCCTCCTGCAAACTGACATCAGGAACCTGGCCTGGTGACTTTTGTTCCTCTGGGGAAAAGCCATGGTTCATGTCCAGGGCCTGGCGGCCCGGACTGCCCAGCTGCCTGCTGAAATTCCGCATGGTTGAGGATGCCTCCCAGATGCAAGGTGCCCACAGAGGCACCTGTGGCTGGTTTGACAGTGCCAAGTGCCTCCTGCAAACTGGCATCAGGAACCTGGCCTGGTGACTTTTCTTTCTCTGGGGAAAGGCCACCGTTCCTGTCCAGGACCGTGTGGCCCGGAGTGGCCGGCTGCCTGCTGAAATTCTGCATGGATCAGGATACCGCCGAGATGAAAGTGCTCCCACAGGCAACAGTGGCTGGTTTGACAGTGCCAAGTGCCTCCTGCAAACTGACATCAGGAACCTGGCCTGGTGAGTTTTGTTTCTCTGGGGAAAGGCCATCATTCTTGTTCGAGGCCTGCAGGCCCGGATTGGCTGGCTGCCTGCTGAAATTCCGCACAGTTGAGGATACCTCCCAGATGCAAGGTGCTCATACAGGCAACTGTGTCTGGTTTGACAGTGCCAAGTGCCTCCTGCAAACTGACATCAGGAACCTGGCCTGGTGACTTTTGTTTCTCTTTGGATAGGCCACCGTTCATATCCAGGACTGGGTGGCCCGGATTGCCCGGCTTCCTGCTGAAATTCCGAACGGATCCGCATACCGCCTAGATGCAAGGTGCTCCCACAGGCAACTGCGTCTGGTTTGACAGTGCCAAGTGCCTCCTGCAAACTGCCATAAGGAACCTGGCCTGGTGACTTTTGTTTCTCTGGGGAAAGGCCATCGTTCCTCTCTAGGGCCTGGTGGCCCGGAGTGACCTGCTGCCTGCTGAAATTCCTCATGGATCAGGATGCCTCCCACATGAAGGGTGACCCCACAGGCAACTGTGGCTGGTTTGACAGTGCCAAGTGCCACCTGCAAACTGACATCAGGAACCTGGCCTGGTGACTTTTGTTTCTCTGGGGAAAGGCCATGGTTCATGTCCAGGGCGTGGTGGCCCAGAGTGGCCGGCTGCCTGCTGAAATTCCTCATGGATCAGGCTGCCTCCCACATGAAATATGCCCCCACAGGCAACTGTGGCTGGTTTGACAGTGCCAAGTGTCTCCTGCAAACTGACATCAGGAACCTGGCCTGGTGACTTTTGTTTCTCTGGGGAAAGGCCATGGTTCATGTCCAGGACCTGGTGGCCCGTAGTGGCCGGCCACCTGCTGAAATTCCTCAGGGATCAGGCTACCTCCCAGACTGAAAGTACAGCCACAGGCAACTGTGGCTGGTTTGACAGTGCCAAGTGCCTCCTGCAAACTGACATCAGGAACCTGGCCTGGTGACTTTTGTTTCTCTGGGGAAAGGCCATGATTAATGTCCAGTGCCCGGTGACCTGGAGTGGCCGGCTGCCTGCTGAAATTCCGCACAGTTGAGGATACCTCCCAGATGCAAGGTGCCCCCAAAGGCAACTGCGTCTGGTTTGACAGTGCCAAGTGCCTCCTGCAAACTGACATCAGGAACCTGGCCTGGTGACTTTTCTTTCTCTGGGGAAAGGCCAGGATTCATTTCCAGGACCGGGTGGCCCGGAGTGGCCGGCTGCCTGCTGAAATTCTGCATGGATCAGGATACCGCCGAGATGAAAGGTGCTCCCACAGGCAACTGTGGCTGGTTTGACAGTGCCAAGTGCCTCCTGCAAACTGACATCAGGAACCTGGCCTGGTGACTTTTGTTTCTCTGGGGAAAGGCCATCGTTCCTCTCTAGGTCCAGGTGGCCTGGGGTGACGGGCTGCCTGCTGAAATTCCTCATGGATCAGGATGCCTCCCACATGAAGGGTGACCCCACAGGCAACTGTGGCTGGTTTGACAGTGCCAAGTGCCACCTGCAAACTGACATCAGGAACCTGGCCTGGTGAGTTTTGTTTCTCTGGGGAAAGGCCATGGTTCATGTCCAGGACCTCGTGGCCCGTAGTGGCCGGCCACCTGCTGAAATTCCTCAGGGATCAGGATACCTCCCAGACTGAAAGTACTGCCACAGGCAACTGTGGTTGGTTTGACAGTGCCAAGTGCCTCCTGCAAACTGACATCAGGAACCTGGCCTGGTGACTTTTCTTTCTCTGGGGAATGGCCAGGATTCATTTTCAGGACCGGGTGGCCCGGAGTGGCCGGCTGCCTGCTGAAATTCTGCATGGATCAGGATACCGCCGAGATGCAAGGTGCTCCCACAGGCAACTGTGGCTGGTTTGACAATGCCAAGTGCCTCCTGCAAACTGACATCAGGAACCTGGCCTGGTGACTTTTGTTTCTCTGGGGAAAGGCCATCGTTCCTCTCTAGGTCCAGGTGGCCCGGAGTGACGGGCGGCCTGCTGAAATTCCTCATGGATCAGGATGCCTCCCACATGAAGGGTGACCCCACAGGCAACTGTGGCTGGTTTGACAGTGCCAAGTGCCACCTGCAAACTGACATCAGGAACCTGGCCTGGTGACTTTTGTTTCTCTGGGGAAAGGCCATGGTTCATGTCCAGGGCCTGGTGGCCCGGAGTTGTCCCCTGCCTTCTGATATTCCGCACGGATCAGGATACCTCCCAGACCGAAAGTACCACCACAGGCAACTGTGTCTGGTTTGACAGTGCCAAGTGCCTCCTGCAAACTGACATCAGGAACCTGGCCTGGTGACTTTTGTTTCTCTTTGGATAGGCCACCGTTCATATGAAGGACTGGGTGGCCCAGAGTGCCCGGCTGCCTGCTGACATTCCGAACGGATCAGAATACCGCCTAGATGCATGGTGCCGCCACTGGCAACTGTGGCTGGTTTGACAGGGCCAAGTGCCTCCTGCAAACTGACATCAGGAACCTGGCCTGGTGACTTTTGTTTCTCTTTGGAAAAGGCCATTGTACGTGTCCAGGGCCAGGTGGCCCGGATTGGCTGGCTGCCTGCTGAAATTCCGCGCAGTTGAGGATATCGCCTAGATACAAGGTGCTCCCACAGGCAACTGTGGCTGGTTTGACAGTGCCAAGTGCCTCCTGCAAACTGACATCAGGAACCTGGCCTGGTGACTTTTGTTTCTCTGGGGAAAGGCCATGGTTCATGTCCAGGACCTGGTGGCCCGGAGTGGCCGGCTGCCTGCTGAAATTCCTCATGGATCAGGCTGCCTCCCACATAAAATGTGCCCCCACAGGCAACTGTGGCTGGTTTGACAGTGCCAAGTGCCTCCTGCAAACTGACATCAGGAACCTGGCCTGGTGACTTTTGTTTCTCTGGGGAAAGGCCATGGTTCGTGTCCAGTGCCCGGTGACCGGGAGTGGCCAGCTGCCTGCTGAAATTCCGCACGGTTGAGGATACCTCCCAGATGCAAGGTGCCCCCACAGGAAACTGCATCTGGTTTGACAGTGCCAAGTGCCTCCTGCAAACTGACATAAGGAACCTGGCCTGGTGATTTTTGTTTCTCTGGGGAAAAGCCATGGTTCATGTCCAGGGCCTGGTGGCCCGGACTGCCCAGCTGCCTGCTGAAATTCCGCATGGTTGAGGATGCCTCCCAGATGCAAGGTGCTCCCAGAGGCACCTGTGGCTAGTTTGACAGTGCCAAGTGCCTCCTGCAAACTGGCATCAGGAACCTGGCCTAGTGACTTTTCTTTCTCTGGGGAAAGGCCACCGTTCCTTTCCAAGACCGGGTGGCCCGGAGTGGCTGGCTGCCTGCTGAAATTCTGCATGGATCAGCATACCGCCGAGATGCAAGGTGCTCCCACAGGCAACAGTGGCTGGTTTGACAGTGCCAAGTGCCTCCTGCAAACTGACATCAGGAACCTGGCCTGGTGACTTTTGTTTCTCTGGGGAAAAGCCATGGTTCATGTCCAGGGCCTGGTGGCCCGGACTGCCCGTCTGCCTGCTGAAATTCCGCACTGTTGAGGATACCTCCCAGATGCAAGGTGCTCATACAGGCAACTGTGGCTGGTTTGACAGTGCCAAGTGCCTCCTGCAAACTGAAATCAGAAACCTGGCCTGGTGACTTTTGTTTCTCTTTGGATAGGCCACCGTTCATATCCAGGACTGGGTGGCCCGGATTGGCCGGCTGCCTGCTGAAATTCCGAACGGATCCGCATACCGCCTAGATGCAAGGTGCTCCCACAGGCAACAGTGGCTGGTTTGACAGTGCCAAGTGTCTCCTGCAAACTGATATCGGGAACCTGGCCTGGTGACTCTTGTTTCTCTGGGGAAAGGCCATCATTCTTGTTCGAGGCTTGCAGGCCCGGATTGGCCGGCTGCCTGCTGAAATTCCGCACGGTTGAGGCTACCTCAGAGATGCAAGGTGCTCCCACAGGCAACTGTGTCTGGTTTGACAGGGCCAAGTGCCTCCTGCAAACTGACATCAGGAACCTGGCCTGGTGACTTTTGTTTCTCTTTGGAAAAGGCCATTGTACGTGTCCAGGGCCAGGTGGCCCGGATTGGCTGGCTGCCTGCTGAAATTCCGCGCAGTTGAGGATATCGCCTAGATACAAGGTGCTGCCACAGGCAACTGTGGCTGGTTTGACAGTGCCAAGTGCCTCCTGCAAACTGACATCAAGAACCTGGCCTGGTGACTTTTGTTTCTCTGGGGAAAGGCCATCGTTCGTGCCCAGTGCCCGCAGGCCCGGGGTGGCTGGCTGCCTGCTGAAATTCCGCACGGTTGAGGATACCTCCCAGATGCAAGGTGACCCCACAGTCAATGTTGCTGGTTTGACAGTGCCAAGTGCCTCCTGCAAACTGACATCAGGAACCTGGCCTGGTGACTTTTGTTTCTCAGGGGAAAGGCCATCGTTCATGTCCAGGGCCTGGTGGCCCGGAGTGGCCGGCTGCCTGCTGAAATTCCTCATGGATCAGGCTGCCTCCCAGATGCAAAGTGCCCCCACAGGCAACTGTGGCTGGTTTGACAGTGCCAAGTGCCTCCTGCAAACTGACATCAGGAACCTGGCGTGGTGAGTTTTGTTTCTCTGGGGAAAGGCCATGGTTCATGTCCAGGACCTGGTGGCCCGTAGTGGCCGGCCACCTGCTGAAATTCCGCATGGATCAGTATACCTCCCAGATGAAAAGTGTCCCCACAGGCAACTGTGGCTGGTTTGACAGTGCCAAGTGCCTCCTGCAAACTGACATCAGGAACCTGGCCTGGTGACTTTTGTTTCTCTGGGGAAAAGCCACGGTTCGTGTCCAGTGCCCGGTGACCCAGAGTGGCCGGCTGCCTGCTGAAATTCCGCACGGTTGAGGATACCACCCAGATGCAAGGTGCCCCCACAGGCAACTGCGTCTGGTTTGACAGTGCCAAGTGCCTCCTGCAAACTGACATCAGGATCCTGGCCTGGTGACTTTTGTTTCTCTGGGGAAAAGCCATGGTTCATGTCCAGGGCCTGGTGGCCCGGACTGCCCGGCTTCCTGCTGAAATTCCCCATGGTTGAGGATGCCTCCCAGATGCAAGGTGCCCACACAGGCACCTGTGGCTGGTTTGACAGTGCCAAGTGTCTCCTGCAAACTGACATCAGGAACCTGGCCTGGTGACTTTTGTTTCTCTGGGGAAAGGCCATGGTTCGTGTCCAGGACCGGGTGGCCCGGAGTGGCCGGCTGCCTGCTGAAATTCCGCACGGTTGAGGATACCTCCCACATGAAATGTGCCCCCACAGGCAACTGTGGCTCGTTTGACAGTGCCAAGTGCCTCCTGCAAACTGACATCAGGAACCTGGCCTGGTGACTTTTGTTTCTCTGGGGAAAGGCCATGGTTCATGTCCAGGACCTGGTGGCCCGTAGTGGCCGGCCACCTGCTGAAATTCCTCAGGGATCAGGATACCTCCCAGACCGAAAGTACCGCCACAGGCAACTGTGTTGGGTTTGACAGTGCCAAGTGCCTCCTGCAAACTGACATCAGGAACCTGGCCTGGTGACTTTTGTTTCTCTGGGGAAAGGCCATGATTAATGTCCAGGGCAAGGTGGCCCGGAGTGGCCGGCTGCCTGCTGAAATTCCTCAGGGATCAGTATACCTCCCAGATGAAAAGTGTCCCCACAGGCAACTGTGACTGGTTTGACAGTGCCAAGTGCCTCCTGCAAGCTGACATCAGGAACCTGGCCTGGTGACTTTTGTTTCTCTGGGGAAAGGCCATGGTTCGTGTCCAGTGCCCGGTGACCTGGAGTGGCCGGCTGCCTGCTGAAATTCCGCACGGTTGAGGATACCTCCCAGATGCAAGGTGCCCCCACAGGCAACTGCGTCTGGTTTGACAGTGCCAAGTGCCTCCTGCAAACTGACATAAGGAACCTGGCCTGGTGACTTTTGTTTCTCTGGGGAAAAGCCATGGTTCATGTCCAGGGCCTGGTGGCCCGGACTGCCCAGCTGCCTGCTGAAATTCCGCATGGTTGAGGATGCCTCCCAGATGCAAGGTGCCCACACAGGCACCTGTGGCTGGTTTGACAGTGCCAAGTGCCTCCTGCAAACTGGCATCAGGAACCTGGCCTAGTGACTTTTCTTTCTCTGGGGAAAGGCCACCGTTCCTGTCCAGGACCGGGTGGCCCGGAGTGGCCGGCTGCCTGCTGAAATTCCTCATGGATCAGCATACCGCCGAGATGCAAGGTGCTCCCACAGGCAACAGTGGCTGGTTTGACAGTGCCAAGTGCCTCCTGCAAACTGACATCAGGAACCTGGCCTGGTGACTTTTGTTTCTCTGGGGAAAGGCCATCATTCTTGTTCGAGGCCTGCAGGCCCGGATTGGCTGGCTGCCTGCTGAAATTCCGCACAGTTGAGGATACCTCCCAGATGCAAGGTGCTCATACAGGCAACTGTGGCTGGTTTGACAGTGCCAAGTGCCTCCTGCAAACTGACATCAGGAACCTGGCCTGGTGACTTTTGTTTCTCTTTGGATAGGCCACCGTTCATATCCAGGACTGGGTGGCCCGGATTGGCCGGCTGCCTGCTGAAATTCCGAACGGATCCGCATACCGCCTAGATGCAAGGTGCTCCCACAGGCAACAGTGGCTGGTTTGACAGTGCCAAGTGTCTCCTGCAAACTGATATCGGGAACCTGGCCTGGTGACTTTTGTTTCTCTGGGGAAAGGCCATCATTCTTGTTCGAGGCCTGCAGGCCCGGATTGGCCGGCTGCCTGCTGAAATTCCGCACAGTTGAGGATACCTCCCAGATGCAAGGTGCCCCCACAGGCAACTGCGTCTGGTTTGACAGTGCCAAGTGCCTCCTGCAAACAGACATCAGGAACCTGGCCTGGTGACTTTTGTTTCTCTGGGGAAAAGCCATGGTTCATGTCCAGGGCCTGGCGGCCCGGACTGCCCAGCTGCCTGCTGAAATTCCGCATGGTTGAGGATGCCTCCCAGATGCAAGGTGCCCACACAGGCACCTGTGGCTGGTTTGACAGTGCCAAGTGTCTCCTGCAAACTGGCATCAGGAACCTGGCCTAGCGACTTTTCTTTCTCTGGGGAAAGGCCACCGTTCCTGTCCAGGACCGTGTGGCCCGGAGTGGCCGGCTGCCTGCTGAAATTCTGCATGGATCAGCATACCGCCGAGATGCAAGGTGCTCCCACAGGCAGCAGTGGCTGGTTTGACAGTGCCAAGTGCCTCCTGCAAACTGACATCAGGAACCTGGCCTGGTGAGTTTTGTTTCTCTGGGGAAAGGCCATCATTCTTGTTCGAGGCCTGCAGGCCCGGATTGGCTGGCTGCCAGCTGAAATTCCGCACAGTTGAGGATACCTCCCAGATGCAAGGTGCTCATACAGGCAACTGTGGCTGGTTTGACAGTGCCAAGTGCCTCCTGCAAACTGACATCAGGAACCTGGCCTGGTGACTTTTGTTTCTCTTTGGATAGGCCACCGTTCATATCCAGGACTGGGTGGCCCGGATTGGCCGGCTGCCTGCTGAAATTACGAACGGATCCGCATACCGCCTAGATGCAAGGTGCTCCCACAGGCAACAGTGGCTGGTTTGACAGTGCCAAGTGTCTCCTGCAAACTGATATCGGGAACCTGGCCTGGTGACTTTTGCTTCTCTGGGGAAAGGCCATCATTCTTGTTCGAGGCCTGCAGGCCCGGATTGGCCGGCTGCCTGCTGAAATTCCGCACGGTTGAGGATACCTCCCAGATGCAAGGTGCTCCCACAGGCAACTGTGTCTGGTTTGACAGGGCCAAGTGCCTCCTGCAAACTGACATCAGGAACCTGGCCTGGTGACTTTTGTTTCTCTGGGGAAAGGCCATCGTTCGTGCCCAGTGCCCGCTGGCCCAGAGTGGCCGGCTGCCTGCTGAAATTCCGCATGGATCAGGCTGCCTCCCACATGAAAGGTGCCCCCACAGGCACCTGTGGCTGGTTTGACAGTGCCAAGTGCCTCCTGCAAACTGACATCAGGAACCTGGCCTGGTGACTTTTGTTTCTCAGGGGAAAGTCCATCGTTCATGTCCAGGGCCTGGTGGCCCGGAGTGGCCGGCTGCCTGCTGAAATTCCTCATGGATCAGGCTGCCTCCCACATGAAATGTGCCCTCACAGGCAACTGTGGCTGGTTTGACAGTGCCAAGTGCCTCCTGCAAACTGACATCAGGAACCTGGCCTGGTGACTTTTGTTTCTCTGGGGAAAGGCTATGGTTCATGTCCAGGACCTGGTGGCCCGTAGTGGCCGGCCACCTGCTGAAATTCCTCAGGGATCAGGATACCTCCCAGACCGAAAGTACCGCCACAGGCAACTGTGTTGGGTTTGACAGTGCCAAGTGCCTCCTGCAAACTGACATCAGGAACCTGGCCTGGTGACTTTTGTTTCTCTGGGGAAAGGCCATGATTAATGTCCAGGGCAAGGTGGCCCGGAGTGGCCGGCTGCCTGCTGAAATTCCGCATGGATCAGTATACCTCCCAGATGAAAAGTGTCCCCACAGGCAAATGTGGCTGGTTAGACAGTGCCAAGTGCCTCCTGCAAACTGACATCAGGAACCTGGCCTGGTGACTTTTGTTTCTCTGGGGAAAGGCCATGGTTCGTGTCCAGTGCCCGGTGACCTGGAGTGGCCGGCTGCCTGCTGAAATTCCGCACGGTTGAGGATACCTCCCAGATGCAAGGTGCCCCCACAGGCAACTGCGTCTGGTTTGACAGTGCCAAGTGCCTCCTGCAAACTGACATCAGGAACCTGGCCTGGTGACTTTTGTTCCTCTGGGGAAAAGCCATGGTTCATGTCCAGGGCCTGGCGGCCCGGACTGCCCAGCTGCCTGCTGAAATTCCGCATGGTTGAGGATGCCTCCCAGATGCAAGGTGCCCACACAGGCACCTGTGGCTGGTTTGACAGTGCCAAGTGCCTCCTGCAAACTGGCATCAGGAACCTGGCCTGGTGACTTTTCTTTCTCTGGGGAAAGGCCACCGTTCCTGTCCAGGACCGTGTGGCCCGGAGTGGCCGGCTGCCTGCTGAAATTCTGCATGGATCAGGATACCGCCGAGATGAAAGGTGCTCCCACAGGCAACAGTGGCTGGTTTGACAGTGCCAAGTGCCTCCTGCAAACTGACATCAGGAACCTGGCCTGGTGAGTTTTGTTTCTCTGGGGAAAGGCCATCATTCTTGTTCGAGGCCTGCAGGCCCGGATTGGCTGGCTGCCTGCTGAAATTCCGCACAGTTGAGGATACCTCCCAGATGCAAGGTGCTCATACAGGCAACTGTGGCTGGTTTGACAGTGCCAAGTGCCTCCTGCAAACTGACATCAGGAACCTGGCCTGGTGACTTTTGTTTCTCTTTGGATAGGCCACCGTTCATATCCAGGACTGGGTGGCCCGGATTGCCCGGCTGCCTGCTGAAATTCCGAACGGATCCGCATACCGCCTAGATGCAAGGTGCTCCCACAGGCAACTGCGTCTGGTTTGACAGGGCCAAGTGCCTCCTGCAAACTGCCATAAGGAACCTGGCCTGGTGACTTTTGTTTCTCTGGGGAAAGGCCATCGTTCCTCTCTAGGGCCTGGTGGCCCGGAGTGACCTGCTGCCTGCTGAAATTCCTCATGGATCAGGATGCCTCCCACATGAAGGGTGACCCCACAGGCAACTGTGGCTGGTTTGACAGTGCCAAGTGCCACCTGCAAACTGACATCAGGAACCTGGCCTGGTGACTTTTGTTTCTCTGGGGAAAGGCCATGGTTCATGTCCAGGGCGTGGTGGCCCAGAGTGGCCGGCTGCCTGCTGAAATTCCTCATGGATCAGGCTGCCTCCCACATGAAATATGCCCCCACAGGCAACTGTGGCTGGTTTGACAGTGCCAAGTGTCTCCTGCAAACTGACATCAGGAACCTGGCCTGGTGACTTTTGTTTCTCTGGGGAAAGGCCATGGTTCATGTCCAGGACCTGGTGGCCCGTAGTGGCCGGCCACCTGCTGAAATTCCTCAGGGATCAGGCTACCTCCCAGACTGAAAGTACAGCCACAGGCAACTGTGGTTGGTTTGACAGTGCCAAGTGCCTCCTGCAAACTGACATCAGGAACCTGGCCTGGTGACTTTTGTTTCTCTGGGGAAAGGCCATGATTAATGTCCAGTGCCCGGTGACCTGGAGTGGCCGGCTGCCTGCTGAAATTCCGCACAGTTGAGGATACCTCCCAGATGCAAGGTGCCCCCAAAGGCAACTGCGTCTGGTTTGACAGTGCCAAGTGCCTCCTGCAAACTGACATCAGGAACCTGGCCTGGTGACTTTTCTTTCTCTGGGGAAAGGCCAGGATTCATTTCCAGGACCGGGTGGCCCGGAGTGGCCGGCTGCCTGCTGAAATTCTGCATGGATCAGGATACCGCCGAGATGAAAGGTGCTCCCACAGGCAACTGTGGCTGGTTTGACAGTGCCAAGTGCCTCCTGCAAACTGACATCAGGAACCTGGCCTGGTGACTTTTGTTTCTCTGGGGAAAGGCCATCGTTCCTCTCTAGGTCCAGGTGGCCTGGGGTGACGGGCTGCCTGCTGAAATTCCTCATGGATCAGGATGCCTCCCACATGAAGGGTGACCCCACAGGCAACTGTGGCTGGTTTGACAGTGCCAAGTGCCACCTGCAAACTGACATCAGGAACCTGGCCTGGTGACTTTTGTTTCTCTGGGGAAAGGCCATGGTTCATGTCCAGGACCTCGTGGCCCGTAGTGGCCGGCCACCTGCTGAAATTCCTCAGGGATCAGGATACCTCCCAGACTGAAAGTACTGCCACAGGCAACTGTGGTTGGTTTGACAGTGCCAAGTGCCTCCTGCAAACTGACATCAGGAACCTGGCCTGGTGACTTTTCTTTCTCTGGGGAATGGCCAGGATTCATTTTCAGGACCGGGTGGCCCGGAGTGGCCGGCTGCCTGCTGAAATTCTGCATGGATCAGGATACCGCCGAGATGCAAGGTGCTCCCACAGGCAACTGTGGCTGGTTTGACAGTGCCAAGTGCCTCCTGCAAACTGACATCAGGAACCTGGCCTGGTGACTTTTGTTTCTCTGGGGAAAGGCCATCGTTCCTCTCTAGGTCCAGGTGGCCCGGAGTGACGGGCTGCCTGCTGAAATTCCTCATGGATCAGGATGCCTCCCACATGAAGGGTGACCCCACAGGCAACTGTGGCTGGTTTGACAGTGCCAAGTGCCACCTGCAAACTGACATCAGGAACCTGGCCTGGTGACTTTTGTTTCTCTGGGGAAAGGCCATGGTTCCTGTCCAGGGCCTGGTGGCCCGGAGTTGTCCCCTGCCTTCTGATATTCCGCACGGATCAGGATACCTCCCAGACCGAAAGTACCACCACAGGCAACTGTGTCTGGTTTGACAGTGCCAAGTGCCTCCTGCAAACTGACATGAGGAACCTGGCCTCGTGACTTTTGTTTCTCTTTGGATAGGCCACCGTTCATATGAAGGACTGGGTGGCCCAGAGTGCCCGGCTGCCTGCTGACATTCCGAACGGATCAGAATACCGCCTAGATGCATGGTGCCGCCACTGGCAACTGTGGCTGGTTTGACAGGGCCAAGTGCCTCCTGCAAACTGACATCAGGAACCTGGCCTGGTGACTTTTGTTTCTCTGGGGAAAGGCCATCGTTCCTCTCTAGGTCCAGGTGGCCTGGGGTGACGGGCTGCCTGCTGAAATTCCTCATGGATCAGGATGCCTCCCACATGAAGGGTGACCCCACAGGCAACTGTGGCTGGTTTGACAGTGCCAAGTGCCACCTGCAAACTGACATCAGGAACCTGGCCTGGTGACTTTTGTTTCTCTGGGGAAAGGCCATGGTTCATGTCCAGGACCTCGTGGCCCGTAGTGGCCGGCCACCTGCTGAAATTCCTCAGGGATCAGGATACCTCCCAGACTGAAAGTACTGCCACAGGCAACTG
This sequence comes from Passer domesticus, assembly GCF_036417665.1. Classification (NCBI taxonomy): domain Eukaryota; kingdom Metazoa; phylum Chordata; class Aves; order Passeriformes; family Passeridae; genus Passer; species Passer domesticus. The sequence continues at coordinate 11,678,790 of NC_087481.1, read as the reverse complement.
TGGTTGGTTTGACAGTGCCAAGTGCCTCCTGCAAACTGACATCAGGAACCTGGCCTGGTGACTTTTGTTTCTCTGGGGAAAGGCCATCGTTCCTCTCTAGGTCCAGGTGGCCCGGAGTGACGGGCTGCCTGCTGAAATTCCTCATGGATCAGGATGCCTCCCACATGAAGGGTGACCCCACAGGCAACTGTGGCTGGTTTGACAGTGCCAAGTGCCACCTGCAAACTGACATCAGGAACCTGGCCTGGTGACTTTTGTTTCTCTGGGGAAAGGCCATGGTTCCTGTCCAGGGCCTGGTGGCCCGGAGTTCTCCCCTGCCTTCTGATATTCCGCACGGATCAGGATACCTCCCAGACCGAAAGTACCACCACAGGCAACTGTGTCTGGTTTGACAGTGCCAAGTGCCTCCTGCAAACTGACATCAGGAACCTGGCCTGGTGACTTTTGTTTCTCTTTGGATAGGCCACCGTTCATATGAAGGACTGGGTGGCCCAGAGTGCCCGGCTGCCTGCTGACATTCCGAACGGATCAGAATACCGCCTAGATGCATGGTGCCGCCACTGGCAACTGTGGCTGGTTTGACAGGGCCAAGTGCCTCCTGCAAACTGACATCAGGAACCTGGCCTGGTGACTTTTGTTTCTCTTTGGAAAAGGCCATTGTACGTGTCCAGGGCCAGGTGGCCCGGATTGGCTGGCTGCCTGCTGAAATTCCGCGCAGTTGAGGATATCGCCTAGATACAAGGTGCTCCCACAGGCAACTGTGGCTGGTTTGACAGTGCCAAGTGCCTCCTGCAAACTGACATCAGGAACCTGGCCTGGTGACTTTTGTTTCTCTGGGGAAAGGCCATGGTTCATGTCCAGGACCTGGTGGCCCGGAGTGGCCGGCTGCCTGCTGAAATTCCTCATGGATCAGGCTGCCTCCCACATAAAATGTGCCCCCACAGGCAACTGTGGCTGGTTTGACAGTGCCAAGTGCCTCCTGCAAACTGACATCAGGAACCTGGCCTGGTGACTTTTGTTTCTCTGGGGAAAGGCCATGGTTCGTGTCCAGTGCCCGGTGACCGGGAGTGGCCAGCTGCCTGCTGAAATTCCGCACGGTTGAGGATACCTCCCAGATGCAAGGTGCCCCCACAGGAAACTGCATCTGGTTTGACAGTGCCAAGTGCCTCCTGCAAACTGACATAAGGAACCTGGCCTGGTGATTTTTGTTTCTCTGGGGAAAAGCCATGGTTCATGTCCAGGGCCTGGTGGCCCGGACTGCCCAGCTGCCTGCTGAAATTCCGCATGGTTGAGGATGCCTCCCAGATGCAAGGTGCTCCCAGAGGCACCTGTGGCTAGTTTGACAGTGCCAAGTGCCTCCTGCAAACTGGCATGAGGAACCTGGCCTAGTGACTTTTCTTTCTCTGGGGAAAGGCCACCGTTCCTTTCCAAGACCGGGTGGCCCGGAGTGGCTGGCTGCCTGCTGAAATTCTGCATGGATCAGCATACCGCCGAGATGCAAGGTGCTCCCACAGGCAACAGTGGCTGGTTTGACAGTGCCAAGTGCCTCCTGCAAACTGACATCAGGAACCTGGCCTGGTGACTTTTGTTTCTCTGGGGAAAAGCCATGGTTCATGTCCAGGGCCTGGTGGCCCGGACTGCCCGTCTGCCTGCTGAAATTCCGCACTGTTGAGGATACCTCCCAGATGCAAGGTGCTCATACAGGCAACTGTGGCTGGTTTGACAGTGCCAAGTGCCTCCTGCAAACTGAAATCAGGAACCTGGCCTGGTGACTTTTGTTTCTCTTTGGATAGGCCACCGTTCATATCCAGGACTGGGTGGCCCGGATTGGCCGGCTGCCTGCTGAAATTCCGAACGGATCCGCATACCGCCTAGATGCAAGGTGCTCCCACAGGCAACAGTGGCTGGTTTGACAGTGCCAAGTGTCTCCTGCAAACTGATATCGGGAACCTGGCCTGGTGACTTTTGTTTCTCTGGGGAAAGGCCATCATTCTTGTTCGAGGCTTGCAGGCCCGGATTGGCCGGCTGCCTGCTGAAATTCCGCACGGTTGAGGCTACCTCAGAGATGCAAGGTGCTCCCACAGGCAACTGTGTCTGGTTTGACAGGGCCAAGTGCCTCCTGCAAACTGACATCAGGAACCTGGCCTGGTGACTTTTGTTTCTCTGGGGAAAGGCCATCGTTCGTGCCCAGTGCCCGCTGGCCCAGAGTGGCCGGCTGCCTGCTGAAATTCCGCATGGATCAGGCTGCCTCCCACATGAAAGGTGCCCCCACAGGCACCTGTGGCTGGTTTGACAGTGCCAAGTGCCTCCTGCAAACTGACATCAGGAACCTGGCCTGGTGACTTTTGTTTCTCAGGGGAAAGTCCATCGTTCATGTCCAGGGCCTGGTGGCCCGGAGTGGCCGGCTGCCTGCTGAAATTCCTCATGGATCAGGCTGCCTCCCACATGAAATGTGCCCTCACAGGCAACTGTGGCTGGTTTGACAGTGCCAAGTGCCTCCTGCAAACTGACATCAGGAACCTGGCCTGGTGACTTTTGTTTCTCTGGGGAAAGGCTATGGTTCATGTCCAGGACCTGGTGGCCCGTAGTGGCCGGCCACCTGCTGAAATTCCTCAGGGATCAGGATACCTCCCAGACCGAAAGTACCGCCACAGGCAACTGTGTTGGGTTTGACAGTGCCAAGTGCCTCCTGCAAACTGACATCAGGAACCTGGCCTGGTGACTTTTGTTTCTCTGGGGAAAGGCCATGATTAATGTCCAGGGCAAGGTGGCCCGGAGTGGCCGGCTGCCTGCTGAAATTCCGCATGGATCAGTATACCTCCCAGATGCAAGGTGCCCCCACAGGCAACTGCGTCTGGTTTGACAGTGCCAAGTGCCTCCTGCAAACTGACATCAGGAACCTGGCCTGGTGACTTTTGTTCCTCTGGGGAAAAGCCATGGTTCATGTCCAGGGCCTGGCGGCCCGGACTGCCCAGCTGCCTGCTGAAATTCCGCATGGTTGAGGATGCCTCCCAGATGCAAGGTGCCCACAGAGGCACCTGTGGCTGGTTTGACAGTGCCAAGTGCCTCCTGCAAACTGGCATCAGGAACCTGGCCTGGTGACTTTTCTTTCTCTGGGGAAAGGCCACCGTTCCTGTCCAGGACCGTGTGGCCCGGAGTGGCCGGCTGCCTGCTGAAATTCTGCATGGATCAGGATACCGCCGAGATGAAAGTGCTCCCACAGGCAACAGTGGCTGGTTTGACAGTGCCAAGTGCCTCCTGCAAACTGACATCAGGAACCTGGCCTGGTGAGTTTTGTTTCTCTGGGGAAAGGCCATCATTCTTGTTCGAGGCCTGCAGGCCCGGATTGGCTGGCTGCCTGCTGAAATTCCGCACAGTTGAGGATACCTCCCAGATGCAAGGTGCTCATACAGGCAACTGTGTCTGGTTTGACAGTGCCAAGTGCCTCCTGCAAACTGACATCAGGAACCTGGCCTGGTGACTTTTGTTTCTCTTTGGATAGGCCACCGTTCATATCCAGGACTGGGTGGCCCGGATTGCCCGGCTTCCTGCTGAAATTCCGAACGGATCCGCATACCGCCTAGATGCAAGGTGCTCCCACAGGCAACTGCGTCTGGTTTGACAGTGCCAAGTGCCTCCTGCAAACTGCCATAAGGAACCTGGCCTGGTGACTTTTGTTTCTCTGGGGAAAGGCCATCGTTCCTCTCTAGGGCCTGGTGGCCCGGAGTGACCTGCTGCCTGCTGAAATTCCTCATGGATCAGGATGCCTCCCATATGAAGAGTGACCCCACAGGCAACTGTGGCTGGTTTGACAGTGCCAAGTGCCACCTGCAAACTGACATCAGGAACCTGGCCTGGTGACTTTTGTTTCTCTGGGGAAAGGCCATGGTTCATGTCCAGGGCGTGGTGGCCCAGAGTGGCCGGCTGCCTGCTGAAATTCCTCATGGATCAGGCTGCCTCCCACATGAAATATGCCCCCACAGGCAACTGTGGCTGGTTTGACAGTGCCAAGTGTCTCCTGCAAAGTGACATCAGGAACCTGGCCTGGTGACTTTTGTTTCTCTGGGGAAAGGCCATGGTTCATGTCCAGGACCTGGTGGCCCGTAGTGGCCGGCCACCTGCTGAAATTCCTCAGGGATCAGGCTACCTCCCAGACTGAAAGTACAGCCACAGGCAACTGTGGCTGGTTTGACAGTGCCAAGTGCCTCCTGCAAACTGACATCAGGAACCTGGCCTGGTGACTTTTGTTTCTCTGGGGAAAGGCCATGATTAATGTCCAGTGCCCGGTGACCTGGAGTGGCCGGCTGCCTGCTGAAATTCCGCACAGTTGAGGATACCTCCCAGATGCAAGGTGCCCCCAAAGGCAACTGCGTCTGGTTTGACAGTGCCAAGTGCCTCCTGCAAACTGACATCAGGAACCTGGCCTGGTGACTTTTCTTTCTCTGGGGAAAGGCCAGGATTCATTTCCAGGACCGGGTGGCCCGGAGTGGCCGGCTGCCTGCTGAAATTCTGCATGGATCAGGATACCGCCGAGATGAAAGGTGCTCCCACAGGCAACTGTGGCTGGTTTGACAGTGCCAAGTGCCTCCTGCAAACTGACATCAGGAACCTGGCCTGGTGACTTTTGTTTCTCTGGGGAAAGGCCATCGTTCCTCTCTAGGTCCAGGTGGCCTGGGGTGACGGGCTGCCTGCTGAAATTCCTCATGGATCAGGATGCCTCCCACATGAAGGGTGACCCCACAGGCAACTGTGGCTGGTTTGACAGTGCCAAGTGCCACCTGCAAACTGACATCAGGAACCTGGCCTGGTGAGTTTTGTTTCTCTGGGGAAAGGCCATGGTTCATGTCCAGGACCTCGTGGCCCGTAGTGGCCGGCCACCTGCTGAAATTCCTCAGGGATCAGGATACCTCCCAGACTGAAAGTACTGCCACAGGCAACTGTGGTTGGTTTGACAGTGCCAAGTGCCTCCTGCAAACTGACATCAGGAACCTGGCCTGGTGACTTTTCTTTCTCTGGGGAATGGCCAGGATTCATTTTCAGGACCGGGTGGCCCGGAGTGGCCGGCTGCCTGCTGAAATTCTGCATGGATCAGGATACCGCCGAGATGCAAGGTGCTCCCACAGGCAACTGTGGCTGGTTTGACAATGCCAAGTGCCTCCTGCAAACTGACATCAGGAACCTGGCCTGGTGACTTTTGTTTCTCTGGGGAAAGGCCATCGTTCCTCTCTAGGTCCAGGTGGCCCGGAGTGACGGGCTGCCTGCTGAAATTCCTCATGGATCAGGATGCCTCCCACATGAAGGGTGACCCCACAGGCAACTGTGGCTGGTTTGACAGTGCCAAGTGCCACCTGCAAACTGACATCAGGAACCTGGCCTGGTGACTTTTGTTTCTCTGGGGAAAGGCCATGGTTCATGTCCAGGGCCTGGTGGCCCGGAGTTGTCCCCTGCCTTCTGATATTCCGCACGGATCAGGATACCTCCCAGACCGAAAGTACCACCACAGGCAACTGTGTCTGGTTTGACAGTGCCAAGTGCCTCCTGCAAACTGACATCAGGAACCTGGCCTGGTGACTTTTGTTTCTCTTTGGATAGGCCACCGTTCATATGAAGGACTGGGTGGCCCAGAGTGCCCGGCTGCCTGCTGACATTCCGAACGGATCAGAATACCGCCTAGATGCATGGTGCCGCCACTGGCAACTGTGGCTGGTTTGACAGGGCCAAGTGCCTCCTGCAAACTGACATCAGGAACCTGGCCTGGTGACTTTTGTTTCTCTTTGGAAAAGGCCATTGTACGTGTCCAGGGCCAGGTGGCCCGGATTGGCTGGCTGCCTGCTGAAATTCCGCGCAGTTGAGGATATCGCCTAGATACAAGGTGCTCCCACAGGCAACTGTGGCTGGTTTGACAGTGCCAAGTGCCTCCTGCAAACTGACATCAGGAACCTGGCCTGGTGACTTTTGTTTCTCTGGGGAAAGGCCATGGTTCATGTCCAGGACCTGGTGGCCCGGAGTGGCCGGCTGCCTGCTGAAATTCCTCATGGATCAGGCTGCCTCCCACATAAAATGTGCCCCCACAGGCAACTGTGGCTGGTTTGACAGTGCCAAGTGCCTCCTGCAAACTGACATCAGGAACCTGGCCTGGTGACTTTTGTTTCTCTGGGGAAAGGCCATGGTTCGTGTCCAGTGCCCGGTGACCGGGAGTGGCCAGCTGCCTGCTGAAATTCCGCACGGTTGAGGATACCTCCCAGATGCAAGGTGCCCCCACAGGAAACTGCATCTGGTTTGACAGTGCCAAGTGCCTCCTGCAAACTGACATAAGGAACCTGGCCTGGTGATTTTTGTTTCTCTGGGGAAAAGCCATGGTTCATGTCCAGGGCCTGGTGGCCCGGACTGCCCAGCTGCCTGCTGAAATTCCGCATGGTTGAGGATGCCTCCCAGATGCAAGGTGCTCCCAGAGGCACCTGTGGCTAGTTTGACAGTGCCAAGTGCCTCCTGCAAACTGGCATCAGGAACCTGGCCTAGTGACTTTTCTTTCTCTGGGGAAAGGCCACCGTTCCTTTCCAAGACCGGGTGGCCCGGAGTGGCTGGCTGCCTGCTGAAATTCTGCATGGATCAGCATACCGCCGAGATGCAAGGTGCTCCCACAGGCAACAGTGGCTGGTTTGACAGTGCCAAGTGCCTCCTGCAAACTGACATCAGGAACCTGGCCTGGTGACTTTTGTTTCTCTGGGGAAAAGCCATGGTTCATGTCCAGGGCCTGGTGGCCCGGACTGCCCGTCTGCCTGCTGAAATTCCGCACTGTTGAGGATACCTCCCAGATGCAAGGTGCTCATACAGGCAACTGTGGCTGGTTTGACAGTGCCAAGTGCCTCCTGCAAACTGAAATCAGAAACCTGGCCTGGTGACTTTTGTTTCTCTTTGGATAGGCCACCGTTCATATCCAGGACTGGGTGGCCCGGATTGGCCGGCTGCCTGCTGAAATTCCGAACGGATCCGCATACCGCCTAGATGCAAGGTGCTCCCACAGGCAACAGTGGCTGGTTTGACAGTGCCAAGTGTCTCCTGCAAACTGATATCGGGAACCTGGCCTGGTGACTTTTGTTTCTCTGGGGAAAGGCCATCATTCTTGTTCGAGGCTTGCAGGCCCGGATTGGCCGGCTGCCTGCTGAAATTCCGCACGGTTGAGGCTACCTCAGAGATGCAAGGTGCTCCCACAGGCAACTGTGTCTGGTTTGACAGGGCCAAGTGCCTCCTGCAAACTGACATCAGGAACCTGGCCTGGTGACTTTTGTTTCTCTTTGGAAAAGGCCATTGTACGTGTCCAGGGCCAGGTGGCCCGGATTGGCTGGCTGCCTGCTGAAATTCCGCGCAGTTGAGGATATCGCCTAGATACAAGGTGCTCCCACAGGCAACTGTGGCTGGTTTGACAGTGCCAAGTGCCTCCTGCAAACTGACATCAAGAACCTGGCCTGGTGACTTTTGTTTCTCTGGGGAAAGGCCATCGTTCGTGCCCAGTGCCCGCAGGCCCGGGGTGGCTGGCTGCCTGCTGAAATTCCGCACGGTTGAGGATACCTCCCAGATGCAAGGTGACCCCACAGTCAATGTTGCTGGTTTGACAGTGCCAAGTGCCTCCTGCAAACTGACATCAGGAACCTGGCCTGGTGACTTTTGTTTCTCAGGGGTAAGGCCATCGTTCATGTCCAGGGCCTGGTGGCCCGGAGTGGCCGGCTGCCTGCTGAAATTCCTCATGGATCAGGCTGCCTCCCAGATGCAAAGTGCCCCCACAGGCAACTGTGGCTGGTTTGACAGTGCCAAGTGCCTCCTGCAAACTGACATCAGGAACCTGGCCTGGTGAGTTTTGTTTCTCTGGGGAAAGGCCATGGTTCATGTCCAGGACCTGGTGGCCCGTAGTGGCCGGCCACCTGCTGAAATTCCGCATGGATCAGTATACCTCCCAGATGAAAAGTGTCCCCACAGGCAACTGTGGCTGGTTTGACAGTGCCAAGTGCCTCCTGCAAACTGACATCAGGAACCTGGCCTGGTGACTTTTGTTTCTCTGGGGAAAAGCCACGGTTCGTGTCCAGTGCCCGGTGACCCAGAGTGGCCGGCTGCCTGCTGAAATTCCGCACGGTTGAGGATACCACCCAGATGCAAGGTGCCCCCACAGGCAACTGCGTCTGGTTTGACAGTGCCAAGTGCCTCCTGCAAACTGACATCAGGATCCTGGCCTGGTGACTTTTGTTTCTCTGGGGAAAAGCCATGGTTCATGTCCAGGGCCTGGTGGCCCGGACTGCCCGGCTTCCTGCTGAAATTCCCCATGGTTGAGGATGCCTCCCAGATGCAAGGTGCCCACACAGGCACCTGTGGCTGGTTTGACAGTGCCAAGTGTCTCCTGCAAACTGACATCAGGAACCTGGCCTGGTGACTTTTGTTTCTCTGGGGAAAGGCCATGGTTCGTGTCCAGGACCGGGTGGCCCGGAGTGGCCGGCTGCCTGCTGAAATTCCGCACGGTTGAGGATACCTCCCACATGAAATGTGCCCCCACAGGCAACTGTGGCTGGTTTGACAGTGCCAAGTGCCTCCTGCAAACTGACATCAGGAACCTGGCCTGGTGACTTTTGTTTCTCTGGGGAAAGGCCATGGTTCATGTCCAGGGCCTGGTGGCCGGGAGTGGCCGGCTGCCTGCTGAAATTCCTCATGGATCAGGCTGCCTCCCACATGAAATGTGCCCCCACAGGCAACTGTGGCTGGTTTGACAGTGCCAAGTGCCTCCTGCAAACTGACATCAGGAACCTGGCCTGGTGACTTTTGTTTCTCTGGGGAAAGGCCATGGTTCATGTCCAGGACCTGGTGGCCCGTAGTGGCCGGCCACCTGCTGAAATTCCTCAGGGATCAGGATACCTCCCAGACCGAAAGTACCGCCACAGGCAACTGTGTTGGGTTTGACAGTGCCAAGTGCCTCCTGCAAACTGACATCAGGAACCTGGCCTGGTGACTTTTGTTTCTCTGGGGAAAGGCCATGATTAATGTCCAGGGCAAGGTGGCCCGGAGTGGCCGGCTGCCTGCTGAAATTCCTCAGGGATCAGTATACCTCCCAGATGAAAAGTGTCCCCACAGGCAACTGTGACTGGTTTGACAGTGCCAAGTGCCTCCTGCAAGCTGACATCAGGAACCTGGCCTGGTGACTTTTGTTTCTCTGGGGAAAGGCCATGGTTCGTGTCCAGTGCCCGGTGACCTGGAGTGGCCGGCTGCCTGCTGAAATTCCGCACGGTTGAGGATACCTCCCAGATGCAAGGTGCCCCCACAGGCAACTGCATCTGGTTCGACAGTGCCAAGTGCCTCCTGCAAACTGACATCAGGAACCTGGCCTGGTGACTTTTGTTTCTCTGGGGAAAAGCCATGGTTCATGTCCAGGGCCTGGCGGCCCGGACTGCCCAGCTGCCTGCTGAAATTCCGCATGGTTGAGGATGCCTCCCAGATGCAAGGTGCTCCCACAGGCACCTGTGGCTGGTTTGACAGTGCCAAGTGCCTCCTGCAAACTGGCATCAGGAACCTGGCCTGGTGACTTTTGTTTCTCTGGGGAAAGGCCACCGTTCCTGTCCAGGACCGTGTGGCCCGGAGTGGCCGGCTGCCTGCTGAAATTCTGCATGGATCAGGATACCGCCGAGATGCAAGGTGCTCCCACAGGCAACAGTGGCTGGTTTGACAGTGCCAAGTGCCTCCTGCAAACTGACATCAGGAACCTGGCCTGGTGACTTTTGTTTCTCTGGGGAAAGGCCATCATTCTTGTTCGAGGCCTGTAGGCCCGGATTGGCTGGCTGCCTGCTGAAATTCCACACAGTTGAGGATACCTCCCAGATGCAAGGTGCTCATACAGGCAACTGTGGCTGGTTTGACAGTACCAAGTGCCTCCTGCAAACTGACATCAGGAACCTGGCCTGGTGACTTTTGTTTCTCTTCGGATAGGCCACCGTTCATATCCAGGACTGGGTGGCCCGGATTGGCCGGCTGCCTGCTGAAATTCCGAACGGATCCGCATACCGCCTAGATGCAAGGTGCTCCCACAGGCAACAGTGGCTGGTTTGACAGTGCCAAGTGTCTCCTGCAAACTGATATCGGGAACCTGGCCTGGTGACTTTTGTTTCTCTGGGGAAAGGCCATCATTCTTGTTCGAGGCCTGCAGGCCCGGATTGGCCGGCTGCCTGCTGAAATTCCGCACGGTTGAGGATACCTCCCAGATGCAAGGTGCCCCCACAGGCAACTGCGTCTGGTTTGACAGTGCCAAGTGCCTCCTGCAAACTAACATAAGGAACCTGGCCTGGTGACTTTTGTTTCTCTGGGGAAAGGCCATCGTTCCTCTCTAGGGCCTGGTGGCCCGGAGTGACCTGCTGCCTGCTGAAATTCCTCATGGATCAGGATGCCTCCCACATGAAGGGTGACCCCACAGGCAACTGTGGCTGGTTTGACAGTGCCAAGTGCCACCTGCAAACTGACATCAGGAACCTGGCCTGGTGACTTTTGTTTCTCTGGGGAAAGGCCATGGTTCATGTCCAGGGCCTGGTGGCCCAGAGTGGCCGGCTGCCTGCTGAAATTCCTCATGGATCAGGCTGCCTCCCACATGAAATATGCCCCCACAGGCAACTGTGGCTGGTTTGACAGTGCCAAGTGTCTCCTGCAAAGTGACATCAGGAACCTGGCCTGGTGACTTTTGTTTCTCTGGGGAAAGGCCATGGTTCATGTCCAGGACCTGGTGGCCCGTAGTGGCCGGCCACCTGCTGAAATTCCTCAGGGATCAGGCTACCTCCCAGACTGAAAGTACTGCCACAGGCAACTGTGGTTGGTTTGACAGTGCCAAGTGCCTCCTGCAAACTGACATCAGGAACCTGGCCTGGTGACTTTTGTTTCTCTGGGGAAAGGCCATGATTAATGTCCAGTGCCCGGTGACCTGGAGTGTCCGGCTGCCTGCTGAAATTCTGCACAGTTGAGGATACCTCCCAGATGCAAGGTGCCCCCAAAGGCAACTGCGTCTGGTTTGACAGTGCCAAGTGCCTCCTGTAAACTGACATAAGGAACCTGGCCTGGTGACTTTTGTTTCTCTGGGGAAAGGCCAGGATTCATTTCCAGGACCGGGTGGCCCGGGGTGGCCGGCTGCCTGCTGAAATTCTGCATGGATCAGGATACCGCCGAGATGAAAGGTGCTCCCACAGGCAACTGTGGCTGGTTTGACAGTGCCAAGTGCCTCCTGCAAACTGACATCAGGAACCTGGCCTGGTGACTTTTGTTTCTCTGGGGAAAGGCCATCGTTCCTCTCTAGGTCCAGGTGGCCCGGAGTGACGGGCTGCCTGCTGAAATTCCTCATGGATCAGGATGCCTCCCACATGAAGGGTGACCCCACAGGCAACTGTGGCTGGTTTGACAGTGCCAAGTGCCACCTGCAAACTGACATCAGGAACCTGGCCTGGTGACTTTTGTTTCTCTGGGGAAAGGCCATGGTTCATGTCCAGGGCCTGGTGGCCCAGAGTGGCCGGCTGCCTGCTGAAATTCCTCATGGATCAGGCTGCCTCCCACATGAAATATGCCCCCACAGGCAACTGTGGCTGGTTTGACAGTGCCAAGTGTCTCCTGCAAACTGACATCAGGAACCTGGCCTGGTGACTTTTGTTTCTCTGGGGAAAGGCCATGGTTCATGTCCAGGACCTGGTGGCCCGTAGTGGCCGGCCACCTGCTGAAATTCCTCAGGGATCAGGATACCTCCCAGACTGAAAGTACTGCCACAGGCAACTGTGGTTGGTTTGACAGTGCCAAGTGCCTCCTGCAAACTGACATCAGGAACCTGGCCTGGTGACTTTTCTTTCTCTGGGGAAAGGCCAGGATTCATTTCCAGGACCGGGTGGCCCGGAGTGGCCGGCTGCCTGCTGAAATTCTGCATGGATCAGGATACCGCCGAGATGAAAGGTGCTCCCACAGGCAACTGTGGCTGGTTTGACAGTGCCAAGTGCCTCCTGCAAACTGACATCAGGAACCTGGCCTGGTGACTTTTGTTTCTCTGGGGAAAGGCCATCGTTCCTCTCTAGGTCCAGGTGGACCGGAGTGACGGGCTGCCTGCTGAAATTCCTCATGGATCAGGATGCCTCCCACATGAAGGGTGACCCCACAGGCAACTGTGGCTGGTTTGACAGTGCCAAGTGCCACCTGCAAACTGACATCAGGAACCTGGCCTGGTGACTTTTGTTTCTCTGGGGAAAGGCCATGGTTCATGTCCAGGGCCTGGTGGCCCGGAGTTGTCCCCTGCCTTCTGATATTCCGCACGGTTCAGGATACCTCCCAGACCGAAAGTACCACCACAGGCAACTGTGTCTGGTTTGACAGTGCCAAGTGCCTCCTGCAAACTGACATCAGGAACCTGGCCTGGTGACTTTTGTTTCTCAGGGGATAGGCCACCGTTCATATGAAGGACTGGGTGGCCCAGAGTGCCCGGCTGCCTGCTGACATTCCGAACGGATCAGAATACCGCCTAGATGCAAGGTGACCCCACAGGCAACTGTGGCTGGTTTGACAGTGCCAAGTGCCACCTGCAAACTGACATCAGGAACCTGGCCTGGTGACTTTTGTTTCTCTTTGGAAAAGGCCATGGTACGTGTCCAGGGCCAGGTGGCCCGGATTGGCTGGCTGCCTGCTGAAATTCCGCGCAGTTGAGGATATCGCCTAGATACAAGGTGCTCCCACAGGCAACTGCGGCTGGTTTGACAGTGCCAAGTGTCTCCTGCAAACTGACATCAGGAACCTGGCCTGGTGACTTTTGTTTCTCTGGGGAAAGGCCATCGTTCCTCTCTAGGTCCAGGTGGCCCGGAGTGACGGGCTGCCTGCTGAAATTCCTCATGGATCAGGATGCCTCCCACATGAAGGGTGACCCCACAGGCAACTGTGGCTGGTTTGACAGTGCCAAGTGCCACCTGCAAACTGACATCAGGAACCTGGCCTGGTGACATTTGTTTCTCTGGGGAAAGGCCATGGTTCATGTCCAGGACCTGGTGGCCCGTAGTGGCCGGCCACCTGCTGAAATTCCTCAGGGATCCGGATTCCTCCCAGACCGAAAGTACCGCCACAGGCAACTGTGGTTGGTTTGACAGTGCCAAGTGCCTCCTGCAAACTGACATCAGGAACCTGGCCTGGTGACTTTTGTTTCTCTGGGGAAAGGCCATGATTAATGTCCAGGGCAAGGTGGCCTGGAGTGGCCGGCTGCCTGCTGAAATTCCTCATGGATCAGGCTGCCTCCCACATAAAATGTGCCCCCACAGGCAACTGTGGCTGGTTTGACAGTGCCAAGTGCCTCCTGCAAACTGACATCAGGAACCTGGCCTGGTGACTTTTGTTTCTCTGGGGAAAGGCCATGGTCCGTGTCCAGTGCCCGGAGACCGGGAGTGGCCAGCTGCCTGCTGAAATTCCGCACGGTTGAGGATACCTCCCAGATGCAAGGTGCCCCCACAGGAAACTGCATCTGGTTTGACAGTGCCAACTGCCTCCTGCAAACTGACATAAGGAACCTGGCCTGGTGATTTTTGTTTCTCTGGGGAAAAGCCATGGTTCATGTCCAGGGCCTGGTGGCCCGGACTGCCCAGCTGCCTGCTGAAATTCCGCATGGTTGAGGATGCCTCCCAGATGGAAGGTGCTCCCACAGGCACCTGTGGCTAGTTTGACAGTGCCAAGTGCCTCCTGCAAACTGGCATGAGGAACCTGGCCTAGTGACTTTTCTTTCTCTGGGGAAAGGCCACCGTTCCTTTCCAAGACCGGGTGGCCCGGAGTGGCTGGCTGCCTGCTGAAATTCTGCATGGATCAGCATACCGCCGAGATGCAAGGTGCTCCCACAGGCAACAGTGGCTGGTTTGACAGTGCCAAGTGCCTCCTGCAAACTGACATCAGGAACCTGGCCTGGTGACTTTTGTTTCTCTGGGGAAAAGCCATGGTTCATGTCCAGGGCCTGGTGGCCCGGACTGCCCGTCTGCCTGCTGAAATTCCGCACTGTTGAGGATACCTCCCAGATGCAAGGTGCTCATACAGGCAACTGTGGCTGGTTTGACAGTGCCAAGTGCCTCCTGCAAACTGACATCAGGAACCTGGCCTGGTGACTTTTGTTTCTCTGGGGAAAGGCCATCGTTCGTGCCCAGTGCCCGCTGGCCCGGGGTGGCTGGCTGCCTGCTGAAATTCCGCACGGTTGAGGATACCTCCCAGATGCAATGTGACCCCACAGTCAATGTTGCTGGTTTGACAGTGCCAAGTGCCTCCTGCAAACTGACATCAGGAACCTGGCCTGGTGACTTTTGTTTCTCAGGGGTAAGGCCATCGTTCATGTCCAGGGCCTGGTGGCCCGGAGTGGCCGGCTGCCTGCTGAAATTCCTCATGGATCAGGCTGCCTCCCACATGAAATGTGCCCCCACAGGCAACTGTGGCTGGTTTGACAGTGCCAAGTGCCTCCTGCAAACTGACATCAGGAACCTGGCCTGGTGAGTTTTGTTTCTCTGGGGAAAGGCCATGGTTCATGTCCAGGACCTGGTGGCCCGTAGTGGCCGGCCACCTGCTGAAATTCCTCAGGGATCAGTATACCTCCCAGATGAAAAGTGTCCCCACAGGCAACTGTGGCTGGTTTGACAGTGCCAAGTGCCTCCTGCAAACTGACATCAGGAACCTGGCCTGGTGACTTTTCTTTCTCTGGGGAAAGGCCATGGTTCGTGTCCAGTGCCCGGTGACCTGGTGTGGCCGGCTGCCTGCTGAAATTCCGCACGGTTGAGGATACCTCCCAGATGCAAGGTGCCCCCACAGGCAACTGCGTCTGGTTTGACAGTGCCAAGTGCCTCCTGCAAACTGACATCAGGAACCTGGCCTGGTGACTTTTGTTTCTCTGGGGAAAAGCCATGGTTCATGTCCAGGGCCTGGCGGCCCGGACTGCCCAGCTGCCTGCTGAAATTCCGCATGGTTGAGGATGCCTCCCAGATGCAAGGTGCCCACACAGGCACCTGTGGCTGGTTTGACAGTGCCAAGTGCCTCCTGCAAACTGGCATCAGGAACCTGGCCTGGTGACTTTTCTTTCTCTGGGGAAAGGCCACAGTTCCTGTCCAGGACCGTGTGGCCCGGAGTGGTCGGCTGCCTGCTGAAATTCTGCATGGATCAGGATACCGCCGAGATGCAAGGTGCTCCCACAGGCAACAGTGGCTGGTTTGACAGTGCCAAGTGCCTCCTGCAAACTGACATCAGGAACCTGGCCTGGTGACTTTTCTTTCTCTCGGGAAAGGCCATCATTCTTGTTCGAGGCCTGCAGGCCCGGATTGGCTGGCTGCCTGCTGAAATTCCGCACAGTTGAGGATACCTCCCAGATGCAAGGTGCTCATACAGGCAACTGTGGCTGGTTTGACAGTACCAAGTGCCTCCTGCAAACTGACATCAGGAACCTGGCCTGGTGACTTTTGTTTCTCTTTGGATAGGCCACCGTTCATATCCGGGACTGGGTGGCCCGGATTGGCCGACTGCCTGCTGAAATTCCGCACAGTTGAGGATACCTCCCAGATGCAAGGTGCTCATACAGGCAACTGTGTCTGGTTTGACAGTGCCAAGTGCCTCCTGCAAACTGACATCAGGAACCTGGCCTGGTGACTTTTGTTTCTCTGGGGAAAGGCCATCGTTCCTCTCTAGGGCCTGGTGGCCCGGAGTGACCTGCTGCCTGCTGAAATTCCTCATGGATCAGGATGCCTCCCACATGAAGGGTGACCCCACAGGCAACTGTGGCTGGTTTGACAGTGCCAAGTGCCACCTGCAAACTGACATCAGGAACCTGGCCTGGTGACTTTTGTTTCTCTGGGGAAAGGCCATGGTTCATGTCCAGGGCCTGATGGCCCAGAGTGGCCGGCTGCCTGCTGAAATTCCTCATGGATCAGGCTGCCTCCCACATGAAATATGCCCCCACAGGCAACTGTGGCTGGTTTGACAGTGCCAAGTGTCTCCTGCAAACTGACATCAGGAACCTGGCCTGGTGACTTTTCTTTCTCTGGGGAAAGGCCATGGTTCATGTCCAGGACCTGGTGGCCCGTAGTGGCCGGCCACCTGCTGAAATTCCTCAGGGATCAGGCTACCTCCCAGACTGAAAGTACTGCCACAGGCAACTGTGGTTGGTTTGACAGTGCCAAGTGCCTCCTGCAAACTGACATCAGGAACCTGGCCTGGTGACTTTTGTATCTCTGGGGAAAGGCCATGATTAATGTCCAGTGCCCGGTGACCTGGAGTGGCCGGCTGCCTGCTGAAATTCCGCACAGTTGAGGATACCTCCCAGATGCAAGGTGCCCCCAAAGGCAACTGCGTCTGGTTTGACAGTGCCAAGTGCCTCCTGCAAACTGACGTAAGGAACCTGGCCTGGTGACTTTTCTTTCTCTGGGGAAAGGCCAGGATTCATTTCCAGGACCGGGTGGCCCGGGGTGGCCGGCTGCCTGCTGAAATTCTGCATGGATCAGGATACCGCCGAGATGAAAGGTGCTCCCACAGGCAACTGTGGCTGGTTTGACAGTGCCAAGTGCCTCCTGCAAACTGACATCAGGAACCTGGCCTGGTGACTTTTGTTTCTCTGGGGAAAGGCCATCGTTCCTCTCTAGGGCCTGGTGGCCCGGAGTGACGGGCTGCCTGCTGAAATTCCTCATGGATCAGGATGCCTCCCACATGAAGGGTGACCCCACAGGCAACTGTGGCTGGTTTGACAGTGCCAAGTGCCACCTGCAAACTGACATCAGGAACCTGGCCTGGTGACTTTTGTTTCTCTGGGGAAAGGCCATGGTTCATGTCCTGGGCCTGGTGGCCCAGAGTGGCCGGCTGCCTGCTGAAATTCCTCATGGATCAGGCTGCCTCCCACATGAAATATGCCCCCACAGGCAACTGTGGCTGGTTTGACAGTGCCAAGTGTCTCCTGCAAACTGACATCAGGAACCTGGCCTGGTGACTTTTGTTTCTCTGGGGAAAGGCCATGGTTCATGTCCAGGACCTGTTGGCCCGTAGTGGCCGGCCACCTGCTGAAATTCCTCAGGGATCAGGATACCTCCCAGACTGAAAGTACTGCCACAGGCAACTGTGGTTGGTTTGACAGTGCCAAGTGCCTCCTGCAAACTGACATCAGGAACCTGGCCTGGTGACTTTTCTTTCTCTGGGGAAAGGCCAAGATTCATTTCCAGGACGGGGTGGCCCGGAGTGGCCGGCTGCCTGCTGAAATTCTGCATGGATCAGGATACCGCCGAGATGAAAGGTGCTCCCACAGGCAACTGTGGCTGGTTTGACAGTGCCAAGTGCCTCCTGCAAACTGACATCAGGAACCTGGCCTGGTGACTTTTGTTTCTCTGGGGAAAGGCCATCGTTCCTCTCTAGGTCCAGGTGGCCCGGAGTGACGGGCTGCCTGCTGAAATTCCTCATGTATCAGGATGCCTCCCACATGAAGGGTGACCCCACAGGCAACTGTGGCTGGTTTGACAGTGCCAAGTGCCACCTGCAAACTGACATCAGGAACCTGGCCTGGTGACATTTGTTTCTCTGGGGAAAGGCCATGGTTCATGTCCAGGGCCTGGTGGCCCGGAGTTGTCCCCTGCCTTCTGATATTCCGCACGGATCAGGATACCTCCCAGACCGAAAGTACCACCACAGGCAACTGTGTCTGGTTTGACAGTGCCAAGTGCCTCCTGCAAACTGACATCAGGAACCTGGCCTGGTGACTTTTGTTTCTCTTTGGAAAAGGCCATTGTACGTGTCCAGGGCCAGGTGGCCCGGATTGGCTGGCTGCCTGCTGAAATTCCGCGCAGTTGAGGATATCGCCTAGATACAAGGTGCTCCCACAGGCAACTGCGGCTGGTTTGACAGTGCCAAGTGCCTCCTGCAAACTGACATGAGGTACCTGGCCTGGTGACTTTTGTTTCTCTGGGGAAAGGCCATGGTTCGTGTCCAGGACCGGGTGGCCCGGAGTGGCCGGCTGCCTGCTGAAATTCCGCACGGTTGAGGATACCTCCCACATGAAATGTGCCCCCACAGGCAACTGTGGCTCGTTTGACAGTGCCAAGTGCCTCCTGCAAACTGACATCAGGAACCTGGCCTGGTGACTTTTGTTTCTCTGGGGAAAGGCCATGGTTCATGTCCAGGACCTGGTGGCCCGTAGTGGCCGGCCACCTGCTGAAATTCCTCAGGGATCAGGATACCTCCCAGACCGAAAGTACCGCCACAGGCAACTGTGTTGGGTTTGACAGTGCCAAGTGCCTCCTGCAAACTGACATCAGGAACCTGGCCTGGTGACTTTTGTTTCTCTGGGGAAAGGCCATGATTAATGTCCAGGGCAAG
The DNA here is from genome assembly GCF_036417665.1 of Passer domesticus. Taxonomy (NCBI): domain Eukaryota; kingdom Metazoa; phylum Chordata; class Aves; order Passeriformes; family Passeridae; genus Passer; species Passer domesticus. The sequence continues at coordinate 11,660,442 of NC_087481.1, read as the reverse complement.
GTGGCCCGGAGTGGCCGGCTGCCTGCTGAAATTCCTCATGGATCAGGCTGCCTCCCACATAAAATGTGCCCCCACAGGCAACTGTGGCTGGTTTGACAGTGCCAAGTGCCTCCTGCAAACTGACATCAGGAACCTGGCCTGGTGACTTTTGTTTCTCTGGGGAAAGGCCATGGTTCGTGTCCAGTGCCCGGTGACCGGGAGTGGCCAGCTGCCTGCTGAAATTCCGCACGGTTGAGGATACCTCCCAGATGCAAGGTGCCCCCACAGGAAACTGCATCTGGTTTGACAGTGCCAAGTGCCTCCTGCAAACTGACATAAGGAACCTGGCCTGGTGATTTTTGTTTCTCTGGGGAAAAGCCATGGTTCATGTCCAGGGCCTGGTGGCCCGGACTGCCCAGCTGCTTGCTGAAATTCCGCATGGTTGAGGATGCCTCCCAGATGCAAGGTGCTCCCACAGGCACCTGTGGCTGGTTTGACAGTGCCAAGTGCCTCCTGCAAACTGGCATCAGGAACCTGGCCTAGTGACTTTTCTTTCTCTGGGGAAAGGCCACCGTTCCTTTCCAGGACCGGGTGGCCCGGAGTGGCCGGCTGCCTGCTGAAATTCTGCATGGATCAGCATACCGCCGAGATGCAAGGTGCTCCCACAGGCAACAGTGGCTGGTTTGACAGTGCCAAGTGCCTCCTGCAAACTGACATCAGGAACCTGGCCTGGTGACTTTTGTTTCTCTGGGGAAAAGCCATGGTTCATGTCCAGGGCCTGGTGGCCCGGACTGCCCGTCTGCCTGCTGAAATTCCGCACTGTTGAGGATACCTCCCAGATGCAAGGTGCTCATACAGGCAACTGTGGCTGGTTTGACAGTGCCAAGTGCCTCCTGCAAACTGACATCAGGAACCTGGCCTGGTGACTTTTGTTTCTCTTTGGATAGGCCACCGTTCATATCCAGGACTGGGTGGCCCGGATTGGCCGGCTGCCTGCTGAAATTCCGAACGGATCCGCATACCGCCTAGATGCAAGGTGCTCCCACAGGCAACAGTGGCTGGTTTGACAGTGCCAAGTGTCTCCTGCAAACTGATATCGGGAACCTGGCCTGGTGACTTTTGTTTCTCTGGGGAAAGGCCATCATTCTTGTTCGAGGCCTGCAGGCCCGGATTGGCCGGCTGCCTGCTGAAATTCCGCACGGTTGAGGCTACCTCTCAGATGCAAGGTGCTCCCACAGGCAACTGTGTCTGGTTTGACAGGGCCAAGTGCCTCCTGCAAACTGACATCAGGAACCTGGCCTGGTGACTTTTGTTTCTCTGGGGAAAGGCCATCGTTCGTGCCCAGTGCCCGCTGGCCCGGGGTGGCTGGCTGCCTGCTGAAATTCCGCACGGTTGAGGATACCTCCCAGATGCAAGGTGACCCCACAGTCAATGTTGCTGGTTTGACAGTGCTAAGTGCCTCCTGCAAACTGACATCAGGAACCTGGCCTGGTGACTTTTGTTTCTCTGGGGAAAGGCCATCGTTCATGTCCAGGGCCTGGTGGCCCGGAGTGGCCGGCTGCCTGCTGAAATTCCTCATGGATCAGGCTGCCTCCCACATGAAATATGCCCCCACAGGCAACTGCGGCTGGTTTGACAGTGCCAAGTGCCTCCTGCAAACTGACATCAGGAACCTGGCCTGGTGACTTTTGTTTCTCTGGGGAAAGGCCATGGTTCATGTCCAGGACCTGGTGGCCCGTAGTGGCCGGCCACATGCTGAAATTCCGCATGGATCAGTATACCTCCCAGATGAAAAGTGTCCCCACAGGCAACTGTGGCTGGTTTGACAGTGCCAAGTGCCTCCTGCAAACTGACATCAGGAACCTGGCCTGGTGACTTTTGTTTCTCTGGGGAAAAGCCACGGTTCGTGTCCAGTGCCCGGTGACCCAGAGTGGCCGGCTGCCTGCTGAAATTCCGCACGGTTGAGGATACCACCCAGATGCAAGGTGCCCCCACAGGCAACTGCGTCTGGTTTGACAGTGCCAAGTGCCTCCTGCAAACTGACATCAGGATCCTGGCCTGGTGACTTTTGTTTCTCTGGGGAAAAGCCATGGTTCATGTCCAGGGCCTGGTGGCCCGGACTGCCCGGCTTCCTGCTGAAATTCCCCATGGTTGAGGATGCCTCCCAGATGCAAGGTGCCCACACAGGCAACTGTGGCTGGTTTGACAGTGCCAAGTGCCTCCTGCAAATTGACATCAGGAACCTGGCCTGGTGACTTTTGTTTCTCTGGGGAAAGGCCATGGTTCGTGTCCAGGACCGGGTGGCCCGGAGTGGCCGGCTGCCTGCTGAAATTCCGCACGGTTGAGGATACGTCCCAGATGCAAGGTGCCCCCACAGGCAACTGCGTCTGGTTTGACAGTGCCAAGTGCCTCCTGCAAACTGACATCAGGAACCTGGCCTGGTGAGTTTTGTTTCTCTGGGGAAATGCCATCATTCTTGTTCGAGGCCTGCAGGCCCGGATTGGCTGGCTGCCTGCTGAAATTCCGCACAGTTGAGGATACCTCCCAGATGCAAGGTGCTCATACAGGCAACTGTGGCTGGTTTGACAGTGCCAAGTGCCACCTGCAAACTGACATCAGGAACCTGGCCTGGTGACTTTTGTTTCTCTGGGGAAAGGCCATGGTACATGTCCAGGGCCTGGTGGCCGGGAGTGGCCGGCCGCCTGCTGAAATTCCTCATGGATCAGGCTGCCTCCCACATGAAATGTGCCCCCACAGGCAACTGTGGCTGGTTTGACAGTGCCAAGTGCCTCCTGCAAACTGACATCAGGAACCTGGCCTGGTGACTTTTGTTTCTCTGGGGAAAGGCCATGGTTCATGTCCAGGACCTGGTGGCCCGTAGTGGCCGGCCACCTGCTGAAATTCCTCAGGGATCAGGATACCTCCCAGACCGAAAGTACTGCCACAGGCAACTGTGGTTGGTTTGACAGTGCCAAGTGCCTCCTGCAAACTGACATCAGGAACCTGGCCTGGTGACTTTTGTTTCTCTGGGGAAAGGCCATGATTAATGTCCAGTGCCCGGTGACCTGGAGTGGCCGGCTGCCTGCTGAAATTCCGCACGGTTGAGGATACCTCCCAGATGCAAGGTGCCCCCACAGGCAACTGCGTCTGGTTTGACAGTGCCAAGTGCCTCCTGCAAACTGACATGAGGAACCTGGCCTGGTGACTTTTGTTTCTCTGGGGAAAAGCCATGGTTCATGTCCAGGGCCTGGTGGCCCAGAGTGGCCGGCTGCCTGCTGAAATTCCGCTTGGTTGAGGATGCCTCCCAGATGCAAGGTGCCCACACAGGCACCTGTGGCTGGTTTGACAGTGCCAAGTGCCTCCTGCAAACTGGCATCAGGAACCTGGCCTGGTGACTTTTCTTTCTCTGGGGAAAGGCCAGGATTCATTTCCAGGACCGGGTGGCCCGGAGTGGCCGGCTGCCTGCTGAAATTCTGCATGGATCAGGATACCGCCGAGATGAAAGGTGCTCCCACAGGCAACTGTGGCTGGTTTGACAGTGCCAAGTGCCTCCTGCAAACTGACATCAGGAACCTGGCCTGGTGACTTTTGTTTCTCAGGGGAAAGGCCATCGTTCATGTCCAGGGCCTGGTGGCCCGGAGTTGTCCCCTGCCTTCTGATATTCCGCACGGATCAGGATACCTCCCAGACCGAAAGTACCACCACAGGCAACTGCGTCTGGTTTGACAGTGCCAAGTGCCTCCTGCAAACTGACATCAGGAACCTGGCCTGGTGACTTTTCTTTCTCTGGGGAAAGGCCACCGTTCCTGTCCAGGACCGGGTGGCCCAGAGTGGCCGGCTGCCTGCTGAAATTCTGCATGGATCAGCATACCGCCGAGATGCAAGGTGCTCCCACAGGCAACAGTGGCTGGTTTGACAGTGCCAAGTGCCTCCTGCAAACTGACATCAGGAACCTGGCCTGGTGACTTTTGTTTCTCTGGGGAAAAGCCATGGTTCATGTCCAGGGCCTGGTGGCCCGGACTGCCCGGCTGCCTGCTGAAATTCCGCACAGTTGAGGATACCTCCCAGATGCAAGGTGCTCCCACAGGCAACTGCGTCTGGTTTGACAGTGCCAAGTGCCTCCTGCAAACTGACATCAGGAACCTGGCCTGGTGACTTTTGTTTCTCTGGGGAAAAGCCATGGTTCATGTCCAGGGCCTGGTGGCCCAGAGTGGCCGGCTGCCTGCTGAAATTCCGCATGGTTGAGGATGCCTCCCAGATGCAAGGTGCCCACACAGGCACCTGTGGCTGGTTTGACAGTGCCAAGTGCCTCCTGCAAACTGACATCAGGAACCTGGCCAGGTGACTTTTGTTTCTCAGGGGAAAGGCCATCGTTCATGTCCAGGGCCTGGTGGCCTGGAGTTGTCCCCTGCCTTCTGATATTCCGCACGGATCAGGATACCTCCCAGACCGAAAGTACCACCACAGGCAACTGCGTCTGGTTTGACAGTGCCAAGTGCCTCCTGCAAACTGACATCAGGAACCTGGCCTGGTGACTTTTCTTTCTCTGGGGAAAGGCCACCGTTCCTGTCCAGGACCGGGTGGCCCAGAGTGGCCGGCTGCCTGCTGAAATTCTGCATGGATCAGCATACCGCCGAGATGCAAGGTGCTCCCACAGGCAACAGTGGCTGGTTTGACAGTGCCAAGTGCCTCCTGCAAACTGACATCAGGAACCTGGCCTGGTGACTTTTGTTTCTCTGGGGAAAAGCCATGGTTCATGTCCAGGGCCTGGTGGCCCGGACTGCCCGGCTGCCTGATGAAATTCCGCACAGTTGAGGATACCTCCCAGATGCAAGGTGCTCCCACAGGCAACTGCGTCTGGTTTGACAGTGCCAAGTGCCTCCTGCAAACTGACATCAGGAACCTGGCCTGGTGACTTTTGTTTCTCTGGGGAAAAGCCATGGTTCATGTCCAGGGCCTGGTGGCCCAGAGTGGCCGGCTGCCTGCTGAAATTCCTCATGGATCAGGCTGCCTCCCACATCAAATGTGCCCCCACAGGCAACTGCGGCTGGTTTGACAGTGCCAAGTGCCTCCTGCAAACTGACATGAGGAACCTGGCCTGGTGACTTTTGTTTGTCTGGGGAAAGGCCATGGTTCATGTCCAGGACCTGGTGGCCCGTAGTGGCCGGCCACCTGCTGAAATTCCTCAGGGATCAGGATACCTCCCAGACCGAAAGTACTGCCCACACAGGCAACTGTGGTTGGTTTGACAGTGCCAAGTGCCACCTGCAAACTGACATCAGGAACCTGGCCTGGTGACTTTTCTTTCTCTGGGGAAAGGCCTGGATTCATTTCCAGGACCGGGTGGCCCGGAGTGGCCGGCTGCCTGCTGAAATTCTGCATGGATCAGGATGCCTCCTACAAGAAGGGTGACCCCACAGGCAACTGTGGCTGGTTTGACAGTGCCAAGTGCCACCTGCAAACTGACATCAGGAACCTGGCCTGGTGACTTTTGTTTCTCTGGGGAATGGCCATGGTTCATGTCCAGGGCCTGGTGGCCCGGAGTTGTCCCCTGCCTTCTGATATTCCGCACGGATCAGGATACCTCCCAGACCGAAAGTACCACCACAGGCAACTGTGGCTGGTTTGACAGTGCCAAGTGCCTCCTGCAAACTGACATCAGGAACCTGGCCTGGTGACTTTTGTTTCTCAGGGGATAGGCCACCGTTCATATGAAGGACTGGGTGGCCCAGAGTGCCCGGCTGCCTGCTGACATTCCGAACGGATCAGAATACCGCCTAGATGCACGGTGCCGCCACTGGCAACTGTGGCTGGTTTGACAGGGCCAAGTGCCTCCTGCAAACTGACATCAGGAACCTGGCCTGGTGACTTTTGTTTCTCTTTGGAAAAGGCCATTGTACGTGTCCAGGGCCAGGTGGCCCGGATTGGCTGGCTGCCTGCTGAAATTCCGCGCAGTTGAGGATATCGCCAAGATACAAGGTGCTCCCACAGGCAACTGCGGCTGGTTTGACAGTGCCAAGTGCCTCCTGCAAACTGACATGAGGAACCTGGCCTGGTGAGTTTTGTTTCTCTGGGGAAAGGCCATGGTTCATGTCCAGGACCTGGTGGCCCGGAGTGGCCGGCTGCCTGCTGAAATTCCGCATGGATCAGTATACCTCCCAGAATAAAAGTGTCCCCACAGGCAACTGTGGCTGGTTTGACAGTGCCAAGTGCCTCCTGCAAACTGACATCAGGAACCTGGCCTGGTGACTTTTCTTTCTCTGGGGAAAGGCCACCGTTCCTGTCCAGGACCGGGTGGCCCGGAGTGGCCGGCTGCCTACTGAAATTCTGCATGGATCAGCATACCGCCGAGATGCAAGGTGCTCCCACAGGCAACAGTGGCTGGTTTGACAGTGCCAAGTGCCTCCTGCAAACTGACATCAGGAACCTGGCCTGGTGACTTTTGTTTCTCTTTGGATAGGCCACCGTTCATATCCAGGACTGGGTGGCCCGGATTGGGCGGCTGCCTGCTGAAATTCCGAACGGATCCGCATACCGCCTAGATGCAAGGTGCTCCCACAGGCAACAGTGGCTGGTTTGACAGTGCCAAGTGTCTCCTGCAAACTGATATCGGGAACCTGGCCTGGTGACTTTTGTTTCTCTGGGGAAAGGCCATCATTCTTGTTCGAGGCCTGCAGGCCCGGATTGGCCGGCTGCCTGCTGAAATTCCGCACGGTTGAGGATACCTCCCAGATGCAAGGTGCTCCCACAGGCAACTGCGTCTGGTTTGACAGTGCCAAGTGCCTCCTGCAAACTGACATCAGGAACCTGGCCTGGTGACTTTTCTTTCTCTGGGGAAAGGCCAAGATTCATTTCCAGGACAGGGTGGCCGGGAGTGGCCGGCTGCCTGCTGAAATTCTGCATGGATCAGGATACCGCCGAGATGAAAGGTGCTCCCACAGGCAACTGTGGCTGGTTTGACAGTGCCAAGTGCCTCCTGCAAACTGACATCAGGAACCTGGCCTGGTGACTTTTGTTTCTCTGGGGAAAGGCCATCGTTCCTCTCTAGGTCCAGGTGGCCCGGAGTGACGGGCTGCCTGCTGAAATTCCTCATGGATCAGGATGCCTCCCACATGAAGGGTGACCCCACAGGCAACACTGGCTGGTTTGACAGTGCCAAGTGCCTCCTGCAAACTGACATCAGGAACCTGGCCTGGTGACTTTTGTTTCTCTTTGGAAAAGGCCATTGTACGTGTCCAGGGCCAGGTGGCCCGGATTGGCTGGCTGCCTGCTGAAATTCCGCGCAGTTGAGGATATCGCCTAGATACAAGGTGCTCCCACAGGCAACTGCGGCTGGTTTGACAGTGCCAAGTGCCTCCTGCAAACTGACATGAGGAACCTGGCCTGGTGAGTTTTGTTTCTCTGGGGAAAGGCCATGGTTCATGTCCAGGACCTGGTGGCCCGTAGTGGCCGGCCACCTGCTGAAATTCCTCAGGGATCAGGATACCTCCCAGACCGAAAGTACCGCCACAGGCAACTGTGGTTGGTTTGACAGTGCCAAGTGCCTCCTGCAAACTGACATCAGGAACCTGGCCTGGTGACTTTTGTTTCTCTGGGGAAAGGCCATGATTAATGTCCAGGGCAAGGTGGCCCGGAGTGGCCGGCTGCCTGCTGAAATTCCTCATGGATCAGGCTGCCTCCCACATAAAATGTGCCCCCACAGGCAACTGTGGCTGGTTTGACAGTGCCAAGTGCCTCCTGCAAACTGACATCAGGAACCTGGCCTGGTGACTTTTGTTTCTCTGGGGAAAGGCCATGGTTCGTGTCCAGTGCCCGGTGACCGGGAGTGGCCAGCTGCCTGCTGAAATTCCGCACGGTTGAGGATACCTCCCAGATGCAAGGTGCCCCCACAGGAAACTGCATCTGGTTTGACAGTGCCAAGTGCCTCCTGCAAACTGACATAAGGAACCTGGCGTGGTGATTTTTGTTTCTCTGGGGAAAAGCCATGGTTCATGTCCAGGGCCTGGTGGCCCGGACTGCCCAGCTGCCTCCTGAAATTCCGCATGGTTGAGGATGCCTCCCAGATGCAAGGTGCTCATACAGGCACCTGTGGCTGGTTTGACAGTGCCAAGTGCCTCCTGCAAACTGAAATCAGGAACCTGGCCTGGTGACTTTTGTTTCTCTTTGGATAGGCCACCGTTCATATCCAGGACTGGGTGGCCCGGATTGGCCGGCTGCCTGCTGAAATTCCGAACGGATCCGCATACCGCCTAGATGCAAGGTGCTCCCACAGGCAACAGTGGCTGGTTTGACAGTGCCAAGTGTCTCCTGCAAACTGATATCGGGAACCTGGCCTGGTGACTTTTGTTTCTCTGGGGAAAGGCCATCATTCTTGTTCGAGGCCTGCAGGCCCGGAGTGGCCGGCTGCCTGCTGAAATTCCTCATGGATCAGGCTGCCTCCCACATCAAATGTGCCCCCACAGGCAACTGCGGCTGGTTTGACAGTGCCAAGTGCCTCCTGCAAACTGACATCAGGAACCTGGCCTGGTGAGTTTTGTTTCTCTGGGGAAAGGCCATGGTTCATGTCCAGGACCTGGTGGCCCGTAGTGGCCGGCCACCTGCTGAAATTCCGCATGGATCAGTATACCTCCCAGATGAAAAGTGTCCCCACAGGCAACAGTGGCTGGTTTGACAGTGCCAAGTGCCTCCTGCAAACTGACATCAGGAACCTGGCCTGGTGACTTTTGTTTCTCTGGGGAAAAGCCACGGTTCGTGTCCAGTGCCCGGTGACCCAGAGTGGCCGGCTGCCTGCTGAAATTCCGCACGGTTGAGGATACCACCCAGATGCAAGGTGCCCCCACAGGCAACTGCGTCTGGTTTGACAGTGCCAAGTGCCTCCTGCAAACTGACATCAGGATCCTGGCCTGGTGACTTTTGTTTCTCTGGGGAAAAGCCATGGTTCATGTCCAGGGCCTGGTGGCCCGGACTGCCCGGCTTCCTGGTGAAATTCCCCATGGTTGAGGATGCCTCCCAGATGCAAGGTGCCCACACAGGCAACTGTGGCTGGTTTGACAGTGCCAAGTGCCTCCTGCAAATTGACATCAGGAACCTGGCCTGGTGACTTTTGTTTCTCTGGGGAAAGGCCATGGTTCGTGTCCAGGACCGGGTGGCCCGGAGTGGCCGGCTGCCTGCTGAAATTCCGCACGGTTGAGGATACCTCCCAGATGCAAGGTGCCCCCACAGGCAACTGCGTCTGGTTTGACAGTGCCAAGTGCCTCCTGCAAACTGACATCAGGAACCTGGCCTGGTGACTTTTGTTTCTCTTTGGATAGGCCACCGTTCATATCCAGGACTGGGTGGCCCGGATTGGCCGGCTGCCTGCTGAAATTCCGAACGGATCCGCATACCGCCTAGATGCAAGGTGCTCCCACAGGCACCTGTGGCTGGTTTGACAGTGCCAAGTGCCTCCTGCAAACTGGCATCAGGAACCTGGCCTAGTGACTTTTCTTTCTCTGGGGAAAGGCCACCGTTCCTTTCCAGGACCGGGTGGCCCGTAGTGGCCGGCCACCTGCTGAAATTCTGCATGGATCAGCATACCGCCGAGATGCAAGGTGCTCCCACAGGCAACAGTGGCTGGTTTGACAGTGCCAAGTGCCTCCTGCAAACTGACATCAGGAACCTGGCCTGGTGACTTTTGTTTCTCTGGGGAAAAGCCATGGTTCATGTCCAGGGCCTGGTGGCCCGGACTGCCCGTCTGCCTGCTGAAATTCCGCACTGTTGAGGATACCTCCCAGATGCAAGGTGCTCATACAGGCAACTGTGGCTGGTTTGACAGTGCCAAGTGCCTCCTGCAAACTGAAATCAGGAACCTGGCCTGGTGACTTTTGTTTCTCTTTGGATAGGCCACCGTTCATATCCAGGACTTGGTGGCCCGGATTGGCCGGCTGCCTGCTGAAATTCCGAACGGATCCGCATACCGCCTAGATGCAAGGTGCTCCCACAGGCAACAGTGGCTGGTTTGACAGTGCCAAGTGTCTCCTGCAAACTGATATCGGGAACCTGGCCTGGTGACTTTTGTTTCTCTGGGGAAAGGCCATCATTCTTGTTCGAGGCCTGCAGGCCCGGATTGGCCGGCTGCCTGCTGAAATTCCGCACGGTTGAGGCTACCTCTCAGATGCAAGGTGCTCCCACAGGCAACTGTGTCTGGTTTGACAGGGCCAAGTGCCTCCTGCAAACTGACATCAGGAACCTGGCCTGGTGACTTTTGTTTCTCTGGGGAAAGGCCATCGTTCGTGCCCAGTGCCCGCTGGCCCGGGGTGGCTGGCTGCCTGCTGAAATTCCGCACGGTTGAGGATACCTCCCAGATGCTAGGTGACCCCACAGTCAATGTTGCTGGTTTGACAGTGCTAAGTGCCTCCTGCAAACTGACATCAGGAACCTGGCCTGGTGACTTTTGTTTCTCAGGGGAAAGGCCATCGTTCATGTCCAGGGCCTGGTGGCCCGGAGTGGCCGGCTGCCTGCTGAAATTCCTCATGGATCAGGCTGCCTCCCACATCAAATGTGCCCCCACAGGCAACTGCGGCTGGTTTGACAGTGCCAAGTGCCTCCTGCAAACTGACATCAGGAACCTGGCCTGGTGAGTTTTGTTTCTCTGGGGAAAGGCCATGGTTCATGTCCAGGACCTGGTGGCCCGTAGTGGCCGGCCACCTGCTGAAATTCCGCATGGATCAGTATACCTCCCAGATGAAAAGTGTCCCCACAGGCAACTGTGGCTGGTTTGACAGTGCCAAGTGCCTCCTGCAAACTGACATCAGGAACCTGGCCTGGTGACTTTTGTTTCTCTGGGGAAAAGCCACGGTTCGTGTCCAGTGCCCGGTGACCCAGAGTGGCCGGCTGCCTGCTGAAATTCCGCACGGTTGAGGATACCACCCAGATGCAAGGTGCCCCCACAGGCAACTGCGTCTGGTTTGACAGTGCCAAGTGCCTCCTGCAAACTGACATCAGGATCCTGGCCTGGTGACTTTTGTTTCTCTGGGGAAAAGCCATGGTTCATGTCCAGGGCCTGGTGGCCCGGACTGCCCGGCTTCCTGCTGAAATTCCCCATGGTTGAGGATGCCTCCCAGATGCAAGGTGCCCACACAGGCAACTGTGGCTGGTTTGACAGTGCCAAGTGCCTCCTGCAAATTGACATCAGGAACCTGGCCTGGTGACTTTTGTTTCTCTGGGGAAAGGCCATGGTTCGTGTCCAGGACCGGGTGGCCCGGAGTGGCCGGCTGCCTGCTGAAATTCCGCACGGTTGAGGATACCTCCCAGATGCAAGGTGCCCCCACAGGCAACTGCGTCTGGTTTGACAGTGCCAAGTGCCTCCTGCAAACTGACATGAGGAACGTGGCCTGGTGAGTTTTGTTTCTCTGGGGAAATGCCATCATTCTTGTTCGAGGCCTGCAGGCCCGGATTGGCTGGCTGCCTGCTGAAATTCCGCACAGTTGAGGATACCTCCCAGATGCAAGGTGCTCATACAGGCAACTGTGGCTGGTTTGACAGTGCCAAGTGCCTCCTGCAAACTGACATCAGGAACCTGGCCTGGTGACTTTTGTTTCTCTGGGGAAAGGCCATGGTACATGTCCAGGGCCTGGTGGCCGGGAGTGGCCGGCTGCCTGCTGAAATTCCTCATGGATCAGGCTGCCTCCCACATGAAATGTGCCCCCACAGGCAACTGTGGCTGGTTTGACAGTGCCAAGTGCCTCCTGCAAACTGACATCAGGAACCTGGCCTGGTGACTTTTGTTTCTCTTTGGATAGGCCACCGTTCATATCCAGGACTGGGTGGCCCGTAGTGGCCGGCCACCTGCTGAAATTCCTCAGGGATCAGGATACCTCCCAGACCGAAAGTACTGCCACAGGCAACTGTGGTTGTTTTGACAGTGCCAAGTGCCTCCTGCAAACTGACATCAGGAACCTGGCCTGGTGACTTTTGTTTCTCTGGGGAAAGGCCATGATTAATGTCCAGTGCCCGGTGACCTGGAGTGGCCGGCTGCCTGCTGAAATTCCGCACGGTTGAGGATACCTCCCAGATGCAAGGTGCCCCCACAGGCAACTGCGTCTGGTTTGACAGTGCCAAGTGCCTCCTGCAAACTGACATGAGGAACCTGGCCTGGTGACTTTTGTTTCTCTGGGGAAAAGCCATGGTTCATGTCCAGGGCCTGGTGGCCCAGAGTGGCCGGCTGCCTGCTGAAATTCCGCATGGTTGAGGATGCCTCCCAGATGCAAGGTGCTCCCACAGGCACCTGTGGCTGGTTTGACAGTGCCAAGTGCCTCCTGCAAACTGGCATCAGGAACCTGGCCTGGTGACTTTTCTTTCTCTGGGGAAAGGCCAGGATTCATTTCCAGGACCGGGTGGCCCGGAGTGGCCGGCTGCCTGCCGAAATTCTGCATGGATCAGGATACCGCCGAGATGAAAGGTGCTCCCACAGGCAACTGTGGCTGGTTTGACAGTGCCAAGTGCCTCCTGCAAACTGACATCAGGAACCTGGCCTGGTGACTTTTGTTTCTCAGGGGAAAGGCCATCGTTCATGTCCAGGGCCTGGTGGCCCGGAGTTGTCCCCTGCCTTCTGATATTCCGCACGGATCAGGATACCTCCCAGACCGAAAGTACCACCACAGGCAACAGTGGCTGGTTTGACAGTGCCAAGTGCCTCCTGCAAACTGACATCAGGAACCTGGCCTGGTGACTTTTCTTTCTCTGGGGAAAGGCCACCGTTCCTGTCCAGGACCGGGTGGCCCAGAGTGGCCGGCTGCCTGCTGAAATTCTGCATGGATCAGCATACCGCCGAGATGCAAGGTGCTCCCACAGGCAACAGTGGCTGGTTTGACAGTGCCAAGTGCCTCCTGCAAACTGACATCAGGAACCTGGCCTGGTGACTTTTGTTTCTCTGGGGAAAAGCCATGGTTCATGTCCAGGGCCTGGTGGCCCGGACTGCCCGGCTGCCTGCTGAAATTCCGCACAGTTGAGGATACCTCCCAGATGCAAGGTGCCCCCACAGGCAACTGCGTCTGGTTTGACAGTGCCAAGTGCCTCCTGCAAACTGACATCAGGAACCTGGCCTGGTGAGTTTTGTTTCTCTGGGGAAATGCCATCATTCTTGTTCGAGGCCTGCAGGCCCGGATTGGCTGGCTGCCTGCTGAAATTCCGCACAGTTGAGGATACCTCCCAGATGCAAGGTGCTCATACAGGCAACTGTGGCTGGTTTGACAGTGCCAAGTGCCTCCTGCAAACTGACATCAGGAACCTGGCCTGGTGACTTTTGTTTCTCTGGGGAAGGGCCATCGTTCCTCTCTAGGGCCTGGTGGCCCGGAGTGACCTGCTGCCTGCTGAAATTCCTCATGGATCAGGATGCCTCCCACATGAAGGGTGACCCCAGAGGCAACTGTGGCTGGTTTGACAGTGCCAAGTGCCACCTGCAAACTGACATCAGGAACCTGGCCTGGTGACTTTTGTTTCTCTGGGGAAAGGCCATGGTTCATGTCCAGGGCCTGGGGGCCTGGAGAGGCCGGCTGCCTGCTGAAATTCCTCATGGATCAGGCTGCCTCCCACATGAAATATGCCGCCACAGGCAACTGTGGCTGGTTTGACAGTGCCAAGAGCCTCCTGCAAACTGACATCAGGAACCTGGCCTGGTGACTTTTGTTTCTCTGGGGAAAGGCCATGGTTCATGTCCAGGACCTGGTGGCCCGTAGTGGCCGGCCACCTGCTGAAATTCCTCAGGGATCAGGATACCTCCCAGACCGAAAGTACTGCCCACACAGGCAACTGTGGTTGGTTTGACAGTGCCAAGTGCCTCCTGCAAACTGACATCAGGAACCTGGCCTGGTGACTTTTCTTTCTCTGGGGAAAGGCCAGGATTCATTTCCAGGACCGGGTGGCCCGGAGTGGCCGGCTGCCTGCTGAAATTCTGCATGGATCAGGATACCGCCGAGATGAAAGGTGCTCCCACAGGCAACTGTGGCTGGTTTGACAGTGCCAAGTGCCTCCTGCAAACTGACATCAGGAACCTGGCCTGGTGACTTTTGTTTCTCTGGGGAAAGGCCATCGTTCCTCTCTTGGTCCAGGTGGCCCGGAGTGACCGGCTGCCTGCTGAAATTCCTCATGGATCAGGATGCCTCCCACAAGAAGGATGACCCCACAGGCAACTGTGGTTGGTTTGACAGTGCCAAGTGCCACCTGCAAACTGACATCAGGAACCTGGCCTGGTGACTTTTGTTTCTTAGGGGATAGGCCACCGTTCATATGAAGGACTGTGTGGCCCAGAGTGCCCGGCTGCCTGCTGACATTCCGAACGGATCAGAATACCGCCTAGATGCACGGTGCCGCCACTGGCAACTGTGGCTGGTTTGACAGGGCCAAGTGCCTCCTGCAAACTGACATCAGGAACCTGGCCTGGTGACTTTTGTTTCTCTTTGGAAAAGGCCATTGTACGTGTCCAGGGCCAGGTGGCCCGGATTGGCTGGCTGCCTGCTGAAATTCCGCGCAGTTGAGGATATCGCCTAGATACAAGGTGCTCCCACAGGCAACTGCGGCTGGTTTGACAGTGCCAAGTGCCTCCTGCAAACTGACATGAGGAACCTGGCCTGGTGAGTTTTGTTTCTCTGGGGAAAGGCCATGGTTCATGTCCAGGACCTGGTGGCCCGGAGTGGCCGGCTGCCTGCTGAAATTCCGCACGGTTGAGGATACCTCCCAGATGCAAGGTGCTCATACAGGCAACTGTGGCTGGTTTGACAGTGCCAAGTGCCTCCTGCAAACTGACATCAGGAACCTGGCCTGGTGACTTTTCTTTCTCTGGGGAAAGGCCACCGTTCCTGTCCAGGACCGGGTGGCCCGGAGTGGCCGGCTGCCTGCTGAAATTCTGCATGGATCAGCATACCGCCGAGATGCAAGGTGCTCCCACAGGCAACAGTGGCTGGTTTGACAGTGCCAAGTGCCTCCTGCAAACTGACATCAGGAACCTGGCCTGGTGACTTTTGTTTCTCTTTGGATAGGCCACCGTTCATATCCAGGACTGGGTGGCCCGGATTGGCCGGCTGCCTGCTGAAATTCCGAACGGATCCGCATACCGCCTAGATGCAAGGTGCTCCCACAGGCAACAGTGGCTGGTTTGACAGTGCCAAGTGTCTCCTGCAAACTGATATCGGGAACCTGGCCTGGTGACTTTTGTTTCTCTGGGGAAAGGCCATCATTCTTGTTCGAGGCCTGCAGGCCCGGATTGGCCGGCTGCCTGCTGAAATTCCGCACGGTTGAGGATACCTCCCAGATGCAAGGTGCTCCCACAGGCAACTGCGTCTGGTTTGACAGTGCCAAGTGCCTCCTGCAAACAGACATCAGGAACCTGGCCTGGTGACTTTTGTTTCTCTGGGGAATGGCCATGGTTCATGTCCAGGGCCTGGTGGCCTGGAGTGGCCGGCTGCCTGCTGATATTCCTCATGGATCAGGATGCCTCCCACATGAAATGTGCCCCCACAGGCAACTGTGGCTGGTTTGACAGTGCCAAGTGCCTCCTGCAAACTGACATCAGGAACCTGGCCTGGTGACTTTTGTTTGTCTGGGGAAAGGCCATGGTTCATGTCCAGGACCTGGTGGCCCGTAGTGGCCGGCCACCTGCTGAAATTCCTCAGGGATCAGGATACCTCCCAGACCGAAAGTACTACCACAGGCAACTGTGGTTGGTTTGACAGTGCCAAGTGCCTCCTGCAAACTGACATCAGGAACCTGGCCTGGTGACTTTTGTTTCTCTGGGGAAAAGCCATGGTTCATGTCCAGGGCCTGGTGGCCCGGACTGCCCGGCTGCCTGCTGAAATTCCCCATGGTTGAGGATGCCTCCCAGATGCAAGGTGCCCACACAGGCACCTGTGGCTGGTTTGACAGTGCCAAGTGCCTCCTGCAAACTGACATCAGGAACCTGGCCTGGTGACTTTTGTTTCTCTGGGGAAAGGCCATGGTTCGTGTCCAGGACCGGGTGGCCCGGAGTGGCCGGCTGCCTGCTGAAATTCCGCACGGTTGAGGATACCTCCCAGATGCAAGGTGCCCCCACAGGCAACTGCGTCTGGTTTGACAGTGCCAAGTGCCTCCTGCAAACTGACATCAGGAACCTGGCCTGGTGAATTTTGTTTCTCTGGGGAAATGCCATCATTCTTGTTCGAGGCCTGCAGGCCCGGATTGGCTGGCTGCCTGCTGAAATTCCGCACGGTTGAGGATGCCTCCCTGGCAGAAGGTACCACCACAGGCAACTGTGGCTGGTTTTACAGTGCCAAGTGCTTCCTGCAAACTGACATCAGGAACCTGGCCTGGTGACTTTTCTTTCTCTGGGGAAAGGCCATGGTTCGTGTCCAGTGCCCGGTGACCCAGAGTGGCCGGCTGCCTGCTGAAATTCCGCACGGTTGAGGATACCACCCAGATGCAAGGTGCCCCCACAGGCAACTGCGTCTGGTATGACAGTGCCAAGTGCCTCCTGCAAACTGACATCAGGAACCTGGCCTGGTGACTTTTGTTTCTCTGGGGAAAAGCCATGGTTGATGTCCAGGGCCTGGTGGCCCGGACTGCCCAGCTGCCTGCTGAAATTCCCCATGGTTGAGGATGCCTCCCAGATGCAAGGTGCCCACACAGGCACCTGTGGCTGGTTTGACAGTGCCAAGTGCCTCCTGCAAACTGACATCAGGACCCTGGCCTGGTGACTTTTGTTTCTCTGGGGAAAGGCCATGGTTCGTGTCCAGGACCGGGTGGCCCGGAGTGGCCGGCTGCCTGCTGAAATTCCGCACGGTTGAGGATACCTGCCAGATGCAAGGTGCCCCCACAGGCAACTGTGGTTGGTTTGACAGTGCCAAGTGCCTCCTGCAAACTGACATCAGGAACCTGGCCTGGTGACTTTTGTTTCTCTGGGGAAATGCCATCATTCTTGTTCGAGGCCTGCAGGCCCGGATTGGCTGGCTGCCTGCTGAAATTCCGCACAGTTGAGGATACCTCCCAGATGCAAGGTGCTCATACAGGCAACTGTGGCTGGTTTGACAGTGTCAAGTGCCTCCTGCAAACTGACATCAGGAACCTGGCCTGGTGACTTTTGTTTCTCTGGGGAAAGGCCATCGTTCCTCTCTAGGGCCTGGTGGCACGGAGTGACCTGCTGCCTGCTGAAATTCCTCATGGATCAGGATGCCTCCCACATGAAGGGTGACCCCACAGGCAACTGTGGCTGGTTTGACAGTGCCAAGTGCCACCTGCAAACTGACATCAGGAACCTGGCCTGGTGACTTTTGTTTCTCTGGGGAAAGGCCATGGTTCATGTCCAGGGCCTGGTGGCCCAGAGTGGCCGGCTGCCTGCTGAAATTCCTCATGGATCCGGCTGCCTCCCACATGAAATGTGCCCCCACAGGCAACTGTGGCTGGTTTGACAGTGCCAAGTGCCTCCTGCAAACTGACATCAGGAACCTGGCCTGGTGACTTTTGTTTGTCTGGGGAAAGGCATGGTTCATGTCCAGGACCTGGTGGCCTGGAGTGGCCGGCCACCTGCTGAAATTCCTCAGGGATCAGGATACCTCCCAGACCGAAAGTACTGCCACAGGCAACTGTGGTTGGTTTGACAGTGCCAAGTGCCTCCTGCAAACTGACATCAGGAACCTGGCCTGGTGACTTTTGTTTCTCTGGGGAAAGGCCATGATTAATGTCCAGTGCCCGGTGACCTGGAGTGGCCGGCTGCCTGCTGAAATTCCGCACAGTTGAGGATACCTCCCAGATGCAAGGTGCCCCCAAAGGCAACTCTGGCTGGTTTGACAGTGCCAAGTGCCTCCTGCAAACTGACATCAGGAACCTGGCCTGGTGACTTTTCTTTCTCTGGGGAAAAGCCATGGTTCATGTCCATGGCCTGGTGGCCCAGAGTGGCCGGCTGCCTGCTGAAATTCCGCATGGTTGAGGATGCCTCCCAGATGCAAGGTGCCCACACAGGCACCTGTGGCTGGTTTGACAGTGCCAAGTGCCACCTGCAAACTGACATCAGGAACCTGGCCTGGTGACTTTTCTTTCTCTGGGGAAAGGCCAGGATTCATTTCCAGGACCGGGTGGCCCGGAGTGGCCGGCTGCCTGCTGAAATTCTGCATGGATCAGGATACCGCCGAGATGAAAGGTGCTCCCACAGGCAACTGTGGCTGGTTTGACAGTGCCAAGTGCCTCCTGCAAACTGACATCAGGAACCTGGCCTGGTGACTTTTGTTTCTCAGGGGAAAGGCCATCGTTCATGTCCAGGGCCTGGTGGCCCGGAGTTGTCCCCTGCCTTCTGATATTCCGCACGGATCAGGATACCTCCCAGACCGAAAGTACCACCACAGGCAACTGCGTCTGGTTTGACAGTGCCAAGTGCCTCCTGCAAACTGACATCAGGAACCTGGCCTGGTGACTTTTCTTTCTCTGGGGAAAGGCCACCGTTCCTGTCCAGGACCGGGTGGCCCAGAGTGGCCGGCTGCCTGCTGAAATTCTGCATGGATCAGCATACCGCCGAGATGCAAGGTGCTCCCACAGGCAACAGTGGCTGGTTTGACAGTGCCAAGTGCCTCCTGCAAACTGACATCAGGAACCTGGCCTGGTGACTTTTGTTTCTCTGGGGAAAAGCCATGGTTCATGTCCAGGGCCTGGTGGCCCGGACTGCCCGGCTGCCTGCTGAAATTCCGCACAGTTGAGGATACCTCCCAGATGCAAGGTGCTCCCACAGGCAACTGCGTCTGGTTTGACAGTGCCAAGTGCCTCCTGCAAACTGACATCAGGAACCTGGCCTGGTGACTTTTGTTTCTCTGGGGAAAAGCCATGGTTCATGTCCAGGGCCTGGTGGCCCAGAGTGGCCGGCTGCCTGCTGAAATTCCTCATGGATCAGGCTGCCTCCCACATCAAATGTGCCCCCACAGGCAACTGCGGCTGGTTTGACAGTGCCAAGTGCCTCCTGCAAACTGACATCAGGAACCTGGCCTGGTGACTTTTGTTTCTCTGGGGAAATGCCATCATTCTTGTTCGAGGCCTGCAGGCCCGGATTGGCTGGCTGCCTGGTGAAATTCCGCACAGTTGAGGATACCTCCCAGATGCAAGGTGCTCATACAGGCAACTGTGGCTGGTTTGACAGTGCCAAGTGCCTCCTGCAAACTGACATCAGGAACCTGGCCTGGTGACTTTTGTTTCTCTGGGGAAGGGCCATCGTTCCTCTCTAGGGCCTGGTGGCCCGGAGTGACCTGCTGCCTGCTGAAATTCCTCATGGATATGGATGCCTCCCACATGAAGGGTGACCCCACAGGCAACTGTGGCTGGTTTGACAGTGCCAAGTGCCTCCTGCAAACTGACATCAGGAACCTGGCCTGGTGACTTTTGTTTCTCTGGGGAATGGCCATGGTTCATGTCCAGGGCCTGGTGGCCTGGAGAGGCCGGCTGCCTGCTGAAATTCCTCATGGATCAGGCTGCCTCCCACATGAAATATGCCGCCACAGGCAACTGTGGCTGGTTTGACAGTGCCAAGTGCCTCCTGCAAACTGACATGAGGAACCTGGCCTGGTGACTTTTGTTTCTCTGGGGAAAGGCCATGGTTCATGTCCAGGACCTGGTGGCCCGTAGTGGCCGGCCACCTGCTGAAATTCCTCAGGGATCAGGATACCTCCCAGACCGAAAGTACTGCCCACACAGGCAACTGTGGTTGGTTTGACAGTGCCAAGTGCCTCCTGCAAACTGACATCAGGAACCTGGCCTGGTGACTTTTCTTTCTCTGGGGAAAGGCCAGGATTCATTTCCAGGACCGGGTGGCCCGGAGTGGCCGGCTGCCTGCTGAAATTCCGAACGGATCCGCATACCGCCGAGATGAAAGGTGCTCCCACAGGCAACTGTGGCTGGTTTGACAGTGCCAAGTGCCTCCTGCAAACTGACATCAGGAACCTGGCCTGGTGACTTTTGTTTCTCTGGGGAAAGGCCATCGTTCCTCTCTAGGTCCAGGTGGCCCGGAGTGACCGGCTGCCTGCTGAAATTCCTCATGGATCAGGATGCCTCCCACAAGAAGGGTGACCCCACAGGCAACTGTGGCTGGTTTGACAGTGCCAAGTGCCACCTGCAAACTGACATCAGGAACCTGGCCTGGTGACTTTTGTTTCTCTGGGGAATGGCCATGGTTCATGTCCAGGGCCTGGTGGCCCGGAGTTGTCCCCTGCCTTCTGATATTCCGCACGGATCAGGATACCTCCCAGACCGAAAGTACCACCACAGGCAACTGTGGCTGGTTTTACAGTGCCAAGTGCCTCCTGCAAACTGACATCAGGAACCTGGCCTGGTGACTTTTGTTTCTCAGGGAATAGGCCACCGTTCATATGAAGGACTGGGTGGCCCAGAGTGCCCGGCTGCCTGCTGACATTCCGAACGGATCAGAATACCGCCTAGATGCAAGGTGCCGCCACTGGCAACTGTGGCTGGTTTGACAGGGCCAAGTGCCTCCTGCAAACTGACATCAGGAACCTGGCCTGGTGACTTTTGTTTCTCTTTGGAAAAGGCCATTGTACGTGTCCAGGGCCAGGTGGCCCGGATTGGCTGGCTGCCTGCTGAAATTCCGCACAGTTGAGGATATCGCCTAGATACAAGGTGCTCCCACAGGCAACTGCGGCTGGTTTGACAGTGCCAAGTGCCTCCTGCAAACTGACATGAGGAACCTGGCCTGGTGAGTTTTGTTTCTCTGGGGAAAGGCCATGGTTCATGTCCAGGACCTGGTGGACCGTAGTGGCCGGCCACCTGCTGAAATTCCTCAGGGATCAGGATACCTCCCAGACCGAAAGTACCGCCACAGGCAACTGTGGTTGGTTTGACAGTGCCAAGTCCCTCCTGCAAACTGACATCAGGAACCTGGCCTGGTGACTTTTGTTTCTCTGGGGAAAGGCCATGATTAATGTCCAGGGCAAGGTGGCCCGGAGTGGCCGGCTGCCTGCTGAAATTCCGCATGGATCAGTATACCTCCCAGAATAAAAGTGTCCCCACAGGCAACTGTGGCTGGTTTGACAGTGCCAAGTGCCTCCTGCAAACTGACATCAGGAACCTGGCCTGGTGACTTTTCTTTCTCTGGGGAAAGGCCACCGTTCCTGTCCAGGACCGGGTGGCCCGGAGTGGCCGGCTGCCTGCTGAAATTCTGCATGGATCAGCATACCGCCGAGATGCAAGGTGCTCCCACAGGCAACAGTGGCTGGTTTGACAGTGCCAAGTGCCTCCTGCAAACTGACATCAGGAACCTGGCCTGGTGACTTTTGTTTCTCTTTGGATAGGCCACCGTTCATATCCAGGACTGGGTGGCCCGGATTGGGCGGCTGCCTGCTGAAATTCCGAACGGATCCGCATACCGCCTAGATGCAAGGTGCTCCCACAGGCAACAGTGGCTGGTTTGACAGTGCCAAGTGTCTCCTGCAAACTGATATCGGGAACCTGGCCTGGTGAGTTTTGTTTCTCTGGGGAAAGGCCATCATTCTTGTTCGAGGCCTGCAGGCCCGGATTGGCCGGCTGCCTGCTGAAATTCCGCACGGTTGAGGATACCTCCCAGATGCAAGGTGCTCCCACAGGCAACTGCGTCTGGTTTGACAGTGCCAAGTGCCTCCTGCAAACTGACATCAGGAACCTGGCCTGGTGACTTTTGTTTCTCAGGGGATAGGCCACCGTTCATATGAAGGACTGGGTGGCCCAGAGTGCCCGGCTGCCTGCTGACATTCCGAACGGATCAGAATACCGCCTAGATGCAAGGTGCCGCCACTGGCAACTGTGGCTGGTTTGACAGTGCCAAGTGCCTCCTGCAAACTGACATCAGGAACCTGGCCTGGTGACTTTTGTTTCTCTTTGGAAAAGGCCATTGTACGTGTCCAGGGCCAGGTGGCCTGGATTGGCTGGCTGCCTGCTGAAATTCCGCGCAGTTGAGGATATCGCCTAGATACAAGGTGCTCCCACAGGCAACTGTGGCTGGTTTGACAGTGCCAAGTGCCTCCTGCAAACTGATATTGGGAACCTGGCTTGGTGACTTTTGTTTCTCCTTGGAAAGGCCATCGTTCTTTTCCAGGGCCTCGTGGCCCGGAGTGGCCGGCTGCCTGCTGAAATTCCGAACGGATAATGATACCTCCCAGATGCAAGGTGCCCCCACAGGCAACTGTGGCTGGTTTGACAGTGCCAAGTGCCTCCTGCAAACTGACATCAGGAATCTGGCCTGGGGGCTTTTGTTTCTCTCGGGAAAGGCCATGGTTCGTGTCCAGTGCCCGGTGGCCCGGAGTGGCCGGCTGCCTGCTGAAATTCCGCACGGTTGAGGATGCCTCCCAGATGAAAAGTGCTCATACAGGCAACTGTGGCTGGTTTGACAGTGCCAAGTGCCTCCTGCAAATTGACATCAGGAACCTGGCCTGGTGACTTTTGTTTCTCTGGGGAAAGGCCATCGTTCCTCTCTCGGGCCTGGTGGCCCGGAGTGACCTGCTGCCTGCTGAAATTCCTCATGGATCAGGATGCCTCCCACATGAAGGGTGACCCCACAGGCAACTGTGGCTGGTTTGACAGTGCCAAGTGCCACCTGCAAACTGACATCAGGAACCTGGCCTGGTGACTTTTGTTTCTCTGGGGAAAGGCCATGGTTCATGTCCAGGGCCTGGTGGCCTGGAGTGGCCGGCTGCCTGCTGAAATTCCTCATGGATCAGGCTGCCTCCCACATGAAATGTGCCCCCACAGGCAACTGTGGCTGGTTTGACAGTGCCAAGTGCCTCCTGCAAACTGACATCAGGAACCTGGCCTGGTGACTTTTGTTTGTCTGGGGAAAGGCATGGTTCATGTCCAGGACCTGGTGGCCTGGAGTGGCCGGCCACCTGCTGAAATTCCTCAGGGATCAGGATACCTCCCAGACTGAAAGTACTGCCACAGGCAACTGTGGTTGGTTTGACAGTGCCAAGTGCCTCCTGCAAACTGACATCAGGAACCTGGCCTGGTGACTTTTGTTTCTCTGGGGAAAGGCCATGATTAATGTCCAGTGCCCGGTGACCTGGAGTGGCCGGCTGCCTGCTGAAATTCCGCACAGTTGAGGATACCTCCCAGATGCAAGGTGCCCCCAAAGGCAACTGTGGCTGGTTTGACAGTGCCAAGTGCCTCCTGCAAACTGACATCAGGAACCTGGCCTGGTGACTTTTCTTTCTCTGGGGAAAAGCCATGGTTCATGTCCATGGCCTGGTGGCCCAGAGTGGCCGGCTGCCTGCTGAAATTCCGCATGGTTGAGGATGCCTCCCAGATGCAAGGTGCCCACACAGGCACCTGTGGCTGGTTTGACAGTGCCAAGTGCCACCTGCAAACTGACATCAGGAACCTGGCCTGGTGACTTTTCTTTCTCTGGGGAAAGGCCAGGATTCATTTCCAGGACCGGGTGGCCCGGAGTGGCCGGCTGCCTGCTGAAATTCTGCATGGATCAGGATACCGCCGAGATGAAAGGTGCTCCCACAGGCAACTGTGGCTGGTTTGACAGTGCCAAGTGCCTCCTGCAAACTGACATCAGGAACCTGGCCTGGTGACTTTTGTTTCTCAGGGGAAAGGCCATCGTTCATGTCCAGGGCCTGGTGGCCCGGAGTTGTCCCCTGCCTTCTGATATTCCGCACGGATCAGGATACCTCCCAGACCGAAAGTACCACCACAGGCAACTGTGGCTGGTTTGACAGTGCCAAGTGCCTCCTGCAAACTGACATCAGGAACCTGGCCTGGTGACTTTTCTTTCTCTGGGGAAAGGCCACCGTTCCTGTCCAGGACCGGGTGGCCCAGAGTGGCCGGCTGCCTGCTGAAATTCTGCATGGATCAGCATACCGCCGAGATGCAAGGTGCTCCCACAGGCAACAGTGGCTGGTTTGACAGTGCCAAGTGCCTCCTGCAAACTGACATCAGGAACCTGGCCTGGTGACTTTTGTTTCTCTGGGGAAAAGCCATGGTTCATGTCCAGGGCCTGGTGGCCCGGAGTGGCCGGCTGCCTGCTGAAATTCCGCACAGTTGAGGATACCTCCCAGATGCAAGGTGCTCCCACAGGCAACTGCGTCTGGTTTGACAGTGCCAAGTGCCTCCTGCAAACTGACATCAGGAACCTGGCCTGGTGACTTTTGTTTCTCTGGGGAAAAGCCATGGTTCATGTCCAGGGCCTGGTGGCCCAGAGTGGCCGGCTGCCTGCTGAAATTCCTCATGGATCAGGCTGCCTCCCACATCAAATGTGCCCCCACAGGCAACTGTGGCTGGTTTGACAGTGCCAAGTGCCTCCTGCAAACTGATATTGGGAACCTGGCTTGGTGACTTTTGTTTCTCCTTGGAAAGGCCATCGTTCTTTTCCAGGGCCTCGTGGCCCGGAGTGGCCGGCTGCCTGCTGAAATTCCGAACGGATAATGATACCTCCCAGATGCAAGGTGCCCCCACAGGCAACTGTGGCTGGTTTGACAGTGCCAAGTGCCTCCTGCAAACTGACATCAGGAATCTGGCCTGGGGGCTTTTGTTTCTCTCGGGAAAGGCCATGGTTCGTGTCCAGTGCCCGGTGGCCCGGAGTGGCCGGCTGCCTGCTGAAATTCCGCACGGTTGAGGATGCCTCCCAGATGAAAAGTGCTCATACAGGCAACTGTGGCTGGTTTGACAGTGCCAAGTGCCTCCTGCAAATTGACATCAGGAACCTGGCCTGGTGACTTTTGTTTCTCTGGGGAAAGGCCATCGTTCCTCTCTCGGGCCTGGTGGCCCGGAGTGACCTGCTGCCTGCTGAAATTCCTCATGGATCAGGATGCCTCCCACATGAAGGGTGACCCCACAGGCAACTGTGGCTGGTTTGACAGTGCCAAGTGCCACCTGCAAACTGACATCAGGAACCTGGCCTGGTGACTTTTGTTTCTCTGGGGAAAGGCCATGGTTCATGTCCAGGGCCTGGTGGCCTGGAGTGGCCGGCTGCCTGCTGAAATTCCTCATGGATCAGGCTGCCTCCCACATGAAATGTGCCCCCACAGGCAACTGTGGCTGGTTTGACAGTGCCAAGTGCCTCCTGCAAACTGACATCAGGAACCTGGCCTGGTGACTTTTGTTTGTCTGGGGAAAGGCATGGTTCATGTCCAGGACCTGGTGGCCTGGAGTGGCCGGCCACCTGCTGAAATTCCTCAGGGATCAGGATACCTCCCAGACTGAAAGTACTGCCACAGGCAACTGTGGTTGGTTTGACAGTGCCAAGTGCCTCCTGCAAACTGACATCAGGAACCTGGCCTGGTGACTTTTGTTTCTCTGGGGAAAGGCCATGATTAATGTCCAGTGCCCGGTGACCTGGAGTGGCCGGCTGCCTGCTGAAATTCCGCACAGTTGAGGATACCTCCCAGATGCAAGGTGCCCCCAAAGGCAACTGTGGCTGGTTTGACAGTGCCAAGTGCCTCCTGCAAACTGACATCAGGAACCTGGCCTGGTGACTTTTCTTTCTCTGGGGAAAAGCCATGGTTCATGTCCATGGCCTGGTGGCCCAGAGTGGCCGGCTGCCTGCTGAAATTCCGCATGGTTGAGGATGCCTCCCAGATGCAAGGTGCCCACACAGGCACCTGTGGCTGGTTTGACAGTGCCAAGTGCCACCTGCAAACTGACATCAGGAACCTGGCCTGGTGACTTTTCTTTCTCTGGGGAAAGGCCAGGATTCATTTCCAGGACCGGGTGGCCCGGAGTGGCCGGCTGCCTGCTGAAATTCTGCATGGATCAGGATACCGCCGAGATGAAAGGTGCTCCCACAGGCAACTGTGGCTGGTTTGACAGTGCCAAGTGCCTCCTGCAAACTGACATCAGGAACCTGGCCTGGTGACTTTTGTTTCTCAGGGGAAAGGCCATCGTTCATGTCCAGGGCCTGGTGGCCCGGAGTTGTCCCCTGCCTTCTGATATTCCGCACGGATCAGGATACCTCCCAGACCGAAAGTACCACCACAGGCAACTGTGGCTGGTTTGACAGTGCCAAGTGCCTCCTGCAAACTGACATCAGGAACCTGGCCTGGTGACTTTTCTTTCTCTGGGGAAAGGCCACCGTTCCTGTCCAGGACCGGGTGGCCCAGAGTGGCCGGCTGCCTGCTGAAATTCTGCATGGATCAGCATACCGCCGAGATGCAAGGTGCTCCCACAGGCAACAGTGGCTGGTTTGACAGTGCCAAGTGCCTCCTGCAAACTGACATCAGGAACCTGGCCTGGTGACTTTTGTTTCTCTGGGGAAAAGCCATGGTTCATGTCCAGGGCCTGGTGGCCCGGAGTGGCCGGCTGCCTGCTGAAATTCCGCACAGTTGAGGATACCTCCCAGATGCAAGGTGCTCCCACAGGCAACTGCGTCTGGTTTGACAGTGCCAAGTGCCTCCTGCAAACTGACATCAGGAACCTGGCCTGGTGACTTTTGTTTCTCTGGGGAAAAGCCATGGTTCATGTCCAGGGCCTGGTGGCCCAGAGTGGCCGGCTGCCTGCTGAAATTCCTCATGGATCAGGCTGCCTCCCACATCAAATGTGCCCCCACAGGCAACTGCGGCTGGTTTGACAGTGCCAAGTGCCTCCTGCAAACTGACATCAGGAACCTGGCCTGGTGACTTTTGTTTCTCTGGGGAAATGCCATCATTCTTGTTCGAGGCCTGCAGGCCCGGATTGGCTGGCTGCCTGGTGAAATTCCGCACAGTTGAGGATACCTCCCAGATGCAAGGTGCTCATACAGGCAACTGTGGCTGGTTTGACAGTGCCAAGTGCCTCCTGCAAACTGACATCAGGAACCTGGCCTGGTGACTTTTGTTTCTCTGGGGAAGGGCCATCGTTCCTCTCTAGGGCCTGGTGGCCCGGAGTGACCTGCTGCCTGCTGAAATTCCTCATGGATATGGATGCCTCCCACATGAAGGGTGACCCCACAGGCAACTGTGGCTGGTTTGACAGTGCCAAGTGCCTCCTGCAAACTGACATCAGGAACCTGGCCTGGTGACTTTTGTTTCTCTGGGGAATGGCCATGGTTCATGTCCAGGGCCTGGTGGCCTGGAGAGGCCGGCTGCCTGCTGAAATTCCTCATGGATCAGGCTGCCTCCCACATGAAATATGCCGCCACAGGCAACTGTGGCTGGTTTGACAGTGCCAAGTGCCTCCTGCAAACTGACATGAGGAACCTGGCCTGGTGACTTTTGTTTCTCTGGGGAAAGGCCATGGTTCATGTCCAGGACCTGGTGGCCCGTAGTGGCCGGCCACCTGCTGAAATTCCTCAGGGATCAGGATACCTCCCAGACCGAAAGTACTGCCCACACAGGCAACTGTGGTTGGTTTGACAGTGCCAAGTGCCTCCTGCAAACTGACATCAGGAACCTGGCCTGGTGACTTTTCTTTCTCTGGGGAAAGGCCAGGATTCATTTCCAGGACCGGGTGGCCCGGAGTGGCCGGCTGCCTGCTGAAATTCCGAACGGATCCGCATACCGCCGAGATGAAAGGTGCTCCCACAGGCAACTGTGGCTGGTTTGACAGTGCCAAGTGCCTCCTGCAAACTGACATCAGGAACCTGGCCTGGTGACTTTTGTTTCTCTGGGGAAAGGCCATCGTTCCTCTCTAGGTCCAGGTGGCCCGGAGTGACCGGCTGCCTGCTGAAATTCCTCATGGATCAGGATGCCTCCCACAAGAAGGGTGACCCCACAGGCAACTGTGGCTGGTTTGACAGTGCCAAGTGCCACCTGCAAACTGACATCAGGAACCTGGCCTGGTGACTTTTGTTTCTCTGGGGAATGGCCATGGTTCATGTCCAGGGCCTGGTGGCCCGGAGTTGTCCCCTGCCTTCTGATATTCCGCACGGATCAGGATACCTCCCAGACCGAAAGTACCACCACAGGCAACTGTGGCTGGTTTTACAGTGCCAAGTGCCTCCTGCAAACTGACATCAGGAACCTGGCCTGGTGACTTTTGTTTCTCAGGGAATAGGCCACCGTTCATATGAAGGACTGGGTGGCCCAGAGTGCCCGGCTGCCTGCTGACATTCCGAACGGATCAGAATACCGCCTAGATGCAAGGTGCCGCCACTGGCAACTGTGGCTGGTTTGACAGGGCCAAGTGCCTCCTGCAAACTGACATCAGGAACCTGGCCTGGTGACTTTTGTTTCTCTTTGGAAAAGGCCATTGTACGTGTCCAGGGCCAGGTGGCCCGGATTGGCTGGCTGCCTGCTGAAATTCCGCACAGTTGAGGATATCGCCTAGATACAAGGTGCTCCCACAGGCAACTGCGGCTGGTTTGACAGTGCCAAGTGCCTCCTGCAAACTGACATGAGGAACCTGGCCTGGTGAGTTTTGTTTCTCTGGGGAAAGGCCATGGTTCATGTCCAGGACCTGGTGGACCGTAGTGGCCGGCCACCTGCTGAAATTCCTCAGGGATCAGGATACCTCCCAGACCGAAAGTACCGCCACAGGCAACTGTGGTTGGTTTGACAGTGCCAAGTCCCTCCTGCAAACTGACATCAGGAACCTGGCCTGGTGACTTTTGTTTCTCTGGGGAAAGGCCATGATTAATGTCCAGGGCAAGGTGGCCCGGAGTGGCCGGCTGCCTGCTGAAATTCCGCATGGATCAGTATACCTCCCAGAATAAAAGTGTCCCCACAGGCAACTGTGGCTGGTTTGACAGTGCCAAGTGCCTCCTGCAAACTGACATCAGGAACCTGGCCTGGTGACTTTTCTTTCTCTGGGGAAAGGCCACCGTTCCTGTCCAGGACCGGGTGGCCCGGAGTGGCCGGCTGCCTGCTGAAATTCTGCATGGATCAGCATACCGCCGAGATGCAAGGTGCTCCCACAGGCAACAGTGGCTGGTTTGACAGTGCCAAGTGACTCCTGCAAACTGACATCAGGAACCTGGCCTGGTGACTTTTGTTTCTCTTTGGATAGGCCACCGTTCATATCCAGGACTGGGTGGCCCGGATTGGCCGGCTGCCTGCTGAAATTCCGAACGGATCCGCATACCGCCTAGATGCAAGGTGCTCCCACAGGCAACAGTGGCTGGTTTGACAGTGCCAAGTGTCTCCTGCAAACTGATATCGGGAACCTGGCCTGGTGAGTTTTGTTTCTCTGGGGAAAGGCCATCATTCTTGTTCGAGGCCTGCAGGCCCGGATTGGCCGGCTGCCTGCTGAAATTCCGCACGGTTGAGGATACCTCCCAGATGCAAGGTGCTCCCACAGGCAACTGCGTCTGGTTTGACAGTGCCAAGTGCCTCCTGCAAACTGACATCAGGAACCTGGCCTGGTGACTTTGTTTCTCAGGGGATAGGCCACCGTTCATATGAAGGACTGGGTGGCCCAGAGTGCCCGGCTGCCTGCTGACATTCCGAACGGATCAGAATACCGCCTAGATGCAAGGTGCCGCCACTGGCAACTGTGGCTGGTTTGACAGTGCCAAGTGCCTCCTGCAAACTGACATCAGGAACCTGGCCTGGTGACTTTTGTTTCTCTTTGGAAAAGGCCATTGTACGTGTCCAGGGCCAGGTGGCCTGGATTGGCTGGCTGCCTGCTGAAATTCCGCGCAGTTGAGGATATCGCCTAGATGCAAGGTGCTCATACAGGCAACTGTGGCTGGTTTGACAGTGCCAAGTGCCTCCTGCAAACTGATATTGGGAACCTGGCTTGGTGACTTTTGTTTCTCCTTGGAAAGGCCATCGTTCTTTTCCAGGGCCTCGTGGCCCGGAGTGGCCGGCTGCCTGCTGAAATTCCGAACGGATAAGGATACCTCCCAGATGCAAGGTGCCCCCACAGGCAACTGTGGCTGGTTTGACAGTGCCAAGTGCCTCCTGCAAACTGACATCAGGAACCTGGCCTGGGGGCTTTTGTTTCTCTCGGGAAAGGCCATGGTTCGTGTCCAGTGCCCGGTGGCCCGGAGTGGCCGGCTGCCTGCTGAAATTCCGCACGGTTGAGGATGCCTCCCAGATGAAAAGTGCTCATACAGGCAACTGTGGCTGGTTTGACAGTGCCAAGTGCCTCCTGCAAATTGACATCAGGAACCTGGCCTGGTGACTTTTGTTTCTCTGGGGAAAGGCCATCGTTCCTCTCTCGGGCCTGGTGGCCCGGAGTGACCTGCTGCCTGCTGAAATTCCGCATGGATCAGGATGCCTCCCACATGAAGGGTGACCCCACAGGCAACTGTGGCTGGTTTGACAGTGCCAAGTGCCACCTGCAAACTGACATCAGGAACCTGGCCTGGTGACTTTTGTTTCTCTGGGGAAAGGCCATGGTTCATGTCCAGGGCCTGGTGGCCTGGAGTGGCCGGCTGCCTGCTGAAATTCCTCATGGATCAGGCTGCCTCCCACATGAAATGTGCCCCCACAGGCACCTGTGGCTGGTTTGACAGTGCCAAGTGCCTCCTGCAAACAGACATCAGGAACCTGGCCTGGTGACTTTTGTTTCTCTGGGGAAAGGCCATAGTTCATGTCCAGGGCCTGGTGGCCCGGAGTTGTCCCCTGCCTTCTGATATTCCGCACGGTTGAGGATACCTCCCAGATGCAATGTGCCCCCATAGGCAACTGCGTCTGGTTTGACAGTGCCAAGTGCCTCCTGCAAACTGACATCAGGAACCTGGCCTGGTGACTTTTGTTTCTCTGGGGAAAAGCCATGGTTCATGTCCAGGGCCTGGTGGCCCAGAGTGGCCGGCTGCCTGCTGAAATTCCGCATGGTGGAGGATGCCTCCCAGATGCAAGGTGCCCACACAGGCACCTGTGGCTGGTTTGACAGTGCCAAGTGCCTCCTGCAAACTGGCATCAGGAACCTGGCCTGGTGACTTTTCTTTCTCTGGGGAAAGGCCAGGATTCATTTCCAGGACCGGGTGGCCCGGAGTGGCCGGCTGCCTGCTGAAATTCTGCATGGATCAGGATACCGCCGAGATGAAAGGTGCTCCCACAGGCAACTGTGGCTGGTTTGACAGTGCCAAGTGCCTCCTGCAAACTGACATCAGGAACCTGGCCTGGTGACTTTTGTTTCTCAGGGGAAAGGCCATCGTTCATGTCCAGGGCCTGGTGGCCCGGAGTTGTCCCCTGCCTTCTGATATTCCGCACGGATCAGGATACCTCCCAGACCGAAAGTACCACCACAGGCAACTGCGTCTGGTTTGACAGTGCCAAGTGCCTCCTGCAAACTGACATCAGGAACCTGGCCTGGTGACTTTTCTTTCTCTGGGGAAAGGCCACCGTTCCTTTCCAGGACCGGGTGGCCCAGAGTGGCCGGCTGCCTGCTGAAATTCTGCATGGATCAGCATACCGCCGAGATGCAAGGTGCTCCCACAGGCAACAGTGGCTGGTTTGACAGTGCCAAGTGCCTCCTGCAAACTGACATCAGGAACCTGGCCTGGTGACTTTTGTTTCTCTGGGGAAAAGCCATGGTTCATGTCCAGGGCCTGGTGGCCCGGACTGCCCGGCTGCCTGCTGAAATTCCGCACAGTTGAGGATACCTCCCAGATGCAAGGTGCTCCCACAGGCAACTGCGTCTGGTTTGACAGTGCCAAGTGCCTCCTGCAAACTGACATCAGGAACCTGGCCTGGTGACTTTTGTTTCTCTGGGGAAAAGCCATGGTTCATGTCCAGGGCCTGGTGGCCCAGAGTGGCCGGCTGCCTGCTGAAATTCCTCATGGATCAGGCTGCCTCCCACATCAAATGTGCCCCCACAGGCAACTGCGGCTGGTTTGACAGTGCCAAGTGCCTCCTGCAAACTGACATCAGGAACCTGGCCTGGTGACTTTTGTTTCTCTGGGGAAATGCCATCATTCTTGTTCGAGGCCTGCAGGCCCGGATTGGCTGGCTGCCTGGTGAAATTCCGCACAGTTGAGGATACCTCCCAGATGCAAGGTGCTCATACAGGCAACTGTGGCTGGTTTGACAGTGCCAAGTGCCTCCTGCAAACTGACATCAGGAACCTGGCCTGGTGACTTTTGTTTCTCTGGGGAAGGGCCATCGTTCCTCTCTAGGGCCTGGTGGCCCGGAGTGACCTGCTGCCTGCTGAAATTCCTCATGGATATGGATGCCTCCCACATGAAGGGTGACCCCACAGGCAACTGTGGCTGGTTTGACAGTGCCAAGTGCCTCCTGCAAACTGACATCAGGAACCTGGCCTGGTGACTTTTGTTTCTCTGGGGAATGGCCATGGTTCATGTCCAGGGCCTGGTGGCCTGGAGAGGCCGGCTGCCTGCTGAAATTCCTCATGGATCAGGCTGCCTCCCACATGAAATATGCCGCCACAGGCAACTGTGGCTGGTTTGACAGTGCCAAGTGCCTCCTGCAAACTGACATGAGGAACCTGGCCTGGTGACTTTTGTTTCTCTGGGGAAAGGCCATGGTTCATGTCCAGGACCTGGTGGCCCGTAGTGGCCGGCCACCTGCTGAAATTCCTCAGGGATCAGGATACCTCCCAGACCGAAAGTACTGCCCACACAGGCAACTGTGGTTGGTTTGACAGTGCCAAGTGCCTCCTGCAAACTGACATCAGGAACCTGGCCTGGTGACTTTTCTTTCTCTGGGGAAAGGCCAGGATTCATTTCCAGGACCGGGTGGCCCGGAGTGGCCGGCTGCCTGCTGAAATTCCGAACGGATCCGCATACCGCCGAGATGAAAGGTGCTCCCACAGGCAACTGTGGCTGGTTTGACAGTGCCAAGTGCCTCCTGCAAACTGACATCAGGAACCTGGCCTGGTGACTTTTGTTTCTCTGGGGAAAGGCCATCGTTCCTCTCTAGGTCCAGGTGGCCCGGAGTGACCGGCTGCCTGCTGAAATTCCTCATGGATCAGGATGCCTCCCACAAGAAGGGTGACCCCACAGGCAACTGTGGCTGGTTTGACAGTGCCAAGTGCCTCCTGCAAACTGACATCAGGAACCTGGCCTGGTGACTTTTGTTTCTCTGGGGAATGGCCATGGTTCATGTCCAGGGCCTGGTGGCCCGGAGTTGTCCCCTGCCTTCTGATATTCCGCACGGATCAGGATACCTCCCAGACCGAAAGTACCACCACAGGCAACTGTGGCTGGTTTTACAGTGCCAAGTGCCTCCTGCAAACTGACATCAGGAACCTGGCCTGGTGACTTTTGTTTCTCAGGGAATAGGCCACCGTTCATATGAAGGACTGGGTGGCCCAGAGTGCCCGGCTGCCTGCTGACATTCCGAACGGATCAGAATACCGCCTAGATGCAAGGTGCCGCCACTGGCAACTGTGGCTGGTTTGACAGGGCCAAGTGCCTCCTGCAAACTGACATCAGGAACCTGGCCTGGTGACTTTTGTTTCTCTTTGGAAAAGGCCATTGTACGTGTCCAGGGCCAGGTGGCCCGGATTGGCTGGCTGCCTGCTGAAATTCCGCACAGTTGAGGATATCGCCTAGATACAAGGTGCTCCCACAGGCAACTGCGGCTGGTTTGACAGTGCCAAGTGCCTCCTGCAAACTGACATGAGGAACCTGGCCTGGTGAGTTTTGTTTCTCTGGGGAAAGGCCATGGTTCATGTCCAGGACCTGGTGGACCGTAGTGGCCGGCCACCTGCTGAAATTCCTCAGGGATCAGGATACCTCCCAGACCGAAAGTACCGCCACAGGCAACTGTGGTTGGTTTGACAGTGCCAAGTCCCTCCTGCAAACTGACATCAGGAACCTGGCCTGGTGACTTTTGTTTCTCTGGGGAAAGGCCATGATTAATGTCCAGGGCAAGGTGGCCCGGAGTGGCCGGCTGCCTGCTGAAATTCCGCATGGATCAGTATACCTCCCAGAATAAAAGTGTCCCCACAGGCAACTGTGGCTGGTTTGACAGTGCCAAGTGCCTCCTGCAAACTGACATCAGGAACCTGGCCTGGTGACTTTTCTTTCTCTGGGGAAAGGCCACCGTTCCTGTCCAGGACCGGGTGGCCCGGAGTGGCCGGCTGCCTGCTGAAATTCTGCATGGATCAGCATACCGCCGAGATGCAAGGTGCTCCCACAGGCAACAGTGGCTGGTTTGACAGTGCCAAGTGCCTCCTGCAAACTGACATCAGGAACCTGGCCTGGTGACTTTTGTTTCTCTTTGGATAGGCCACCGTTCATATCCAGGACTGGGTGGCCCGGATTGGGCGGCTGCCTGCTGAAATTCCGAACGGATCCGCATACCGCCTAGATGCAAGGTGCTCCCACAGGCAACAGTGGCTGGTTTGACAGTGCCAAGTGTCTCCTGCAAACTGATATCGGGAACCTGGCCTGGTGAGTTTTGTTTCTCTGGGGAAAGGCCATCATTCTTGTTCGAGGCCTGCAGGCCCGGATTGGCCGGCTGCCTGCTGAAATTCCGCACGGTTGAGGATACCTCCCAGATGCAAGGTGCTCCCACAGGCAACTGCGTCTGGTTTGACAGTGCCAAGTGCCTCCTGCAAACTGACATCAGGAACCTGGCCTGGTGACTTTTGTTTCTCAGGGGATAGGCCACCGTTCATATGAAGGACTGGGTGGCCCAGAGTGCCCGGCTGCCTGCTGACATTCCGAACGGATCAGAATACCGCCTAGATGCAAGGTGCCGCCACTGGCAACTGTGGCTGGTTTGACAGTGCCAAGTGCCTCCTGCAAACTGACATCAGGAACCTGGCCTGGTGACTTTTGTTTCTCTTTGGAAAAGGCCATTGTACGTGTCCAGGGCCAGGTGGCCTGGATTGGCTGGCTGCCTGCTGAAATTCCGCGCAGTTGAGGATATCGCCTAGATACAAGGTGCTCCCACAGGCAACTGTGGCTGGTTTGACAGTGCCAAGTGCCTCCTGCAAACTGATATTGGGAACCTGGCTTGGTGACTTTTGTTTCTCCTTGGAAAGGCCATCGTTCTTTTCCAGGGCCTCGTGGCCCGGAGTGGCCGGCTGCCTGCTGAAATTCCGAACGGATAAGGATACCTCCCAGATGCAAGGTGCCCCCACAGGCAACTGTGGCTGGTTTGACAGTGCCAAGTGCCTCCTGCAAACTGACATCAGGAACCTGGCCTGGGGGCTTTTGTTTCTCTCGGGAAAGGCCATGGTTCGTGTCCAGTGCCCGGTGGCCCGGAGTGGCCGACTGCCTGCTGAAATTCCGCACGGTTGAGGATGCCTCCCAGATGAAAAGTGCTCATACAGGCAACTGTGGCTGGTTTGACAGTGCCAAGTGCCTCCTGCAAACTGACATCAGGAACCTGGCCTGGTGACTTTTGTTTCTCTGGGGAAAGGCCATGGTTCATGTCCAGGGCCTGGTGGCCCGGGGTTGTCCCCTGCCTTCTGATATTCTGCACGGATCAGGATACCTCCCAGACCGAAAGTACCACCACAGGCAACGGTGGCTTGTTTGACAGTGCCAAGTGCCTCCTGCAAACTGACATCAGGAACCTGGCCTGGTGACTTTTCTTTCTCTGGGGAAAGGCCATCGTTCGTGCCCAGTGCCCGCTGGCCTGGAGTGGCCGGCTGCCTGCTGAAATTCCGCACGGTTGAGGATACCTGCCAGATGCAAGGTGCCCCCACAGGCAATGTGGCTGGTTTGACAGTGCCAAGTGCCTCCTGCAAACTGACATCGGGAACCTGGCCTGGTGACTTTTGTTTCTCTGGGGAATGGCCATCGTTCATGTCCATGGCCTGGTGGCCCGGAGTGGCCGGCTGCCTGCTGAAATTCCTCAGGGATCAGGCTGCCTCCCACATGAAAGGTGCCCCCACAGGCAACTGTGTCTGGTTTGAAAGTGCCAAGTGCCTCCTGCAAACTGACATCAGGAACCTGGCCTGGTGACTTTTCTTTCTCTGGGGAAAGGCCATGGTTCATGTCCAGGACCTGGTGGCCCGTAGTGGCCGGCCACCTGCTGAAATTCCTCAGGGATCAGGACATCTACCAGACCGAAAGTACCGCCACAGGCAACTGTGGCTGGTTTGACAGTGCCAAGTGCCTCCTGCAAACTGACATCAGGAACCTGGCCTAGTGACTTTTGTTTCTCTGGGGAAAGGCCAGGATTCATGTCCACGGCCTGGTGGCCCGGAGTAGCCGGTGCCTGCTGAAATTCCTCATGGATCAGTATACCTCCCTGATGAAAAGTGTCCCCACAGGCAACTGTGGCTGGTTTGACAGTGCCAAGTGCCTCCTGCAAACTGATATCGGGAACCTGGCCTGCTGAGTTTTGTTTCTCTGGGGAAAGGCCATCTTTCGTGTCCAGTTCCCGGTGACCCGGAGTGGCCGGCTGCCTGCTGAAATTCCGCACGGTTGAGGATACCTCCCAGATGCAAGGTGCCCCCACAGGCAACTGCGTCTGGTTTGACAGTGCCAAGTGCCTCCTGCAAAGTGGCATCAGGAACCTGGCCTGGTGACTTTTCTTTCTCTGGGGAAAGGCCAGGATTCATGTCCAGGAGCGGGTGGCCCGGAGTGGCCGGCTGCCTGCTGAAATTCTGCATGGATCAGGATACTGCCGAGATGAAAGGTGCTCCCACAGGCAACTGTGGCTGGTTTGACAGTGCCAAGTGCCTCCTGCAAACTGACATCAGGAACCTGGCCTGGTGACTTTTGTTTCTCTGGGGAAAGGCCATCGTTCCTCTCTAGGTCCAGGTGGCCCGGAGTGACGGGCTGCCTGCTGAAATTCCTCATGGATCAGGATGCCTCCAACATGAAGGGTGACCCCACAGGCAACTGTGGCTGGTTTGACAGTGCCAAGTGCCACCTGCAAACTGACATCAGGAACCTGGCCTGGTGACTTTTGTTTCTCTGGGGAAAGGCCATGGTTCATGTCCAGGGCCTGGCGGCCCGGAGTTGTCCCCTGCCTTCTGATATTCCGCACGGATCAGGATACCTCCCAGACCGAAAGTACCACCACAGGCAACTGTGGCTGGTTTGACAGTGCCAAGTGCCTCCTGAAAACTGACATCAGGAACCTGGCCTGGTGACTTTTGTTTCTCAGGGGATAGGCCACCGTTCATATGAAGGACTGGGTGGCCCAGAGTGCCCGGCTGCCTGCTGACATTCCGAACGGATCAGAATACCGCCTAGATGCAAGGTGCCGCCACTGGCAACTGTGGCTGGTTTGACAGTGCCAAGTGCCTCCTGCAAACTGACATCAGGAACCTGGCCTGGTGACTTTTCTTTCTCTTTGGAAAAGGCCATTGTACGTGTCCAGGGCGAGGTGGCCTGGATTGGCTGGCTGCCTGCTGAAATTCCGCACGGTTGAGGATATCGCCTAGATAAAAGGTGCTCCCACAGGCAACTGTGGCTGGTTTGACAGTGCCAAGTGCCTCCTGCAAACTGATATTGGGAACCTGGCTTGGTGACTTTTGTTTCTCCTTGGAAAGGCCATCGTTCTTTTCCAGGGCCTCGTGGCCCGGAGTGGCCGGCTGCCTGCTGAAATTCCGAACGGATCAGGATACCTCCCAGATGCAAGGTGCCCCCACAGGCAACTGTGTCTGGTTTGACAGTGCCAAGTGCCTCCTGCAAACTGGCAGCAGGAACCTGGCCTGGTGACTTTTCTTTCTCTGGGAAAAGGCCATGGTTCATGTCCAGGACCGGGTGGCCCGGAGTGGCCGGCTGCCTGCTGAAATTCTGCATGGATCAGGATACCGCCGAGATGCAAGGTGCTCCCACAGGCAACAGTGGCTGGTTTGACAGTGCCAAGTGCCTCCTGCAAACTGATATCGGGAACCTGGCCTGGTGACGTTTGTTTCTCTGGGGAAATGCCATCATTCTTGTTCGAGGCCTGCAGGCCCGTATTGGCTGGCCGCCTGCTGAAATTCCGCACAGTTGAGGATACCTCCCAGATGCAAGGTGCTCCCACAGGCAACTGTGGCTGGTTTGACAGTGCCAAATGCCTCCTGCAAACTGACATCAGGAACCTGGCCTGGTGACTTTTATTTCTCTTTGGAAAAGTCCATGGTTCATGTCCAGGGCCTGGTGGCCCGGAGTGGCCGGCTCCCTGCTGAAATTCCGCACGGTTGAGGAGGCCTCCCTGACAGAAGGTACCACCACAGGCAACAGTGGCTGGTGTGACAGTGCCAAGTGCCTCCTGCAAACTGACATCAGGAACCTGGCCTGGTGACTTTTGTTTCTCAGGGGATAGGCCACCGTTCATATCCAGGACTGGGTGGCCCGGATTATCCGGCTGTCTGCTGAAATTCCGAACGGATCCGCATACCGCCTAGATGCAAGGTGCTCCCACAGGCAACAGTGGCTGGTTTGACAGTGCCAAGTGTCTCCTGCAAACTGATATCGGGAACCTGGCCTGGTGACTTTTGTTTCTCTGGGGAAAGGCCATCATTCTTGTTCGAGGCCTGCAGGCCCGGATTGGCCGGCTGCCTGCTGAAATTCCTCATGGATCAGGATGCCTCCCACATGAAGGGTGACCCCACATGCAACTGTGGCTGGTTTGACAGTGCCAAGTGCCTCCTGCAAACTGACATCAGGAACCTGGCCTGGTGACTTTTGTTTCTCTGGGGAAAGGCCATGGTTCGTGTCCAGCGCCCGGTGACCTGGAGTGGCCGGCTGCCTGCTGAAATTCCGCACGGTTGAGGATACCTCCCAGATGCAAGGTGCTCCCACAGGCAACTGCGGCTGGTTTGACAGTGCCAAGTGCCTCCTGCAAACTGACATCAGGAACGTGGCCTGGTGACTTTTCTTTCTCTGGGGAAAAGCCATGGTTCATGTCCAGGGCCTGGTGGCCCGGACTGCCCGGCTGCCTGCTGAAATTCCCCATGGTTGAGGATGCCTCCCAGATGCTAGGTGCCCACACAGGCACCTGTGGCTGGTTTGACAGTGCCAAGTGCCTCCTGCAAACTGGCATCAGGAACCTGGCCTAGTGACTTTTCTTTCTCTGGGGAAAGGCCACCGTTCAGGTCCAGGACCGGGTGGCCCGGAGTGGCCGGCTGCCTGCTGAAATTCTGCATGGATCAGCATACCGCCGAGATGCAAGGTGCTCCCACAGGCAACAGTGGCTGGTTTGACAGTGCCAAGTGCCTCCTGCAAACTGACATCAGGAACCTGGCCTGGTGAGTTTTGTTTCTCTGGGGAAAGGCCATGATTAATGTCCAGGGCAAGGTGGCCCGGAGTGGCCGGCTGCCTGCTGAAATTCCTCATGGATCAGGCTGCCTCCCACATAAAATGTGCCCCCACAGGCAACTGTGGCTGGTTTGACAGTGCCAAGTGCCTCCTGCAAACTGACATCAGGAACCTGGCCTGGTGACTTTTGTTTCTCTGGGGAAAGGCCATGGTTCGTGTCCAGTGCCCGGTGACCGGGAGTGGCCAGCTGCCTGCTGAAATTCCGCACGGTTGAGGATACCTCCCAGATGCAAGGTGCCCCCACAGGAAAATGCATCTGGTTTGACAGTGCCAAGTGCCTCCTGCAAACTGACATAAGGAACCTGGCGTGGTGATTTTTGTTTCTCTGGGGAAAAGCCATGGTTCATGTCCAGGGCCTGGTGGCCCGGACTGCCCAGCTGCCTGCTGAAATTCCGCATGGTTGAGGATGCCTCCCAGATGCAAGGTGCTCCCACAGGCACCTGTGGCTGGTTTGACAGTGCCAAGTGCCTCCTGCAAACTGGCATCAGGAACCTGGCCTAGTGACTTTTCTTTCTCTGGGGAAAGGCCACCGTTCCTTTCCAGGACCGGGTGGCCCGGAGTGGCCGGCTGCCTGCTGAAATTCTGCATGGATCAGCATACCGCCGAGATGCAAGGTGCTCCCACAGGCAACAGTGGCTGGTTTGACAGTGCCAAGTGCCTCCTGCAAACTGACATCAGGAACCTGGCCTGGTGACTTTTGTTTCTCTGGGGAAAAGCCATGGTTCATGTCCAGGGCCTGGTGGCCCGGACTGCCCGTCTGCCTGCTGAAATTCCGCACTGTTGAGGATACCTCCCAGATGCAAGGTGCTCATACAGGCAACTGTGGCTGGTTTGACAGTGCCAAGTGCCTCCTGCAAACTGAAATCAGGAACCTGGCCTGGTGACTTTTGTTTCTCTTTGGATAGGCCACCGTTCATATCCAGGACTGGGTGGCCCGGATTGGCCGGCTGCCTGCTGAAATTCCGAACGGATCCGCATACCGCCTAGATGCAAGGTGCTCCCACAGGCAACAGTGGCTGGTTTGACAGTGCCAAGTGTCTCCTGCAAACTGATATCGGGAACCTGGCCTGGTGACTTTTGTTTCTCTGGGGAAAGGCCATCATTCTTGTTCGAGGCCTGCAGGCCCGGATTGGCCGGCTGCCTGCTGAAATTCCGCACGGTTGAGGCTACCTCTCAGATGCAAGGTGCTCCCACAGGCAACTGTGTCTGGTTTGACAGGGCCAAGTGCCTCCTGCAAACTGACATCAGGAACCTGGCCTGGTGACTTTTGTTTCTCTGGGGAAAGGCCATCGTTCGTGCCCAGTGCCCGCTGGCCCGGGGTGGCTGGCTGCCTGCTGAAATTCCGCACGGTTGAGGATACCTCCCAGATGCAAGGTGACCCCACAGTCAATGTTGCTGGTTTGACAGTGCTAAGTGCCTCCTGCAAACTGACATCAGGAACCTGGCCTGGTGACTTTTGTTTCTCAGGGGAAAGGCCATCGTTCATGTCCAGGGCCTGGTGGCCCGGAGTGGCCGGCTGCCTGCTGAAATTCCTCATGGATCAGGCTGCCTCCCACATCAAATGTGCCCCCACAGGCAACTGCGGCTGGTTTGACAGTGCCAAGTGCCTCCTGCAAACTGACATCAGGAACCTGGCCTGGTGACTTTTGTTTCTCTGGGGAAAAGCCACGGTTCGTGTCCAGTGCCCGGTGACCCAGAGTGGCCGGCTGCCTGCTGAAATTCCGCACGGTTGAGGATACCACCCAGATGCAAGGTGCCCCCACAGGCAACTGCGTCTGGTTTGACAGTGCCAAGTGCCTCCTGCAAACTGACATCAGGATCCTGGCCTGGTGACTTTTGTTTCTCTGGGGAAAAGCCATGGTTCATGTCCAGGGCCTGGTGGCCCGGACTGCCCGGCTTCCTGGTGAAATTCCCCATGGTTGAGGAAGCCTCCCAGATGCAAGGTGCCCACACAGGCAACTGTGGCTGGTTTGACAGTGCCAAGTGCCTCCTGCAAATTGACATCAGGAACCTGGCCTGGTGACTTTTGTTTCTCTGGGGAAAGGCCATGGTTCGTGTCCAGGACCGGGTGGCCCGGAGTGGCCGGCTGCCTGCTGAAATTCCGCACGGTTGAGGATACCTCCCAGATGCAAGGTGCCCCCACAGGCAACTGCGTCTGGTTTGACAGTGCCAAGTGCCTCCTGCAAACTGACATGAGGAACCTGGCCTGGTGACTTTTGTTTCTCTTTGGATAGGCCACCGTTCATATCCAGGACTGGGTGGCCCGGATTGGCCGGCTGCCTGCTGAAATTCCGAACGGATCCGCATACCGCCTAGATGCAAGGTGCTCCCACAGGCACCTGTGGCTGGTTTGACAGTGCCAAGTGCCTCCTGCAAACTGGCATCAGGAACCTGGCCTAGTGACTTTTCTTTCTCTGGGGAAAGGCCACCGTTCCTTTCCAGGACCGGGTGGCCCGGAGTGGCCGGCTGCCTGCTGAAATTCTGCATGGATCAGCATACCGCCGAGATGCAAGGTGCTCCCACAGGCAACAGTGGCTGGTTTGACAGTGCCAAGTGCCTCCTGCAAACTGACATCAGGAACCTGGCCTGGTGACTTTTGTTTCTCTGGGGAAAAGCCATGGTTCATGTCCAGGGCCTGGTGGCCCGGACTGCCCGTCTGCCTGCTGAAATTCCGCACTGTTGAGGATACCTCCCAGATGCAAGGTGCTCATACAGGCAACTGTGGCTGGTTTGACAGTGCCAAGTGCCTCCTGCAAACTGAAATCAGGAACCTGGCCTGGTGACTTTTGTTTCTCTTTGGATAGGCCACCGTTCATATCCAGGACTTGGTGGCCCGGATTGGCCGGCTGCCTGCTGAAATTCCGAACGGATCCGCATACCGCCTAGATGCAAGGTGCTCCCACAGGCAACAGTGGCTGGTTTGACAGTGCCAAGTGTCTCCTGCAAACTGATATCGGGAACCTGGCCTGGTGACTTTTGTTTCTCTGGGGAAAGGCCATCATTCTTGTTCGAGGCCTGCAGGCCCGGATTGGCCGGCTGCCTGCTGAAATTCCGCACGGTTGAGGCTACCTCTCAGATGCAAGGTGCTCCCACAGGCAACTGTGTCTGGTTTGACAGGGCCAAGTGCCTCCTGCAAACTGACATCAGGAACCTGGCCTGGTGACTTTTGTTTCTCTGGGGAAAGGCCATCGTTCGTGCCCAGTGCCCGCTGGCCCGGGGTGGCTGGCTGCCTGCTGAAATTCCGCACGGTTGAGGATACCTCCCAGATGCTAGGTGACCCCACAGTCAATGTTGCTGGTTTGACAGTGCTAAGTGCCTCCTGCAAACTGACATCAGGAACCTGGCCTGGTGACTTTTGTTTCTCAGGGGAAAGGCCATCGTTCATGTCCAGGGCCTGGTGGCCCGGAGTGGCCGGCTGCCTGCTGAAATTCCTCATGGATCAGGCTGCCTCCCACATCAAATGTGCCCCCACAGGCAACTGCGGCTGGTTTGACAGTGCCAAGTGCCTCCTGCAAACTGACATCAGGAACCTGGCCTGGTGAGTTTTGTTTCTCTGGGGAAAGGCCATGGTTCATGTCCAGGACCTGGTGGCCCGTAGTGGCCGGCCACCTGCTGAAATTCCGCATGGATCAGTATACCTCCCAGATGAAAAGTGTCCCCACAGGCAACTGTGGCTGGTTTGACAGTGCCAAGTGCCTCCTGCAAACTGACATCAGGAACCTGGCCTGGTGACTTTTGTTTCTCTGGGGAAAAGCCACGGTTCGTGTCCAGTGCCCGGTGACCCAGAGTGGCCGGCTGCCTGCTGAAATTCCGCACGGTTGAGGATGCCTCCCAGATGCAAGGTGCCCCCACAGGCAACTGCGTCTGGTTTGACAGTGCCAAGTGCCTCCTGCAAACTGACATCAGGATCCTGGCCTGGTGACTTTTGTTTCTCTGGGGAAAAGCCATGGTTCATGTCCAGGGCCTGGTGGCCCGGACTGCCCGGCTTCCTGCTGAAATTCCCCATGGTTGAGGATGCCTCCCAGATGCAAGGTGCCCACACAGGCAACTGTGGCTGGTTTGACAGTGCCAAGTGCCTCCTGCAAATTGACATCAGGAACCTGGCCTGGTGACTTTTGTTTCTCTGGGGAAAGGCCATGGTTCGTGTCCAGGACCGGGTGGCCCGGAGTGGCCGGCTGCCTGCTGAAATTCCGCACGGTTGAGGATACCTCCCAGATGCAAGGTGCCCCCACAGGCAACTGCGTCTGGTTTGACAGTGCCAAGTGCCTCCTGCAAACTGACATGAGGAACCTGGCCTGGTGAGTTTTGTTTCTCTGGGGAAATGCCATCATTCTTGTTCGAGGCCTGCAGGCCCGGATTGGCTGGCTGCCTGCTGAAATTCCGCACAGTTGAGGATACCTCCCAGATGCAAGGTGCTCATACAGGCAACTGTGGCTGGTTTGACAGTGCCAAGTGCCTCCTGCAAACTGACATCAGGAACCTGGCCTGGTGACTTTTCTTTCTCTGGGGAAAGGCCATGGTTCATGTCCAGGACCTGGTGGCCCGTAGTGGCCGGCCACATGCTGAAATTCCTCAGGGATCAGGATACCTCCCAGACCGAAAGTACTGCCACAGGCAACTGTGGTTGTTTTGACAGTGCCAAGTGCCTCCTGCAAACTGACATCAGGAACCTGGCCTGGTGACTTTTGTTTCTCTGGGGAAAGGCCATGATTAATGTCCAGTGCCCGGTGACCTGGAGTGGCCGGCTGCCTGCTGAAATTCCGCACGGTTGAGGATACCTCCCAGATGCAAGGTGCCCCCACAGGCAACTGCGTCTGGTTTGACAGTGCCAAGTGCCTCCTGCAAACTGACATGAGGAACCTGGCCTGGTGACTTTTGTTTCTCTGGGGAAAAGCCATGGTTCATGTCCAGGGCCTGGTGGCCCAGAGTGGCCGGCTGCCGGCTGAAATTCCGCATGGTTGAGGATGCCTCCCAGATGCAAGGTGCTCCCACAGGCACCTGTGGTTGGTTTGACAGTGCCAAGTGCCTCCTGCAAACTGGCATCAGGAACCTGGCCTGGTGACTTTTCTTTCTCTGGGGAAAGGCCAGGATTCATATCCAGGACCGGGTGGCCCGGAGTGGCCGGCTGCCTGCCGAAATTCTGCATGGATC
The DNA here is from genome assembly GCF_036417665.1 of Passer domesticus. Taxonomy (NCBI): domain Eukaryota; kingdom Metazoa; phylum Chordata; class Aves; order Passeriformes; family Passeridae; genus Passer; species Passer domesticus. The sequence goes on along the minus strand of NC_087481.1, from coordinate 11,616,302 downwards.
AGGATACCGCCGAGATGAAAGGTGCTCCCACAGGCAACTGTGGCTGGTTTGACAGTGCCAAGTGCCTCCTGCAAACTGACATCAGGAACCTGGCCTGGTGACTTTTGTTTCTCAGGGGAAAGGCCATCGTTCATGTCCAGGGCCTGGTGGCCCGGAGTTGTCCCCTGCCTTCTGATATTCCGCACGGATCAGGATACCTCCCAGACCGAAAGTACCACCACAGGCAACTGCGGCTGGTTTGACAGTGCCAAGTGCCTCCTGCAAACTGACATCAGGAACCTGGCCTGGTGACTTTTCTTTCTCTGGGGAAAGGCCACCGTTCCTGTCCAGGACCGGGTGGCCCAGAGTGGCCGGCTGCCTGCTGAAATTCTGCATGGATCAGCATACCGCCGAGATGCAAGGTGCTCCCACAGGCAACAGTGGCTGGTTTGACAGTGCCAAGTGCCTCCTGCAAACTGACATCAGGAACCTGGCCTGGTGACTTTTGTTTCTCTGGGGAAAAGCCATGGTTCATGTCCAGGGCCTGGTGGCCCGGACTGCCCGGCTGCCTGCTGAAATTCCGCACAGTTGAGGATACCTCCCAGATGCAAGGTGCCCCCACAGGCAACTGCGTCTGGTTTGACAGTGCCAAGTGCCTCCTGCAAACTGACATCAGGAACCTGGCCTGGTGACTTTTGTTTCTCTGGGGAAAAGCCATGGTTCATGTCCAGGGCCTGGTGGCCCGTAGTGGCCGGCTGCCTGCTGAAATTCCTCATGGATCAGGCTGCCTCCCACATCAAATGTGCCCCCACAGGCAACTGCGGCTGGTTTGACAGTGCCAAGTGCCTCCTGCAAACTGACATCAGGAACCTGGCCTGGTGAGTTTTGTTTCTCTGGGGAAATGCCATCATTCTTGTTCGAGGCCTGCAGGCCCGGATTGGCTGGCTGCCTGCTGAAATTCCGCACAGTTGAGGATACCTCCCAGATGCAAGGTGCTCATACAGGCAACTGTGGCTGGTTTGACAGTGCCAAGTGCCTCCTGCAAACTGACATCAGGAACCTGGCCTGGTGACTTTTGTTTCTCTGGGGAAGGGCCATCGTTCCTCTCTAGGGCCTGGTGGCCCGGAGTGACCTGCTGCCTGCTGAAATTCCTCATGGATCAGGATGCCTCCCACATGAAGGGTGACCCCACAGGCAACTGTGGCTGGTTTGACAGTGCCAAGTGCCACCTGCAAACTGACATCAGGAACCTGGCCTGGTGACTTTTGTTTCTCTGGGGAAAGGCCATGGTTCATGTCCAGGGCCTGGGGGCCTGGAGAGGCCGGCTGCCTGCTGAAATTCCTCATGGATCAGGCTGCCTCCCACATGAAATATGCCGCCACAGGCAACTGTGGCTGGTTTGACAGTGCCAAGAGCCTCCTGCAAACTGACATCAGGAACCTGGCCTGGTGACTTTTGTTTGTCTGGGGAAAGGCCATGGTTCATGTCCAGGACCTGGTGGCCCGTAGTGGCCGGCCACCTGCTGAAATTCCTCAGGGATCAGGATACCTCCCAGACCGAAAGTACTGCCCACACAGGCAACTGTGGTTGGTTTGACAGTGCCAAGTGCCTCCTGCAAACTGACATCAGGAACCTGGCCTGGTGACTTTTCTTTCTCTGGGGAAAGGCCAGGATTCATTTCCAGGACCGGGTGGCCCGGAGTGGCCGGCTGCCTGCTGAAATTCTGCATGGATCAGGATACCGCCGAGATGAAAGGTGCTCCCACAGGCAACTGTGGCTGGTTTGACAGTGCCAAGTGCCTCCTGCAAACTGACATCAGGAACCTGGCCTGGTGACTTTTGTTTCTCTGGGGAAAGGCCATCGTTCCTCTCTTGGTCCAGGTGGCCCGGAGTGACCGGCTGCCTGCTGAAATTCCTCATGGATCAGGATGCCTCCCACAAGAAGGGTGACCCCACAGGCAACTGTGGTTGGTTTGACAGTGCCAAGTGCCACCTGCAACCTGACATCAGGAACCTGGCCTGGTGACTTTTGTTTCTCTGGGGAATGGCCATGGTTCATGTCCAGGGCCTGGTGGCCCGGAGTTGTCCCCTGCCTTCTGATATTCCGCACGGATCAGGATACCTCCCAGACAGAAAGTACCACCACAGGCAACTGTGGCTGGTTTTACAGTGCCAAGTGCCTCCTGCAAACTGGCATCAGGAACCTGGCCTGGTGACTTTTGTTTCTTAGGGGATAGGCCACCGTTCATATGAAGGACTGTGTGGCCCAGAGTGCCCGGCTGCCTGCTGACATTCCAAACGGATCAGAATACCGCCTAGATGCACGGTGCCGCCACTGGCAACTGTGGCTGGTTTGACAGGGCCAAGTGCCTCCTGCAAACTGACATCAGGAACCTGGCCTGGTGACTTTTGTTTCTCTTTGGAAAAGGCCATTGTACGTGTCCAGGGCCAGGTGGCCCGGATTGGCTGGCTGCCTGCTGAAATTCCGCGCAGTTGAGGATATCGCCTAGATACAAGGTGCTCCCACAGGCAACTGCGGCTGGTTTGACAGTGCCAAGTGCCTCCTGCAAACTGACATGAGGAACCTGGCCTGGTGAGTTTTGTTTCTCTGGGGAAAGGCCATGGTTCATGTCCAGGACCTGGTGGCCCGGAGTGGCCGGCTGCCTGCTGAAATTCCGCACGGTTGAGGATACCTCCCAGATGCAAGGTGCCCCCACAGGCAACTGTGGCTGGTTTGACAGTGCCAAGTGCCTCCTGCAAACTGACATCAGGAACCTGGCCTGGTGACTTTTCTTTCTCTGGGGAAAGGCCACCGTTCCTGTCCAGGACCGGGTGGCCCGGAGTGGCCGGCTGCCTGCTGAAATTCTGCATGGATCAGCATACCGCCGAGATGCAAGGTGCTCCCACAGGCAACAGTGGCTGGTTTGACAGTGCCAAGTGCCTCCTGCAAACTGACATCAGGAACCTGGCCTGGTGACTTTTGTTTCTCTTTGGATAGGCCACCGTTCATATCCAGGACTGGGTGGCCCGGATTGGCCGGCTGCCTGCTGAAATTCCGAACGGATCCGCATACCGCCTAGATGCAAGGTGCTCCCACAGGCAACAGTGGCTGGTTTGACAGTGCCAAGTGTCTCCTGCAAACTGATATCGGGAACCTGGCCTGCTGAGTTTTGTTTCTCTGGGGAAAGGCCATCATTCTTGTTCGAGGCCTGCAGGCCCGGATTGGCCGGCTGCCTGCTGAAATTCCGCACGGTTGAGGATACCTCCCAGATGCAAGGTGCTCCCACAGGCAACTGCGTCTGGTTTGACAGTGCCAAGTGCCTCCTGCAAACAGACATCAGGAACCTGGCCTGGTGACTTTTGTTTCTCTGGGGAAAGGCCATGGTTCATGTCCAGGGCCTGGTGGCCTGGAGTGGCCGGCTGCCTGCTGATATTCCTCATGGATCAGGATGCCTCCCACATGAAATGTGCCCCCACAGGCAACTGTGGCTGGTTTGACAGTGCCAAGTGCCTCCTGCAAACTGACATCAGGAACCTGGCCTGGTGACTTTTGTTTGTCTGGGGAAAGGCCATGGTTCATGTCCAGGACCTGGTGGCCCGTAGTGGCCGGCCACCTGCTGAAATTCCTAAGGGATCAGGATACCTCCCAGACCGAAAGTACTACCACAGGCAACTGTGGTTGGTTTGACAGTGCCAAGTGCCTCCTGCAAACTGACATCAGGAACCTGGCCTGGTGACTTTTGTTTCTCTGGGGAAAAGCCATGGTTCATGTCCAGGGCCTGGTGGCCCGGACTGCCCGGCTGCCTGCTGAAATTCCCCATGGTTGAGGATGCCTCCCAGATGCAAGGTGCCCACACAGGCAACAGTGGCTGGTTTGACAGTGCCAAGTGCCTCCTGCAAATTGACATCAGGAACCTGGCCTGGTGACTTTTGTTTCTCTGGGGAAAGGCCATGGTTCGTGTCCAGGACCGGGTGGCCCGGAGTGGCCGGCTGCCTGCTGAAATTCCGCACGGTTGAGGATACCTCCCAGATGCAAGGTGCCCCCACAGGCAACTGCGTCTGGTTTGACAGTGCCAAGTGCCTCCTGCAAACTGACATGAGGAACCTGGCCTGGTGAGTTTTGTTTCTCTGGGGAAATGCCATCATTCTTGTTCGAGGCCTGCAGGCCCGGATTGGCTGGCTGCCTGCTGAAATTCCGCACAGTTGAGGATACCTCCCAGATGCAAGGTGCTCATACAGGCAACTGTGGCTGGTTTGACAGTGCCAAGTGCCTCCTGCAAACTGACATCAGGAACCTGGCCTGGTGACTTTTGTTTCTCTGGGGAAAGGCCATGGTTCATGTCCAGGACCTGGTGGCCCGTAGTGGCCGGCCACATGCTGAAATTCCTCAGGGATCAGGATACCTCCCAGACCGAAAGTACTGCCACAGGCAACTGTGGTTGTTTTGACAGTGCCAAGTGCCTCCTGCAAACTGACATCAGGAACCTGGCCTGGTGACTTTTGTTTCTCTGGGGAAAGGCCATGATTAATGTCCAGTGCCCGGTGACCTGGAGTGGCCGGCTGCCTGCTGAAATTCCGCACGGTTGAGGATACCTCCCAGATGCAAGGTGCCCCCACAGGCAACTGCGTCTGGTTTGACAGTGCCAAGTGCCTCCTGCAAACTGACATGAGGAACCTGGCCTGGTGACTTTTGTTTCTCTGGGGAAAAGCCATGGTTCATGTCCAGGGCCTGGTGGCCCAGAGTGGCCGGCTGCCGGCTGAAATTCCGCATGGTTGAGGATGCCTCCCAGATGCAAGGTGCTCCCACAGGCACCTGTGGTTGGTTTGACAGTGCCAAGTGCCTCCTGCAAACTGGCATCAGGAACCTGGCCTGGTGACTTTTCTTTCTCTGGGGAAAGGCCAGGATTCATATCCAGGACCGGGTGGCCCGGAGTGGCCGGCTGCCTGCCGAAATTCTGCATGGATCAGGATACCGCCGAGATGAAAGGTGCTCCCACAGGCAACTGTGGCTGGTTTGACAGTGCCAAGTGCCTCCTGCAAACTGACATCAGGAACCTGGCCTGGTGACTTTTGTTTCTCAGGGGAAAGGCCATCGTTCATGTCCAGGGCCTGGTGGCCCGGAGTTGTCCCCTGCCTTCTGATATTCCGCACGGATCAGGATACCTCCCAGACCGAAAGTACCACCACAGGCAACTGCGGCTGGTTTGACAGTGCCAAGTGCCTCCTGCAAACTGACATCAGGAACCTGGCCTGGTGACTTTTCTTTCTCTGGGGAAAGGCCACCGTTCCTGTCCAGGACCGGGTGGCCCAGAGTGGCCGGCTGCCTGCTGAAATTCTGCATGGATCAGCATACCGCCGAGATGCAAGGTGCTCCCACAGGCAACAGTGGCTGGTTTGACAGTGCCAAGTGCCTCCTGCAAACTGACATCAGGAACCTGGCCTGGTGACTTTTGTTTCTCTGGGGAAAAGCCATGGTTCATGTCCAGGGCCTGGTGGCCCGGACTGCCCGGCTGCCTGCTGAAATTCCGCACAGTTGAGGATACCTCCCAGATGCAAGGTGCCCCCACAGGCAACTGCGTCTGGTTTGACAGTGCCAAGTGCCTCCTGCAAACTGACATCAGGAACCTGGCCTGGTGACTTTTGTTTCTCTGGGGAAAAGCCATGGTTCATGTCCAGGGCCTGGTGGCCCGTAGTGGCCGGCTGCCTGCTGAAATTCCTCATGGATCAGGCTGCCTCCCACATCAAATGTGCCCCCACAGGCAACTGCGGCTGGTTTGACAGTGCCAAGTGCCTCCTGCAAACTGACATCAGGAACCTGGCCTGGTGAGTTTTGTTTCTCTGGGGAAATGCCATCATTCTTGTTCGAGGCCTGCAGGCCCGGATTGGCTGGCTGCCTGCTGAAATTCCGCACAGTTGAGGATACCTCCCAGATGCAAGGTGCTCATACAGGCAACTGTGGCTGGTTTGACAGTGCCAAGTGCCTCCTGCAAACTGACATCAGGAACCTGGCCTGGTGACTTTTGTTTCTCTGGGGAAGGGCCATCGTTCCTCTCTAGGGCCTGGTGGCCCGGAGTGACCTGCTGCCTGCTGAAATTCCTCATGGATCAGGATGCCTCCCACATGAAGGGTGACCCCACAGGCAACTGTGGCTGGTTTGACAGTGCCAAGTGCCACCTGCAAACTGACATCAGGAACCTGGCCTGGTGACTTTTGTTTCTCTGGGGAAAGGCCATGGTTCATGTCCAGGGCCTGGGGGCCCAGAGTGGCCGGCTGCCTGCTGAAATTCCTCATGGATCAGGCTGCCTCCCACATCAAATGTGCCCCCACAGGCAACTGCGGCTGGTTTGACAGTGCCAAGTGCCTCCTGCAAACTGACATCAGGAACCTGGCCTGGTGACTTTTGTTTCTCTGGGGAAATGCCATCATTCTTGTTCGAGGCCTGCAGGCCCGGATTGGCTGGCTGCCTGCTGAAATTCCGCACAGTTGAGGATACCTCCCAGATGCAAGGTGCTCATACAGGCAACTGTGGCTGGTTTGACAGTGCCAAGTGCCTCCTGCAAACTGACATCAGGAACCTGGCCTGGTGACTTTTGTTTCTCTGGGGAAGGGCCATCGTTCCTCTCTAGGGCCTGGTGGCCCGGAGTGACCTGCTGCCTGCTGAAATTCCTCATGGATCAGGATGCCTCCCACATGAAGGGTGACCCCACAGGCAACTGTGGCTGGTTTGACAGTGCCAAGTGCCACCTGCAAACTGACATCAGGAACCTGGCCTGGTGACTTTTGTTTCTCTGGGGAAAGGCCATGGTTCATGTCCAGGGCCTGGGGGCCTGGAGAGGCCGGCTGCCTGCTGAAATTCCTCATGGATCAGGCTGCCTCCCACATGAAATATGCCGCCACAGGCAACTGTGGCTGGTTTGACAGTGCCAAGAGCCTCCTGCAAACTGACATCAGGAACCTGGCCTGGTGACTTTTGTTTCTCTGGGGAAAGGCCATGGTTCATGTCCAGGACCTGGTGGCCCGTAGTGGCCGGCCACCTGCTGAAATTCCTCAGGGATCAGGATACCTCCCAGACCGAAAGTACTGCCCACACAGGCAACTGTGGTTGGTTTGACAGTGCCAAGTGCCTCCTGCAAACTGACATCAGGAACCTGGCCTGGTGACTTTTCTTTCTCTGGGGAAAGGCCAGGATTCATTTCCAGGACCGGGTGGCCCGGAGTGGCCGGCTGCCTGCTGAAATTCTGCATGGATCAGGATACCGCCGAGATGAAAGGTGCTCCCACAGGCAACTGTGGCTGGTTTGACAGTGCCAAGTGCCTCCTGCAAACTGACATCAGGAACCTGGCCTGGTGACTTTTGTTTCTCTGGGGAAAGGCCATCGTTCCTCTCTTGGTCCAGGTGGCCCGGAGTGACCGGCTGCCTGCTGAAATTCCTCATGGATCAGGATGCCTCCCACAAGAAGGGTGACCCCACAGGCAACTGTGGTTGGTTTGACAGTGCCAAGTGCCACCTGCAACCTGACATCAGGAACCTGGCCTGGTGACTTTTGTTTCTCTGGGGAATGGCCATGGTTCATGTCCAGGGCCTGGTGGCCCGGAGTTGTCCCCTGCCTTCTGATATTCCGCACGGATCAGGATACCTCCCAGACAGAAAGTACCACCACAGGCAACTGTGGCTGGTTTTACAGTGCCAAGTGCCTCCTGCAAACTGGCATCAGGAACCTGGCCTGGTGACTTTTGTTTCTTAGGGGATAGGCCACCGTTCATATGAAGGACTGTGTGGCCCAGAGTGCCCGGCTGCCTGCTGACATTCCAAACGGATCAGAATACCGCCTAGATGCACGGTGCCGCCACTGGCAACTGTGGCTGGTTTGACAGGGCCAAGTGCCTCCTGCAAACTGACATCAGGAACCTGGCCTGGTGACTTTTGTTTCTCTTTGGAAAAGGCCATTGTACGTGTCCAGGGCCAGGTGGCCTGGATTGGCTGGCTGCCTGCTGAAATTCCGCGCAGTTGAGGATATCGCCTAGATACAAGGTGCTCCCACAGGCAACTGCGGCTGGTTTGACAGTGCCAAGTGCCTCCTGCAAACTGACATGAGGAACCTGGCCTGGTGAGTTTTGTTTCTCTGGGGAAAGGCCATGGTTCATGTCCAGGACCTGGTGGCCCGGAGTGGCCGGCTGCCTGCTGAAATTCCGCACGGTTGAGGATACCTCCCAGATGCAAGGTGCCCCCACAGGCAACTGTGGCTGGTTTGACAGTGCCAAGTGCCTCCTGCAAACTGACATCAGGAACCTGGCCTGGTGACTTTTCTTTCTCTGGGGAAAGGCCACCGTTCCTGTCCAGGACCGGGTGGCCCGGAGTGGCCGGCTGCCTGCTGAAATTCTGCATGGATCAGCATACCGCCGAGATGCAAGGTGCTCCCACAGGCAACAGTGGCTGGTTTGACAGTGCCAAGTGCCTCCTGCAAACTGACATCAGGAACCTGGCCTGGTGACTTTTGTTTCTCTTTGGATAGGCCACCGTTCATATCCAGGACTGGGTGGCCCGGATTGGCCGGCTGCCTGCTGAAATTCCGAACGGATCCGCATACCGCCTAGATGCAAGGTGCTCCCACAGGCAACAGTGGCTGGTTTGACAGTGCCAAGTGTCTCCTGCAAACTGATATCGGGAACCTGGCCTGGTGACTTTTGTTTCTCTGGGGAAAGGCCATCATTCTTGTTCGAGGCCTGCAGGCCCGGATTGGCCGGCTGCCTGATGAAATTCCGCACGGTTGAGGATACCTCCCAGATGCAAGGTGCTCCCACAGGCAACTGCGTCTGGTTTGACAGTGCCAAGTGCCTCCTGCAAACAGACATCAGGAACCTGGCCTGGTGACTTTTGTTTCTCTGGGGAAAGGCCATGGTTCATGTCCAGGGCCTGGTGGCCTGGAGTGGCCGGCTGCCTGCTGATATTCCTCATGGATCAGGATGCCTCCCACATGAAATGTGCCCCCACAGGCAACGCTGGCTGGTTTGACAGTGCCAAGTGCCTCCTGCAAACTGACATCAGGAACCTGGCCTGGTGACTTTTGTTTGTCTGGGGAAAGGCCATGGTTCATGTCCAGGACCTGGTGGCCCGTAGTGGCCGGCCACCTGCTGAAATTCCTAAGGGATCAGGATACCTCCCAGACCGAAAGTACTACCACAGGCAACTGTGGTTGGTTTGACAGTGCCAAGTGCCTCCTGCAAACTGACATCAGGAACCTGGCCTGGTGACTTTTGTTTCTCTGGGGAAAAGCCATGGTTCATGTCCAGGGCCTGGTGGCCCGGACTGCCCGGCTGCCTGCTGAAATTCCCCATGGTTGAGGATGCCTCCCAGATGCAAGGTGCCCACACAGGCAACAGTGGCTGGTTTGACAGTGCCAAGTGCCTCCTGCAAACTGACATCAGGAACCTGGCCTGGTGACTTTTCTTTCTCTGGGGAAAGGCCAGGATTCATTTCCAGGACCGGGTGGCCCGGAGTGGCCGGCTGCCTGCTGAAATTCTGCATGGATCAGGATACCGCCGAGATGAAAGGTGCTCCCACAGGCAACTGTGGCTGGTTTGACAGTGCCAAGTGCCTCCTGCAAACTGACATCAGGAACCTGGCCTGGTGACTTTTGTTTCTCTGGGGAAAGGCCATCGTTCCTCTCTTGGTCCAGGTGGCCCGGAGTGACCGGCTGCCTGCTGAAATTCCTCATGGATCAGGATGCCTCCCACAAGAAGGGTGACCCCACAGGCAACTGTGGTTGGTTTGACAGTGCCAAGTGCCACCTGCAACCTGACATCAGGAACCTGGCCTGGTGACTTTTGTTTCTCTGGGGAATGGCCATGGTTCATGTCCAGGGCCTGGTGGCCCGGAGTTGTCCCCTGCCTTCTGATATTCCGCACGGATCAGGATACCTCCCAGACAGAAAGTACCACCACAGGCAACTGTGGCTGGTTTTACAGTGCCAAGTGCCTCCTGCAAACTGGCATCAGGAACCTGGCCTGGTGACTTTTGTTTCTTAGGGGATAGGCCACCGTTCATATGAAGGACTGTGTGGCCCAGAGTGCCCGGCTGCCTGCTGACATTCCAAACGGATCAGAATACCGCCTAGATGCACGGTGCCGCCACTGGCAACTGTGGCTGGTTTGACAGGGCCAAGTGCCTCCTGCAAACTGACATCAGGAACCTGGCCTGGTGACTTTTGTTTCTCTTTGGAAAAGGCCATTGTACGTGTCCAGGGCCAGGTGGCCCGGATTGGCTGGCTGCCTGCTGAAATTCCGCGCAGTTGAGGATATCGCCTAGATACAAGGTGCTCCCACAGGCAACTGCGGCTGGTTTGACAGTGCCAAGTGCCTCCTGCAAACTGACATGAGGAACCTGGCCTGGTGAGTTTTGTTTCTCTGGGGAAAGGCCATGGTTCATGTCCAGGACCTGGTGGCCCGGAGTGGCCGGCTGCCTGCTGAAATTCCGCACGGTTGAGGATACCTCCCAGATGCAAGGTGCCCCCACAGGCAACTGTGGCTGGTTTGACAGTGCCAAGTGCCTCCTGCAAACTGACATCAGGAACCTGGCCTGGTGACTTTTCTTTCTCTGGGGAAAGGCCACCGTTCCTGTCCAGGACCGGGTGGCCCGGAGTGGCCGGCTGCCTGCTGAAATTCTGCATGGATCAGCATACCGCCGAGATGCAAGGTGCTCCCACAGGCAACAGTGGCTGGTTTGACAGTGCCAAGTGCCTCCTGCAAACTGACATCAGGAACCTGGCCTGGTGACTTTTGTTTCTCTTTGGATAGGCCACCGTTCATATCCAGGACTGGGTGGCCCGGATTGGCCGGCTGCCTGCTGAAATTCCGAACGGATCCGCATACCGCCTAGATGCAAGGTGCTCCCACAGGCAACAGTGGCTGGTTTGACAGTGCCAAGTGTCTCCTGCAAACTGATATCGGGAACCTGGCCTGGTGACTTTTGTTTCTCTGGGGAAAGGCCATCATTCTTGTTCGAGGCCTGCAGGCCCGGATTGGCCGGCTGCCTGCTGAAATTCCGCACGGTTGAGGATACCTCCCAGATGCAAGGTGCTCCCACAGGCAACTGCGTCTGGTTTGACAGTGCCAAGTGCCTCCTGCAAACAGACATCAGGAACCTGGCCTGGTGACTTTTGTTTCTCTGGGGAAAGGCCATGGTTCATGTCCAGGGCCTGGTGGCCTGGAGTGGCCGGCTGCCTGCTGATATTCCTCATGGATCAGGATGCCTCCCACATGAAATGTGCCCCCACAGGCAACTGTGGCTGGTTTGACAGTGCCAAGTGCCTCCTGCAAACTGACATCAGGAACCTGGCCTGGTGACTTTTGTTTGTCTGGGGAAAGGCCATGGTTCATGTCCAGGACCTGGTGGCCCGTAGTGGCCGGCCACCTGCTGAAATTCCTAAGGGATCAGGATACCTCCCAGACCGAAAGTACTACCACAGGCAACTGTGGTTGGTTTGACAGTGCCAAGTGCCTCCTGCAAACTGACATCAGGAACCTGGCCTGGTGACTTTTGTTTCTCTGGGGAAAAGCCATGGTTCATGTCCAGGGCCTGGTGGCCCGGACTGCCCGGCTGCCTGCTGAAATTCCCCATGGTTGAGGATGCCTCCCAGATGCAAGGTGCCCACACAGGCAACAGTGGCTGGTTTGACAGTGCCAAGTGCCTCCTGCAAACTGACATCAGGAACCTGGCCTGGTGACTTTTGTTTCTCTGGGGAAAGGCCATGGTTCGTGTCCAGGACCGGGTGGCCCGGAGTGGCCGGCTGCCTGCTGAAATTCCGCACGGTTGAGGATACCTCCCAGATGCAAGCTGCCCCCACAGGCAACTGCGTCTGGTTTGACAGTGCCAAGTGCCTCCTGCAAACTGACATCAGGAACCTGGCCTGGTGAATTTTGTTTCTCTGGGGAAATGCCATCATTCTTGTTCGAGGCCTGCAGGCCCGGATTGGCTGGCTGCCTGCTGAAATTCCGCACAGTTGAGGATACCTCCCAGATGCAAGGTGCTCATACAGGCAACTGTGGCTGGTTTGACAGTGCCAAGTGCCTCCTGCAAACTGACATCAGGAACCTGGCCTGGTGACTTTTGTTTCTCTGGGGAAAGGCCATGGTTCATGTCCAGGACCTGGTGGCCCGTAGTGGCCGGCCACCTGCTGAAATTCCTCAGGGATCAGGATACCTCCCAGACCGAAAGTACCGCCACAGGCAACTGTGGTTGGTTTGACAGTGCCAAGTGCCTCCTGCAAACTGACATCAGGAAACTGGCCGGGTGACTTTTGTTTCTCTGGGGAAAGGCCATGATTAATGTCCAGGGCAAGGTGGCCCGGAGTGGCCGGCTGCCTGCTGAAATTCCGCATGGATCAGTATACCTCCCAGATGAAAAGTGTCCCCACAGGCAACTGTGGCTGGTTTGACAGTGCCAAGTGCCACCTGCAAACTGATATCGGGAACGTGGCCTGGTGACTTTTGTTTCTCTGGGGAAAGGCCATCATTCTTGTTCGAGGCCTGCAGGCCCGGAGTGGCCGGCTGCCTGCTGAAATTCCGCACGGTTGAGGATGCCTCCCTGGCAGAAGGTACCACCACAGGCAACTGTGGCTGGTTTGACAGTGCCAAGTGCCTCCTGCAAACTGACATCAGGAACCTGGCCTGGTGACTTTTGTTTCTCTGGGGAAAGGCCATGGTTCGTGTCCAGTGCCCGGTGACCCAGAGTGGCCGGCTGCCTGCTGAAATTCCGCACGGTTGAGGATACCACCCAGATGCAAGGTGCCCCCACAGGCAACTGCGTCTGGTTTGACAGTGCCAAGTGCCTCCTGCAAACTGACATCAGGAACCTGGCCTGGTGACTTTTGTTTCTCTGGGGAAAAGCCATGGTTGATGTCCAGGGCCTGGTGGCCCGGACTGCCCAGCTGCCTGCTGAAATTCCCCATGGTTGAGGATGCCTCCCAGATGCAAGGTGCCCACACAGGCACCTGTGGCTGGTTTGACAGTGCCAAGTGCCTCCTGCAAACTGACATCAGGACCCTGGCCTGGTGACTTTTGTTTCTCTGGGGAAAGGCCATGGTTCGTGTCCAGGACCGGGTGGCCCGGAGTGGCCGGCTGCCTGCTGAAATTCCGCACGGTTGAGGATACCTGCCAGATGCAAGGTGCCCCCACAGGCAACTGTGGTTGGTTTGACAGTGCCAAGTGCCTCCTGCAAACTGACATCAGGAACCTGGCCTGGTGAGTTTTGTTTCTCTGGGGAAATGCCATCATTCTTGTTCGAGGCCTGCAGGCCCGGATTGGCTGGCTGCCTGCTGAAATTCCGCACAGTTGAGGATACCTCCCAGATGCAAGGTGCTCATACAGGCAACTGTGGCTGGTTTGACAGTGTCAAGTGCCTCCTGCAAACTGACATCAGGAACCTGGCCTGGTGACTTTTGTTTCTCTGGGGAAAGGCCATCGTTCCTCTCTAGGGCCTGGTGGCACGGAGTGACCTGCTGCCTGCTGAAATTCCTCATGGATCAGGATGCCTCCCACATGAAGGGTGACCCCACAGGCAACTGTGGCTGGTTTGACAGTGCCAAGTGCCACCTGCAAACTGACATCAGGAACCTGGCCTGGTGACTTTTGTTTCTCTGGGGAAAGGCCATGGTTCATGTCCAGGGCCTGGTGGCCCAGAGTGGCCGGCTGCCTGCTGAAATTCCTCATGGATCAGGCTGCCTCCCACATGAAATGTGCCCCCACAGGCAACTGTGGCTGGTTTGACAGTGCCAAGTGCCTCCTGCAAACTGACATCAGGAACCTGGCCTGGTGACTTTTGTTTGTCTGGGGAAAGGCATGGTTCATGTCCAGGACCTGGTGGCCTGGAGTGGCCGGCCACCTGCTGAAATTCCTCAGGGATCAGGATACCTCCCAGACCGAAAGTACTGCCACAGGCAACTGTGGTTGGTTTGACAGTGCCAAGTGCCTCCTGCAAACTGACATGAGGAACCTGGCCTGGTGACTTTTGTTTCTCTGGGGAAAGGCCATGATTAATGTCCAGTGCCCGGTGACCTGGAGTGGCCGGCTGCCTGCTGAAATTCCGCACAGTTGAGGATACCTCCCAGATGCAAGGTGCCCCCAAAGGCAACTGTGGCTGGTTTGACAGTGCCAAGTGCCTCCTGCAAACTGACATCAGGAACCTGGCCTGGTGACTTTTCTTTCTCTGGGGAAAAGCCATGGTTCATGTCCATGGCCTGGTGGCCCAGAGTGGCCGGCTGCCTGCTGAAATTCCGCATGGTTGAGGATGCCTCCCAGATGCAAGGTGCCCACACAGGCACCTGTGGCTGGTTTGACAGTGCCAAGTGCCACCTGCAAACTGACATCAGGAACCTGGCCTGGTGACTTTTCTTTCTCTGGGGAAAGGCCAGGATTCATTTCCAGGACCGGGTGGCCCGGAGTGGCCGGCTGCCTGCTGAAATTCTGCATGGATCAGGATACCGCCGAGATGAAAGGTGCTCCCACAGGCAACTGTGGCTGGTTTGACAGTGCCAAGTGCCTCCTGCAAACTGACATCAGGAACCTGGCCTGGTGACTTTTGTTTCTCAGGGGAAAGGCCATCGTTCATGTCCAGGGCCTGGTGGCCCGGAGTTGTCCCCTGCCTTCTGATATTCCGCACGGATCAGGATACCTCCCAGACCGAAAGTACCACCACAGGCAACTGCGTCTGGTTTGACAGTGCCAAGTGCCTCCTGCAAACTGACATCAGGAACCTGGCCTGGTGACTTTTCTTTCTCTGGGGAAAGGCCACCGTTCCTGTCCAGGACCGGGTGGCCCAGAGTGGCCGGCTGCCTGCTGAAATTCTGCATGGATCAGCATACCGCCGAGATGCAAGGTGCTCCCACAGGCAACAGTGGCTGGTTTGACAGTGCCAAGTGCCTCCTGCAAACTGACATCAGGAACCTGGCCTGGTGACTTTTGTTTCTCTGGGGAAAAGCCATGGTTCATGTCCAGGGCCTGGTGGCCCGGACTGCCCGGCTGCCTGCTGAAATTCCGCACAGTTGAGGATACCTCCCAGATGCAAGGTGCTCCCACAGGCAACTGCGTCTGGTTTGACAGTGCCAAGTGCCTCCTGCAAACTGACATCAGGAACCTGGCCTGGTGACTTTTGTTTCTCTGGGGAAAAGCCATGGTTCATGTCCAGGGCCTGGTGGCCCAGAGTGGCCGGCTGCCTGCTGAAATTCCTCATGGATCAGGCTGCCTCCCACATCAAATGTGCCCCCACAGGCAACTGCGGCTGGTTTGACAGTGCCAAGTGCCTCCTGCAAACTGACATCAGGAACCTGGCCTGGTGACTTTTGTTTCTCTGGGGAAATGCCATCATTCTTGTTCGAGGCCTGCAGGCCCGGATTGGCCGGCTGCCTGCTGAAATTCCGCACGGTTGAGGATACCTCCCAGATGCAAGGTGCTCATACAGGCAACTGTGGCTGGTTTGACAGTGCCAAGTGCCTCCTGCAAACTGACATCAGGAACCTGGCCTGGTGACTTTTGTTTCTCAGGGGATAGGCCACCGTTCATATGAAGGACTGGGTGGCCCAGAGTGCCCGGCTGCCTGCTGACATTCCGAACGGATCAGAATACCGCCTAGATGCAAGGTGCCGCCACTGGCAACTGTGGCTGGTTTGACAGTGCCAAGTGCCTCCTGCAAACTGACATCAGGAACCTGGCCTGGTGACTTTTGTTTCTCTTTGGAAAAGGCCATTGTACGTGTCCAGGGCCAGGTGGCCTGGATTGGCTGGCTGCCTGCTGAAATTCCGCGCAGTTGAGGATATCGCCTAGATACAAGGTGCTCCCACAGGCAACTGTGGCTGGTTTGACAGTGCCAAGTGCCTCCTGCAAACTGATATTGGGAACCTGGCTTGGTGACTTTTGTTTCTCCTTGGAAAGGCCATCGTTCTTTTCCAGGGCCTCGTGGCCCGGAGTGGCCGGCTGCCTGCTGAAATTCCGAACGGATAAGGATACCTCCCAGATGCAAGGTGCCCCCACAGGCAACTGTGGCTGGTTTGACAGTGCCAAGTGCCTCCTGCAAACTGACATCAGGAACCTGGCCTGGGGGCTTTTGTTTCTCTCGGGAAAGGCCATGGTTCGTGTCCAGTGCCCGGTGGCCCGGAGTGGCCGGCTGCCTGCTGAAATTCCGCACGGTTGAGGATGCCTCCCAGATGAAAAGTGCTCATACAGGCAACTGTGGCTGGTTTGACAGTGCCAAGTGCCTCCTGCAAATTGACATCAGGAACCTGGCCTGGTGACTTTTGTTTCTCTGGGGAAAGGCCATCGTTCCTCTCTCGGGCCTGGTGGCCCGGAGTGACCTGCTGCCTGCTGAAATTCCTCATGGATCAGGATGCCTCCCACATGAAGGGTGACCCCACAGGCAACTGTGGCTGGTTTGACAGTGCCAAGTGCCACCTGCAAACTGACATCAGGAACCTGGCCTGGTGACTTTTGTTTCTCTGGGGAAAGGCCATGGTTCATGTCCAGGGCCTGGTGGCCTGGAGTGGCCGGCTGCCTGCTGAAATTCCTCATGGATCAGGCTGCCTCCCACATGAAATGTGCCCCCACAGGCACCTGTGGCTGGTTTGACAGTGCCAAGTGCCTCCTGCAAACAGACATCAGGAACCTGGCCTGGTGACTTTTGTTTCTCTGGGGAAAGGCCATAGTTCATGTCCAGGGCCTGGTGGCCCGGAGTTGTCCCCTGCCTTCTGATATTCCGCACGGTTGAGGATACCTCCCAGATGCAATGTGCCCCCATAGGCAACTGCGTCTGGTTTGACAGTGCCAAGTGCCTCCTGCAAACTGACATCAGGAACCTGGCCTGGTGACTTTTGTTTCTCTGGGGAAAAGCCATGGTTCATGTCCAGGGCCTGGTGGCCCAGAGTGGCCGGCTGCCTGCTGAAATTCCGCATGGTGGAGGATGCCTCCCAGATGCAAGGTGCCCACACAGGCACCTGTGGCTGGTTTGACAGTGCCAAGTGCCTCCTGCAAACTGGCATCAGGAACCTGGCCTGGTGACTTTTCTTTCTCTGGGGAAAGGCCAGGATTCATGTCCAGGACCGGGTAGCCCGTAGTGGCCGGCTGCCTGCTGAAATTCCTCATGGATCAGCATACCGCCGAGAAGCAAGGTGCTCCCACAGGCAACAGTGGCTGGTTTGACAGTGCCAAGTGCCTCCTGCAAACTGACATCAGGTACCTGGCCTGGTGACTTTTGTTTCTCTGGGGAAAGGCCATGGTTCATGTCCAGGGCCTGGTGGCCCGGGGTTGTCCCCTGCCTTCTGATATTCTGCACGGATCAGGATACCTCCCAGACCGAAAGTACCACCACAGGCAACGGTGGCTTGTTTGACAGTGCCAAGTGCCTCCTGCAAACTGACATCAGGAACCTGGCCTGGTGACTTTTCTTTCTCTGGGGAAAGGCCATCGTTCGTGCCCAGTGCCCGCTGGCCTGGAGTGGCCGGCTGCCTGCTGAAATTCCGCACGGTTGAGGATACCTGCCAGATGCAAGGTGCCCCCACAGGCAATGTGGCTGGTTTGACAGTGCCAAGTGCCTCCTGCAAACTGACATCGGGAACCTGGCCTGGTGACTTTTGTTTCTCTGGGGAATGGCCATCGTTCATGTCCATGGCCTGGTGGCCCGGAGTGGCCGGCTGCCTGCTGAAATTCCTCAGGGATCAGGCTGCCTCCCACATGAAAGGTGCCCCCACAGGCAACTGTGTCTGGTTTGAAAGTGCCAAGTGCCTCCTGCAAACTGACATCAGGAACCTGGCCTGGTGACTTTTCTTTCTCTGGGGAAAGGCCATGGTTCATGTCCAGGACCTGGTGGCCCGTAGTGGCCGGCCACCTGCTGAAATTCCTCAGGGATCAGGACATCTACCAGACCGAAAGTACCGCCACAGGCAACTGTGGCTGGTTTGACAGTGCCAAGTGCCTCCTGCAAACTGACATCAGGAACCTGGCCTAGTGACTTTTGTTTCTCTGGGGAAAGGCCAGGATTCATGTCCACGGCCTGGTGGCCCGGAGTAGCCGGTGCCTGCTGAAATTCCTCATGGATCAGTATACCTCCCTGATGAAAAGTGTCCCCACAGGCAACTGTGTCTGGTTTGACAGTGCCAAGTGCCTCCTGCAAACTGATATCGGGAACCTGGCCTGCTGAGTTTTGTTTCTCTGGGGAAAGGCCATCTTTCGTGTCCAGTTCCCGGTGACCCGGAGTGGCCGGCTGCCTGCTGAAATTCCGCACGGTTGAGGATACCTCCCAGATGCAAGGTGCCCCCACAGGCAACTGCGTCTGGTTTGACAGTGCCAAGTGCCTCCTGCAAAGTGGCATCAGGAACCTGGCCTGGTGACTTTTCTTTCTCTGGGGAAAGGCCAGGATTCATGTCCAGGAGCGGGTGGCCCGGAGTGGCCGGCTGCCTGCTGAAATTCTGCATGGATCAGGATACTGCCGAGATGAAAGGTGCTCCCACAGGCAACTGTGGCTGGTTTGACAGTGCCAAGTGCCTCCTGCAAACTGACATCAGGAACCTGGCCTGGTGACTTTTGTTTCTCTGGGGAAAGGCCATCGTTCCTCTCTAGGTCCAGGTGGCCCGGAGTGACGGGCTGCCTGCTGAAATTCCTCATGGATCAGGATGCCTCCCACATGAAGGGTGACCCCACAGGCAACTGTGGCTGGTTTGACAGTGCCAAGTGCCTCCTGAAAACTGACATCAGGAACCTGGCCTGGTGACTTTTCTTTCTCTTTGGAAAAGGCCATTGTACGTGTCCAGGGCGAGGTGGCCTGGATTGGCTGGCTGCCTGCTGAAATTCCGCACGGTTGAGGATATCGCCTAGATAAAAGGTGCTCCCACAGGCAACTGTGGCTGGTTTGACAGTGCCAAGTGCCTCCTGCAAACTGATATTGGGAACCTGGCTTGGTGACTTTTGTTTCTCCTTGGAAAGGCCATCGTTCTTTTCCAGGGCCTCGTGGCCCGGAGTGGCCGGCTGCCTGCTGAAATTCCGAACGGATCAGGATACCTCCCAGATGCAAGGTGCCCCCACAGGCAACTGTGTCTGGTTTGACAGTGCCAAGTGCCTCCTGCAAACTGACATGAGGAACCTGGCCTGGTGACTTTTCTTTCTCTGGGAAAAGGCCATGGTTCATGTCCAGGACCGGGTGGCCCGGAGTGGCCGGCTGCCTGCTGAAATTCTGCATGGATCAGGATACCGCCGAGATGCAAGGTGCTCCCACAGGCAACAGTGGCTGGTTTGACAGTGCCAAGTGCCTCCTGCAAACTGATATCGGGAACCTGGCCTGGTGACGTTTGTTTCTCTGGGGAAATGCCATCATTCTTGTTCGAGGCCTGCAGGCCCGTATTGGCTGGCCGCCTGCTGAAATTCCGCACAGTTGAGGATACCTCCCAGATGCAAGGTGCTCCCACAGGCAACTGTGGCTGGTTTGACAGTGCCAAATGCCTCCTGCAAACTGACATCAGGAACCTGGCCTGGTGACTTTTATTTCTCTTTGGAAAAGTCCATGGTTCATGTCCAGGGCCTGGTGGCCCGGAGTGGCCGGCTCCCTGCTGAAATTCCGCACGGTTGAGGAGGCCTCCCTGACAGAAGGTACCACCACAGGCAACAGTGGCTGGTTTGACAGTGCCAAGTGCCTCCTGCAAACTGACATCAGGAACCTGGCCTGGTGACTTTTCTTTCTCTGGGGAAAGGCCACCGTTCCTGTCCAGGACCGGGTGGCCCGGAGTGGCCGGCTGCCTGCTGAAATTCTGCATGGATCAGCATACCGCCGAGATGCAAGGTGCTCCCACAGGCAACAGTGGCTGGTTTGACAGTGCCAAGTGCCTCCTGCAAACTGACATCAGGAACCTGGCCTGGTGACTTTTGTTTCTCTTTGGATAGGCCACCGTTCATATCCAGGACTGGGTGGCCCGGATTGGCCGGCTGCCTGCTGAAATTCCGAACGGATCCGCATACCGCCTAGATGCAAGGTGCTCCCACAGGCAACAGTGGCTGGTTTGACAGTGCCAAGTGTCTCCTGCAAACTGATATCGGGAACCTGGCCTGGTGACTTTTGTTTCTCTGGGGAAAGGCCATCATTCTTGTTCGAGGCCTGCAGGCCCGGATTGGCCGGCTGCCTGCTGAAATTCCGCACGGTTGAGGATACCTCCCAGATGCAAGGTGCTCCCACAGGCAACTGCGTCTGGTTTGACAGTGCCAAGTGCCTCCTGCAAACAGACATCAGGAACCTGGCCTGGTGACTTTTGTTTCTCTGGGGAAAGGCCATGGTTCATGTCCAGGGCCTGGTGGCCTGGAGTGGCCGGCTGCCTGCTGATATTCCTCATGGATCAGGATGCCTCCCACATGAAATGTGCCCCCACAGGCAACTGTGGCTGGTTTGACAGTGCCAAGTGCCTCCTGCAAACTGACATCAGGAACCTGGCCTGGTGACTTTTGTTTGTCTGGGGAAAGGCCATGGTTCATGTCCAGGACCTGGTGGCCCGTAGTGGCCGGCCACCTGCTGAAATTCCTAAGGGATCAGGATACCTCCCAGACCGAAAGTACTACCACAGGCAACTGTGGTTGGTTTGACAGTGCCAAGTGCCTCCTGCAAACTGACATCAGGAACCTGGCCTGGTGACTTTTGTTTCTCTGGGGAAAAGCCATGGTTCATGTCCAGGGCCTGGTGGCCCGGACTGCCCGGCTGCCTGCTGAAATTCCCCATGGTTGAGGATGCCTCCCAGATGCAAGGTGCCCACACAGGCAACAGTGGCTGGTTTGACAGTGCCAAGTGCCTCCTGCAAACTGACATCAGGAACCTGGCCTGGTGACTTTTGTTTCTCTGGGGAAAGGCCATGGTTCGTGTCCAGGACCGGGTGGCCCGGAGTGGCCGGCTGCCTGCTGAAATTCCGCACGGTTGAGGATACCTCCCAGATGCAAGCTGCCCCCACAGGCAACTGCGTCTGGTTTGACAGTGCCAAGTGCCTCCTGCAAACTGACATCAGGAACCTGGCCTGGTGAATTTTGTTTCTCTGGGGAAATGCCATCATTCTTGTTCGAGGCCTGCAGGCCCGGATTGGCTGGCTGCCTGCTGAAATTCCGCACAGTTGAGGATACCTCCCAGATGCAAGGTGCTCATACAGGCAACTGTGGCTGGTTTGACAGTGCCAAGTGCCTCCTGCAAACTGACATCAGGAACCTGGCCTGGTGACTTTTGTTTCTCTGGGGAAAGGCCATGGTTCATGTCCAGGACCTGGTGGCCCGTAGTGGCCGGCCACCTGCTGAAATTCCTCAGGGATCAGGATACCTCCCAGACCGAAAGTACCGCCACAGGCAACTGTGGTTGGTTTGACAGTGCCAAGTGCCTCCTGCAAACTGACATCAGGAAACTGGCCGGGTGACTTTTGTTTCTCTGGGGAAAGGCCATGATTAATGTCCAGGGCAAGGTGGCCCGGAGTGGCCGGCTGCCTGCTGAAATTCCGCATGGATCAGTATACCTCCCAGATGAAAAGTGTCCCCACAGGCAACTGTGGCTGGTTTGACAGTGCCAAGTGCCACCTGCAAACTGATATCGGGAACGTGGCCTGGTGACTTTTGTTTCTCTGGGGAAAGGCCATCATTCTTGTTCGAGGCCTGCAGGCCCGGAGTGGCCGGCTGCCTGCTGAAATTCCGCACGGTTGAGGATGCCTCCCTGGCAGAAGGTACCACCACAGGCAACTGTGGCTGGTTTGACAGTGCCAAGTGCCTCCTGCAAACTGACATCAGGAACCTGGCCTGGTGACTTTTGTTTCTCTGGGGAAAGGCCATGGTTCGTGTCCAGTGCCCGGTGACCCAGAGTGGCCGGCTGCCTGCTGAAATTCCGCACGGTTGAGGATACCACCCAGATGCAAGGTGCCCCCACAGGCAACTGCGTCTGGTTTGACAGTGCCAAGTGCCTCCTGCAAACTGACATCAGGAACCTGGCCTGGTGACTTTTGTTTCTCTGGGGAAAAGCCATGGTTGATGTCCAGGGCCTGGTGGCCCGGACTGCCCAGCTGCCTGCTGAAATTCCCCATGGTTGAGGATGCCTCCCAGATGCAAGGTGCCCACACAGGCACCTGTGGCTGGTTTGACAGTGCCAAGTGCCTCCTGCAAACTGACATCAGGACCCTGGCCTGGTGACTTTTGTTTCTCTGGGGAAAGGCCATGGTTCGTGTCCAGGACCGGGTGGCCCGGAGTGGCCGGCTGCCTGCTGAAATTCCGCACGGTTGAGGATACCTGCCAGATGCAAGGTGCTCCCACAGGCAACTGTGGTTGGTTTGACAGTGCCAAGTGCCTCCTGCAAACTGACATCAGGAACCTGGCCTGGTGACTTTTGTTTCTCTGGGGAAATGCCATCATTCTTGTTCGAGGCCTGCAGGCCCGGATTGGCTGGCTGCCTGCTGAAATTCCGCACAGTTGAGGATACCTCCCAGATGCAAGGTGCTCATACAGGCAACTGTGGCTGGTTTGACAGTGTCAAGTGCCTCCTGCAAACTGACATCAGGAACCTGGCCTGGTGACTTTTGTTTCTCTGGGGAAAGGCCATCGTTCCTCTCTAGGGCCTGGTGGCACGGAGTGACCTGCTGCCTGCTGAAATTCCTCATGGATCAGGATGCCTCCCACATGAAGGGTGACCCCACAGGCAACTGTGGCTGGTTTGACAGTGCCAAGTGCCACCTGCAAACTGACATCAGGAACCTGGCCTGGTGACTTTTGTTTCTCTGGGGAAAGGCCATGGTTCATGTCCAGGGCCTGGTGGCCCAGAGTGGCCGGCTGCCTGCTGAAATTCCTCATGGATCAGGCTGCCTCCCACATGAAATGTGCCCCCACAGGCAACTGTGGCTGGTTTGACAGTGCCAAGTGCCTCCTGCAAACTGACATCAGGAACCTGGCCTGGTGACTTTTGTTTGTCTGGGGAAAGGCATGGTTCATGTCCAGGACCTGGTGGCCTGGAGTGGCCGGCCACCTGCCTAAATTCCTCAGGGATCAGGATACCTCCCAGACCGAAAGTACTGCCACAGGCAACTGTGGTTGGTTTGACAGTGCCAAGTGCCTCCTGCAAACTGACATAAGGAACCTGGCCTGGTGATTTTTGTTTCTCTGGGGAAAGGCCATGATTAATGTCCAGTGCCCGGTGACCTGGAGTGGCCGGCTGCCTGCTGAAATTCCGCACAGTTGAGGATACCTCCCAGATGCAAGGTGCCCCCAAAGGCAACTGTGGCTGGTTTGACAGTGCCAAGTGCCTCCTGCAAACTGACATCAGGAACCTGGCCTGGTGACTTTTCTTTCTCTGGGGAAAAGCCATGGTTCATGTCCATGGCCTGGTGGCCCAGAGTGGCCGGCTGCCTGCTGAAATTCCGCATGGTTGAGGATGCCTCCCAGATGCAAGGTGCCCACACAGGCACCTGTGGCTGGTTTGACAGTGCCAAGTGCCACCTGCAAACTGACATCAGGAACCTGGCCTGGTGACTTTTCTTTCTCTGGGGAAAGGCCAGGATTCATTTCCAGGACCGGGTGGCCCGGAGTGGCCGGCTGCCTGCTGAAATTCTGCATGGATCAGGATACCGCCGAGATGAAAGGTGCTCCCACAGGCAACTGTGGCTGGTTTGACAGTGCCAAGTGCCTCCTGCAAACTGACATCAGGAACCTGGCCTGGTGACTTTTGTTTCTCAGGGGAAAGGCCATCGTTCATGTCCAGGGCCTGGTGGCCCGGAGTTGTCCCCTGCCTTCTGATATTCCGCACGGATCAGGATACCTCCCAGACCGAAAGTACCACCACAGGCAACTGCGTCTGGTTTGACAGTGCCAAGTGCCTCCTGCAAACTGACATCAGGAACCTGGCCTGGTGACTTTTCTTTCTCTGGGGAAAGGCCACCGTTCCTGTCCAGGACCGGGTGGCCCAGAGTGGCCGGCTGCCTGCTGAAATTCTGCATGGATCAGCATACCGCCGAGATGCAAGGTGCTCCCACAGGCAACAGTGGCTGGTTTGACAGTGCCAAGTGCCTCCTGCAAACTGACATCAGGAACCTGGCCTGGTGACTTTTGTTTCTCTGGGGAAAAGCCATGGTTCATGTCCAGGGCCTGGTGGCCCGGACTGCCCGGCTGCCTGCTGAAATTCCGCACAGTTGAGGATACCTCCCAGATGCAAGGTGCTCCCACAGGCAACTGCGTCTGGTTTGACAGTGCCAAGTGCCTCCTGCAAACTGACATCAGGAACCTGGCCTGGTGACTTTTGTTTCTCTGGGGAAAAGCCATGGTTCATGTCCAGGGCCTGGTGGCCCAGAGTGGCCGGCTGCCTGCTGAAATTCCTCATGGATCAGGCTGCCTCCCACATCAAATGTGCCCCCACAGGCAACTGCGGCTGGTTTGACAGTGCCAAGTGCCTCCTGCAAACTGACATCAGGAACCTGGCCTGGTGACTTTTGTTTCTCTGGGGAAATGCCATCATTCTTGTTCGAGGCCTGCAGGCCCGGATTGGCCGGCTGCCTGCTGAAATTCCGCACGGTTGAGGATACCTCCCAGATGCAAGGTGCTCATACAGGCAACTGTGGCTGGTTTGACAGTGCCAAGTGCCTCCTGCAAACTGACATCAGGAACCTGGCCTGGTGACTTTTGTTTCTCAGGGGATAGGCCACCGTTCATATGAAGGACTGGGTGGCCCAGAGTGCCCGGCTGCCTGCTGACATTCCGAACGGATCAGAATACCGCCTAGATGCAAGGTGCCGCCACTGGCAACTGTGGCTGGTTTGACAGTGCCAAGTGCCTCCTGCAAACTGACATCAGGAACCTGGCCTGGTGACTTTTGTTTCTCTTTGGAAAAGGCCATTGTACGTGTCCAGGGCCAGGTGGCCTGGATTGGCTGGCTGCCTGCTGAAATTCCGCGCAGTTGAGGATATCGCCTAGATACAAGGTGCTCCCACAGGCAACTGTGGCTGGTTTGACAGTGCCAAGTGCCTCCTGCAAACTGATATTGGGAACCTGGCTTGGTGACTTTTGTTTCTCCTTGGAAAGGCCATCGTTCTTTTCCAGGGCCTCGTGGCCCGGAGTGGCCGGCTGCCTGCTGAAATTCCGAACGGATAAGGATACCTCCCAGATGCAAGGTGCCCCCACAGGCAACTGTGGCTGGTTTGACAGTGCCAAGTGCCTCCTGCAAACTGACATCAGGAACCTGGCCTGGGGGCTTTTGTTTCTCTCGGGAAAGGCCATGGTTCGTGTCCAGTGCCCGGTGGCCCGGAGTGGCCGGCTGCCTGCTGAAATTCCGCACGGTTGAGGATGCCTCCCAGATGAAAAGTGCTCATACAGGCAACTGTGGCTGGTTTGACAGTGCCAAGTACCTCCTGCAAATTGACATCAGGAACCTGGCCTGGTGACTTTTGTTGCTCTGGGGAAAGGCCATCGTTCCTCTCTCGGGCCTGGTGGCCCGGAGTGACCTGCTGCCTGCTGAAATTCCTCATGGATCAGGATGCCTCCCACATGAAGGTTGACCCCACAGGCAACTGTGGCTGGTTTGACAGTGCCAAGTGCCACCTGCAAACTGACATCAGGAACCTGGCCTGGTGACTTTTGTTTCTCTGGGGAAAGGCCATGGTTCATGTCCAGGGCCTGGTGGCCTGGAGTGGCCGGCTGCCTGCTGAAATTCCTCATGGATCAGGCTGCCTCCCACATGAAATGTGCCCCCACAGGCACCTGTGGCTGGTTTGACAGTGCCAAGTGCCTCCTGCAAACAGACATCAGGAACCTGGCCTGGTGACTTTTGTTTCTCTGGGGAAAGGCCATAGTTCATGTCCAGGGCCTGGTGGCCCGGAGTTGTCCCCTGCCTTCTGATATTCCGCACGGTTGAGGATACCTCCCAGATGCAATGTGCCCCCATAGGCAACTGCGTCTGGTTTGACAGTGCCAAGTGCCTCCTGCAAACTGACATCAGGAACCTGGCCTGGTGACTTTTGTTTCTCTGGGGAAAAGCCATGGTTCATGTCCAGGGCCTGGTGGCCCAGAGTGGCCGGCTGCCTGCTGAAATTCCGCATGGTGGAGGATGCCTCCCAGATGCAAGGTGCCCACACAGGCACCTGTGGCTGGTTTGACAGTGCCAAGTGCCTCCTGCAAACTGGCATCAGGAACCTGGCCTGGTGACTTTTCTTTCTCTGGGGAAAGGCCAGGATTCATGTCCAGGACCGGGTAGCCCGTAGTGGCCGGCTGCCTGCTGAAATTCCTCATGGATCAGCATACCGCCGAGAAGCAAGGTGCTCCCACAGGCAACAGTGGCTGGTTTGACAGTGCCAAGTGCCTCCTGCAAACTGACATCAGGAACCTGGCCTGGTGACTTTTGTTTCTCTGGGGAAAGGCCATGGTTCATGTCCAGGGCCTGGTGGCCCGGGGTTGTCCCCTGCCTTCTGATATTCTGCACGGATCAGGATACCTCCCAGACCGAAAGTACCACCACAGGCAACGGTGGCTTGTTTGACAGTGCCAAGTGCCTCCTGCAAACTGACATCAGGAACCTGGCCTGGTGACTTTTCTTTCTCTGGGGAAAGGCCATCGTTCGTGCCCAGTGCCCGCTGGCCTGGAGTGGCCGGCTGCCTGCTGAAATTCCGCACGGTTGAGGATACCTGCCAGATGCAAGGTGCCCCCACAGGCAATGTGGCTGGTTTGACAGTGCCAAGTGCCTCCTGCAAACTGACATCGGGAACCTGGCCTGGTGACTTTTGTTTCTCTGGGGAATGGCCATCGTTCATGTCCATGGCCTGGTGGCCCGGAGTGGCCGGCTGCCTGCTGAAATTCCTCAGGGATCAGGCTGCCTCCCACATGAAAGGTGCCCCCACAGGCAACTGTGTCTGGTTTGAAAGTGCCAAGTGCCTCCTGCAAACTGACATCAGGAACCTGGCCTGGTGACTTTTCTTTCTCTGGGGAAAGGCCATGGTTCATGTCCAGGACCTGGTGGCCCGTAGTGGCCGGCCACCTGCTGAAATTCCTCAGGGATCAGGACATCTACCAGACCGAAAGTACCGCCACAGGCAACTGTGGCTGGTTTGACAGTGCCAAGTGCCTCCTGCAAACTGACATCAGGAACCTGGCCTAGTGACTTTTGTTTCTCTGGGGAAAGGCCAGGATTCATGTCCACGGCCTGGTGGCCCGGAGTAGCCGGTGCCTGCTGAAATTCCTCATGGATCAGTATACCTCCCTGATGAAAAGTGTCCCCACAGGCAACTGTGGCTGGTTTGACAGTGCCAAGTGCCTCCTGCAAACTGATATCGGGAACCTGGCCTGCTGAGTTTTGTTTCTCTGGGGAAAGGCCATCTTTCGTGTCCAGTTCCCGGTGACCCGGAGTGGCCGGCTGCCTGCTGAAATTCCGCACGGTTGAGGATACCTCCCAGATGCAAGGTGCCCCCACAGGCAACTGCGTCTGGTTTGACAGTGCCAAGTGCCTCCTGCAAAGTGGCATCAGGAACCTGGCCTGGTGACTTTTCTTTCTCTGGGGAAAGGCCAGGATTCATGTCCAGGAGCGGGTGGCCCGGAGTGGCCGGCTGCCTGCTGAAATTCTGCATGGATCAGGATACTGCCGAGATGAAAGGTGCTCCCACAGGCAACTGTGGCTGGTTTGACAGTGCCAAGTGCCTCCTGCAAACTGACATCAGGAACCTGGCCTGGTGACTTTTGTTTCTCTGGGGAAAGGCCATCGTTCCTCTCTAGGTCCAGGTGGCCCGGAGTGACGGGCTGCCTGCTGAAATTCCTCATGGATCAGGATGCCTCCCACATGAAGGGTGACCCCACAGGCAACTGTGGCTGGTTTGACAGTGCCAAGTGCCACCTGCAAACTGACATCAGGAACCTGGCCTGGTGACTTTTGTTTCTCTGGGGAAAGGCCATGGTTCATGTCCAGGGCCTGGCGGCCCGGAGTTGTCCCCTGCCTTCTGATATTCCGCACGGATCAGGATACCTCCCAGACCGAAAGTACCACCACAGGCAACTGTGGCTGGTTTGACAGTGCCAAGTGCCTCCTGAAAACTGACATCAGGAACCTGGCCTGGTGACTTTTGTTTCTCAGGGGATAGGCCACCGTTCATATGAAGGACTGGGTGGCCCAGAGTGCCCGGCTGCCTGCTGACATTCCGAACGGATCAGAATACCGCCTAGATGCAAGGTGCCGCCACTGGCAACTGTGGCTGGTTTGACAGTGCCAAGTGCCTCCTGCAAACTGACATCAGGAACCTGGCCTGGTGACTTTTCTTTCTCTTTGGAAAAGGCCATTGTACGTGTCCAGGGCCAGGTGGCCTGGATTGGCTGGCTGCCTGCTGAAATTCCGCACGGTTGAGGATATCGCCTAGATAAAAGGTGCTCCCACAGGCAACTGTGGCTGGTTTGACAGTGCCAAGTGCCTCCTGCAAACTGATATTGGGAACCTGGCTTGGTGACTTTTGTTTCTCCTTGGAAAGGCCATCGTTCTTTTCCAGGGCCTCGTGGCCCGGAGTGGCCGGCTGCCTGCTGAAATTCCGAACGGATCAGGATACCTCCCAGATGCAAGGTGCCCCCACAGGCAACTGTGTCTGGTTTGACAGTGCCAAGTGCCTCCTGCAAACTGGCAGCAGGAACCTGGCCTGGTGACTTTTCTTTCTCTGGGAAAAGGCCATGGTTCATGTCCAGGACCGGGTGGCCCGGAGTGGCCGGCTGCCTGCTGAAATTCTGCATGGATCAGGATACCGCCGAGATGCAAGGTGCTCCCACAGGCAACAGTGGCTGGTTTGACAGTGCCAAGTGCCTCCTGCAAACTGATATCGGGAACCTGGCCTGGTGACGTTTGTTTCTCTGGGGAAATGCCA
Organism: Passer domesticus; assembly: GCF_036417665.1. Classification (NCBI taxonomy): domain Eukaryota; kingdom Metazoa; phylum Chordata; class Aves; order Passeriformes; family Passeridae; genus Passer; species Passer domesticus. The sequence continues at coordinate 11,587,478 of NC_087481.1, read as the reverse complement.
TCATTCTTGTTCGAGGCCTGCAGGCCCGTATTGGCTGGCCGCCTGCTGAAATTCCGCACAGTTGAGGATACCTCCCAGATGCAAGGTGCTCCCACAGGCAACTGTGGCTGGTTTGACAGTGCCAAATGCCTCCTGCAAACTGACATCAGGAACCTGGCCTGGTGACTTTTATTTCTCTTTGGAAAAGTCCATGGTTCATGTCCAGGGCCTGGTGGCCCGGAGTGGCCGGCTCCCTGCTGAAATTCCGCACGGTTGAGGAGGCCTCCCTGACAGAAGGTACCACCACAGGCAACAGTGGCTGGTTTGACAGTGCCAAGTGCCTCCTGCAAACTGACATCAGGAACCTGGCCTGGTGACTTTTGTTTCTCAGGGGATAGGCCACCGTTCATATCCAGGACTGGGTGGCCCGGATTATCCGGCTGTCTGCTGAAATTCCGAACGGATCCGCATACCGCCTAGATGCAAGGTGCTCCCACAGGCAACAGTGGCTGGTTTGACAGTGCCAAGTGTCTCCTGCAAACTGATATCGGGAACCTGGCCTGGTGACTTTTGTTTCTCTGGGGAAAGGCCATCATTCTTGTTCGAGGCCTGCAGGCCCGGATTGGCCGGCTGCCTGCTGAAATTCCTCATGGATCAGGATGCCTCCCACATGAAGGGTGACCCCACATGCAACTGTGGCTGGTTTGACAGTGCCAAGTGCCTCCTGCAAACTGACATCAGGAACCTGGCCTGGTGACTTTTGTTTCTCTGGGGAAAGGCCATGGTTCGTGTCCAGCGCCCGGTGACCTGGAGTGGCCGGCTGCCTGCTGAAATTCCGCACGGTTGAGGATACCTCCCAGATGCAAGGTGCTCCCACAGGCAACTGCGGCTGGTTTGACAGTGCCAAGTGCCTCCTGCAAACTGACATCAGGAACGTGGCCTGGTGACTTTTCTTTCTCTGGGGAAAAGCCATGGTTCATGTCCAGGGCCTGGTGGCCCGGACTGCCCGGCTGCCTGCTGAAATTCCGCATGGTTGAGGATGCCTCCCAGATGCTAGGTGCCCACACAGGCACCTGTGGCTGGTTTGACAGTGCCAAGTGCCTCCTGCAAACTGACATCAGGAACCTGGCCTGGTGAGTTTTGTTTCTCTGGGGAAAGGCCATCGTTCCTCTCTCGGGCCTGGTGGCCCGGAGTGACCTGCTGCCTGCTGAAATTCCTCATGGATCAGGATGCCTCCCACATGAAGGGTGACCCCACAGGCAACTGTGGCTGGTTTGACAGTGCCAAGTGCCACCTGCAAACTGACATCAGGAACCTGGCCTGGTGACTTTTGTTTCTCTGGGGAAAGGCCATGGTTCATGTCCAGGGCCTGGTGGCCTGGAGTGGCCGGCTGCCTGCTGAAATTCCTCATGGATCAGGCTGCCTCCCACATGAAATGTGCCCCCACAGGCAACTGTGGCTGGTTTGACAGTGCCAAGTGCCTCCTGCAAACTGACATCAGGAACCTGGCCTGGTGACTTTTGTTTCTCTGGGGAAAGGCCATGATTAATGTCCAGTGCCCGGTGACCTGGAGTGGCCGGCTGCCTGCTGAAATTCCGCACGGTTGAGGATACCTCCCAGATGCAAGGTGCCCCCAAAGGCAGCTGCGTCTGGTTTGACAGTGCCAAGTGCCTCCTGCAAACTGACATGAGGAACCTGGCCTGGTGACTTTTGTTTCTCTGGGGAAAAGCCATGGTTCATGTCCAGGGCCTGGTGGTCCAGAGTGGCCGGCTGCCTGCTGAAATTCCGCATGGTTGAGGATGCCTCCCAGATGCAAGGTGCTCCCACAGGCAACTGTGGCTGGTTTTACAGTGCCAAGTGCCTCCTGCAAACAGACATCAGGAACCTGGCCTGGTGACTTTTGTTTCTCTGGGGAAAGGCCATGGTTCATGTCCAGGGCCTGGTGGCCCGGGGTTGTCCCCTGCCTTCTGATATTCTGCACGGATCAGGATACCTCCCAGACCGAAAGTACCACCACAGGCAACGGTGGCTGGTTTGACAGTGCCAAGTGCCTCCTGCAAACTGACATCAGGAACCTGGCCTGGTGACTTTTCTTTCTCTGGGGAAAGGCCATCGTTCGTGCCCAGTGCCCGCTGGCCTGGAGTGGCCGGCTGCCTGCTGAAATTCCGCACGGTTGAGGATACCTGCCAGATGCAAGGTGCCCCCACAGGCAATGTGGCTGGTTTGACAGTGCCAAGTGCCTCCTGCAAACTGACATCGGGAACCTGGCCTGGTGACTTTTGTTTCTCTGGGGAATGGCCATCGTTCATGTCCATGGCCTGGTGGCCCGGAGTGGCCGGCTGCCTGCTGAAATTCCTCAGGGATCAGGCTGCCTCCCACATGAAAGGTGCCCCCACAGGCAACTGTGTCTGGTTTGAAAGTGCCAAGTGCCTCCTGCAAACTGACATCAGGAACCTGGCCTGGTGACTTTTCTTTCTCTGGGGAAAGGCCATGGTTCATGTCCAGGACCTGGTGGCCCGTTTGGCCGGTCACCTGCTGAAATTCCTCAGGGATCAGGACATCTACCAGACCGAAAGTACCGCCACAGGCAACTGTGGCTGGTTTGACAGTGCCAAGTGCCTCCTGCAAACTGACATGAGGAACCTGGCCTGGTGACTTTTGTTTCTCTGGGGAAAAGCCATGGTTCATGTCCAGGGCCTGGTGGTCCAGAGTGGCCGGCTGCCTGCTGAAATTCCGCATGGTTGAGGATGCCTCCCAGATGCAAGGTGCTCCCACAGGCAACTGTGGCTGGTTTTACAGTGCCAAGTGCCTCCTGCAAACAGACATCAGGAACCTGGCCTGGTGACTTTTGTTTCTCTGGGGAAAGGCCATGGTTCATGTCCAGGGCCTGGTGGCCCGGGGTTGTCCCCTGCCTTCTGATATTCTGCACGGATCAGGATACCTCCCAGACCGAAAGTACCACCACAGGCAACGGTGGCTGGTTTGACAGTGCCAAGTGCCTCCTGCAAACTGACATCAGGAACCTGGCCTGGTGACTTTTGTTTCTCTGGGGAAAGGCCATCGTTCGTGCCCAGTGCCCGCTGGCCTGGAGTGGCCGGCTGCCTGCTGAAATACCGCACGGTTGAGGATACCTGCCAGATGCAAGGTGCCCCCACAGGCAATGTGGCTGGTTTGACAGTGCCAAGTGCCTCCTGCAAACTGACATCGGGAACCTGGCCTGGTGACTTTTGTTTCTCTGGGGAATGGCCATCGTTCATGTCCATGGCCTGGTGGCCCGGAGTGGCCGGCTGCCTGCTGAAATTCCTCAGGGATCAGGCTGCCTCCCACATGAAAGGTGCCCCCACAGGCAACTGTGTCTGGTTTGAAAGTGCCAAGTGCCTCCTGCAAACTGACATCAGGAACCTGGCCTGGTGACTTTTCTTTCTCTGGGGAAAGGCCATGGTTCATGTCCAGGACCTGGTGGCCCGTAGTGGCCGGCCACCTGCTGAAATTCCTCAGGGATCAGGACATCTACCAGACCGAAAGTACCGCCACAGGCAACTGTGGCTGGTTTGACAGTGCCAAGTGCCTCCTGCAAACTGACATCAGGAACCTGGCCTGGTGACTTTTGTTTCTCTGGGGAAAGGCCAGGATTCATGTCCACGGCAAGGTGGCCCGGAGTAGCCGGTGCCTGCTGAAATTCCGCAAGGATCAGTATACCTCCCTGATGAAAAGTGTCCCCACAGGCAACTGTGGCTGGTTTGACAGTGCCAAGTGCCTCCTGCAAACTGATATCGGGAACCTGGCCTGGTGAGTTTTGTTTCTCTGGGGAAAGGCCATCTTTCGTGTCCAGTGCCCGGTGACCCGGAGTGGCCGGCTGCCTGCTGAAATTCCGCACGGTTGAGGATACCTCCCAGATGCAAGGTGCCCCCACAGGCAACTGCGTCTGGTTTGACAGTGCCAAGTGCCTCCTGCAAAGTGGCATCAGGAACCTGGCCTGGTGACTTTTCTTTCTCTGGGGAAAGGCCAGGATTCATTTCCAGGACCGGGTGGCCCGGAGTGGCCGGCTGCCTGCTGAAATTCTGCATGGATCAGGATACCGCCGAAATGAAAGGTGCTCCCACAGGCAACTGTGGCTGGTTTGACAGTGCCAAGTGCCTCCTGCAAACTGACATCAGGAACCTGGCCTGGTGAGTTTTGTTTCTCAGGGGAAAGGCCATCGTTCATGTCCAGGGCCTGGTGGCCCGGAGTTGTCCCCTGCCTTCTGATATTCCGCACGGATCAGGATACCTCCCAGACCGAAAGTACCACCACAGGCAACTGCGTCTGGTTTGACAGTGCCAAGTGCCTCCTGCAAACTGACATCAGGAACCTGGCCTGGTGACTTTTCTTTCTCTGGGGAAAGGCCACCGTTCCTGTCCAGGACCGGGTGGCCCAGAGTGGCCGGCTGCCTGCTGAAATTCTGCATGGATCAGCATACCGCCGAGATGCAAGGTGCTCCCACAGGCAACAGTGGCTGGTTTGACAGTGCCAAGTGCCTCCTGCAAACTGACATCAGGAACCTGGCCTGGTGACTTTTGTTTCTCTGGGGAAAAGCCATGGTTCATGTCCAGGGCCTGGTGGCCCGGACTGCCCGGCTGCCTGCTGAAATTCCGCACAGTTGAGGATACCTCCCAGATGCAAGGTGCTCCCACAGGCAACTGCGTCTGGTTTGACAGTGCCAAGTGCCTCCTGCAAACTGACATCAGGAACCTGGCCTGGTGACTTTTGTTTCTCTGGGGAAAAGCCATGGTTCATGTCCAGGGCCTGGTGGCCCAGAGTGGCCGGCTGCCTGCTGAAATTCCGCATGGTTGAGGATGCCTCCCAGATGCAAGGTGCCCACACAGGCACCTGTGGCTGGTTTGACAGTGCCAAGTGCCTCCTGCAAACTGGCATCAGGAACCTGGCCTGGTGACTTTTCTTTCTCTGGGGAAAGGCCAGGATTCATTTCCAGGACCGGGTAGCCCGGAGTGGCCGGCTGCCTGCTGAAATTCTGCATGGATCAGGATACCGCTGAGATGAAAGGTGCTCCCACAGGCAACTGTGGCTGGTTTGACAGTGCCAAGTGCCTCCTGCAAACTGACATCAGGAACCTGGCCTGGTGACTTTTGTTTCTCAGGGGAAAGGCCATCGTTTATGTCCAGGGCCTGGTGGCCTGGAGTTGTCCCCTGCCTTCTGATATTCCGCACGGATCAGGATACCTCCCAGACCGAAAGTACCACCACAGGCAACTGCGTCTGGTTTGACAGTGCCAAGTGCCTCCTGCAAACTGACATCAGGAACCTGGCCTGGTGACTTTTCTTTCTCTGGGGAAAGGCCACCGTTCCTGTCCAGGACCGGGTGGCCCAGAGTGGCCGGCTGCCTGCTGAAATTCTGCATGGATCAGCATACCGCCGAGATGCAAGGTGCTCCCACAGGCAACAGTGGCTGGTTTGACAGTGCCAAGTGCCTCCTGCAAACTGACATCAGGAACCTGGCCTGGTGACTTTTGTTTCTCTGGGGAAAAGCCATGGTTCATGTCCAGGGCCTGGTGGCCCGGACTGCCCGGCTGCCTGATGAAATTCCGCACAGTTGAGGATACCTCCCAGATGCAAGGTGCTCCCACAGGCAACTGCGTCTGGTTTGACAGTGCCAAGTGCCTCCTGCAAACTGACATCAGGAACCTGGCCTGGTGACTTTTGTTTCTCTGGGGAAAAGCCATGGTTCATGTCCAGGGCCTGGTGGCCCAGAGTGGCCGGCTGCCTGCTGAAATTCCTCATGGATCAGGCTGCCTCCCACATCAAATGTGCCCCCACAGGCAACTGCGGCTGGTTTGACAGTGCCAAGTGCCTCCTGCAAACTGACATGAGGAACCTGGCCTGGTGAGTTTTGTTTCTCTGGGGAAATGCCATCATTCTTGTTCGAGGCCTGCAGGCCCGGATTGGCTGGCTGCCTGCTGAAATTCCGCACAGTTGAGGATACCTCCCAGATGCAAGGTGCTCATACAGGCAACTGTGGCTGGTTTGACAGTGCCAAGTGCCTCCTGCAAACTGACATCAGGAACCTGGCCTGGTGACTTTTGTTTCTCTGGGGAAGGGCCATCGTTCCTCTCTAGGGCCTGGTGGCCTGGAGAGGCCGGCTGCCTGCTGAAATTCCTCATGGATCAGGCTGCCTCCCACATGAAATATGCCGCCACAGGCAACTGTGGCTGGTTTGACAGTGCCAAGTGCCTCCTGCAAACTGACATGAGGAACCTGGCCTGGTGACTTTTGTTTCTCTGGGGAAAGGCCATGGTTCATGTCCAGGACCTGGTGGCCCGTAGTGGCCGGCCACCTGCTGAAATTCCTCAGGGATCAGGATACCTCCCAGACCGAAAGTACTGCCCACACAGGCAACTGTGGTTGGTTTGACAGTGCCAAGTGCCACCTGCAAACTGACATCAGGAACCTGGCCTGGTGACTTTTCTTTCTCTGGGGAAAGGCCAGGATTCATTTCCAGGACCGGGTGGCCCGGAGTGGCCGGCTGCCTGCTGAAATTCTGCATGGATCAGGATGCCTCCTACAAGAAGGGTGACCCCACAGGCAACTGTGGCTGGTTTGACAGTGCCAAGTGCCACCTGCAAACTGACATCAGGAACCTGGCCTGGTGACTTTTGTTTCTCTGGGGAATGGCCATGGTTCATGTCCAGGGCCTGGTGGCCCGGAGTTGTCACCTGCCTTCTGATATTCCGCACGGATCAGGATACCTCCCAGACCGAAAGTACCACCACAGGCAACTGTGGCTGGTTTGACAGTGCCAAGTGCCTCCTGCAAACTGACATCAGGAACCTGGCCTGGTGACTTTTGTTTCTCAGGGGATAGGCCACCGTTCATATGAAGGACTGGGTGGCCCAGAGTGCCCGGCTGCCTGCTGACATTCCGAACGGATCAGAATACCGCCTAGATGCACGGTGCCGCCACTGGCAACTGTGGCTGGTTTGACAGGGCCAAGTGCCTCCTGCAAACTGACATCAGGAACCTGGCCTGGTGACTTTTGTTTCTCTTTGGAAAAGGCCATTGTACGTGTCCAGGGCCAGGTGGCCCGGATTGGCTGGCTGCCTGCTGAAATTCCGCGCAGTTGAGGATATCGCCAAGATACAAGGTGCTCCCACAGGCAACTGCGGCTGGTTTGACAGTGCCAAGTGCCTCCTGCAAACTGACATGAGGAACCTGGCCTGGTGAGTTTTGTTTCTCTGGGGAAAGGCCATGGTTCATGTCCAGGACCTGGTGGCCCGGAGTGGCCGGCTGCCTGCTGAAATTCCGCATGGATCAGTATACCTCCCAGAATAAAAGTGTCCCCACAGGCAACTGTGGCTGGTTTGACAGTGCCAAGTGCCTCCTGCAAACTGACATCAGGAACCTGGCCTGGTGACTTTTGTTTCTCTTTGGATAGGCCACCGTTCATATCCAGGACTGGGTGGCCCGGATTGGCCGGCTGCCTGCTGAAATTCCGAACGGATCCGCATACCGCCTAGATGCAAGGTGCTCCCACAGGCAACAGTGGCTGGTTTGACAGTGCCAAGTGTCTCCTGCAAACTGATATCGGGAACCTGGCCTGGTGACTTTTGTTTCTCTGGGGAAAGGCCATCATTCTTGTTCGAGGCCTGCAGGCCCGGATTGGCCGGCTGCCTGCTGAAATTCCGCACGGTTGAGGATACCTCCCAGATGCAAGGTGCTCCCACAGGCAACTGCGTCTGGTTTGACAGTGCCAAGTGCCTCCTGCAAACTGACATCAGGAACCTGGCCTGGTGACTTTTCTTTCTCTGGGGAAAGGCCAAGATTCATTTCCAGGACAGGGTGGCCGGGAGTGGCCGGCTGCCTGCTGAAATTCTGCATGGATCAGGATACCGCCGAGATGAAAGGTGCTCCCACAGGCAACTGTGGCTGGTTTGACAGTGCCAAGTGCCTCCTGCAAACTGACATCAGGAACCTGGCCTGGTGACTTTTGTTTCTCTGGGGAAAGGCCATCGTTCCTCTCTAGGTCCAGGCGGCCCGGAGTGACGGGCTGCCTGCTGAAATTCCTCATGGATCAGGATGCCTCCCACATGAAGGGTGACCCCACAGGCAACACTGGCTGGTTTGACAGTGCCAAGTGCCACCTGCAAACTGACATCAGGAACCTGGCCTGGTGACTTTTGTTTCTCTGGGGAAAGGCCATGGTTCATGTCCAGGGCCTGGTGGCCCGGAGTTGTCCCCTGCCTTCTGATATTCCGCACGGATCAGGATACGTCCCAGACCGAAAGTACCACCACAGGCAACTGTGTCTGGTTTGACAGTGCCAAGTGCCTCCTGCAAACTGACATCAGGAACCTGGCCTGGTGACTTTTGTTTCTCTTTGGAAAAGGCCATTGTACGTGTCCAGGGCCAGGTGGCCCGGATTGGCTGGCTGCCTGCTGAAATTCCACGGAGTTGAGGATATCGCCTAGATACAAGGTGCTCCCACAGGCAACTGCGGCTGGTTTGACAGTGCCAAGTGCCTCCTGCAAACTGACATGAGGAACCTGGCCTGGTGAGTTTTGTTTCTCTGGGGAAAGGCCATGGTTCATGTCCAGGACCTGGTGGCCCGTAGTGGCCGGCCACCTGCTGAAATTCCTCAGGGATCAGGATACCTCCCAGACCGAAAGTACCGCCACAGGCAACTGTGGTTGGTTTGACAGTGCCAAGTGCCTCCTGCAAACTGACATCAGGAACCTGGCCTGGTGACTTTTGTTTCTCTGGGGAAAGGCCATGATTAATGTCCAGGGCAAGGTGGCCCGGAGTGGCCGGCTGCCTGCTGAAATTCCTCATGGATCAGGCTGCCTCCCACATAAAATGTGCCCCCACAGGCAACTGTGGCTGGTTTGACAGTGCCAAGTGCCTCCTGCAAACTGACATCAGGAACCTGGCCTGGTGACTTTTGTTTCTCTGGGGAAAGGCCATGGTTCGTGTCCAGTGCCCTGTGACCGGGAGTGGCCAGCTGCCTGCTGAAATTCCGCACGGTTGAGGATACCTCCCAGATGCAAGGTGCCCCCACAGGAAACTGCATCTGGTTTGACAGTGCCAAGTGCCTCCTGCAAACTGACATAAGGAACCTGGCGTGGTGATTTTTGTTTCTCTGGGGAAAAGCCATGGTTCATGTCCAGGGCCTGGTGGCCCGTACTGCCCAGCTGCCTGCTGAAATTCCGCATGGTTGAGGATGCCTCCCAGATGCAAGGTGCTCCCACAGGCACCTGTGGCTGGTTTGACAGTGCCAAGTGCCTCCTGCAAACTGGCATCAGGAACCTGGCCTAGTGACTTTTCTTTCTCTGGGGAAAGGCCACCGTTCCTTTCCAGGACCGGGTGGCCCAGAGTGGCCGGCTGCCTGCTGAAATTCTGCATGGATCAGCATACCGCCGAGATGCAAGGTGCTCCCACAGGCAACAGTGGCTGGTTTGACAGTGCCAAGTGCCTCCTGCAAACTGACATCAGGAACCTGGCCTGGTGACTTTTGTTTCTCTGGGGAAAAGCCATGGTTCATGTCCAGGGCCTGGTGGCCCGGACTGCCCGTCTGCCTGCTGAAATTCCGCACTGTTGAGGATACCTCCCAGATGCAAGGTGCTCATACAGGCAACTGTGGCTGGTTTGACAGTGCCAAGTGCCTCCTGCAAACTGAAATCAGGAACCTGGCCTGGTGACTTTTGTTTCTCTTTGGATAGGCCACCGTTCATATCCAGGACTGGGTGGCCCGGATTGGCCGGCTGCCTGCTGAAATTCCGAACGGATCCGCATACCGCCTAGATGCAAGGTGCTCCCACAGGCAACAGTGGCTGGTTTGACAGTGCCAAGTGTCTCCTGCAAACTGATATCGGGAACCTGGCCTGGTGACTTTTGTTTCTCTGGGGAAAGGCCATCATTCTTGTTCGAGGCCTGCAGGCCCGGATTGGCCGGCTGCCTGCTGAAATTCCGCACGGTTGAGGCTACCTCTCAGATGCAAGGTGACCCCACAGTCAATGTTGCTGGTTTGACAGTGCTAAGTGCCTCCTGCAAACTGATATCAGGAACCTGGCCTGGTGACTTTTGTTTCTCAGGGGAAAGGCCATCGTTCATGTCCAGGGCCTGGTGGCCCGGAGTGGCCGGCTGCCTGCTGAAATTCCTCATGGATCAGGCTGCCTCCCACATCAAATGTGCCCCCACAGGCAACTGCGGCTGGTTTGACAGTGCCAAGTGCCTCCTGCAAACTGACATCAGGAACCTGGCCTGGTGAGTTTTGTTTCTCTGGGGAAAGGCCATGGTTCATGTCCAGGACCTGGTGGCCCGTAGTGGCCGGCCACCTGCTGAAATTCCGCATGGATCAGTATACCTCCCAGATGAAAAGTGTCCCCACAGGCAACAGTGGCTGGTTTGACAGTGCCAAGTGCCTCCTGCAAACTGACATCAGGAACCTGGCCTGGTGACTTTTGTTTCTCTGGGGAAAGGCCATGATTAATGTCCAGTGCCCGGTGACCTGGAGTGGCCGGCTGCCTGCTGAAAGTCCGCACGGTTGAGGATACCACCCAGATGCAAGGTGCCCCCACAGGCAACTGCGTCTGGTTTGACAGTGCCAAGTGCCTCCTGCAAACTGACATCAGGATCCTGGCCTGGTGACTTTTGTTTCTCTGGGGAAAAGCCATGGTTCATGTCCAGGGCCTGGTGGCCCGGACTGCCCGGCTTCCTGCTGAAATTCCCCATGGTTGAGGATGCCTCCCAGATGCAAGGTGCCCACACAGGCAACTGTGGCTGGTTTGACAGTGCCAAGTGCCTCCTGCAAATTGACATCAGGAACCTGGCCTGGTGACTTTTGTTTCTCTGGGGAAAGGCCATGGTTCGTGTCCAGGACCGGGTGGCCCGGAGTGGCCGGCTGCCTGCTGAAATTCCGCACGGTTGAGGATACCTCCCAGATGCAAGGTGCCCCCACAGGCAACTGCGTCTGGTTTGACAGTGCCAAGTGCCTCCTGCAAACTGACATGAGGAACCTGGCCTGGTGACTTTTGTTTCTCTTTGGATAGGCCACCGTTCATATCCAGGACTGGGTGGCCCGGATTGGCCGGCTGCCTGCTGAAATTCCGAACGGATCCGCATACCGCCTAGATGCAAGGTGCTCCCACAGGCACCTGTGGCTGGTTTGACAGTGCCAAGTGCCTCCTGCAAACTGGCATCAGGAACCTGGCCTAGTGACTTTTCTTTCTCTGGGGAAAGGCCACCGTTCCTTTCCAGGACCGGGTGGCCCGGAGTGGCCGGCTGCCTGCTGAAATTCTGCATGGATCAGCATACCGCCGAGATGCAAGGTGCTCCCACAGGCAACAGTGGCTGGTTTGACAGTGCCAAGTGCCTCCTGCAAACTGACATCAGGAACCTGGCCTGGTGACTTTTGTTTCTCTGGGGAAAAGCCATGGTTCATGTCCAGGGCCTGGTGGCCCGGACTGCCCGTCTGCCTGCTGAAATTCCGCACTGTTGAGGATACCTCCCAGATGCAAGGTGCTCATACAGGCAACTGTGGCTGGTTTGACAGTGCCAAGTGCCTCCTGCAAACTGAAATCAGGAACCTGGCCTGGTGACTTTTGTTTCTCTTTGGATAGGCCACCGTTCATATCCAGGACTTGGTGGCCCGGATTGGCCGGCTGCCTGCTGAAATTCCGAACGGATCCGCATACCGCCTAGATGCAAGGTGCTCCCACAGGCAACAGTGGCTGGTTTGACAGTGCCAAGTGTCTCCTGCAAACTGATATCGGGAACCTGGCCTGGTGACTTTTGTTTCTCTGGGGAAAGGCCATCATTCTTGTTCGAGGCCTGCAGGCCCGGATTGGCCGGCTGCCTGCTGAAATTCCGCACGGTTGAGGCTACCTCTCAGATGCAAGGTGCTCCCACAGGCAACTGTGTCTGGTTTGACAGGGCCAAGTGCCTCCTGCAAACTGACATCAGGAACCTGGCCTGGTGACTTTTGTTTCTCTGGGGAAAGGCCATCGTTCGTGCCCAGTGCCCGCTGGCCCGGGGTGGCTGGCTGCCTGCTGAAATTCCGCACGGTTGAGGATACCTCCCAGATGCTAGGTGACCCCACAGTCAATGTTGCTGGTTTGACAGTGCTAAGTGCCTCCTGCAAACTGACATCAGGAACCTGGCCTGGTGACTTTTGTTTCTCAGGGGAAAGGCCATCGTTCATGTCCAGGGCCTGGTGGCCCGGAGTGGCCGGCTGCCTGCTGAAATTCCTCATGGATCAGGCTGCCTCCCACATCAAATGTGCCCCCACAGGCAACTGCGGCTGGTTTGACAGTGCCAAGTGCCTCCTGCAAACTGACATCAGGAACCTGGCCTGGTGAGTTTTGTTTCTCTGGGGAAAGGCCATGGTTCATGTCCAGGACCTGGTGGCCCGTAGTGGCCGGCCACCTGCTGAAATTCCGCATGGATCAGTATACCTCCCAGATGAAAAGTGTCCCCACAGGCAACTGTGGCTGGTTTGACAGTGCCAAGTGCCTCCTGCAAACTGACATCAGGAACCTGGCCTGGTGACTTTTGTTTCTCTGGGGAAAAGCCACGGTTCGTGTCCAGTGCCCGGTGACCCAGAGTGGCCGGCTGCCTGCTGAAATTCCGCACGGTTGAGGATACCACCCAGATGCAAGGTGCCCCCACAGGCAACTGCGTCTGGTTTGACAGTGCCAAGTGCCTCCTGCAAACTGACATCAGGATCCTGGCCTGGTGACTTTTGTTTCTCTGGGGAAAAGCCATGGTTCATGTCCAGGGCCTGGTGGCTCGGACTGCCCGGCTTCCTGCTGAAATTCCCCATGGTTGAGGATGCCTCCCAGATGCAAGGTGCCCACACAGGCAACTGTGGCTGGTTTGACAGTGCCAAGTGCCTCCTGCAAATTGACATCAGGAACCTGGCCTGGTGACTTTTGTTTCTCTGGGGAAAGGCCATGGTTCGTGTCCAGGACCGGGTGGCCCGGAGTGGCCGGCTGCCTGCTGAAATTCCGCACGGTTGAGGATACCTCCCAGATGCAAGCTGCCCCCACAGGCAACTGCGTCTGGTTTGACAGTGCCAAGTGCCTCCTGCAAACTGACATGAGGAACCTGGCCTGGTGAGTTTTGTTTCTCTGGGGAAATGCCATCATTCTTGTTCGAGGCCTGCAGGCCCGGATTGGCTGGCTGCCTGCTGAAATTCCGCACAGTTGAGGATACCTCCCAGATGCAAGGTGCTCATACAGGCAACTGTGGCTGGTTTGACAGTGCCAAGTGCCACCTGCAAACTGACATCAGGAACCTGGCCTGGTGACTTTTGTTTCTCTGGGGAAAGGCCATGGTACATGTCCAGGGCCTGGTGGCCGGGAGTGGCCGGCTGCCTGCTGAAATTCCTCATGGATCAGGCTGCCTCCCACATGAAATGTGCCCCCACAGGCAACTGTGGCTGGTTTGACAGTGCCAAGTGCCTCCTGCAAACTGACATCAGGAACCTGGCCTGGTGACTTTTGTTTCTCTGGGGAAAGGCCATGGTTCATGTCCAGGACCTGGTGGCCCGTAGTGGCCGGCCACCTGCTGAAATTCCTCAGGGATCAGGATACCTCCCAGACCGAAAGTACTGCCACAGGCAACTGTGGTTGTTTTGACAGTGCCAAGTGCCTCCTGCAAACTGACATCAGGAACCTGGCCTGGTGACTTTTGTTTCTCTGGGGAAAGGCCATGATTAATGTCCAGTGCCCTGTGACCTGGAGTGGCCGGCTGCCTGCTGAAATTCCGCACGGTTGAGGATACCTCCCAGATGCAAGGTGCCCCCACAGGCAACTGCGTCTGGTTTGACAGTGCCAAGTGCCTCCTGCAAACTGACATGAGGAACCTGGCCTGGTGACTTTTGTTTCTCTGGGGAAAAGCCATGGTTCATGTCCAGGGCCTGGTGGCCCAGAGTGGCCGGCTGCCTGCTGAAATTCCGCATGGTTGAGGATGCCTCCCAGATGCAAGGTGCTCCCACAGGCACCTGTGGCTGGTTTGACAGTGCCAAGTGCCTCCTGCAAACTGGCATCAGGAACCTGGCCTGGTGACTTTTCTTTCTCTGGGGAAAGGCCAGGATTCATTTCCAGGACCGGGTGGCCCGGAGTGGCCGGCTGCCTGCCGAAATTCTGCATGGATCAGGATACCGCCGAGATGAAAGGTGCTCCCACAGGCAACTGTGGCTGGTTTGACAGTGCCAAGTGCCTCCTGCAAACTGACATCAGGAACCTGGCCTGGTGACTTTTGTTTCTCAGGGGAAAGGCCATCGTTCATGTCCAGGGCCTGGTGGCCCGGAGTTGTCCCCTGCCTTCTGATATTCCGCACGGATCAGGATACCTCCCAGACCGAAAGTACCACCACAGGCAACTGCGGCTGGTTTGACAGTGCCAAGTGCCTCCTGCAAACTGACATCAGGAACCTGGCCTGGTGACTTTTCTTTCTCTGGGGAAAGGCCACCGTTCCTGTCCAGGACCGGGTGGCCCAGAGTGGCCGGCTGCCTGCTGAAATTCTGCATGGATCAGCATACCGCCGAGATGCAAGGTGCTCCCACAGGCAACAGTGGCTGGTTTGACAGTGCCAAGTGCCTCCTGCAAACTGACATCAGGAACCTGGCCTGGTGACTTTTGTTTCTCTGGGGAAAAGCCATGGTTCATGTCCAGGGCCTGGTGGCCCGGACTGCCCGGCTGCCTGCTGAAATTCCGCACAGTTGAGGATACCTCCCAGATGCAAGGTGCCCCCACAGGCAACTGCGTCTGGTTTGACAGTGCCAAGTGCCTCCTGCAAACTGACATCAGGAACCTGGCCTGGTGACTTTTGTTTCTCTGGGGAAAAGCCATGGTTCATGTCCAGGGCCTGGTGGCCCAGAGTGGCCGGCTGCCTGCTGAAATTCCTCATGGATCAGGCTGCCTCCCACATCAAATGTGCCCCCACAGGCAACTGCGGCTGGTTTGACAGTGCCAAGTGCCTCCTGCAAACTGACATGAGGAACCTGGCCTGGTGAGTTTTGTTTCTCTGGGGAAATGCCATCATTCTTGTTCGAGGCCTGCAGGCCCGGATTGGCTGGCTGCCTGCTGAAATTCCGCACAGTTGAGGATACCTCCCAGATGCAAGGTGCTCATACAGGCAACTGTGGCTGGTTTGACAGTGCCAAGTGCCTCCTGCAAACTGACATCAGGAACCTGGCCTGGTGACTTTTGTTTCTCTGGGGAAGGGCCATCGTTCCTCTCTAGGGCCTGGTGGCCCGGAGTGACCTGCTGCCTGCTGAAATTCCTCATGGATCAGGATGCCTCCCACATGAAGGGTGACCCCACAGGCAACTGTGGCTGGTTTGACAGTGCCAAGTGCCACCTGCAAACTGACATCAGGAACCTGGCCTGGTGACTTTTGTTTCTCTGGGGAAAGGCCATGGTTCATGTTCAGGGCCTGGGGGCCTGGAGAGGCCGGCTGCCTGCTGAAATTCCACATGGATCAGGCTGCCTCCCACATGAAATATGCCGCCAAAGGCAACTGTGGCTGGTTTGACAGTGCCAAGAGCCTCCTGCAAACTGACATCAGGAACCTGGCCTGGTGACTTTTGTTTCTCTGGGGAAAGGCCATGGTTCATGTCCAGGACCTGGTGGCCCGTAGTGGCCGGCCACCTGCTGAAATTCCTCAGGGATCAGGATACCTCCCAGACCGAAAGTACTGCCCACACAGGCAACTGTGGTTGGTTTGACAGTGCCAAGTGCCTCCTGCAAACTGACATCAGGAACCTGGCCTGGTGACTTTTCTTTCTCTGGGGAAAGGCCAGGATTCATTTCCAGGACCGGGTGGCCCGGAGTGGCCGGCTGCCTGCTGAAATTCTGCATGGATCAGGATACCGCCGAGATGAAAGGTGCTCCCACAGGCAACTGTGGCTGGTTTGACAGTGCCAAGTGCCTCCTGCAAACTGACATCAGGAACCTGGCCTGGTGACTTTTGTTTCTCTGGGGAAAGGCCATCGTTCCTCTCTTGGTCCAGGTGGCCCGGAGTGACCGGCTGCCTGCTGAAATTCCTCATGGATCAGGATGCCTCCCACAAGAAGGGTGACCCCAGAGGCAACTGTGGTTGGTTTGACAGTGCCAAGTGCCACCTGCAAACTGACATCAGGAACCTGGCCTGGTGACTTTTGTTTCTCTGGGGAATGGCCATGGTTCATGTCCAGGGCCTGGTGGCCCGGAGTTGTCCCCTGCCTTCTGATATTCCGCACGGATCAGGATACCTCCCAGACCGAAAGTACCACCACAGGCAACTGTGGCTGGTTTTACAGTGCCAAGTGCCTCCTGCAAACTGGCATCAGGAACCTGGCCTGGTGACTTTTGTTTCTTAGGGGATAGGCCACCGTTCATATGAAGGACTGGGTGGCCCAGAGTGCCCGGCTGCCTGCTGACATTCCGAACGGATCAGAATACCGCCTAGATGCACGGTGCCGCCACTGGCAACTGTGGCTGGTTTGACAGGGCCAAGTGCCTCCTGCAAACTGACATCAGGAACCTGGCCTGGTGACTTTTGTTTCTCTTTGGAAAAGGCCATTGTACGTGTCCAGGGCCAGGTGGCCCGGATTGGCTGGCTGCCTGCTGAAATTCCGCGCAGTTGAGGATATCGCCTAGATACAAGGTGCTCCCACAGGCAACTGCGGCTGGTTTGACAGTGCCAAGTGCCTCCTGCAAACTGACATGAGGAACCTGGCCTGGTGACTTTTGTTTCTCTGGGGAAAGGCCATGGTTCATGTCCAGGACCTGGTGGCCCGGAGTGGCCGGCTGCCTGCTGAAATTCCGCACGGTTGAGGATACCTCCCAGATGCAAGGTGCCCCCACAGGCAACTGTGGCTGGTTTGACAGTGCCAAGTGCCTCCTGCAAACTGACATCAGGAACCTGGCCTGGTGACTTTTCTTTCTCTGGGGAAAGGCCACCGTTCCTGTCCAGGACCGGGTGGCCCGGAGTGGCCGGCTGCCTGCTGAAATTCTGCATGGATCAGCATACCGCCGAGATGCAAGGTGCTCCCACAGGCAACAGTGGCTGGTTTGACAGTGCCAAGTGCCTCCTGCAAACTGACATCAGGAACCTGGCCTGGTGACTTTTGTTTCTCTTTGGATAGGCCACCGTTCATATCCAGGACTGGGTGGCCCGGATTGGCCGGCTGCCTGCTGAAATTCCGAACGGATCCGCATACCGCCTAGATGCAAGGTGCTCCCACAGGCAACAGTGGCTGGTTTGACAGTGCCAAGTGTCTCCTGCAAACTGATATCGGGAACCTGGCCTGGTGACTTTTCTTTCTCTGGGGAAAGGCCATCATTCTTGTTCGAGGCCTGCAGGCCCGGATTGGCCGGCTGCCTGCTGAAATTCCGCACGGTTGAGGATACCTCCCAGATGCAAGGTGCTCCCACAGGCAACTGCGTCTGGTTTGACAGTGCCAAGTGCCTCCTGCAAACAGACATCAGGAACCTGGCCTGGTGACTTTTGTTTCTCTGGGGAAAGGCCATGGTTCATGTCCAGGGCCTGGTGGCCTGGAGTGGCCGGCTGCCTGCTGATATTCCTCATGGATCAGGATGCCTCCCACATGAAATGTGCCCCCACAGGCAACTGTGGCTGGTTTGACAGTGCCAAGTGCCTCCTGCAAACTGACATCAGGAACCTGGCCTGGTGACTTTTGTTTCTCTGGGGAAAGGCCATGGTTCATGTCCAGGACCTGGTGGCCCGTAGTGGCCGGCCACCTGCTGAAATTCCTCAGGGATCAGGATACCTCCCAGACCGAAAGTACTACCACAGGCAACTGTGGTTGGTTTGACAGTGCCAAGTGCCTCCTGCAAACTGACATCAGGAACCTGGCCTGGTGACTTTTGTTTCTCAGGGGAAAAGCCATGGTTCATGTCCAGGGCCTGGTGGCCCGGACTGCCCGGCTGCCTGCTGAAATTCCCCATGGTTGAGGATGCCTCCCAGATGCAAGGTGCCCACACAGGCACCTGTGGCTGGTTTGACAGTGCCAAGTGCCTCCTGCAAACTGACATCAGGAACCTGGCCTGGTGACTTTTGTTTCTCGGGGGAAAGGCCCTGGTTCGTGTCCAGGACCGGGTGGCCCGGAGTGGCCGGCTGCCTGCTGAAATTCCGCACGGTTGAGGATACCTCCCAGATGCAAGCTGCCCCCACAGGCAACTGCGTCTGGTTTGACAGTGCCAAGTGCCTCCTGCAAACTGACATCAGGAACCTGGCCTGGTGAATTTTGTTTCTCTGGGGAAATGCCATCATTCTTGTTCGAGGCCTGCAGGCCCGGATTGGCTGGCTGCCTGCTGAAATTCCGCACAGTTGAGGATACCTCCCAGATGCAAGGTGCTCATACAGGCAACTGTGGCTGGTTTGACAGTGCCAAGTGCCTCCTGCAAACTGACATCAGGAACCTGGCCTGGTGACTTTTGTTTCTCTGGGGAAAGGCCATGGTTCATGTCCAGGTCCTGGTGGCCCGTAGTGGCCGGCCACCTGCTGAAATTCCTCAGGGATCAGGATACCTCCCAGACCGAAAGTACCGCCACAGGCAACTGTGGTTGGTTTGACAGTGCCAAGTGCCTCCTGCAAACTGACATCAGGAACCTGGCCGGGTGACTTTTGTTTCTCTGGGGAAAGGCCATGATTAATGTCCAGGGCAAGGTGGCCCGGAGTGGCCGGCTGCCTGCTGAAATTCCGCATGGATCAGTATACCTCCCAGATGAAAAGTGTCCCCACAGGCAACTGTGGCTGGTTTGACAGTGCCAAGTGCCTCCTGCAAACTGATATCGGGAACGTGGCCTGGTGACTTTTGTTTCTCTGGGGAAAGGCCATCATTCTTGTTCGAGGCCTGCAGGCCCGGAGTGGCCGGCTGCCTGCTGAAATTCCGCACGGTTGAGGATGCCTCCCTGGCAGAAGGTACCACCACAGGCAACTGTGGCTGGTTTGACAGTGCCAAGTGCCTCCTGCAAACTGACATCAGGAACCTGGCCTGGTGACTTTTGTTTCTCTGGGGAAAGGCCATGGTTCGTGTCCAGTGCCCGGTGACCCAGAGTGGCCGGCTGCCTGCTGAAATTCCGCACGGTTGAGGATACCACCCAGATGCAAGGTGCCCCCACAGGCAACTGCGTCTGGTTTGACAGTGCCAAGTGCCTCCTGCAAACTGACATCAGGAACCTGGCCTGGTGACTTTTGTTTCTCTGGGGAAAAGCCATGGTTGATGTCCAGGGCCTGGTGGCCCGGACTGCCCGGCTGCCTGCTGAAATTCCCCATGGTTGAGGATGCCTCCCAGATGCAAGGTGCCCACACAGGCACCTGTGGCTGGTTTGACAGTGCCAAGTGCCTCCTGCAAACTGACATCAGGACCCTGGCCTGGTGACTTTTGTTTCTCTGGGGAAAGGCCATGGTTTGTGTCCAGGACCGGGTGGCCGGGAGTGGCCGGCTGCCTGCTGAAATTCCGCACGGTTGAGGATACCTGCCAGATGCAAGGTGCCCCCACAGGCAACTGTGGTTGGTTTGACAGTGCCAAGTGCCTCCTGCAAACTGACATCAGGAACCTGGCCTGGTGACTTTTGTTTCTCTGGGGAAATGCCATCATTCTTGTTCGAGGCCTGCAGGCCCGGATTGGCTGGCTGCCTGCTGAAATTCCGCACAGTTGAGGATACCTCCCAGATGCAAGGTGCTCTAACAGGCAACTGTGGCTGGTTTGACAGTGTCAAGTGCCTCCTGCAAACTGACATCAGGAACCTGGCCTGGTGACTTTTGTTTCTCTGGGGAAAGGCCATCGTTCCTCTCTAGGGCCTGGTGGCACGGAGTGACCTGCTGCCTGCTGAAATTCCTCATGGATCAGGATGCCTCCCACATGAAGGGTGACCCCACAGGCAACTGTGGCTGGTTTGACAGTGCCAAGTGCCACCTGCAAACTGACATCAGGAACCTGGCCTGGTGACTTTTGTTTCTCTGGGGAAAGGCCATGGTTCATGTCCAGGGCCTGGTGGCCCAGAGTGGCCGGCTGCCTGCTGAAATTCCTCATGGATCAGGCTGCCTCCCACATGAAATGTGCCCCCACAGGCCACTGTGGCTGGTTTGACAGTGCCAAGTGCCTCCTGCAAACTGACATCAGGAACCTGGCCTGGTGACTTTTGTTTGTCTGGGGAAAGGCATGGTTCATGTCCAGGACCTGGTGGCCTGGAGTGGCCGGCCACCTGCTGAAATTCCTCAGGGATCAGGATACCTCCCAGACCGAAAGTACTGCCACAGGCAACTGTGGTTGGTTTGACAGTGCCAAGTGCCTCCTGCAAACTGACATCAGGAACCTGGCCTGGTGACTTTTGTTTCTCTGGGGAAAGGCCATGATTAATGTCCAGTGCCCGGTGACCTGGAGTGGCCGGCTGCCTGCTGAAATTCCGCACAGTTGAGGATACCTCCCAGATGCAAGGTGCCCCCAAAGGCAACTGTGGCTGGTTTGACAGTGCCAAGTGCCTCCTGCAAACTGACATCAGGAACCTGGCCTGGTGACTTTTCTTTCTCTGGGGAAAAGCCATGGTTCATGTCCATGGCCTGGTGGCCCAGAGTGGCCGGCTGCCTGCTGAAATTCCGCATGGTTGAGGATGCCTCCCAGATGCAAGGTGCCCACACAGGCACCTGTGGCTGGTTTGACAGTGCCAAGTGCCACCTGCAAACTGACATCAGGAACCTGGCCTGGTGACTTTTCTTTCTCTGGGGAAAGGCCAGGATTCATTTCCAGGACCGGGTGGCCCGGAGTGGCCGGCTGCCTGCTGAAATTCTGCATGGATCAGGATACCGCCGAGATGAAAGGTGCTCCCACAGGCAACTGTGGCTGGTTTGACAGTGCCAAGTGCCTCCTGCAAACTGACATCAGGAACCTGGCCAGGTGACTTTTGTTTCTCAGGGGAAAGGCCATCGTTTATGTCCAGGGCCTGGTGGCCTGGAGTTGTCCCCTGCCTTCTGATATTCCGCACGGATCAGGATACCTCCCAGACCGAAAGTACCACCACAGGCAACTGCGTCTGGTTTGACAGTGCCAAGTGCCTCCTGCAAACTGACATCAGGAACCTGGCCTGGTGACTTTTCTTTCTCTGGGGAAAGGCCACCGTTCCTGTCCAGGACCGGGTGGCCCAGAGTGGCCGGCTGCCTGCTGAAATTCTGCATGGATCAGCATACCGCCGAGATGCAAGGTGCTCCCACAGGCAACAGTGGCTGGTTTGACAGTGCCAAGTGCCTCCTGCAAACTGACATCAGGAACCTGGCCTGGTGACTTTTGTTTCTCTGGGGAAAAGCCATGGTTCCTGTCCAGGGCCTGGTGGCCCGGACTGCCCGGCTGCCTGATGAAATTCCGCACAGTTGAGGATACCTCCCAGATGCAAGGTGCTCCCACAGGCAACTGCGTCTGGTTTGACAGTGCCAAGTGCCTCCTGCAAACTGACATCAGGAACCTGGCCTGGTGACTTTTGTTTCTCTGGGGAAAAGCCATGGTTCATGTCCAGGGCCTGGTGGCCCAGAGTGGCCGGCTGCCTGCTGAAATTCCTCATGGATCAGGCTGCCTCCCACATCAAATGTGCCCCCACAGGCAACTGCGGCTGGTTTGACAGTGCCAAGTGCCTCCTGCAAACTGACATCAGGAACCTGGCCTGGTGACTTTTGTTTCTCTGGGGAAATGCCATCATTCTTGTTCGAGGCCTGCAGGCCCGGATTGGCTGGCTGCCTGCTGAAATTCCGCACAGTTGAGGATACCTCCCAGATGCAAGGTGCTCATACAGGCAACTGTGGCTGGTTTGACAGTGCCAAGTGCCTCCTGCAAACTGACATCAGGAACCTGGCCTGGTGACTTTTGTTTCTCTGGGGAAGGGCCATCGTTCCTCTCTAGGGCCTGGTGGCCTGGAGAGGCCGGCTGCCTGCTGAAATTCCTCATGGATCAGGCTGCCTCCCACATGAAATATGCCGCCACAGGCAACTGTGGCTGGTTTGACAGTGCCAAGTGCCTCCTGCAAACTGACATGAGGAACCTGGCCTGGTGACTTTTGTTTCTCTGGGGAAAGGCCATGGTTCATGTCCAGGACCTGGTGGCCCGTAGTGGCCGGCCACCTGCTGAAATTCCTCAGGGATCAGGATACCTCCCAGACCGAAAGTACTGCCCACACAGGCAACTGTGGTTGGTTTGACAGTGCCAAGTGCCACCTGCAAACTGACATCAGGAACCTGGCCTGGTGACTTTTCTTTCTCTGGGGAAAGGCCAGGATTCATTTCCAGGACCGGGTGGCCCGGAGTGGCCGGCTGCCTGCTGAAATTCTGCATGGATCAGGATGCCTCCTACAAGAAGGGTGACCCCACAGGCAACTGTGGCTGGTTTGACAGTGCCAAGTGCCACCTGCAAACTGACATCAGGAACCTGGCCTGGTGACTTTTGTTTCTCTGGGGAATGGCCATGGTTCATGTCCAGGGCCTGGTGGCCCGGAGTTGTCCCCTGCCTTCTGATATTCCGCACGGATCAGGATACCTCCCAGACCGAAAGTACCACCACAGGCAACTGTGGCTGGTTTGACAGTGCCAAGTGCCTCCTGCAAACTGACATCAGGAACCTGGCCTGGTGACTTTTGTTTCTCAGGGGATAGGCCACCGTTCATATGAAGGACTGGGTGGCCCAGAGTGCCCGGCTGCCTGCTGACATTCCGAACGGATCAGAATACCGCCTAGATGCACGGTGCCGCCACTGGCAACTGTGGCTGGTTTGACAGGGCCAAGTGCCTCCTGCAAACTGACATCAGGAACCTGGCCTGGTGACTTTTGTTTCTCTTTGGAAAAGGCCATTGTACGTTTCCAGGGCCAGGTGGCCCGGATTGGCTGGCTGCCTGCTGAAATTCCGCGCAGTTGAGGATATCGCCAAGATACAAGGTGCTCCCACAGGCAACTGCGGCTGGTTTGACAGTGCCAAGTGCCTCCTGCAAACTGACATGAGGAACCTGGCCTGGTGAGTTTTGTTTCTCTGGGGAAAGGCCATGGTTCATGTCCAGGACCTGGTGGCCCGGAGTGGCCGGCTGCCTGCTGAAATTCCGCATGGATCAGTATACCTCCCAGAATAAAAGTGTCCCCACAGGCAACTGTGGCTGGTTTGACAGTGCCAAGTGCCTCCTGCAAACTGACATCAGGAACCTGGCCTGGTGACTTTTCTTTCTCTGGGGAAAGGCCACCGTTCCTGTCCAGGACCGGGTGGCCCGGAGTGGCCGGCTGCCTGCTGAAATTCTGCATGGATCAGCATACCGCCGAGATGCAAGGTGCTCCCACAGGCAACAGTGGCTGGTTTGACAGTGCCAAGTGCCTCCTGCAAACTGACATCAGGAACCTGGCCTGGTGACTTTTGTTTCTCTTTGGATAGGCCACCGTTCATATCCAGGACTGGGTGGCCCGGATTGGGCGGCTGCCTGCTGAAATTCCGAACGGATCCGCATACCGCCTAGATGCAAGGTGCTCCCACAGGCAACAGTGGCTGGTTTGACAGTGCCAAGTGTCTCCTGCAAACTGATATCGGGAACCTGGCCTGGTGACTTTTGTTTCTCTGGGGAAAGGCCATCATTCTTGTTCGAGGCCTGCAGGCCCGGATTGGCCGGCTGCCTGCTGAAATTCCGCACGGTTGAGGATACCTCCCAGATGCAAGGTGCTCCCACAGGCAACTGCGTCTGGTTTGACAGTGCCAAGTGCCTCCTGCAAACTGACATCAGGAACCTGGCCTGGTGACTTTTCTTTCTCTGGGGAAAGGCCAAGATTCATTTCCAGGACAGGGTGGCCGGGAGTGGCCGGCTGCCTGCTGAAATTCTGCATGGATCAGGATACCGCCGAGATGAAAGGTGCTCCCACAGGCAACTGTGGCTGGTTTGACAGTGCCAAGTGCCTCCTGCAAACTGACATCAGGAACCTGGCCAGGTGACTTTTGTTTCTCTGGGGAAAGGCCATCGTTCCTCTCTAGGTCCAGGCGGCCCGGAGTGACGGGCTGCCTGCTGAAATTCCTCATGGATCAGGATGCCTCCCACATGAAGGGTGACCCCACAGGCAACACTGGCTGGTTTGACAGTGCCAAGTGCCACCTGCAAACTGACATCAGGAACCTGGCCTGGTGACTTTTGTTTCTCTGGGGAAAGGCCATGGTTCATGTCCAGGGCCTGGTGGCCCGGAGTTGTCCCCTGCCTTCTGATATTCCGCACGGATCAGGATACGTCCCAGACCGAAAGTACCACCACAGGCAACTGTGTCTGGTTTGACAGTGCCAAGTGCCTCCTGCAAACTGACATCAGGAACCTGGCCTGGTGACTTTTGTTTCTCTTTGGAAAAGGCCATTGTACGTGTCCAGGGCCAGGTGGCCCGGATTGGCTGGCTGCCTGCTGAAATTCCACGGAGTTGAGGATATCGCCTAGATACAAGGTGCTCCCACAGGCAACTGCGGCTGGTTTGACAGTGCCAAGTGCCTCCTGCAAACTGACATGAGGAACCTGGCCTGGTGAGTTTTGTTTCTCTGGGGAAAGGCCATGGTTCATGTCCAGGACCTGGTGGCCCGTAGTGGCCGGCCACCTGCTGAAATTCCTCAGGGATCAGGATACCTCCCAGACCGAAAGTACCGCCACAGGCAACTGTGGTTGGTTTGACAGTGCCAAGTGCCTCCTGCAAACTGACATCAGGAACCTGGCCTGGTGACTTTTGTTTCTCTGGGGAAAGGCCATGATTAATGTCCAGGGCAAGGTGGCCCGGAGTGGCCGGCTGCCTGCTGAAATTCCTCATGGATCAGGCTGCCTCCCACATAAAATGTGCCCCCACAGGCAACTGTGGCTGGTTTGACAGTGCCAAGTGCCTCCTGCAAACTGACATCAGGAACCTGGCCTGGTGACTTTTGTTTCTCTGGGGAAAGGCCATGGTTCGTGTCCAGTGCCCTGTGACCGGGAGTGGCCAGCTGCCTGCTGAAATTCCGCACGGTTGAGGATACCTCCCAGATGCAAGGTGCCCCCACAGGAAACTGCATCTGGTTTGACAGTGCCAAGTGCCTCCTGCAAACTGACATAAGGAACCTGGCGTGGTGATTTTTGTTTCTCTGGGGAAAAGCCATGGTTCATGTCCAGGGCCTGGTGGCCCGGACTGCCCAGCTGCTTGCTGAAATTCCGCATGGTTGAGGATGCCTCCCAGATGCAAGGTGCTCCCACAGGCACCTGTGGCTGGTTTGACAGTGCCAAGTGCCTCCTGCAAACTGGCATCAGGAACCTGGCCTAGTGACTTTTCTTTCTCTGGGGAAAGGCCACCGTTCCTTTCCAGGACCGGGTGGCCCGGAGTGGCCGGCTGCCTGCTGAAATTCTGCATGGATCAGCATACCGCCGAGATGCAAGGTGCTCCCACAGGCAACAGTGGCTGGTTTGACAGTGCCAAGTGCCTCCTGCAAACTGACATCAGGAACCTGGCCTGGTGACTTTTGTTTCTCTGGGGAAAAGCCATGGTTCATGTCCAGGGCCTGGTGGCCCGGACTGCCCGTCTGCCTGCTGAAATTCCGCACTGTTGAGGATACCTCCCAGATGCAAGGTGCTCATACAGGCAACTGTGGCTGGTTTGACAGTGCCAAGTGCCTCCTGCAAACTGAAATCAGGAACCTGGCCTGGTGACTTTTGTTTCTCTTTGGATAGGCCACCGTTCATATCCAGGACTGGGTGGCCCGGATTGGCCGGCTGCCTGCTGAAATTCCGAACGGATCCGCATACCGCCTAGATGCAAGGTGCTCCCACAGGCAACAGTGGCTGGTTTGACAGTGCCAAGTGTCTCCTGCAAACTGATATCGGGAACCTGGCCTGGTGACTTTTGTTTCTCTGGGGAAAGGCCATCATTCTTGTTCGAGGCCTGCAGGCCCGGATTGGCCGGCTGCCTGCTGAAATTCCGCACGGTTGAGGCTACCTCTCAGATGCAAGGTGACCCCACAGTCAATGTTGCTGGTTTGACAGTGCTAAGTGCCTCCTGCAAACTGACATCAGGAACCTGGCCTGGTGACTTTTGTTTCTCTGGGGAAAGGCCATCGTTCATGTCCAGGGCCTGGTGGCCCGGAGTGGCCGGCTGCCTGCTGAAATTCCTCATGGATCAGGCTGCCTCCCACATCAAATGTGCCCCCACAGGCAACTGCGGCTGGTTTGACAGTGCCAAGTGCCTCCTGCAAACTGACATCAGGAACCTGGCCTGGTGAGTTTTGTTTCTCTGGGGAAAGGCCATGGTTCATGTCCAGGACCTGGTGGCCCGTAGTGGCCGGCCACCTGCTGAAATTCCGCATGGATCAGTATACCTCCCAGATGAAAAGTGTCCCCACAGGCAACAGTGGCTGGTTTGACAGTGCCAAGTGCCTCCTGCAAACTGACATCAGGAACCTGGCCTGGGGACTTTTGTTTCTCTGGGGAAAGGCCATGATTAATGTCCAGTGCCCGGTGACCTGGAGTGGCCGGCTGCCTGCTGAAAGTCCGCACGGTTGAGGATACCACCCAGATGCAAGGTGCCCCCACAGGCAACTGCGTCTGGTTTGACAGTGCCAAGTGCCTCCTGCAAACTGACATCAGGATCCTGGCCTGGTGACTTTTGTTTCTCTGGGGAAAAGCCATGGTTCATGTCCAGGGCCTGGTGGCCCGGACTGCCCGGCTTCCTGCTGAAATTCCCCATGGTTGAGGATGCCTCCCAGATGCAAGGTGCCCACACAGGCAACTGTGGCTGGTTTGACAGTGCCAAGTGCCTCCTGCAAATTGACATCAGGAACCTGGCCTGGTGACTTTTGTTTCTCTGGGGAAAGGCCATGGTTCGTGTCCAGGACCGGGTGGCCCGGAGTGGCCGGCTGCCTGCTGAAATTCCGCACGGTTGAGGATACCTCCCAGATGCAAGGTGCCCCCACAGGCAACTGCGTCTGGTTTGACAGTGCCAAGTGCCTCCTGCAAACTGACATGAGGAACCTGGCCAGGTGACTTTTGTTTCTCTTTGGATAGGCCACCGTTCATATCCAGGACTGGGTGGCCCGGATTGGCCGGCTGCCTGCTGAAATTCCGAACGGATCCGCATACCGCCTAGATGCAAGGTGCTCCCACAGGCACCTGTGGCTGGTTTGACAGTGCCAAGTGCCTCCTGCAAACTGGCATCAGGAACCTGGCCTAGTGACTTTTCTTTCTCTGGGGAAAGGCCACCGTTCCTTTCCAGGACCGGGTGGCCCGGAGTGGCCGGCTGCCTGCTGAAATTCTGCATGGATCAGCATACCGCCGAGATGCAAGGTGCTCCCACAGGCAACAGTGGCTGGTTTGACAGTGCCAAGTGCCTCCTGCAAACTGACATCAGGAACCTGGCCTGGTGACTTTTGTTTCTCTGGGGAAAAGCCATGGTTCATGTCCAGGGCCTGGTGGCCCGGACTGCCCGTCTGCCTGCTGAAATTCCGCACTGTTGAGGATACCTCCCAGATGCAAGGTGCTCATACAGGCAACTGTGGCTGGTTTGACAGTGCCAAGTGCCTCCTGCAAACTGAAATCAGGAACCTGGCCTGGTGACTTTTGTTTCTCTTTGGATAGGCCACCGTTCATATCCAGGACTTGGTGGCCCGGATTGGCCGGCTGCCTGCTGAAATTCCGAACGGATCCTCATACCGCCTAGATGCAAGGTGCTCCCACAGGCAACAGTGGCTGGTTTGACAGTGCCAAGTGTCTCCTGCAAACTGATATCGGGAACCTGGCCTGGTGACTTTTGTTTCTCTGGGGAAAGGCCATCATTCTTGTTCGAGGCCTGCAGGCCCGGATTGGCCGGCTGCCTGCTGAAATTCCGCACGGTTGAGGCTACCTCTCAGATGCAAGGTGCTCCCACAGGCAACTGTGTCTGGTTTGACAGGGCCAAGTGCCTCCTGCAAACTGACATCAGGAACCTGGCCTGGTGACTTTTGTTTCTCTGGGGAAAGGCCATCGTTCGTGCCCAGTGCCCGCTGGCCCGGGGTGGCTGGCTGCCTGCTGAAATTCCGCACGGTTGAGGATACCTCCCAGATGCTAGGTGACCCCACAGTCAATGTTGCTGGTTTGACAGTGCTAAGTGCCTCCTGCAAACTGACATCAGGAACCTGGCCTGGTGACTTTTGTTTCTCAGGGGAAAGGCCATCGTTCATGTCCAGGGCCTGGTGGCCCGGAGTGGCCGGCTGCCTGCTGAAATTCCTCATGGATCAGGCTGCCTCCCACATCAAATGTGCCCCCACAGGCAACTGCGGCTGGTTTGACAGTGCCAAGTGCCTCCTGCAAACTGACATCAGGAACCTGGCCTGGTGACTTTTGTTTCTCTGGGGAAAGGCCATGGTTCATGTCCAGGACCTGGTGGCCCGTAGTGGCCGGCCACCTGCTGAAATTCCGCATGGATCAGTATACCTCCCAGATGAAAAGTGTCCCCACGGGCAACTGTGGCTGGTTTGACAGTGCCAAGTGCCTCCTGCAAACTGACATCAGGAACCTGGCCTGGTGACTTTTGTTTCTCTGGGGAAAAGCCACGGTTCGTGTCCAGTGCCCGGTGACCCAGAGTGGCCGGCTGCCTGCTGAAATTCCGCACGGTTGAGGATACCACCCAGATGCAAGGTGCCCCCACAGGCAACTGCGTCTGGTTTGACAGTGCCAAGTGCCTCCTGCAAACTGACATCAGGATCCTGGCCTGGTGACTTTTGTTTCTCTGGGGAAAAGCCATGGTTCATGTCCAGGGCCTGGTGGCTCGGACTGCCCGGCTTCCTGCTGAAATTCCCCATGGTTGAGGATGCCTCCCAGATGCAAGGTGCCCACACAGGCAACTGTGGCTGGTTTGACAGTGCCAAGTGCCTCCTGCAAATTGACATCAGGAACCTGGCCTGGTGACTTTTGTTTCTCTGGGGAAAGGCCATGGTTCGTGTCCAGGACCGGGTGGCCCGGAGTGGCCGGCTGCCTGCTGAAATTCCGCACGGTTGAGGATACCTCCCAGATGCAAGCTGCCCCCACAGGCAACTGCGTCTGGTTTGACAGTGCCAAGTGCCTCCTGCAAACTGAAATCAGGAACCTGGCCTGGTGAGTTTTGTTTCTCTGGGGAAATGCCATCATTCTTGTTCGAGGCCTGCAGGCCCGGATTGGCTGGCTGCCTGCTGAAATTCCGCACAGTTGAGGATACCTCCCAGATGCAAGGTGCTCATACAGGCAACTGTGGCTGGTTTGACAGTGCCAAGTGCCACCTGCAAACTGACATCAGGAACCTGGCCTGGTGACTTTTGTTTCTCTGGGGAAAGGCCATGGTACATGTCCAGGGCCTGGTGGCCGGGAGTGGCCGGCTGCCTGCTGAAATTCCTCATGGATCAGGCTGCCTCCCACATGAAATGTGCCCCCACAGGCAACTGTGGCTGGTTTGACAGTGCCAAGTGCCTCCTGCAAACTGACATCAGGAACCTGGCCTGGTGACTTTTGTTTCTCTGGGGAAAGGCCATGGTTCATGTCCAGGACCTGGTGGCCCGTAGTGGCCGGCCACCTGCTGAAATTCCTCAGGGATCAGGATACCTCCCAGACCGAAAGTACTGCCACAGGCAACTGTGGTTGTTTTGACAGTGCCAAGTGCCTCCTGCAAACTGACATCAGGAACCTGGCCTGGTGACTTTTGTTTCTCTGGGGAAAGGCCATGATTAATGTCCAGTGCCCTGTGACCTGGAGTGGCCGGCTGCCTGCTGAAATTCCGCACGGTTGAGGATACCTCCCAGATGCAAGGTGCCCCCACAGGCAACTGCGTCTGGTTTGACAGTGCCAAGTGCCTCCTGCAAACTGACATGAGGAACCTGGCCTGGTGACTTTTGTTTCTCTGGGGAAAAGCCATGGTTCATGTCCAGGGCCTGGTGGCCCAGAGTGGCCGGCTGCCTGCTGAAATTCCGCATGGTTGAGGATGCCTCCCAGATGCAAGGTGCTCCCACAGGCACCTGTGGCTGGTTTGACAGTGCCAAGTGCCTCCTGCAAACTGGCATCAGGAACCTGGCCTGGTGACTTTTCTTTCTCTGGGGAAAGGCCAGGATTCATTTCCAGGACCGGGTGGCCCGGAGTGGCCGGCTGCCTGCCGAAATTCTGCATGGATCAGGATACCGCCGAGATGAAAGGTGCTCCCACAGGCAACTGTGGCTGGTTTGACAGTGCCAAGTGCCTCCTGCAAACTGACATCAGGAACCTGGCCTGGTGACTTTTGTTTCTCAGGGGAAAGGCCATCGTTCATGTCCAGGGCCTGGTGGCCCGGAGTTGTCCCCTGCCTTCTGATATTCCGCACGGATCAGGATACCTCCCAGACCGAAAGTACCACCACAGGCAACTGCGGCTGGTTTGACAGTGCCAAGTGCCTCCTGCAAACTGACATCAGGAACCTGGCCTGGTGACTTTTCTTTCTCTGGGGAAAGGCCACCGTTCCTGTCCAGGACCGGGTGGCCCAGAGTGGCCGGCTGCCTGCTGAAATTCTGCATGGATCAGCATACCGCCGAGATGCAAGGTGCTCCCACAGGCAACAGTGGCTGGTTTGACAGTGCCAAGTGCCTCCTGCAAACTGACATCAGGAACCTGGCCTGGTGACTTTTGTTTCTCTGGGGAAAAGCCATGGTTCATGTCCAGGGCCTGGTGGCCCGGACTGCCCGGCTGCCTGCTGAAATTCCGCACAGTTGAGGATACCTCCCAGATGCAAGGTGCCCCCACAGGCAACTGCGTCTGGTTTGACAGTGCCAAGTGCCTCCTGCAAACTGACATCAGGAACCTGGCCTGGTGACTTTTGTTTCTTAGGGGATAGGCCACCGTTCATATGAAGGACTGGGTGGCCCAGAGTGCCCGGCTGCCTGCTGACATTCCGAACGGATCAGAATACCGCCTAGATGCACGGTGCCGCCACTGGCAACTGTGGCTGGTTTGACAGGGCCAAGTGCCTCCTGCAAACTGACATCAGGAACCTGGCCTGGTGACTTTTGTTTCTCTTTGGAAAAGGCCATTGTACGTGTCCAGGGCCAGGTGGCCCGGATTGGCTGGCTGCCTGCTGAAATTCCGCGCAGTTGAGGATATCGCCTAGATACAAGGTGCTCCCACAGGCAACTGCGGCTGGTTTGACAGTGCCAAGTGCCTCCTGCAAACTGACATGAGGAACCTGGCCTGGTGACTTTTGTTTCTCTGGGGAAAGGCCATGGTTCATGTCCAGGACCTGGTGGCCCGGAGTGGCCGGCTGCCTGCTGAAATTCCGCACGGTTGAGGATACCTCCCAGATGCAAGGTGCCCCCACAGGCAACTGTGGCTGGTTTGACAGTGCCAAGTGCCTCCTGCAAACTGACATCAGGAACCTGGCCTGGTGACTTTTCTTTCTCTGGGGAAAGGCCACCGTTCCTGTCCAGGACCGGGTGGCCCGGAGTGGCCGGCTGCCTGCTGAAATTCTGCATGGATCAGCATACCGCCGAGATGCAAGGTGCTCCCACAGGCAACAGTGGCTGGTTTGACAGTGCCAAGTGCCTCCTGCAAACTGACATCAGGAACCTGGCCTGGTGACTTTTGTTTCTCTTTGGATAGGCCACCGTTCATATCCAGGACTGGGTGGCCCGGATTGGCCGGCTGCCTGCTGAAATTCCGAACGGATCCGCATACCGCCTAGATGCAAGGTGCTCCCACAGGCAACAGTGGCTGGTTTGACAGTGCCAAGTGTCTCCTGCAAACTGATATCGGGAACCTGGCCTGGTGACTTTTCTTTCTCTGGGGAAAGGCCATCATTCTTGTTCGAGGCCTGCAGGCCCGGATTGGCCGGCTGCCTGCTGAAATTCCGCACGGTTGAGGATACCTCCCAGATGCAAGGTGCTCCCACAGGCAACTGCGTCTGGTTTGACAGTGCCAAGTGCCTCCTGCAAACAGACATCAGGAACCTGGCCTGGGGACTTTTGTTTCTCTGGGGAAAGGCCATGGTTCATGTCCAGGGCCTGGTGGCCTGGAGTGGCCGGCTGCCTGCTGATATTCCTCATGGATCAGGATGCCTCCCACATGAAATGTGCCCCCACAGGCAACTGTGGCTGGTTTGACAGTGCCAAGTGCCTCCTGCAAACTGACATCAGGAACCTGGCCTGGTGACTTTTGTTTCTCAGGGGAAAGGCCATCGTTCATGTCCAGGACCTGGTGGCCCGTAGTGGCCGGCCACCTGCTGAAATTCCTCAGGGATCAGGATACCTCCCAGACCGAAAGTACTACCACAGGCAACTGTGGTTGGTTTGACAGTGCCAAGTGCCTCCTGCAAACTGACATCAGGAACCTGGCCTGGTGACTTTTGTTTCTCTGGGGAAAAGCCATGGTTCATGTCCAGGGCCTGGTGGCCCGGACTGCCCGGCTGCCTGCTGAAATTCCCCATGGTTGAGGATGCCTCCCAGATGCAAGGTGCCCACACAGGCACCTGTGGCTGGTTTGACAGTGCCAAGTGCCTCCTGCAAACTGACATCAGGAACCTGGCCTGGTGACTTTTGTTTCTCTGGGGAAAGGCCCTGGTTCGTGTCCAGGACCGGGTGGCCCGGAGTGGCCGGCTGCCTGCTGAAATTCCGCACGGTTGAGGATACCTCCCAGATGCAAGCTGCCCCCACAGGCAACTGCGTCTGGTTTGACAGTGCCAAGTGCCTCCTGCAAACTGACATCAGGAACCTGGCCTGGTGAATTTTGTTTCTCTGGGGAAATGCCATCATTCTTGTTCGAGGCCTGCAGGCCCGGATTGGCTGGCTGCCTGCTGAAATTCCGCACAGTTGAGGATACCTCCCAGATGCAAGGTGCTCATACAGGCAACTGTGGCTGGTTTGACAGTGCCAAGTGCCTCCTGCAAACTGACATCAGGAACCTGGCCTGGTGACTTTTGTTTCTCTGGGGAAAGGCCATGGTTCATGTCCAGGTCCTGGTGGCCCGTAGTGGCCGGCCACCTGCTGAAATTCCTCAGGGATCAGGATACCTCCCAGACCGAAAGTACCGCCACAGGCAACTGTGGTTGGTTTGACAGTGCCAAGTGCCTCCTGCAAACTGACATCAGGAACCTGGCCGGGTGACTTTTGTTTCTCTGGGGAAAGGCCATGATTAATGTCCAGGGCAAGGTGGCCCGGAGTGGCCGGCTGCCTGCTGAAATTCCGCATGGATCAGTATACCTCCCAGATGAAAAGTGTCCCCACAGGCAACTGTGGCTGGTTTGACAGTGCCAAGTGCCTCCTGCAAACTGATATCGGGAACGTGGCCTGGTGACTTTTGTTTCTCTGGGGAAAGGCCATCATTCTTGTTCGAGGCCTGCAGGCCCGGAGTGGCCGGCTGCCTGCTGAAATTCCGCACGGTTGAGGATGCCTCCCTGGCAGAAGGTACCACCACAGGCAACTGTGGCTGGTTTGACAGTGCCAAGTGCCTCCTGCAAACTGACATCAGGAACCTGGCCTGGTGACTTTTGTTTCTCTGGGGAAAGGCCATGGTTCGTGTCCAGTGCCCGGTGACCCAGAGTGGCCGGCTGCCTGCTGAAATTCCGCACGGTTGAGGATACCACCCAGATGCAAGGTGCCCCCACAGGCAACTGCGTCTGGTTTGACAGTGCCAAGTGCCTCCTGCAAACTGACATCAGGAACCTGGCCTGGTGACTTTTGTTTCTCTGGGGAAAAGCCATGGTTGATGTCCAGGGCCTGGTGGCCCGGACTGCCCGGCTGCCTGCTGAAATTCCCCATGGTTGAGGATGCCTCCCAGATGCAAGGTGCCCACACAGGCACCTGTGGCTGGTTTGACAGTGCCAAGTGCCTCCTGCAAACTGACATCAGGACCCTGGCCTGGTGACTTTTGTTTCTCTGGGGAAAGGCCATGGTTCGTGTCCAGGACCGGGTGGCCGGGAGTGGCCGGCTGCCTGCTGAAATTCCGCACGGTTGAGGATACCTGCCAGATGCAAGGTGCCCCCACAGGCAACTGTGGTTGGTTTGACAGTGCCAAGTGCCTCCTGCAAACTGACATCAGGAACCTGGCCTGGTGACTTTTGTTTCTCTGGGGAAATGCCATCATTCTTGTTCGAGGCCTGCAGGCCCGGATTGGCTGGCTGCCTGCTGAAATTCCGCACAGTTGAGGATACCTCCCAGATGCAAGGTGCTCAAACAGGCAACTGTGGCTGGTTTGACAGTGTCAAGTGCCTCCTGCAAACTGACATCAGGAACCTGGCCTGGTGACTTTTGTTTCTCTGGGGAAAGGCCATCGTTCCTCTCTAGGGCCTGGTGGCACGGAGTGACCTGCTGCCTGCTGAAATTCCTCATGGATCAGGATGCCTCCCACATGAAGGGTGACCCCACAGGCAACTGTGGCTGGTTTGACAGTGCCAAGTGCCACCTGCAAACTGACATCAGGAACCTGGCCTGGTGACTTTTGTTTCTCTGGGGAAAGGCCATGGTTCATGTCCAGGGCCTGGTGGCCCAGAGTGGCCGGCTGCCTGCTGAAATTCCTCATGGATCAGGCTGCCTCCCACATGAAATGTGCCCCCACAGGCCACTGTGGCTGGTTTGACAGTGCCAAGTGCCTCCTGCAAACTGACATCAGGAACCTGGCCTGGTGACTTTTGTTTGTCTGGGGAAAGGCATGGTTCATGTCCAGGACCTGGTGGCCTGGAGTGGCCGGCCACCTGCTGAAATTCCTCAGGGATCAGGATACCTCCCAGACCGAAAGTACTGCCACAGGCAACTGTGGTTGGTTTGACAGTGCCAAGTGCCTCCTGCAAACTGACATCAGGAACCTGGCCTGGTGACTTTTGTTTCTCTGGGGAAAGGCCATGATTAATGTCCAGTGCCCGGTGACCTGGAGTGGCCGGCTGCCTGCTGAAATTCCGCACAGTTGAGGATACCTCCCAGATGCAAGGTGCCCCCAAAGGCAACTGTGGCTGGTTTGACAGTGCCAAGTGCCTCCTGCAAACTGACATCAGGAACCTGGCCTGGTGACTTTTCTTTCTCTGGGGAAAAGCCATGGTTCATGTCCATGGCCTGGTGGCCCAGAGTGGCCGGCTGCCTGCTGAAATTCCGCATGGTTGAGGATGCCTCCCAGATGCAAGGTGCCCACACAGGCACCTGTGGCTGGTTTGACAGTGCCAAGTGCCACCTGCAAACTGACATCAGGAACCTGGCCTGGTGACTTTTCTTTCTCTGGGGAAAGGCCAGGATTCATTTCCAGGACCGGGTGGCCCGCAGTGGCCGGCTGCCTGCTGAAATTCTGCATGGATCAGGATACCGCCGAGATGAAAGGTGCTCCCACAGGCAACTGTGGCTGGTTTGACAGTGCCAAGTGCCTCCTGCAAACTGACATCAGGAACCTGGCCTGGTGACTTTTGTTTCTCAGGGGAAAGGCCATCGTTCATGTCCAGGGCCTGGTGGCCCGGAGTTGTCCCCTGCCTTCTGATATTCCGCACGGATCAGGATACCTCCCAGACCGAAAGTACCACCACAGGCAACTGCGTCTGGTTTGACAGTGCCAAGTGCCTCCTGCAAACTGACATCAGGAACCTGGCCTGGTGACTTTTCTTTCTCTGGGGAAAGGCCACCGTTCCTGTCCAGGACCGGGTGGCCCAGAGTGGCCGGCTGCCTGCTGAAATTCTGCATGGATCAGCATACCGCCGAGATGCAAGGTGCTCCCACAGGCAACAGTGGCTGGTTTGACAGTGCCAAGTGCCTCCTGCAAACTGACATCAGGAACCTGGCCTGGTGACTTTTGTTTCTCTGGGGAAAAGCCAAGTTCATGTCCAGGGCCTGGTGGCCCGGACTGCCCGGCTGCCTGCTGAAATTCCGCACAGTTGAGGATACCTCCCAGATGCAAGGTGCTCCCACAGGCAACTGCGTCTGGTTTGACAGTGCCAAGTGCCTCCTGCAAACTGACATCAGGAACCTGGCCTGGTGACTTTTGTTTCTCTGGGGAAAAGCCATGGTTCATGTCCAGGGCCTGGTGGCCCAGAGTGGCCGGCTGCCTGCTGAAATTCCTCATGGATCAGGCTGCCTCCCACATCAAATGTGCCCCCACAGGCAACTGCGGCTGGTTTGACAGTGCCAAGTGCCTCCTGCAAACTGACATCAGGAACCTGGCCTGGTGACTTTTGTTTCTCTGGGGAAATGCCATCATTCTTGTTCGAGGCCTGCAGGCCCGGATTGGCTGGCTGCCTGGTGAAATTCCGCACAGTTGAGGATACCTCCCAGATGCAAGGTGCTCATACAGGCAACTGTGGCTGGTTTGACAGTGCCAAGTGCCTCCTGCAAACTGACATCAGGAACCTGGCCTGGTGACTTTTGTTTCTCTGGGGAAGGGCCATCGTTCCTCTCTAGGGCCTGGTGGCCCGGAGTGACCTGCTGCCTACTGAAATTCCTCATGGATATGGGTGCCTCCCACATGAAGGGTGACCCCACAGGCAACTGTGGCTGGTTTGACAGTGCCAAGTGCCTCCTGCAAACTGACATCAGGAACCTGGCCTGGTGACTTTTGTTTCTCTGGGGAATGGCCATGGTTCATGTCCAGGGCCTGGTGGCCTGGAGAGGCCGGCTGCCTGCTGAAATTCCTCATGGATCAGGCTGCCTCCCACATGAAATATGCCGCCACAGGCAACTGTGGCTGGTTTGACAGTGCCAAGTGCCTCCTGCAAACTGACATGAGGAACCTGGCCTGGTGACTTTTGTTTCTCTGGGGAAAGGCCATGGTTCATGTCCAGGACCTGGTGGCCCGTAGTGGCCGGCCACCTGCTGAAATTCCTCAGGGATCAGGATACCTCCCAGACCGAAAGTACTGCCCACTCAGGCAACTGTGGTTGGTTTGACAGTGCCAAGTGCCTCCTGCAAACTGACATCAGGAACCTGGCCTGGTGACTTTTCTTTCTCTGGGGAAAGGCCAGGATTCATTTCCAGGACCGGGTGGCCCGGAGTGGCCGGCTGCCTGCTGAAATTCCGAACGGATCCGCATACCGCCGAGATGAAAGGTGCTCCCACAGGCAACTGTGGCTGGTTTGACAGTGCCAAGTGCCTCCTGCAAACTGACATCAGGAACCTGGCCTGGTGACTTTTGTTTCTCTGGGGAAAGGCCATCGTTCCTCTCTAGGTCCAGGTGGCCCGGAGTGACCGGCTGCCTGCTGAAATTCCTCATGGATCAGGATGCCTCCCACAAGAAGGGTGACCCCACAGGCAACTGTGGCTGGTTTGACAGTGCCAAGTGCCACCTGCAAACTGACATCAGGAACCTGGCCTGGTGACTTTTGTTTCTCTGGGGAATGGCCATGGTTCATGTCCAGGGCCTGGTGGCCCGGAGTTGTCCCCTGCCTTCTGATATTCCGCACGGATCAGGATACCTCCCAGACCAAAAGTACCACCACAGGCAACTGTGGCTGGTTTTACAGTGCCAAGTGCCTCCTGCAAACTGACATCAGGAACCTGGCCTGGTGACTTTTGTTTCTCAGGGAATAGGCCACCGTTCATATGAAGGACTGGGTGGCCCAGAGTGCCCGGCTGCCTGCTGACATTCCGAACGGATCAGAATACCGCCTAGATGCAAGGTGCCGCCACTGGCAACTGTGGCTGGTTTGACAGGGCCAAGTGCCTCCTGCAAACTGACATCAGGAACCTGGCCTGGTGACTTTTGTTTCTCTTTGGAAAAGGCCATTGTACGTGTCCAGGGCCAGGTGGCCCGGATTGGCTGGCTGCCTGCTGAAATTCCGCACAGTTGAGGATATCGCCTAGATACAAGGTGCTCCCACAGGCAACTGCGGCTGGTTTGACAGTGCCAAGTGCCTCCTGCAAACTGACATGAGGAACCTGGCCTGGTGAGTTTTGTTTCTCTGGGGAAAGGCCATGGTTCATGTCCAGGACCTGGTGGCCCGTAGTGGCCGGCCACCTGCTGAAATTCCTCAGGGATCAGGATACCTCCCAGACCGAAAGTACCGCCACAGGCAACTGTGGTTGGTTTGACAGTGCCAAGTCCCTCCTGCAAACTGACATCAGGAACCTGGCCTGGTGACTTTTGTTTCTCTGGGGAAAGGCCATGATTAATGTCCAGGGCAAGGTGGCCCGGAGTGGCCGGCTGCCTGCTGAAATTCCGCATGGATCAGTATACCTCCCAGAATAAAAGTGTCCCCACAGGCAACTGTGGCTGGTTTGACAGTGCCAAGTGCCTCCTGCAAACTGACATCAGGAACCTGGCCTGGTGACTTTTCTTTCTCTGGGGAAAGGCCACCGTTCCTGTCCAGGACCGGGTGGCCCGGAGTGGCCGGCTGCCTGCTGAAATTCTGCATGGATCAGCATACCGCCGAGATGCAAGGTGCTCCCACAGGCAACAGTGGCTGGTTTGACAGTGCCAAGTGCCTCCTGCAAACTGACATCAGGAACCTGGCCTGGTGACTTTTGTTTCTCTTTGGATAGGCCACCGTTCATATCCAGGACTGGGTGGCCCGGATTGGGCGGCTGCCTGCTGAAATTCCGAACGGATCCGCATACCGCCTAGATGCAAGGTGCTCCCACAGGCAACAGTGGCTGGTTTGACAGTGCCAAGTGTCTCCTGCAAACTGATATCGGGAACCTGGCCTGGTGAGTTTTGTTTCTCTGGGGAAAGGCCATCATTCTTGTTCGAGGCCTGCAGGCCCGGATTGGCCGGCTGCCTGCTGAAATTCCGCACGGTTGAGGATACCTCCCAGATGCAAGGTGCTCCCACAGGCAACTGCGTCTGGTTTGACAGTGCCAAGTGCCTCCTGCAAACTGACATCAGGAACCTGGCCTGGTGACTTTTGTTTCTCAGGGGATAGGCCACCGTTCATATGAAGGACTGGGTGGCCCAGAGTGCCCGGCTGCCTGCTGACATTCCGAACGGATCAGAATACCGCCTAGATGCAAGGTGCCGCCACTGGCAACTGTGGCTGGTTTGACAGTGCCAAGTGCCTCCTGCAAACTGACATCAGGAACCTGGCCTGGTGACTTTTGTTTCTCTTTGGAAAAGGCCATTGTACGTGTCCAGGGCCAGGTGGCCTGGATTGGCTGGCTGCCTGCTGAAATTCCGCGCAG
This sequence comes from Passer domesticus, assembly GCF_036417665.1. Classification (NCBI taxonomy): domain Eukaryota; kingdom Metazoa; phylum Chordata; class Aves; order Passeriformes; family Passeridae; genus Passer; species Passer domesticus. Next base: position 11,548,457 of record NC_087481.1, on the reverse strand, counting down.
TTGAGGATATCGCCTAGATACAAGGTGCTCCCACAGGCAACTGTGGCTGGTTTGACAGTGCCAAGTGCCTCCTGCAAACTGATATTGGGAACCTGGCTTGGTGACTTTTGTTTCTCCTTGGAAAGGCCATCGTTCTTTTCCAGGGCCTCGTGGCCCGGAGTGGCCGGCAGCCTGCTGAAATTCCGAACGGATCAGGATACCTCCCAGATGCAAGGTGCCCCCACAGGCAACTGTGGCTGGTTTGACAGTGCCAAGTGCCTCCTGCAAACTGACATCAGGAACCTGGCCTGGGGGCTTTTGTTTCTCTCGGGAAAGGCCATGGTTCGTGTCCAGTGCCCGGTGGCCCGGAGTGGCCGGCTGCCTGCTGAAATTCCGCACGGTTGAGGATGCCTCCCAGATGAAAAGTGCTCATACAGGCAACTGTGGCTGGTTTGACAGTGCCAAGTGCCTCCTGCAAATTGACATCAGGAACCTGGCCTGGTGACTTTTGTTTCTCTGGGGAAAGGCCATCGTTCCTCTCTCGGGCCTGGTGGCCCGGAGTGACCTGCTGCCTGCTGAAATTCCTCATGGATCAGGATGCCTCCCACATGAAGGGTGACCCCACAGGCAACTGTGGCTGGTTTGACAGTGCCAAGAGCCTCCTGCAAACTGACATCAGGAACCTGGCCTGGTGACTTTTGTTTCTCTGGGGAAAGGCCATGGTTCATGTCCAGGGACTGGTGGCTGGAGTGGCCGGCTGCCTGCTGAAATTCCTCATGGATCAGGCTGCCTCCCACATGAAATGTGCCCCCACAGGCACCTGTGGCTGGTTTGACAGTGCCAAGTGCCTCCTGCAAACAGACATCAGGAACCTGGCCTGGTGACTTTTGTTTCTCTGGGGAAAGGCCATAGTTCATGTCCAGGGCCTGGTGGCCCGGAGTTGTCCCCTGCCTTCTGATATTCCGCACAGTTGAGGATACCTCCCAGATGCAATGTGCCCCCATAGGCAACTGCGTCTGGTTTGACAGTGCCAAGTGCCTCCTGCAAACTGACATCAGGAACCTGGCCTGGTGACTTTTGTTTCTCTGGGGAAAAGCCATGGTTCATGTCCAGGGCCTGGTGGCCCAGAGTGGCCGGCTGCCTGCTGAAATTCCGCATGGTGGAGGATGCCTCCCAGATGCAAGGTGCCCACACAGGCACCTGTGGCTGGTTTGACAGTGCCAAGTGCCTCCTGCAAACTGGCATCAGGAACCTGGCCTGGTGACTTTTCCTTCTCTGGGGAAAGGCCAGGATTCATGTCCAGGACCGGGTAGCCCGTAGTGGCCGGCTGCCTGCTGAAATTCCTCATGGATCAGCATACCGCCGAGAAGCAAGGTGCTCCCACAGGCAACAGTGGCTGGTTTGACAGTGCCAAGTGCCTCCTGCAAACTGACATCAGGAACCTGGCCTGGTGACTTTTGTTTCTCTGGGGAAAGGCCATGGTTCATGTCCAGGGCCTGGTGGCCCGGGGTTGTCCCCTGCCTTCTGATATTCTGCACGGATCAGGATACCTCCCAGACCGAAAGTACCACCACAGGCAACGGTGGCTGGTTTGACAGTGCCAAGTGCCTCCTGCAAACTGACATCAGGAACCTGGCCTGGTGACTTTTCTTTCTCTGGGGAAAGGCCATCGTTCGTGCCCAGTGCCCGCTGGCCTGGAGTGGCCGGCTGCCTGCTGAAATTCCGCACGGTTGAGGATACCTGCCAGATGCAAGGTGCCCCCACAGGCAATGTGGCTGGTTTGACAGTGCCAAGTGCCTCCTGCAAACTGACATCGGGAACCTGGCCTGGTGACTTTTGTTTCTCTGGGGAATGGCCATCGTTCATGTCCATGGCCTGGTGGCCCGGAGTGGCCGGCTGCCTGCTGAAATTCCTCAGGGATCAGGCTGCCTCCCACATGAAAGGTGCCCCCACAGGCAACTGTGTCTGGTTTGAAAGTGCCAAGTGCCTCCTGCAAACTGACATCAGGAACCTGGCCTGGTGACTTTTCTTTCTCTGGGGAAAGGCCATGGTTCATGTCCAGGACCTGGTGGCCCGTAGTGGCCGGCCACCTGCTGAAATTCCTCAGGGATCAGGACATCTACCAGACCGAAAGTACCGCCACAGGCAACTGTGGCTGGTTTGACAGTGCCAAGTGCCTCCTGCAAACTGACATCAGGAACCTGGCCTAGTGACTTTTGTTTCTCTGGGGAAAGGCCAGGATTCATGTCCACGGCCTGGTGGCCCGGAGTAGCCGGTGCCTGCTGAAATTCCTCATGGATCAGTATACCTCCCTGATGAAAAGTGTCCCCACAGGCAACTGTGGCTGGTTTGACAGTGCCAAGTGCCTCCTGCAAACTGATATCGGGAACCTGGCCTGCTGAGTTTTGTTTCTCTGGGGAAAGGCCATCTTTCGTGTCCAGTGCCCGGTGACCCGGAGTGGCCGGCTGCCTGCTGAAATTCCGCACGGTTGAGGATACCTCCCAGATGCAAGGTGCCCCCACAGGCAACTGCGTCTGGTTTGACAGTGCCAAGTGCCTCCTGCAAAGTGGCATCAGGAACCTGGCCTGGTGACTTTTCTTTCTCTGGGGAAAGGCCAGGATTCATGTCCAGGAGCGGGTGGCCCGGAGTGGCCGGCTGCCTGCTGAAATTCTGCATGGATCAGGATACTGCCGAGATGAAAGGTGCTCCCACAGGCAACTGTGGCTGGTTTGACAGTGCCAAGTGCCTCCTGCAAACTGACATCAGGAACCTGGCCTGGTGACTTTTGTTTCTCTGGGGAAAGGCCATCGTTCCTCTCTAGGTCCAGGTGGCCCGGAGTGACGGGCTGCCTGCTGAAATTCCTCATGGATCAGGATGCCTCCCACATGAAGGGTGACCCCACAGGCAACTGTGGCTGGTTTGACAGTGCCAAGTGCCACCTGCAAACTGACATCAGGAACCTGGCCTGGTGACTTTTGTTTCTCTGGGGAAAGGCCATGGTTCATGTCCAGGGCCTGGCGGCCCGGAGTTGTCCCCTGCCTTCTGATATTCCGCACGGATCAGGATACCTCCCAGACCGAAAGTACCGCCACAGGCAACTGTGGCTGGTTTGACAGTGCCAAGTGCCTCCTGCAAACTGACATCAGGAACCTGGCCTGGTGACTTTTGTTTCTCAGGGGATAGGCCACCGTTCATATGAAGGACTGGGTGGCCCAGAGTGCCCGGCTGCCTGCTGACATTCCGAACGGATCAGAATACCGCCTAGATGCAAGGTGCCGCCACTGGCAACTGTGGCTGGTTTGACAGTGCCAAGTGCCTCCTGCAAACTGACATCAGGAACCTGGCCTGGTGACTTTTGTTTCTCTTTGGAAAAGGCCATTGTACGTGTCCAGGGCCAGGTGGCCTGGATTGGCTGGCTGCCTGCTGAAATTCCGCACGGTTGAGGATATCGCCTAGATAAAAGGTGCTCCCACAGGCAACTGTGGCTGGTTTGACAGTGCCAAGTGCCTCCTGCAAACTGACATCAGGAACCTGGCCTGGTGACTTTTGTTTCTCCTTGGAAAGGCCATCGTTCTTTTCCAGGGCCTCGTGGCCCGGAGTGGCCGGCTGCCTGCTGAAATTCCGAACGGATCAGGATACCTCCCAGATGCAAGGTGCCCCCACAGGCAACTGTGTCTGGTTTGACAGTGCCAAGTGCCTCCTGCAAACTGGCAGCAGGAACCTGGCCTGGTGACTTTTCTTTCTCTGGGAAAAGGCCATGGTTCATGTCCAGGACCGGGTGGCCCGGAGTGGCCGGCTGCCTGCTGAAATTCTGCATGGATCAGGATACCGCCGAGATGCAAGGTGCTCCCACAGGCAACAGTGGCTGGTTTGACAGTGCCAAGTGCCTCCTGCAAACTGATATCGGGAACCTGGCCTGGTGACGTTTGTTTCTCTGGGGAAATGCCATCATTCTTGTTCGAGGCCTGCAGGCCCGTATTGGCTGGCCGCCTGCTGAAATTCCGCACAGTTGAGGATACCTCCCAGATGCAAGGTGCTCCCACAGGCAACTGTGGCTGGTTTGACAGTGCCAAATGCCTCCTGCAAACTGACATCAGGAACCTGGCCTGGTGACTTTTATTTCTCTTTGGAAAAGTCCATGGTTCATGTCCAGGGCCTGGTGGCCCGGAGTGGCCGGCTCCCTGCTGAAATTCCGCACGGTTGCGAAGGCCTCCCTGACAGAAGGTACCACCACAGGCAACAGTGGCTGGTTTGACAGTGCCAAGTGCCTCCTGCAAACTGACATCAGGAACCTGGCCTGGTGACTTTTGTTTCTCAGGGGATAGGCCACCGTTCATATCCAGGACTGGGTGGCCCGGATTATCCGGCTGTCTGCTGAAATTCCGAACGGATCCGCATACCGCCTAGATGCAAGGTGCTCCCACAGGCAACAGTGGCTGGTTTGACAGTGCCAAGTGTCTCCTGCAAACTGATATCGGGAACCTGGCCTGGTGACTTTTGTTTCTCTGGGGAAAGGCCATCATTCTGGTTCGAGGCCTGCAGGCCCGGATTGGCCGGCTGCCTGCTGAAATTCCTCATGGATCAGGATGCCTCCCACATGAAGGGTGACCCCACATGCAACTGTGGCTGGTTTGACAGTGCCAAGTGCCTCCTGCAAACTGACATCAGGAACCTGGCCTGGTGACTTTTGTTTCTCTGGGGAAAGGCCATGGTTCGTGTCCAGCGCCCGGTGACCTGGAGTGGCCGGCTGCCTGCTGAAATTCCGCACGGTTGAGGATACCTCCCAGATGCAAGGTGCTCCCACAGGCAACTGCGGCTGGTTTGACAGTGCCAAGTGCCTCCTGCAAACTGACATCAGGAACGTGGCCTGGTGACTTTTCTTTCTCTGGGGAAAAGCCATGGTTCATGTCCAGGGCCTGGTGGCCCGGACTGCCCGGCTGCCTGCTGAAATTCCGCACTGTTGAGGATGCCTCCCAGATGCTAGGTGCCCACACAGGCACCTGTGGCTGGTTTGACAGTGCCAAGTGCCTCCTGCAAACTGGCATCAGGAACCTGGCCTAGTGACTTTTCTTTCTCTGGGGAAAGGCCACCGTTCATGTCCAGGACCGGGTGGCCCGGAGTGGCCGGCTGCCTGCTGAAATTCTGCATGGATCAGCATACCGCCGAGATGCAAGGTGCTCCCACAGGCAACAGTGGCTGGTTTGACAGTGCCAAGTGCCTCCTGCAAACTGACATCAGGAACCTGGCCTGGTGAGTGTTGTTTCTCTGGGGAAAGGCCTTCGTTCCTCTCTCGGGCCTGGTGGCCCGGAGTGACCTGCTGCCTGCTGAAATTCCTCATGGATCAGGATGCCTCCCACATGAAGGGTGACCCCACAGGCAACTGTGGCTGGTTTGACAGTGCCAAGTGCCACCTGCAAACTGACATCAGGAACCTGGCCTGGTGACTTTTGTTTCTCTGGGGAAAGGCCATGGTTCATGTCCAGGGCCTGGTGGCCTGGAGTGGCCGGCTGCCTGCTGAAATTCCTCATGGATCAGGCTGCCTCCCACATGAAATGTGCCCCCACAGGCAACTGTGGCTGGTTTGACAGTGCCAAGTGCCTCCTGCAAACTGACATCAGGAACCTGGCCTGGTGACTTTTGTTTCTCTGGGGAAAGGCCATGATTAATGTCCAGTGCCCGGTGACCTGGAGTGGCCGGCTGCCTGCTGAAATTCCGCACGGTTGAGGATACCTCCCAGATGCAAGGTGCCCCCAAAGGCAACTGCGTCTGGTTTGACAGTGCCAAGTGCCTCCTGCAAACTGACATGAGGAACCTGGCCTGGTGACTTTTGTTTCTCTGGGGAAAAGCCATGGTTCATGTCCAGGGCCTGGTGGTCCAGAGTGGCCGGCTGCCTGCTGAAATTCTGCATGGTTGAGGATGCCTCCCAGATGCAAGGTGCTCCCACAGGCAACTGTGGCTGGTTTGACAGTGCCAAGTGCCTCCTGCAAACAGACATCAGGAACCTGGCCTGGTGACTTTTGTTTCTCTGGGGAAAGGCCATGGTTCATGTCCAGGGCCTGGTGGCCCGGCGTTGTCCCCTGCCTTCTGATATTCTGCACGGATCAGGATACCTCCCAGACCGAAAGTACCACCACAGGCAACGGTGGCTGGTTTGACAGTGCCAAGTGCCTCCTGCAAACTGACATCAGGAACCTGGCCTGGTGACTTTTGTTTCTCTGGGGAAAGGCCATCGTTCGTGCCCAGTGCCCGCTGGCCTGGAGTGGCCGGCTGCCTGCTGAAATTCCGCACGGTTGAGGACACCTGCCAGATGCAAGGTGCCCCCACAGGCAATGTGGCTGGTTTGACAGTGCCAAGTGCCTCCTGCAAACTGACATCGGGAACCTGGCCTGGTGACTTTTGTTTCTCTGGGGAATGGCCATCGTTCATGTCCATGGCCTGGTGGCCCGGAGTGGCCGGCTGCCTGCTGAAATTCCTCAGGGATCAGGCTGCCTCCCACATGAAAGGTGCCCCCACAGGCAACTGTGTCTGGTTTGAAAGTGCCAAGTGCCTCCTGCAAACTGACATCAGGAACCTGGCCTGGTGACTTTTCTTTCTCTGGGGAAAGGCCATGGTTCATGTCCAGGACCTGGTGGCCCGTAGTGGCCGGCCACCTGCTGAAATTCCTCAGGGATCAGGACATCTACCAGACCGAAAGTACCGCCACAGGCAACTGTGTCTGGTTTGACAGTGCCAAGTGCCTCCTGCAAACTGACATCAGGAACCTGGCCTGGTGACTTTTGTTTCTCTGGGGAAAGGCCAGGATTCATGTCCACAGCAAGGTGGCCCGGAGTAGCCGGTGCCTGCTGAAATTCCGCATGGATCAGTATACCTCCCTGATGAAAAGTGTCCCCACAGGCAACTGTGGCTGGTTTGACAGTGCCAAGTGCCTCCTGCAAACTGATATCGGGAACCTGGCCTGGTGAGTTTTGTTTCTCTGGGGAAAGGCCATCTTTCGTGTCCAGTGCCCGCTGACCCGGAGTGGCCGGCTGCCTGCTGAAATTCCGCACGGTTGAGGATACCTCCCAGATGCAAGGTGCCCCCACAGGCAACTGCGTCTGGTTTGACAGTGCCAAGTGCCTCCTGCAAAGTGGCATCAGGAACCTGGCCTGGTGACTTTTCTTTCTCTGGGGAAAGGCCAGGATTCATGTCCAGGAGCGGGTGGCCCGGAGTGGCCGGCTGCCTGCTGAAATTCTGCATGGATCAGGATACTGCCGAGATGAAAGGTGCTCCCACAGGCAACTGTGGCTGGTTTGACAGTGCCAAGTGCCTCCTGCAAACTGACATCAGGAACCTGGCCTGGTGAGTTTTGTTTCTCTGGGGAAAGGCCATCATTCTTGTTCGAGGCCTGCAGGCCCGGATTGGCTGGCTGCCTGCTGAAATTCCGCACAGTTGAGGATACCTCCCAGATGCAAGGTGCTCATACAGGCAACTGTGGCTGGTTTGACAGGGCCAAGTGCCTCCTGCAAATTGACATCAGGAACCTGGCCTGGTGACTTTTGTTTCTCTGGGGAAAGGCCATCGTTCCTCTCTCGGGCCTGGTGGCCCGGAGTGACCTGCTGCCTGCTGAAATTCCTCATGGATCAGGATGCCTCCCACATGAAGGGTGACCCCACAGGCAACTGTGGCTGTTTTGACAGTGCCAAGTGCCACCTGCAAACTGACATCAGGAACCTGGCCTGGTGACTTTTGTTTCTCTGGGGAAAGGCCATGGTTCATGTCCAGGGCCTGGTGGCCTGGAGTGGCCGGCTGCCTGCTGAAATTCCTCATGGATCAGGCTGCCTCCCACATGAAATGTGCCCCCACAGGCAACTGTGGCTGGTTTGACAGTGCCAAGTGCCTCCTGCAAACTGACATCAGGAACCTGGCCTGGTGACTTTTGTTTCTCTGGGGAAAGGCCATGATTAATGTCCAGTGCCCGGTGACCTGGAGTGGCCGGCTGCCAGCTGAAATTCCGCACGGTTGAGGATACCTCCCAGATTCAAGGCGCCCCCAAAGGCAAGTGCGTCTGGTTTGACAGTGCCAAGTGCCTCCTGCAAACTGACATGAGGAACCTGGCCTGGTGACTTTTGTTTCTCTGGGGAAAAGCCATGGTTCATGTCCAGGGCCTGGTGGTCCAGAGTGGCCGGCTGCCTGCTGAAATTCCGCATGGTTGAGGATGCCTCCCAGATGCAAGGTGCTCCCACAGGCAACTGTGGCTGGTTTGACAGTGCCAAGTGCCTCCTGCAAACAGACATCAGGAACCTGGCCTGGTGACTTTTGTTTCTCTGGGGAAAGGCCATGGTTCATGTCCAGGGCCTGGTGGCCCGGAGTTGTCCCCTGCCTTCTGATATTCCGCACGGTTGAGGATACCTCCCAGATGCAAGGTGCTCATACAGGCAACTGTGGCTGGTTTGACAGTGCCAAGTGCCTCCTGCAAACTGACATCAGGAACCTGGCCTGGTGACTTTTGTTTCTCTGGGGAAAGGCCATGGTTCGTGTCCAGTGCCCGGTGGCCCGGAGTGGCCGGCTGCCTGCTGAAATTCCGCACGGTTGAGGATACCTCCCAGATGCAAGGTGCCCCCACAGGCAACTGCGTCTGGTTTGACAGTGCCAAGTGCCTCCTGCAAACTGACATCAGGAACCTGGCCTGGTGACTTTTCTTTCTCTGGGGAAAGGCCAGGATTCATGTCCAGGACCGGGTGGCCCGGAGTGGCCGGCTGCCTGCTGAAATTCCTCATGGATCAGGATACCGCCGAGATGAAAGGTGCTCCCACAGGCAACTGTGGCTGGTTTGACAGTGCCAAGTGCCTCCTGCAAACTGACATCAGGAACCTGGCCTGGTGACTTTTGTTTCTCTGGGGAAAGGCCATCGTTCCTCTCTAGGTCCAGGTGGCCCGGAGTGACCGGCTGCCTGCTGAAATTCCTCATGGATCAGGATGCCTCCCACATGAAGGGTGACCCCACAGGCAACTGTGGCTGGTTTGACAGTGCCAAGTGCCACCTGCAAACTGACATCAGGAACCTGGCCTGGTGACTTTTGTTTCTCTGGGGAAAGGCCATGGTTCATGTCCAGGGCCTGGTGGCCCGGAATTGTCCCCTGCCTTCTGATATTCCGCACGGATCAGGATACCTCCCAGACCGAAAGTACCACCACAGGCAACTGTGGCTGGTTTGACAGTGCCAAGTGCCTCCTGCAAACTGACATCAGGAACCTGGCCTGGTGACTTTTGTTTCTCAGGGGATAGGCCACCGTTCATATGAAGGACTGGGTGGCCCAGAGTGCCCGGCTGCCTGCTGAAATTCCGCACAGTTGAGGATATCGCCTAGATACAAGGTGCTCCCACAGGCAACTGTGGCTGGTTTGACAGTGCCAAGTGCCTCCTGCAAACTGATATCGGGAACCTGGCTTGGTGACTTTTGTTTCTCCTTGGAAAGGCCATCGTTCTTTTCCAAGGCCTCGTGGCCCGGAGTGGCCGGCTGCCTGCTGAAATTCCGAACGGATCAGGATACCTCCCAGATGCAAGGTGCCCCCACAGGCACCTGTGGCTGGTTTGACAGTGCCAAGTGCCTCCTGCAAACTGACATCAGGAACGTGGCCTGGTGACTTTTGATTCTCTCGGGAAAGGCCATGGTTCGTGTCCAGTGCCCGGTGGCCCGGAGTGGCCGGCTGCCTGCTGAAATTCCGCACGGTTGAGGATGCCTCCCAGATGAAAAGTGCCCCCACAGGCAACTGTGTCTGGTTTGAGAGTGCCAAGTGCCTCCTGCAAACTGGCAGCAGGAACCTGGCCTGGTGACTTTTCTTTCTCTGGGAAAAGGCCATGGTTCATGTCCAGGACCGGGTGGCCCGGAGTGGCCGGCTGCCTGCTGAAATTCTGCATGGATCAGGATACCGCCGAGATGCAAGGTGCTCCCACAGGCAACAGTGGCTGGTTTGACAGTGCCAAGTGCCTCCTGCAAACTGATATCGGGAACCTGGCCTGGTGACGTTTGTTTCTCTGGGGAAATGCCATCATTCTTGTTGGAGGCCTGCAGGCCCGTATTGGCTAGCCGCCTGCTGAAATTCCGCACAGTTGAGGATACCTCCCAGATGCAAGGTGCTCCCACAGGCAACTGTGGCTGGTTTGACAGTGCCAAATGCCTCCTGCAAACTGACATCAGGAACCTGGCCTGGTGACTTTTGTTTCTCTTTGGAAAAGTCCATGGTTCATGTCCAGGGCCTGGTGGCCCGGAGTGGCCGGCTGCCTGCTGAAATTCCGCACGGTTGAGGATGCCTCCCTGACAGAAGGTACCACCACAGGCAACAGTGGCTGGTTTAACAGTGCCAAGTGCCTCCTGCAAACTGACATCAGGAACCTGGCCTGGTGACTTTTGTTTCTCAGGGCATAGGCCACCGTTCATATGAAGGAATGGCTGGCCCGGAGTGCCCGGCTGCCTGCTGAAATTCCGAACGGATCCGCATACCGCTTAGATGCAAGGTGCTCCCACAGGCAACAGTGGCTGGTTTGACAGTGCCAAGTGTCTCCTGCAAACTGATATCGGGAACCTGGCCTGGTGACTTTTGTTTCTCTGGGGAAAGGCCATCATTCTTGTTCGAGGCCTGCAGGCCCGGATTGGCCGGCTGCCTGCTGAAATTCCGCACGGTTGAGGATACCTCCCAGATGCAAGGTGCTCCCACAGGCAACTGCGGCTGGTTTGACAGTGCCAAGTGCCTCCTGCAAACTGACATCAGGAACGTGGCCTGGTGACTTTTCTTTCTCTGGGGAAATGCCATGGTTCATGTCCAGGGCCTGGTGGCCCGGACTGCCCGGCTGCCTGCGGAAATTCCCCATGGTTGAGGATGCCTCCCAGATGCAAGGTGCCCACACAGGCACCTGTGGCTGGTTTGACAGTGCCAAGTGCCTCCTGCAAACTGGCATCAGGAACCTGGCCTGGTGACTTTTGTTTCTCTGGGGAAAGGCCATCATTCTTGTTCGAGGCCTGGTGGCCCGGATTGGCCGGCTGCCTGCTGAAATTCCGCACAGTTGAGGATACCTCCCAGATGCAAGGTGCTCATACAGGCAACTGTGGCTGGATTGACAGTGCCAAGTGCCTCCTGCAAATTGACATCAGGAACCTGGCCTGGTGACTTTTGTTTCTCTGGGGAAAGGCCATGGTTCATGTCCAGGGCCTGGTGGCCTGGAGTGGCCGGCTGCCTGCTGAAATTCTGCATGGATCAGGCTGCCTCCCACATGAAATGTGCCCCCACAGGCAACTGTGGCTGGTTTGACAGTGCCAAGTGCCTCCTGCAAACTGATATCAGGAACCTGGCCTGGTGACTTTTGTTTCTCTGGGGAAAGGCCATGATTAATGTCCAGTGCCCGGAGACCTGGAGTGGCCGGCTGCCTGCTGAAATTCCGCACGGTTGAGGATACCTCCCAGATGCAAGGTGCCCCCAAAGGCAACTGCGTCTGGTTTGACAGTGCCAAGTGCCTCCTGCAAACTGACATCAGGAACCTGGCCTGGTGACTTTTGTTTCTCTGGGGAAAAGCCATGGTTCATGTCCAGGGCCTGGTGGTCCATAGTGGCCGGCTGCCTGCTGAAATTCCGCATGGTTGAGGATGCCTCCCAGATGCAAGGTGCTCCCACAGGCAACTGTGGCTGGTTTGACAGTGCCAAGTGCCTCCTGCAAACAGACATCAGGAACCTGGCCTGGTGACTTTTGTTTCTCTGGGGAAAGGCCATGGTTCATGTCCAGGGCCTGGTGGCCCGGAGTTCTCCCCTGCCTTCTGATATTCCGCACGGTTGAGGATACCTCCCAGATGCAAGGTGCTCATACAGGCAACTGTGGCTGGTTTGACAGTGCCAAGTGCCTCCTGCAAACTGACATCAGGAACCTGGCCTGGTGACTTTTGTTTCTCTGGGGAAAAGCCATGGTTCATGTCCAGGGCCTGGTGGCCCAGAGTGGCCGGCTGCCTGCTGAAATTCCGCATGGTTGAGGATGCCTCCCAGATGCAAGGTGCCCACACAGGCACCTGTGGCTGGTTTGACAGTGCCAAGTGCCTCCTGCAAACTAGCATCAGGAACCTGGCCTGGTGACTTTTCTTTCTCTGGGGAAAGGCCAGGATTCATGTCCAGGACCGGGTAGTCCGGAGTGGCCGGCTGCCTGCTGAAATTCTGCATGGATCAGCATACCGCCGAGAGGCAAGGTGCTCCCACAGGCAACAGTGGCTGGTTTGACAGTGCCAAGTGCCTCCTGCAAACTGACATCAGGAACCTGGCCTGGTGACTTTTGTTTCTCTGGGGAAAGGCCATGGTTCATGTCCAGGGCCTGGTGGCCTGGAGTGGCCGGCTGCCTGCTGAAATTCCTCATGGATCAGGCTGCCTCCCACATGAAATGTGCCCCCACAGGCAACTGTGGCTGGTTTGACAGTGCCAAGTGCCTCCTGCAAACTGACATCAGGAACCTGGCCTGGTGACTTTTGTTTCTCGGGGGAAAGGCCATGGTTCGTGTCCAGTGCCCGGTGGCCTGGAGTGGCCGGCTGCCTGCTGAAATTCCGCACGGTTGAGGATACCTCCCAGATGCAAGGTGCCCCCACAGGCAACTGCGTCTGGTTTGACAGTGCCAAGTGCCTCCTGCAAAGTGGCATCAGGAACCTGGCCTGGTGACTTTTCTTTCTCTGGGGAAAGGCCAGGATTCATGTCCAGGACCGGGTGGCCCGGAGTGGCCGGCTGCCTGCTGAAATTCTGCATGGATCAGGATACCGCCGAGATGAAAGGTGCTCCCACAGGCAACTGTGGCTGGTTTGACAGTGCCAAGTGCCTCCTGCAAACTGACATCAGGAACCTGGCCTGGTGACTTTTGTTTCTCTGGGGAAAGGCCATCGTTCCTCTCTAGGTCCAGGTGGCTCGGAGTGACGGGCTGCCTGCTGAAATTCCTCATGGATCAGGATGCCTCCCACATGAAGGGTGACCCCACAGGCAACTGTGGCTGGTTTGACAGTGCCAAGTGCCACCTGCAAACTGACATCAGGAACCTGGCCTGGTGACTTTTGTTTCTCTGGGGAAAGGCCATGGTTCATGTCCAGGGCCTTGTGGCCCGGAGTTGTCCCCTGCCTTCTGATATTCCGCACGGATCAGGATACCTCCCAGACCGAAAGTACCACCACAGGCAACTGTGGCTGGTTTGACAGTGCCAAGTGCCTCCTGCAAACTGACATCAGGAACCTGGCCTGGTGACTTTTGTTTCTCAGGGGATAGGCCACCGTTCATATGAAGGACTGGGTGGCCCAGAGTGCCCGGCTGCCTGCTGACATTCCGCATGGATCAGAATACCGCCTAGATGCAAGGTGCCGCCACTGGCAACTCTGTCTGGTTTGACAGTGCCAAGTGCCTCCTGCAAACTGACATCAGGAACCTGGCCTGGTGACTTTTGTTTCTCTTTGGAAAAGGCCATTGTACGTGTCCAGGGCCAGGTGGCCGGGATTGGCTGGCAGCCTGCTGAAATTCCGCACGGTTGAGGATATCGCCTAGCTACAAGGTGCTGCCACAGGCAACTGTGGCTGGTTTGACAGTGCCAAGTGCCTCCTGCAAACTGATATCGGGAACCTGGCTTGGTGACTTTTGTTTCTCCTTGGAAAGGCCATCGTTCGTTTCCAGGGCCTCGTGGCCCGGAGTGGCCGGCTGCCTGCTGAAATTCCGAACGGATCAGGATACCTCCCAGATGCATGGTGCCCCCACAGGCAACTGTGGCTGGTTTGACAGTGCCAAGTGCCTCCTGCAAACTGACATCAGGAACGTGGCCTGGTGACTTTTGTTTCTCTCGGGAAAGGCCATGGTTTGTGTCCAGTGCCCGGTGGCCCGGAGTGGCCGGCTGCCTGCTGAAATTCCGCACGGTTGAGGATGCCTCCCAGATGAAAAGTGCCCCCACAGGCAACTGTGTCTGGTTTGACAGTGCCAAGTGCCTCCTGCAAACTGGCAGCAGGAACCTGGCCTGGTGACTTTTCTTTCTCTGGGAAAAGGCCATGGTTCATGTCCAGGACCGGATGGCCCGGAGTGGCCGGCTGCCTGCTGAAATTCTGCATGGATCAGGATACCGCCGAGATGCAAGGTGCTCCCACAGGCAACAGTGGCTGGTTTGACAGTGCCAAGTGCCTCCTGCAAACTGATATCGGGAACCTGGCCTGGTGACGTTTGTTTCTCTGGGGAAATGCCATCATTCTTGTTGGAGGCCTGCAGGCCCGTATTGGCTGGCCGCCTGCTGAAATTCCGCACAGTTGAGGATACCTCCCAGATGCAAGGTGCTCCCACAGGCAACTGTGGCTGGTTTGACAGTGCCAAATGCCTCCTGCAAACTGACATCAGGAACCTGGCCTGGTGACTTTTGTTTCTCTTTGGAAAAGTCCATGGTTCATGTCAAGGGCCTGGTGGCCCGGAGTGGCCGGCTGCCTGCTGAAATTCCGCACGGTTGAGGATGCCTCCCTGACAGAAGGTACCACCATAGGCAACAGTGGCTGGTTTGACAGTGCCAAGTGCCTCCTGCAAACTGACATCAGGAACCTGGCCTGGTGACTTTTGTTTCTCAGGGGATAGGCCACCGTTCATATCCAGGACTGGGTGGCCCGGATTAGCCGGCTGCCTGCTGAAATTCCGAACGGATCCGCATACCGCTTAGATGCAAGGTGCTCCCACAGGCAACAGTGGCTGGTTTGACAGTGCCAAGTGTCTCCTGCAAACTGATATCGGGAACCTGGCCTGGTGACTTTTGTTTCTCTGGGGAAAGGCCATCATTCTTGTTCGAGGCCTGCAGGCCCGGATTGGCCGGCTGCCTGCTGAAATTCCGCACGGTTGAGGATACCTCCCAGATGCAAGGTGCTCCCACAGGCAACTGCGGCTAGTTTGACAGTGCCAAGTGCCTCCTGCAAACTGACATCAGGAACGTGGCCTGGTGACTTTTCTTTCTCTGGGGAAAAGCCATGGTTCATGTCCAGGGCCTGGTGGCCCGGACTGCCCGGCTGCCTGCTGAAATTCCCCATGGTTGAGGATGCCTCCCAGATGCAAGGTGCCCACACAGGCACCTGTGGCTGGTTTGACAGTGCCAAGTGCCTCCTGCAAACTGGCATCAGGAACCTGGCCTAGTGACTTTTCTTTCTCTGGGGAAAGGCCACCGTTCATGTCCAGGACCGGGTGGCCCGGAGTGGCCGGCTGCCTGCTGAAATTCTGCATGGATCAGCATACCGCCGAGATGCAAGGTGCTCCCACAGGCAACAGTGGCTGGTTTGACAGTGCCAAGTGCCTCCTGCAAACTGACATCAGGAACCTGGCCTGGTGAGTTTTGTTTCTCTGGGGAAAGGCCATCATTCTTGTTCGAGGCCTGCAGGCCCGGATTGGCTGGCTGCCTGCTGAAATTCCGCACAGTTGAGGATACCTCCCAGATGCAAGGTGCTCATACAGGCAACTGTGGCTGGTTTGACAGTGCCAAGTGCCTCCTGCAAATTGACATCAGGAACCTGGCCTGGTGACTTTTGTTTCTCTGGGGAAAGGCCATCGTTCCTCTCTCGGGCCTGGTGGCCCGGAGTGACCTGCTTCCTGCTGAAATTCCTCATGGATCAGGATGCCTCCCACATGAAGGGTGACCCCACAGGCAACTGTGGCTGGTTTGACAGTGCCAAGTGCCTCCTGCAAACTGACATCAGGAACCTGGCCTGGTGACTTTTGTTTCTCTGGGGAAAGGCCATGGTTCATGTCCAGGGCCTGGTGGCCTGGAGTGGCCGGCTGCCTGCTGAAATTCCTCATGGATCAGGCTGCCTCCCACATGAAATGTGCCCCCACAGGCAACTGTGGCTGGTTTGACAGTGCCAAGTGCCTCCTGCAAACTGACATCAGGAACGTGGCCTGGTGACTTTTCTTTCTCTGGGGAAAGGCCATGATTAATGTCCAGTGCCCGGTGACTTGGAGTGGCCGGCTGCCTGCTGAAATTCCGCACGGTTGAGGATACCTCCCAGATGCAAGGTGCCCCCAAAGGCAACTGCGTCTGGTTTGACAGTGCCAAGTGCCTCCTGCAAACTGACATCAGGAACCTGGCCTGGTGACTTTTGTTTCTCTCGGGAAAGGCCATGGTTCGTGTCCAGTGCCCGGTGGCTCGGAGTGGCCGGCTTTCGGCTGAAATTCCGCACGGTTGAGGATGCCTCCCAGATGAAAAGTGCCCACACAGGCACCTGTGGCTGGTTTGACAGTGCCAAGTGCCTCCTGCAAACTGACATGAGGAACCTGGCCTGGTGACTTTTGTTTCTCTGGGGAAAGGCCATGGTTCATGTCCAGGGCCTGGTGGCCCGGAGTTTTCCCCTGCCTTCTGATATTCCTCAGGGATCAGGATACTTCCCAGACCGAAAGTACCACCACAGGCAACTGTGGCTGGTTTGACAGTGCCAAGTGCCTCCTGCAAACTGACATCAGGAACCTGGCCTGGTGACTTTTGTTTCTCAGGGGATAGACCACCGTTCATATGAAGGACTGGCTGGCCCAGAGTGCCCGGCTGCCTGCTGACATTCCGAACAGATCAGAATACCGCCTAGATACAGGGTGCTCCCACAGGCAACTGTGGCTGGTTTGACAGTGCCAAGTGCCTCCTGCAAACTGATATCGGGAACCTGGCCTGGTGACGTTTGTTTCTCTGGGGAAATGCCATCATTCTTGTTGGAGGCCTGCAGGCCCGTATTGGCTGGCCGCCTGCTGAAATTCCGCACAGTTGAGGATACCTCCCAGATGCAAGGTGCTCCCACAGGCAACTGTGGCTGGTTTGACAGTGCCAAATGCCTCCTGCAAACTGACATCAGGAACCTGGTCTGGTGACTTTTGTTTCTCAGGGGATAGGCCACCGTTCATATCCAGGCCTGGGTGGCCCGGATTGGCCGGCTGCCTGCTAAAATTCCGAGCGGTTCCGCATACCGCCTAGATGCAAGGTGCTCCCACAGGCAACAGTGGCTGGTTTGACAGTGCCAAGTGTCACCTGCAAACTGATATCGGGAACCTGGCCTGGTGACTTTTGCTTCTCTGGGGAAAGGCCATCATTCTTGTTCGAGGCCTGCAGGCCCGGATTGGCCGGCTGCCTGCTGAAATTCCGCACGGTTGAGGATACCACCCAGATGCAAGGTGCTCCCACAGGCAACTGTGTCTGGTTTGACAGGGCCAAGTGCCTCCTGCAAACTGACATCAGGAACCTGGCCTGGTGACTTTTGTTTCTCTGGGGAAAGGCCATCGTTCGTGCCCAGTGCCCGCTGGCCCGGGGTGGCTGGCTGCCTGCTGAAATTCCGCACGGTTGAGGATACCTCCCAGATGCAAGTTGCCCCCAGAGTCAATGTGGCTGGTTTGACAGTGCCAAGTGCCTCCTGCAAACTGACATCAGGAACCTGGCCTGGTGACTTTTGTTTCTCAGGGTAAAGGCCATGGTTCATGTCCAGGGCCTGGTGGCCCGGAGTGGCCGGCTGCCTGCTGAAATTCCTCATGGATCAGGCTGCCTCCCACATGAAAGGTGCCCCCACAGGCAACTGTGGCTGGTTTGACAGTGCCAAGTGCCTCCTGCAAACTGACATCAGGAACCTGGCCTGGTGACTTTTGTTTCTCTGGGGAAAGGCCATGGTTCATGTCCAGGGCCTGGTGGCCCGTAGTGGCCGGCCACCTGCTGAAATTCCTCAGGGATCAGGATACCTCCCAGACCGAAAGTACCGCCACAGGCAACTGTGGTTGGTTTGACAGTGCCAAGTGCCTCCTGCAAACTGACATCAGGAACCTGGCCTGGTGACTTTTGTTTCTCTGGGGAAAGGCCATGATTAATGTCCAGGGCAAGGTGGCCCGGAGTGGCCGGCTGCCTGCTGAAATTCCGAACGGATCAGTATACCTCCCAGATGAAAAGTACCACCACAGGCAACTGTGGCTGGTTTGACAGTGCCAAGTGCCTCCTGCAAACTGACATCAGGAACCTGGCCTGGTGACTTTTGTTTCTCTGGGGAAAGGCCTTGGTTCCTGTCCAGTGCCCGGTGGCCTGGAGTGGCCGGCTGCCTGCTGAAATTCCGCACGGTTGAGGATACCTCCCAGATGCAAGGTGCCCCCACAGGCAACTGCGTCTGGTTTGACAGTGCCAAGTGCCTCCTGCAAACTGACATGAGGAACCTGGCCTGGTGACTTTTGTTTCTCTGGGGAAAAGCCATGGTTCATGTCCAGGGCCTGGTGGCCCAGAGTGCCCGGCTGCCTGCTGAAATTCCGCATGGTTGAGGATACCTCCCAGATGCAAGGTGCCCACACAGGCACCTGTGGCTGGTTTGACAGTGCCAAGTGCCTCCTGCAAACTGGCATCAGGAACCTGGCCTGGTGACTTTCCTTTCTCTGGGGAAAGGCCAGGATTCATGTCCAGGACCGGGTGGCCCGGAGTGGCCGGCTGCCTGCTGAAATTCTGCATGGATCAGCATACCGCCGAGATGCAAGGTGCTCCCACAGGCAACAGTGGCTGGTTTGACAGTGCCAAGTGCCTCCTGCAAACTGACATCAGGAACCTGGCCTGGTGACTTTTGTTTCTCTGGGGAAATGCCATCATTCTTGTTCGAGGCCTGCAGGCCTGGATTGGCTGGCTGCTTGCTGAAATTCCGCACAGTTGAGGATACCTCCCAGATGCAAGGTGCTCCCACAGGCAACTGTGGCTGGTTTGACAGTGCCAAGTGCCTCCTGCAAACAGACATCAGGAACCTGGCCTGGTGACTTTTGTTTCTCTGGGGAAAGGCCATGGTTCATGTCCAGGGCCTGGTGGCCCGGAGTTGTCCCCTGCCTTCTGATATCCCGCACGGATCAGGATACCTCCCAGATGCAAGGTGCCCCCACAGGCAACTGCGTCTGGTTTGACAGTGCCAAGTGCCTCCTGCAAACTGACATCAGGAACCTGGCCTGGTGACTTTTGTTTCTCTGGGGAAAAGCCATGGTTCATGTCCTGGGCCTGGTGGCCCAGAGTGGCCGGCTGCCTGCTGAAATTCCGCATGGTTGAGGATGCCTCCCTGACAGAAGGTACCACCACAGGCGACAGTGGCTGGTTTGACAGTGCCAAGTGCCTCCTGCAAACTGACATCAGGAACCTGGCCTGGTGACTTTTGTTTCTCAGGGGATAGGCCACCGTTCATATCCAGGACTGGGTGGCCCGGATTGGCCGGCTGCCTGCTGAAATTCCGAACAGATCCGCATACCGCCTAGATGCAAGGTGCTCCCACAGGCAACAGTGGCTGGTTTGACAGTGCCAAGTGTCTCCTGCAAACTGATATCGGGAACCTGGCCTGGTGAGTTTTGTTTCTCTGGGGAAAGGCCATCATTCTTGTTCGAGGCCTGCAGGCCCGGATTGGCCGGCTGCCTGCTGAAATTCCGCACGGTTGAGGATACCACCCAGATGCAAGGTGCTCCCACAGGCAACTGTGTCTGGTTTGACAGGGCCAAGTGCCTCCTGCAAACTGACATCAGGAACCTGGCCTGGTGACTTTTGTTTCTCTGGGGAAAGGCCATCGTTCGTGCCCAGTGCCCGCTGGCCCGGGGTGGCTGGCTGCCTGCTGAAATTCCGCACGGTTGAGGATACCACCCAGATGCAAGGTGCCCCCACAGTCAATGTGGCTGGTTTGACAGTGCCAAGTGCCTCCTGCAAACTGACATCAGGAACCTGGCCTGGTGACTTTTGTTTCTCTGGGGAAAAGCCATCGTTCGTGCCCAGTGCCCGCTGGCCCGGAGTGGCCGGCTGCCTGCTGAAATTCCTCATGGATCAGGCTGCCTCCCACATGAAAGGTGCCCCCACAGGCACCTGTGGCTGGTTTGACAGTGCCAAGTGCATCCTGCAAACTGACATCAGGAACCTGGCCTGGTGACTTTTGTTTCTCAGGGGAAAGGCCATGGTTCATGTCCAGGGCCTGGTGGCCCGGAGTGGCCGGCTGCCTGCTGAAATTCCTCATGGATCAGGCTGCCTCCCACATGAAAGGTGCCCCCACAGGCAACAGTGGCTGGTTTGACAGTGCCAAGTGCCTCCTGCAAACTGACATCAGGAACCTGGCCTGGTGACTTTTGTTTCTCTGGGGAAAGGCCATGGTTCATGTCCAGGACCTGGTGGCCCGTAGTGGCCGGCCACCTGCTGAAATTCCTCAGGGATCAGGATACCTCCCAGACCGAAAGTACCGCCACAGGCAACAGTGGTTGGTTTGACAGTGCCAAGTGCCTCCTGCAAACTGACATCAGGAACCTGGCCTGGTGACTTTTGTTTCTCTGGGGAAAGGCCATGATTAATGTCCAGGGCAAGGTGGCCCGGAGTGGCCGGATGCCTGCTGAAATTCCGCATGGATCAGGATACCTCCCAGATGAAAAGTGTCCCCACAGGCAACTGTGGCTGGTTTGACAGTGACAAGTGCCTCCTGCAAACTGACATCAGGAACCTGGCCTGGTGACTTTTCTTTCTCTGGGGAAAGGCCATGGTTCCTGTCCAGTGCCCGGTGGCCTGGAGTGGCCGGCTGCCTGCTGAAATTCCGCACGGTTGAGGATACCTCCCAGATGCAAGGTGCCCCCAAAGGCAACTGCGTCTGGTTTGACAGTGCCAAGTGCCTCCTGCAAACTGACATCAGGAACCTGGCCTGGTGACTTTTGTTTCTCTGGGGAAAAGCCATGGTTCATGTCCAGGGCCTGGTGGCCCAGAGTGGCCGGCTGCCTGCTGAAATTCCGCATGGTTGAGGATGCCTCCCAGATGCAAGGTGCCCACACAGGCACCTGTGGCTGGTTTGACAGTGCCAAGTGCCTCCTGCAAACTGGCATCAGGAACCTGGCCTGGTGACTTTTGTTTCTCTGGGGAAATGCCATCATTCTTGTTCGAGGCCTGCAGGCGTGGATTGGCTGGCTGCTTGCTGAAATTCCGCACTGTTGAGGATACCTCCCAGATGCAAGGTGCTCCCACAGGCAACTGCGTCTGGTTTGACAGTGCCAAGTGCCTCCTGCAAACAGACATCAGGAACCTGGCCTGGTGACTTTTGTTTCTCTGGGGAAAGGCCATGGTTCATGTCCAGGGCCTGGTGGCCCGGAGTTGTCCCCTGACTTCTGATATTCCGCACGGATCAGGATACCTCCCAGACCGAAAGTACCACCACAGGCAACTGTGTCTGGTTTGACAGTGCCAAGTGCCTCCTGCAAACTGACATCAGGAACCTGGCCTGGTGACTTTTGTTTCTCAGGGGATAGGCCACCGTTCATATGAAGGACTGGCTGACCCGGAGTGCCCGGCTGCCTGCTGAAATTCCGAACGGATCAGAATACCGCCTAGATGCAAGGTGCCGCCACTGGCAACTGTGGCTGGTATGACCGTGCCAAGTGCCTCCTGCAAACTGACATCAGGAACCTGGCCTGGTGACTTTTGTTTCTCTTTGGAAAAGGCCATTGTACGTGTCCAGGGCCTGGTGGCCCGGATTGGCTGGCTGCCTGCTGAAATTCCGCACAGTTGAGGATACCGCCTAGATACAAGGTGCTCCCACAGGCAACAGTGGCTGGTTTGACAGTGCCAAGTGCCTCCTGCAAACTGATATCGGGAACCTGGCTTGGTGACTTTTGTTTCTCTCGGGAAAGGCCATCGTTCGTTTCCAGGGCCTGGTGGCCCGGAGTGGCCGGCTGCCTGCTGAAATTCCTCATGGATCAGGATACCTCCCACATGAAGGGTGACCCCACAGGCAACTGTGGCTGGTTTGACAGTGCCAAGTGCCTCCTGCAAACTGACATCAGGAACCTTGCCTGGTGACTTTTGTTTCTCTGGGGAAAGGCCATGGTTCATGTCCAGGACCTGGTGGCCCGTAGTGGCCGGCCACCTGCTGAAATTCCTCAGGGATCAGGATACCTCCCAGACCGAAAGTACCACCACAGGCACCTGTGGCTGGTTTGACAGTGCCAAGTGCCTCCTGCAAACTGACATCAGGAACCTGGCCTGGTGACTTTTGTTTCTCGGGGGAAAGGCCATGGTTCGTGTCCAGTGCCCGGTGGCCTGGAGTGGCCGGCTGCCTGCTGAAATTCCGCACGGTTGAGGATACCTCCCAGATGCAAGGTGCCCCCACAGGCAACTGCGTCTGGTTTGACAGTGCCAAGTGCCTCCTGCAAACTGACATCAGGAACCTGGCCTGGTGACTTTTGTTTCTCTGGGGAAAAGCCATGGTTCATGTCCAGGGCCTGGTGGCCCGGAGTGCCCGGCTGCCTGCTGAAATTCCGCATGGTTGAGGATGCCTCCCAGATGCAAGGTGCCCACACAGGCACCAGTGGCTGGTTTGACAGTGCCAAGTGCCTCCTGCAAACTGGCAACAGGAACCTGGCCTGGTGACTTTTCTTTCTCTGGGGAAAGGCCAGGATTCATGTCCAGGACCGGGTGGCCCGGAGTGGCCGGCTGCCTGCTGAAATTCTGCATGGATCAGCATACCGCCGAGATGCAAGGTGCTCCCACAGGCAACAGTGGCTGGTTTGACAGTGCCAAGTGCCTCCTGCAAACTGACATCAGGAACCTGGCCTGGTGAGTTTTGTTTCTCTGGGGAAATGCCATCATTCTTGTTCGAGGCCTGCAGGCCTGGATTGGCTGGCTGCTTGCTGAAATTCCGCACAGTTGAGGATACCTCCCAGATGCAAGGTGCTCCCACAGGCAACTGTGGCTGGTTTGACAGTGCCAAGTGCCTCCTGCAAACAGACATCAGGAACCTGGCCTGGTGACTTTTGTTTCTCTGGGGAAAGGCCATGGTTCATGTCCAGGGCCTGGTGGCCCGGAGTTGTCCCTTGCCTTCTGATATTCCGCACGGATCAGGATACCTCCCAGACCGAAAGCACCACCACAGGCAACTGTGGCTGGTTTGACAGTGCCAAGTGCCTCCTGCAAACTGACATCAGAAACCTGGCCTGGTGACTTTTGTTTCTCGGGGGAAAGGCCATGGTTCGTGTCCAGTGCCCGGTGGCCTGGAGTGGCCGGCTGCCTGCTGAAATTCCGCACGGTTGAGGATACCTCCCAGATGCAAGGTGCCCACACAGGCACCTGTGGCTGGTTTGACAGTGCCAAGTGCCTCCTGCAAACTGACATCAGGAACCTGGCCTGGTGACTTTTGTTTCTCTGGGGAAAAGCCATGGTTCATGTCCAGGGCCTGGTGGCCCAGAGTGGCCGGCTGCCTGCTGAAATTCCGCATGGTTGAGGATACCTCCCAGATGCAAGGTGCCCACACAGGCACCTGTGGCTGGTTTGACAGTGCCAAGTGCCTCCTGCAAACTGGCATCAGGAACCTGGCCTGGTGACTTTTCTTTCTCTGGGGAAAGGCCAGGATTCATTTCCAGGACCGGGTGGCCCGGAGTGGCCGGCTGCCTGCTGAAATTCTGCATGGATCAGCATACCGCCGAGATGCAAGGTGCTCCCACAGGCAACAGTGGCTGGTTTGACAGTGCCAAGTGCCTCCTGCAAACTGACATCAGGAACCTGGCCTGGTGACTTTTGTTTCTCTTTGGAAAAGGCCATTGTACGTGTCCATGGCCTGGTGGCCCGGATTGGCTGGCTGCCTGCTGAAATTCCGCACAGTTGAGGATACCGCCTAGATACAAGGTGCTCCCACAGGCAACTGTGTCTGGTTTGACAGTGCCAAGTGCCTCCTGCAAACTGACATCAGGAACCTGGCCTGGTGACTTTTGTTTCTCTGGGGAAAGGCCATGGTTCCTGTCCAGTGCCCGGTGGCCTGGAGTGGCCGGCTGCCTGCTGAAATTCCGCACAGTTGAGGATACCTCCCAGATGCAAGGTGCCCCCACAGGCAACTGCGTCTGGTTTGACAGTGCCAAGTGCCTCCTGCAAACTGACATCAGGAACCTGGCCTGGTGACTTTTGTTTCTCTGGGGAAAAGCCATGGTTCATGTCCAGGGCCTGGTGGCCCAGAGTGGCCGGCTGCCTGCTGAAATTCCGCATGGTTGAGGATGCCTCCCAGATGCAAGGTGCCCACACAGGCACCTGTGGCTGGTTTGACAGTGCCAAGTGCCTCCTGCAAACTGGCATCAGGAACCTGGCCTGGTGACTTTTCTTCCTCTGGGGATAGGCCACCGTTCATATGAAGGACTGGCTGGCCCGGAGTGCCCGGCTGCCTGCTGAAATTCCGAACGGATCAGAATACCGCCTAGATGCAAGGTGCCGCCACTGGCAACTGTGGCTGGCTTGACAGTGCCAAGTGCCTCCTGCAAACTGACATCAGGAACCTGGCCTGGTGACTTTTGTTTCTCTTTGGAAAAGGCCATTGTACGTGTCCAGGGCCTGGTGGCCCGGATTGGCTGGCTGCCTGCTGAAATTCCGCACAGTTTAGGATACCGCCTAGATAAAAGGTGCTCCCACAGGCAACAGTGGCTGGTTTGACAGTGCCAAGTGCCTCCTGCAAACTGATATCGGGAACCTGGCTTGGTGACTTTTGTTTCTCTCGGGAAAGGCCATCGTTCGTTTCCAGGGCCTGGTGGCCCGGATTGGCTGGCTGCCTGCTGAAATTCCGCACAGTTGAGGATACCGCCTAGATACAAGTTGCTCCCACAGGCAACAGTGGCTGGTTTGACAGTGCCAAGTGCCTCCTGCAAACTGACATCAGGAACCTGGCCTGGTGAGTTTTGTTTCTCTGGGGAAATGCCATCATTCTTGTTCGAGGCCTGCAGGCCTGGATTGGCTGGCTGCTTGCTGAAATTCCGCACTGTTGAGGATACCTCCCAGATGCAAGGTGCTCCCACAGGCAACTGTGGCTGGTTTGACAGTGCCAAGTGCCTCCTGCAAACAGACATCAGGAACCTGGCCTGGTGACTTTTGTTTCTCTGGGGAAAGGCCATGGTTCATGTCCAGGGCCTGGTGGCCCGGAGTTGTCCCTTGCCTTCTGATATTCCGAACGGATCAGGATACCTCCCAGACCGAAAGTACCACCACTGGCAACTGCGTCTGGTTTGACAGTGCCAAGTGCCTCCTGCAAACAGACATCAGGAACCTGGCCTGGTGACTTTTGTTTCTCTGGGGAAAAGCCATGGTTCATGTCCAGGGCCTGGTGGCCCAGAGTGGCCGGCTGCCTGCTGAAATTCTGCATGGATCAGCATACCGCCGAGATGCAAGGTGCTCCCACAGGCAACAGTGGCTGGTTTGACAGTGCCAAGTGCCTCCTGCAAACTGACATCAGGAACCTGGCCTGGTGACTTTTGTTTCTCTTTGGAAAAGGCCATTGTACGTGTCCATGGCCTGGTGGCCCGGATTGGCTGGCTGCCTGCTGAAATTCCGCACAGTTGAGGATACCGCCTAGATACAAGGTGCTCCCACAGGCAACTGTGTCTGGTTTGACAGTGCCAAGTGCCTCCTGCAAACTGATATCGGGAACCTGGCTAAGTGACTTTTGTTTCTCTCGGGAAAGGCCATGGTTCTTGTCCAGTGCCCGGTGGCCTGGAGTGGCCGGCTGCCTGCTGAAATTCCGCACGGTTGAGGATACCTCCCAGATGCAAGGTGCCCCCACAGGCAACTGCGTCTGGTTTGACAGTGCCAAGTGCCTCCTGCAAACTGACATCAGGAACCTGGCCTGGTGACTTTTGTTTCTCTGGGGAAAAGCCATGGTTCATGTCCAGGGCCTGGTGGCCCAGAGTGGCCGGCTGCCTGCTGAAATTCCGCATGGTTGAGGATGCCTCCCAGATGCAAGGTGCCCACACAGGCACCTGTGGCTGGTTTGACAGTGCCAAGTGCCTCCTGCAAACTGGCATCAGGAACCTGGCCTGGTGACTTTTCTTTCTCTGGGGAAAGGCCAGGATTCATGTCCAGGACCGGGTAGCCCGGAGTGGCCGGCTCCCTGCTGAAATTCTGCATGGATCAGCATACCACCGAGATGCAAGGTGCTCCCACAGGCAACAGTGGCTGGTTTGACAGTGCCAAGTGCCTCCTGCAAACTGACATCAGGAACCTGGCCTGGTGACTTTTGTTTCTCTGGGGAAATGCCATCATTCTTGTTCGAGGCCTGCAGGCGTGGATTGGCTGGCTGCTTGCTGAAATTCCGCACTGTTGAGGATACCTCCCAGATGCAAGGTGCTCCCACAGGCAACTGCGGCTGGTTTGACAGTGCCAAGTGCCTCCTGCAAACAGACATCAGGAACCTGGCCTGGTGACTTTTGTTTCTCTGGGGAAAGGCCATGGTTCATGTCCAGGGCCTGGTGGCCCGGAGTTGTCCCCTGCCTTCTGATATTCCGCACAGATCAGGATACCTCCCAGACCGAAAGTACCACCACAGGCAACTGTGGCTGGTTTGACTGTGCCAAGTGCCTCCTGCAAACTGACATCAGGAACCTGGCCTGGTGACTTTTGTTTCTCAGGGGATAGGCCACCGTTCATATGAAGGACTGGCTGGCCCGGAGTGCCCGGCTGCCTGCTGAAATTCCGAACGGATCAGAATACCGCCTAGATGCAAGGTGCCGCCACTGGCAACTGTGGCTGGTTTGACAGTGCCAAGTGCCTCCTGCAAACTGACATCAGGAACCTGGCCTGGTGACTTTTGTTTCTCTTTGGAAAAGGCCATTGTACGTGTCCAGGGCCTGGTGGCCCGGATTGGCTGGCTGCCTGCTGAAATTCCGCACAGTTGAGGATACCGCCTAGATACAAGGTGCTCCCACAGGCAACAGTGGCTGGTTTGACAGTGCCAAGTGCCTCCTGCAAACTGATATCGGGAACCTGGCCTGGTGACTTTTGTTTCTCTCGGGAAAGGCCATCGTTCGTTTCCAGGGCCTGGTGGCCCGGAGTGGCCGGCTGCCTGCTGAAATTCCTCATGGATCAGGATACCTCCCACATGAAGGGTGACCCCACAGGCAACTGTGTCTGGTTTGACAGTGCCAAGTGCCTCCTGCAAACTGACATCAGGAACCTGGCCTGGTGACTTTTGTTTCTCTGGGGAAAGGCCATGGTTCATGTCCAGGGCCTGGTGGCCCAGAGTGGCCGGCTGCCTGCTGAAATTCCGCATGGTTGAGGATGCCTCCCAGATGCAAGTTGCCCACACAGGCACCTGTGGCTGGTTTGACAGTGCCAAGTGCCTCCTGCAAACTGGCATCAGGAACCTGGCCTGGTGACTTTTCTCTCTCTGGGGAAAGGCCAGGATTCATGTCCAGGACCGGGTAGGCGGAGTGGCCGGCTGCCTGCTGAAATTCTGCATGGATCAGCATACCGCCGAGATGCAAGGTGCTCCCACAGGCAACAGTGGCTGGTTTGACAGTGCCAAGTGCCTCCTGCAAACTGATATCAGGAACCTGGCCTGGTGACTTTTGTTTCTCTGGGGAAATGCCATCATTCTTGTTCGAGGCCTGCAGGCGTGGATTGGCTGGCTGCTTACTGAAATTCCGCACTGTTGAGGATACCTCCCAGATGCAAGGTGCTCCCACAGGCAACTGCGGCTGGTTTGACAGTGCCAAGTGCCTCCTGCAAACAGACATCAGGAACCTGGCCTGGTGACTTTTGTTTCTCTGGGGAAAGGCCATGGTTCATGTCCAGGGCCTGGTGGCCCGGAGTTGTCCCCTGCCTTCTGATATTCCGCACGGATCAGGATACCTCCCAGACCGAAAGTACCACCACAGGCAACTGCGTCTGGTTTGACAGTGCCAAGTGCCTCCTGCAAACTGACATCAGGAACCTGGCCTGGTGACTTTTGTTTCTCAGGGGATAGGCCACCGTTCATATGAAGGACTGGCTGGCCTGGAGTGCCCGGCTGCCTGCTGAAATTCCGAACGGATCAGAATACCGCC
Organism: Passer domesticus; assembly: GCF_036417665.1. Classification (NCBI taxonomy): domain Eukaryota; kingdom Metazoa; phylum Chordata; class Aves; order Passeriformes; family Passeridae; genus Passer; species Passer domesticus. Next base: position 11,520,701 of record NC_087481.1, on the reverse strand, counting down.
TAGATGCAAGGTGCCGCCACTGGCAACTGCGTCTGGTTTGACAGTGCCAAGTGCCTCCTGCAAACTGACATCAGGAACCTGGCCTGGTGACTTTTGTTTCTCTTTGGAAAAGGCCATTGTACGTGTCCAGGGCCTGATGGCCCGGATTGGCTGGCTGCCTGCTGAAATTCCGCACAGTTGAGGATACCGCCTAGATACAAGGTGCTCCCACAGGCAACAGTGGCTGGTTTGACAGTGCCAAGTGCCTCCTGCAAACTGATATCGGGAACCTGGCTTGGTGACTTTTGTTTCTCTCGGGAAAGGCCATCGTTCGTTTCCAGGGCCTGGTGGCCCGGAGTGGCCGGCTGCCTGCTGAAATTCCTCATGGATCAGGATACCTCCCACATGAAGGGTGACCCCACAGGCAACAGTGGCTGGTTTGACAGTGCCAAGTGCCTCCTGCAAACTGACATCAGGAACCTTGCCTGGTGACTTTTCTTTCTCTGGGGAAAGGCCATGGTTCATGTCCAGGACCTGGTGGCCCGTAGTGGCCGGCCACCTGCTGAAATTCCTCAGGGATCAGGATACCTCCCAGATGCAAGGTGCCCCCACAGGCAACTGTGTCTGGTTTGACAGTGCCAAGTGCCTCCTGCAAACTGACATCAGGAACCTGGCCTGGTGACTTTTGTTTCTCTGGGGAAAAGCCATGGTTCATGTCCTGGGCCTGGTGGCCCAGAGTGGCCGGCTGCCTGCTGAAATTCCGCATGGTTGAGGATGCTTCCCAGATGCAAGGTGCCCACACAGGCACCTGTGGCTGGTTTGACAGTGCCAAGTGCCTCCTGCAAACTGGCATCAGGAACCTGGCCTGGTGACTTTTGTTTCTCTGGGGAAAGGCCATGGTTCATGTCCAGGGCCTGGTGGCCCGGAGTTGTCCCCTGCCTTCTGATATTCCGCACGGATCAGGATACCTCCCAGACCGAAAGTACCACCACAGGCAACTGTGGCTGGTTTGACAGTGCCAAGTGCCTCCTGCAAACTGACATCAGGAACCTGGCCTGGTGACTTTTGTTTCTCTGGGGAAAGGCCATCGTTCGTGTCCAGTGCCCGGTGGCCTGGAGTGGCCGGCTGCCTGCTGAAATTCCGCACAGTTGAGGATACCTCCCAGATGCAAGGTGCCCCCACAGGCAACTGTGTCTGGTTTGACAGTGCCAAGTGCCTCCTGCAAACTGACATCAGGAACCTGGCCAGGTGACTTTTGTTTCTCAGGGGATAGGCCACCGTTCATATGAAGGACTGGCTGACCCGGAGTGCCCGGCTGCCTGCTGAAATTCCGAACGGATCAGAATACCGCCTAGATGCAAGGTGCCGCCACTGGCAACTGTGGCTGGTTTGACAGTGCCAAGTGCCTCCTGCAAACTGACATCAGGAACCTGGCCTGGTGACTTTTGTTTCTCTTTGGAAAAGGCCATTGTACGTGTCCAGGGCCTGGTGGCCCGGATTGGCTGGCTGCCTGTTGAAATTCCGTACAGTTGAGGATACCGCCTAGATACAAGGTGCTCCCACAGGCAACAGTGGCTGTTTTGACAGTGCCAAGTGCCTCCTGCAAACTGATATCGGGAACCTGGCTTGGTGACTTTTGTTTCTCTCGGGAAAGGCCATCGTTCGTTTCCAGGGCCTGGTGGCCCGGAGTGGCCGGCTGCCTGCTGAAATTCCTCATGGATCAGGATACCTCCCACATGAAGGGTGACCCCACAGGCAACAGTGGCTGGTTTGACAGTGCCAAGTGCCTCCTGCAAACTGACATCAGGAACCTTGCCTGGTGACTTTTGTTTCTCTGGGGAAAGGCCATGGTTCATGTCCAGGACCTGGTGGCCCGTAGTGGCCGGCCACCTTCTGAAATTCCTCAGGGATCAGGATACCTCCCAGACCGAAAGTACTGCCACAGGCAACTGTGGTTGGTTTGACAGTGCCAAGTGCCTCCTGCAAACTGACATCAGGAACCTGGCCTGGTGAGTTTTCTTTCTCTGGGGATAGGCCACCGTTCATATGAAGGACTGGCTGGCCCAGAGTGCCCGGCTGCCTGCTGAAATTCCTAACGGATCAGAATACCGCCTAGATGCAAGGTGCCGACACTGGCAACTCTGGCTGGTTTGACAGTGCCAAGTGCCTCCTGCAAACTGACATCAGGAACCTGGCCTGGTGACTTTTGTTTCTCTTTGGAAAAGGCCATTGTACGTGTCCAGGGCCTGGTGGCCCGGATTGGCTGGCTGCCTGCTGAAATTCCGCGCAGTTGAGGATACCGCCTAGATACAAGGTGCTCCCACAGGCAACAGTGGCTGGTTTGACAGTGCCAAGTGCCTCCTGCAAACTGATATCGGGAACCTGGCTTGGTGACTTTTGTTTCTCTCGGGAAAGGCCATCGTTCGTTTCCAGGGCCTGGTGGCCCGGATTGGCTGGCTGCCTGCTGAAATTCCGCACAGTTGAGGATACCGCCTAGATACAAGGTGCTCCCACAGGCAACAGTGGCTGGTTTGACAGTGCCAAGTGCCTCCTGCAAACTGACATCAGGAACCTGGCCTGGTGAGTTTTGTTTCTCTGGGGAAATGCCATCATTCTTGTTCGAGGCCTGCAGGCGTGGATTGGCTGGCTGCTTGCTGAAATTCCGCACTGTTGAGGATACCTCCCAGATGCAAGGTGCTCCCACAGGCAACTGCGGCTGGTTTGACAGTGCCAAGTGCCTCCTGCAAACAGACATCAGGAACCTGGCCTGGTGACTTTTGTTTCTCTGGGGAAAGGCCATGGTTCATGTCCAGGGCCTGGTGGCCCGGAGTTGTCCCCTGCCTTCTGATATTCCGCACGGATCAGGATACCTCCCAGACCGAAAGTACCACCACAGGCAACTGTGGCTGGTTTGACAGTGCCAAGTGCCTCCTGCAAACTGACATCAGGAACCTGGCCAGGTGACTTTTGTTTCTCAGGGGATAGGCCACCGTTCATATGAAGGACTGGCTGACCCGGAGTGCCCGGCTGCCTGCTGAAATTCCGAACGGATCAGAATACCGCCTAGATGCAAGGTGCCGCCACTGGCAACTGTGGCTGGTTTGACAGTGCCAAGTGCCTCCTGCAAACTGACATCAGGAACCTGGCCTGGTGACTTTTGTTTCTCTTTGGAAAAGGCCATTGTACGTGTCCAGGGCCTGGTGGCCCGGATTGGCTGGCTGCCTGCTGAAATTCCGTACAGTTGAGGATACCGCCTAGATACAAGGTGCTCCCACAGGCAACAGTGGCTGTTTTGACAGTGCCAAGTGCCTCCTGCAAACTGATATCGGGAACCTGGCTTGGTGACTTTTGTTTCTCTCGGGAAAGGCCATCGTTCGTTTCCAGGGCCTGGTGGCCCGGAGTGGCCGGCTGCCTGCTGAAATTCCTCATGGATCAGGATACCTCCCACATGAAGGGTGACCCCACAGGCAACTGTGGCTGGTTTGACAGTGCCAAGTGCCTCCTGCAAACTGACATCAGGAACCTTGCCTGGTGACTTTTCTTTCTCTGGGGAAAGGCCATGGTTCATGTCCAGGACCTGGTGGCCCGTAGTGGCCGGCCACCTGCTGAAATTCCTCAGGGATCAGGATACCTCCCAGACCGAAAGTACTGCCACAGGCAACTGTGGTTGGTTTGACAGTGCCAAGTGCCTCCTGCAAACTGACATCAGGAACCTGGCCTGGTGACTTTTGTTTCTCTGGGGAAAGGCCATGGTTCCTGTCCAGTGCCCGGTGGCCTGGAGTGGCCGGCTGCCTGCTGAAATTCCGCACGGTTGAGGATACCTCCCAGATGCAAGGTGCCCCCACAGGCAACTGCGTCTGGTTTGACAGTGCCAAGTGCCTCCTGCAAACTGACATCAGGAACCTGGCCTGGTGGCTTTTCTTTCTCTGGGGAAAGGCCAGGATTCATGTCCAGGACCGGGTGGCCCGGAGTGGCCGGCTGCCTGCTGAAATTCTGCATGGATCAGCATACCGCCGAGATGCAAGGTGCTCCCACAGGCAACAGTGGCTGGTTTGACAGTGCCAAGTGCCTCCTGCAAACTGACATCAGGAACCTGGCCTGGTGAGTTTTGTTTCTCTGGGGAAATGCCATCATTCTTGTTCGAGGCCTGCAGGCCTGGATTGGCTGGCTGCTTGCTGAAATTCCGCACAGTTGAGGATACCTCCCAGATGCAAGGTGCTCCCACAGGCAACTGTGGCTGGTTTGACAGTGCCAAGTGCCTCCTGCAAACAGACATCAGGAACCTGGCCTGGTGACTTTTGTTTCTCTGGGGAAAGGCCATGGTTCATGTCCAGGGCCTGGTGGCCCGGAGTTGTCCCTTGCCTTCTGATATTCCGCACGGATCAGGATACCTCCCAGACCGAAAGTACCACCACAGGCAACTGTGGCTGGTTTGACAGTGCCAAGTGCCTCCTGCAAACTGACATCAGGAACCTGGCCTGGTGACTTTTGTTTCTCGGGGGAAAGGCCATGGTTCGTGTCCAGTGCCCGGTGGCCTGGAGTGGCCGGGTGCCTGCTGAAATTCCGCACGGTTGAGCATACCTCCCAGATGCAAGGTGCCCCCACAGGCAACTGCGTCTGGTTTGACAGTGCCAAGTGCCTCCTGCAAACTGACATCAGGAACCTGGCCTAGTGACTTTTGTTTCTCTGGGGAAAAGCCATGGTTCATGTCCAGGGCCTGGTGGCCCAGAGTGGCCGGCTGCCTGCTGAAATTCCGCATGGTTGAGGATACCTCCCAGATGCAAGGTGCCCACACAGGCACCTGTGGCTGGTTTGACAGTGCCAAGTGCCTCCTGCAAACTGGCATCAGGAACCTGGCCTGGTGACTTTTCTTTCTCTGGGGAAAGGCCAGGATTCATTTCCAGGACCGGGTGGCCCGGAGTGGCCGGCTGCCTGCTGAAATTCTGCATGGATCAGCATACCGCCGAGATGCAAGGTGCTCCCACAGGCAACAGTGGCTGGTTTGACAGTGCCAAGTGCCTCCTGCAAACTGACATCAGGAACCTGGCCTGGTGACTTTTGTTTCTCTGGAAAAGGCCATTGTACGTGTCCATGGCCTGGTGGCCCGGATTGGCTGGCTGCCTGCTGAAATTCCGCACAGTTGAGGATACCGCCTAGATACAAGGTGCTCCCACAGGCAACTGTGGCTGGTTTGACAGTGCCAAGTGCCTCCTGCAAACTGACATCAGGAACCTGGCCTGGTGACTTTTGTTTCTCTGGGGAAAGGCCATGGTTCCTGTCCAGTGCCCGGTGGCCTGGAGTGGCCGGCTGCCTGCTGAAATTCCGCACGGTTGAGGATACCTCCCAGATGCAAGGTGCCCCCACAGGCAACTGCGTCTGGTTTGACAGTGCCAAGTGCCTCCTGCAAACTGACATCAGGAACCTGGCCTGGTGACTTTTGTTTCTCTGGGGAAAAGCCATGGTTCATGTCCAGGGCCTGGTGGCCCAGAGTGGCCGGCTGCCTGCTGAAATTCCGCATGGTTGAGGATGCCTCCCAGATGCAAGGTGCCCACACAGGCACCTGTGGCTGGTTTGACAGTGCCAAGTGCCTCCTGCAAACTGGCATCAGGAACCTGGCCTGGTGACTTTTCTTTCTCTGGGGATAGGCCACCGTTCATATGAAGGACTGGCTGGCCCGGAGTGCCCGGCTGCCTGCTGAAATTCCGAACGGATCAGAATACCGCCTACATGCAAGGTGCCGACACTGGCAACTCTGGCTGGTTTGACAGTGCCAAGTGCCTCCTGCAAACTGACATCAGGAACCTGGCCTGGTGACTTTTGTTTCTCTTTGGAAAAGGCCATTGTACGTGTCCAGGGCCTGGTGGCCCGGATTGGCTGGCTGCCTGCTGAAATTCCGCGCAGTTGAGGATACCGCCTAGATACAAGGTGCTCCCACAGGCAACAGTGGCTGGTTTGACAGTGCCAAGTGCCTCCTGCAAACTGATATCGGGAACCTGGCTTGGTGACTTTTGTTTCTCTCGGGAAAGGCCATCGTTCGTTTCCAGGGCCTGGTGGCCCGGATTGGCTGGCTGCCTGCTGAAATTCCGCACAGTTGAGGATACCGCCTAGATACAAGGTGCTCCCACAGGCAACAGTGGCTGGTTTGACAGTGCCAAGTGCCTCCTGCAAACTGACATCAGGAACCTTGCCTGGTGACTTTTGTTTCTCTGGGGAAAGGCCATGGTTCATGTCCAGGACCTGGTGGCCTGGAGTGCCCGGCTGCCTGCTGAAATTCCGCACGGTTGAGGATACCTCCCAGATGCAAGGTGCCCCCACAGGCAACTGCGTCTGGTTTGACAGTGCCAAGTGCCTCCTGCAAACTGACATCAGGAACCTGGCCTGGTGACTTTTGTTTCTCTGGGGAAAAGCCATGGTTCATGTCCAGGGCCTGGTGGCCCAGAGTGGCCGGCTGCCTGCTGAAATTCCGCATGGTTGAGGATGCCTCCCAGATGCAAGGTGCCCACACAGGTACCTGTGGCTGGTTTGACAGTGCCAAGTGCCTCCTGCAAACTGGCATCAGGAACCTGGCCTGGTGACTTTTCTTTCTCTGGGGAAAGGCCAGGATTCATGTCCAGGACCGGGTGGCCCGGAGTGGCCGGCTGCCTGCTGAAATTCTGCATGGATCAGCATACCGCCGAGATGCAAGGTGCTCCCACAGGCAACAGTGGCTGGTTTGACAGTGCCAAGTGCCTCCTGCAAACTGACATCAGGAACCTGGCCTGGTGAGTTTTGTTTCTCTGGGGAAATGCCATCATTCTTGTTCGAGGCCTGCAGGCCTGGATTGGCTGGCTGCTTGCTGAAATTCCGCACAGTTGAGGATACCTCCCAGATGCAAGGTGCTCCCACAGGCAACTGTGGCTGGTTTGACAGTGCCAAGTGCCTCCTGCAAACAGACATCAGGAACCTGGCCTGGTGACTTTTGTTTCTCTGGGGAAAGGCCATGGTTCATGTCCAGGGCCTGGTGGCCCGGAGTTGTCCCTTGCCTTCTGATATTCCGCACGGATCAGGATACCTCCCAGACCGAAAGTACCACCACAGGCAACTGTGGCTGGTTTGACAGTGCCAAGTGCCTCCTGCAAACTGACATCAGGAACCTGGCCTGGTGACTTTTGTTTCTCGGGGGAAAGGCCGTGGTTCGTGTCCAGTGCCCGGTGGCCTGGAGTGGCCGGGTGCCTGCTGAAATTCCGCACGGTTGAGGATACCTCCCAGACCAAAAGTACCACCACAGGCAACTGCGTCTGGTTTGACAGTGCCAAGTGCCTCCTGCAAACTGACATCAGGAACCTGGCCTGGTGACTTTTGTTTCTCAGGGGATAGGCCACCGTTCATATGAAGGACTGGCTGGCCCGGAGTGCCCGGCTGCCTGCTGAAATTCCCAACGGATCAGAATACCGCCTAGATGCAAGGTGCCGCCACTGGCAACTGTGGCTGGTTTGACAGTGCCAAGTGCCTCCTGCAAACTGACATCAGGAACCTGGCCTGGTGACTTTTGTTTCTCTTTGGAAAAGGCCATTGTACGTGTCCAGGGCCTGATGGCCCGGATTGGCTGGCTGCCTGCTGAAATTCCGCACAGTTGAGGATACCGCCTAGATACAAGGTGCTCCCACAGGCAACAGTGGCTGGTTTGACAGTGCCAAGTGCCTCCTGCAAACTGATATCGGGAACCTGGCTTGGTGACTTTTGTTTCTCTCGGGAAAGGCCATCGTTCGTTTCCAGGGCCTGGTGGCCCGGAGTGGCCGGCTGCCTGCTGAAATTCCTCATGGATCAGGATACCTCCCACATGAAGGGTGACCCCACAGGCAACTGTGGCTGGTTTGACAGTGCCAAGTGCCTCCTGCAAACTGACATCAGGAACCTTGCCTGGTGACTTTTCTTTCTCTGGGGAAAGGCCATGGTTCATGTCCAGGACCTGGTGGCCCGTAGTGGCCGGCCACCTGCTGAAATTCCTCAGGGATCAGGATACCTCCCAGATGCAAGGTGCCCCCACAGGCAACTGTGTCTGGTTTGACAGTGCCAAGTGCCTCCTGCAAACTGACATCAGGAACCTGGCCTGGTGACTTTTGTTTCTCTGGGGAAAAGCCATGGTTCATGTCCTGGGCCTGGTGGCCCAGAGTGCCCGGCTGCCTGCTGAAATTCCGCATGGTTGAGGATGCCTCCCAGATGCAAGGTGCCCACACAGGCACCTGTGGCTGGTTTGACAGTGCCAAGTGCCTCCTGCAAACTGGCATCAGGAACCTGGCCTGGTGACTTTTGTTTCTCTGGGGAAAGGCCATGGTTCATGTCCAGGGCCTGGTGGCCCGGAGTTGTCCCCTGCCTTCTGATATTCCGCACGGATCAGGATACCTCCCAGACCGAAAGTACCACCACAGGCAACTGTGGCTGGTTTGACAGTGCCAAGTGCCTCCTGCAAACTGACATCAGGAACCTGGCCTGGTGACTTTTGTTTCTCGGGGGAAAGGCCGTGGTTCGTGTCCAGTGCCCGGTGGCCTGGAGTGGCCGGGTGCCTGCTGAAATTCCGCACGGTTGAGGATACCTCCCAGACCAAAAGTACCACCACAGGCAACTGCGTCTGGTTTGACAGTGCCAAGTGCCTCCTGCAAACTGACATCAGGAACCTGGCCTGGTGACTTTTGTTTCTCAGGGGATAGGCCACCGTTCATATGAAGGACTGGCTGGCCCGGAGTGCCCGGCTGCCTGCTGAAATTCCCAACGGATCAGAATACCGCCTAGATGCAAGGTGCCGCCACTGGCAACTGTGGCTGGTTTGACAGTGCCAAGTGCCTCCTGCAAACTGACATCAGGAACCTGGCCTGGTGACTTTTGTTTCTCTTTGGAAAAGGCCATTGTACGTGTCCAGGGCCTGGTGGCCCGGATTGGCTGGCTGCCTGCTGAAATTCCGCACAGTTGAGGATACCGCCTAGATAAAAGGTGCTCCCACAGGCAACAGTGGCTGGTTTGACAGTGCCAAGTGCCTCCTGCAAACTGATATCGGGAACCTGGCTTGGTGACTTTTGTTTCTCTCGGGAAAGGCCATCGTTCGTTTCCAGGGCCTGGTGGCCCGGAGTGGCCCGCTGCCTGCTGAAATTCCTCATGGATCAGGATACCTCCCACATGAAGGGTGACCCCACAGGCAACTGTGGCTGGTTTGACAGTGCCAAGTGCCTCCTGCAAACTGACATCAGGAACCTTGCCTGGTGACTTTTCTTTCTCTGGGGAAAGGCCATGGTTCATGTCCAGGACCTGGTGGCCCGTAGTGGCCGGCCACCTGCTGAAATTCCTCAGGGATCAGGATACCTCCCAGATGCAAGGTGCCCCCACAGGCAACTGTGTCTGGTTTGACAGTGCCAAGTGCCTCCTGCAAACTGACATCAGGAACCTGGCCTGGTGACTTTTGTTTCTCTGGGGAAAAGCCATGGTTCATGTCCTGGGCCTGCTGGCCCAGAGTGCCCGGCTGCCTGCTGAAATTCCGCATGGTTGAGGATGCCTCCCAGATGCAAGGTGCCCACACAGGCACCTGTGGCTGGTTTGACAGTGCCAAGTGCCTCCTGCAAACTGGCATCAGGAACCTGGCCTGGTGACTTTTGTTTCTCTGGGGAAAGGCCATGGTTCATGTCCAGGGCCTGGTGGCCCGGAGTTGTCCCCTGCCTTCTGATATTCCGCACGGATCAGGATACCTCCCAGACCGAAAGTACCACCACAGGCAACTGTGGCTGGTTTGACAGTGCCAATTGCCTCCTGCAAACTGACATCAGGAACCTGGCCTGGTGACTTTTGTTTCTCTGGGGAAAGGCCATGGTTTGTGTCCAGTGCCCGGTGGCCTGGAGTGGCCGGCTGCCTGCTGAAATTCCGCACAGTTGAGGATACCTCCCAGATGCAAGGTGCCCCCACAGGCAACTGCGTCTGGTTTGACAGTGCCAAGTGCCTCCTGCAAACTGACATCAGCAACCTGGCCTGGTGACTTTTGTTTCTCAGGGGATAGGCCACCGTTCATATGAAGGACTGGCTGGCCCGGAGTGCCCGGCTGCCTGCTGAAATTCCGAACGGATCAGAATACCGCCTAGATGCAAGGTGCCGCCACTGGCAACTGTGGCTGGTTTGACAGTGCCAAGTGCCTCCTGCAAACTGGCATCAGGAACCTGGCCTGGTGAGTTTTCTTTCTCTGGGGATAGGCCACCGTTCATATGAAGGACTGGCTGGCCCGGAGTGCCCGGCTGCCTGCTGAAATTCCGAACGGATCAGAATACCGCCTAGATGCAAGGTGCCGACACTGGCGACTCTGGCTGGTTTGACAGTGCCAAGTGCCTCCTGCAAACTGACATCAGGAACCTGGCCTGGTGACTTTTGTTTCTCTTTGGAAAAGGCCATTGTACGTGTCCAGGGCCTGGTGGCCCGGATTGGCTGGCTGCCTGCTGAAATTCCGCGCAGTTGAGGATACCGCCTAGATACAAGGTGCTCCCACAGGCAACAGTGGCTGGTTTGACAGTGCCAAGTGCCTCCTGCAAACTTATATCGGGAACCTGGCTTGGTGACTTTTGTTTCTCTCGGGAAAGGCCATCGTTCGTTTCCAGGGCCTGGTGGCCCGGATTGGCTGGCTGCCTGCTGAAATTCCGCACAGTTGAGGATACCGCCTAGATACAAGGTGCTCCCACAGGCAACAGTGGCTGGTTTGACAGTGCCAAGTGCCTCCTGCAAACTGACATCAGGAACCTGGCCTGGTGACTTTTGTTTCTCTGGGGAAAGGCCATGGTTCATGTCCAGGGCCTGGTGGCCCAGAGTGGCCGGCTGCCTGCTGAAATTCCGCATGGTTGAGGATACCTCCCAGATGCAAGGTGCCCACACAGGCACCTGTGGCTGGTTTGACAGTGCCAAGTGCCTCCTGCAAACTGGCATCAGGAACCTGGCCTGGTGACTTTTCTTTCTCTGGGGAAAGGCCAGGATTCATTTCCAGGACCGGGTGGCCCGGAGTGGCCGGCTGCCTGCTGAAATTCTGCATGGATCAGCATACCGCCGAGATGCAAGGTGCTCCCACAGGCAACAGTGGCTGGTTTGACAGTGCCAAGTGCCTCCTGCAAACTGACATCAGGAACCTGGCCTGGTGACTTTTGTTTCTCTGGAAAAGGCCATTGTACGTGTCCATGGCCTGGTGGCCCGGATTGGCTGGCTGCCTGCTGAAATTCCGCACAGTTGAGGATACCGCCTAGATACAAGGTGCTCCCACAGGCAACTGTGGCTGGTTTGACAGTGCCAAGTGCCTCCTGCAAACTGACATCAGGAACCTGGCCTGGTGACTTTTGTTTCTCTGGGGAAAGGCCATGGTTCCTGTCCAGTGCCCGGTGGCCTGGAGTGGCCGGCTGCCTGCTGAAATTCCGCACGGTTGAGGATACCTCCCAGATGCAAGGTGCCCCCACAGGCAACTGCGTCTGGTTTGACAGTGCCAAGTGCCTCCTGCAAACTGACATCAGGAACCTGGCCTGGTGACTTTTGTTTCTCTGGGGAAAAGCCATGGTTCATGTCCAGGGCCTGGTGGCCCAGAGTGGCCGGCTGCCTGCTGAAATTCCGCATGGTTGAGGATGCCTCCCAGATGAAAGGTGCCCACACAGGCACCTGTGGCTGGTTTGACAGTGCCAAGTGCCTCCTGCAAACTGGCATCAGGAACCTGGCCTGGTGACTTTTCTTTCTCTGGGGATAGGCCACCGTTCATATGAAGGACTGGCTGGCCCGGAGTGCCCGGCTGCCTGCTGAAATTCCGAACGGATCAGAATACCGCCTACATGCAAGGTGCCGACACTGGCAACTCTGGCTGGTTTGACAGTGCCAAGTGCCTCCTGCAAACTGACATCAGGAACCTGGCCTGGTGACTTTTGTTTCTCTTTGGAAAAGGCCATTGTACGTGTCCAGGGCCTGGTGGCCCGGATTGGCTGGCTGCCTGCTGAAATTCCGCGCAGTTGAGGATACCGCCTAGATACAAGGTGCTCCCACAGGCAACAGTGGCTGGTTTGACAGTGCCAAGTGCCTCCTGCAAACTGATATCGGGAACCTGGCTTGGTGACTTTTGTTTCTCTCGGGAAAGGCCATCGTTCGTTTCCAGGGCCTGGTGGCCCGGATTGGCTGGCTGCCTGCTGAAATTCCGCACAGTTGAGGATACCGCCTAGATACAAGGTGCTCCCACAGGCAACAGTGGCTGGTTTGACAGTGCCAAGTGCCTCCTGCAAACTGACATCAGGAACCTTGCCTGGTGACTTTTGTTTCTCTGGGGAAAGGCCATGGTTCATGTCCAGGACCTGGTGGCCTGGAGTGCCCGGCTGCCTGCTGAAATTCCGCACGGTTGAGGATACCTCCCAGATGCAAGGTGCCCCCACAGGCAACTGCGTCTGGTTTGACAGTGCCAAGTGCCTCCTGCAAACTGACATCAGGAACCTGGCCTGGTGACTTTTGTTTCTCTGGGGAAAAGCCATGGTTCATGTCCAGGGCCTGGTGGCCCAGAGTGGCCGGCTGCCTGCTGAAATTCCGCATGGTTGAGGATGCCTCCCAGATGCAAGGTGCCCACACAGGTACCTGTGGCTGGTTTGACAGTGCCAAGTGCCTCCTGCAAACTGGCATCAGGAACCTGGCCTGGTGACTTTTCTTTCTCTGGGGAAAGGCCAGGATTCATGTCCAGGACCGGGTGGCCCGGAGTGGCCGGCTGCCTGCTGAAATTCTGCATGGATCAGCATACCGCCGAGATGCAAGGTGCTCCCACAGGCAACAGTGGCTGGTTTGACAGTGCCAAGTGCCTCCTGCAAACTGACATCAGGAACCTGGCCTGGTGAGTTTTGTTTCTCTGGGGAAATGCCATCATTCTTGTTCGAGGCCTGCAGGCCTGGATTGGCTGGCTGCTTGCTGAAATTCCGCACAGTTGAGGATACCTCCCAGATGCAAGGTGCTCCCACAGGCAACTGTGGCTGGTTTGACAGTGCCAAGTGCCTCCTGCAAACAGACATCAGGAACCTGGCCTGGTGACTTTTGTTTCTCTGGGGAAAGGCCATGGTTCATGTCCAGGGCCTGGTGGCCCGGAGTTGTCCCTTGCCTTCTGATATTCCGCACGGATCAGGATACCTCCCAGACCGAAAGTACCACCACAGGCAACTGTGGCTGGTTTGACAGTGCCAAGTGCCTCCTGCAAACTGACATCAGGAACCTGGCCTGGTGACTTTTGTTTCTCGGGGGAAAGGCCGTGGTTCGTGTCCAGTGCCCGGTGGCCTGGAGTGGCCGGGTGCCTGCTGAAATTCCGCACGGTTGAGGATACCTCCCAGACCAAAAGTACCACCACAGGCAACTGCGTCTGGTTTGACAGTGCCAAGTGCCTCCTGCAAACTGACATCAGGAACCTGGCCTGGTGACTTTTGTTTCTCAGGGGATAGGCCACCGTTCATATGAAGGACTGGCTGGCCCGGAGTGCCCGGCTGCCTGCTGAAATTCCCAACGGATCAGAATACCGCCTAGATGCAAGGTGCCGCCACTGGCAACTGTGGCTGGTTTGACAGTGCCAAGTGCCTCCTGCAAACTGACATCAGGAACCTGGCCTGGTGACTTTTGTTTCTCTTTGGAAAAGGCCATTGTACGTGTCCAGGGCCTGATGGCCCGGATTGGCTGGCTGCCTGCTGAAATTCCGCACAGTTGAGGATACCGCCTAGATACAAGGTGCTCCCACAGGCAACAGTGGCTGGTTTGACAGTGCCAAGTGCCTCCTGCAAACTGATATCGGGAACCTGGCTTGGTGACTTTTGTTTCTCTCGGGAAAGGCCATCGTTCGTTTCCAGGGCCTGGTGGCCCGGAGTGGCCGGCTGCCTGCTGAAATTCCTCATGGATCAGGATACCTCCCACATGAAGGGTGACCCCACAGGCAACTGTGGCTGGTTTGACAGTGCCAAGTGCCTCCTGCAAACTGACATCAGGAACCTTGCCTGGTGACTTTTCTTTCTCTGGGGAAAGGCCATGGTTCATGTCCAGGACCTGGTGGCCCGTAGTGGCCGGCCACCTGCTGAAATTCCTCAGGGATCAGGATACCTCCCAGATGCAAGGTGCCCCCACAGGCAACTGTGTCTGGTTTGACAGTGCCAAGTGCCTCCTGCAAACTGACATCAGGAACCTGGCCTGGTGACTTTTGTTTCTCTGGGGAAAAGCCATGGTTCATGTCCTGGGCCTGGTGGCCCAGAGTGCCCGGCTGCCTGCTGAAATTCCGCATGGTTGAGGATGCCTCCCAGATGCAAGGTGCCCACACAGGCACCTGTGGCTGGTTTGACAGTGCCAAGTGCCTCCTGCAAACTGGCATCAGGAACCTGGCCTGGTGACTTTTGTTTCTCTGGGGAAAGGCCATGGTTCATGTCCAGGGCCTGGTGGCCCGGAGTTGTCCCCTGCCTTCTGATATTCCGCACGGATCAGGATACCTCCCAGACCGAAAGTACCACCACAGGCAACTGTGGCTGGTTTGACAGTGCCAAGTGCCTCCTGCAAACTGACATCAGGAACCTGGCCTGGTGACTTTTGTTTCTCGGGGGAAAGGCCGTGGTTCGTGTCCAGTGCCCGGTGGCCTGGAGTGGCCGGGTGCCTGCTGAAATTCCGCACGGTTGAGGATACCTCCCAGACCAAAAGTACCACCACAGGCAACTGCGTCTGGTTTGACAGTGCCAAGTGCCTCCTGCAAACTGACATCAGGAACCTGGCCTGGTGACTTTTGTTTCTCAGGGGATAGGCCACCGTTCATATGAAGGACTGGCTGGCCCGGAGTGCCCGGCTGCCTGCTGAAATTCCCAACGGATCAGAATACCGCCTAGATGCAAGGTGCCGCCACTGGCAACTGTGGCTGGTTTGACAGTGCCAAGTGCCTCCTGCAAACTGACATCAGGAACCTGGCCTGGTGACTTTTGTTTCTCTTTGGAAAAGGCCATTGTACGTGTCCAGGGCCTGGTGGCCCGGATTGGCTGGCTGCCTGCTGAAATTCCGCACAGTTGAGGATACCGCCTAGATACAAGGTGCTCCCACAGGCAACAGTGGCTGGTTTGACAGTGCCAAGTGCCTCCTGCAAACTGATATCGGGAACCTGGCTTGGTGACTTTTGTTTCTCTCGGGAAAGGCCATCGTTCGTTTCCAGGGCCTGGTGGCCCGGAGTGGCCCGCTGCCTGCTGAAATTCCTCATGGATCAGGATACCTCCCACATGAAGGGTGACCCCACAGGCAACTGTGGCTGGTTTGACAGTGCCAAGTGCCTCCTGCAAACTGACATCAGGAACCTTGCCTGGTGACTTTTCTTTCTCTGGGGAAAGGCCATGGTTCATGTCCAGGACCTGGTGGCCCGTAGTGGCCGGCCACCTGCTGAAATTCCTCAGGGATCAGGATACCTCCCAGATGCAAGGTGCCCCCACAGGCAACTGTGTCTGGTTTGACAGTGCCAAGTGCCTCCTGCAAACTGACATCAGGAACCTGGCCTGGTGACTTTTGTTTCTCTGGGGAAAAGCCATGGTTCATGTCCTGGGCCTGCTGGCCCAGAGTGCCCGGCTGCCTGCTGAAATTCCGCATGGTTGAGGATGCCTCCCAGATGCAAGGTGCCCACACAGGCACCTGTGGCTGGTTTGACAGTGCCAAGTGCCTCCTGCAAACTGGCATCAGGAACCTGGCCTGGTGACTTTTGTTTCTCTGGGGAAAGGCCATGGTTCATGTCCAGGGCCTGGTGGCCCGGAGTTGTCCCCTGCCTTCTGATATTCCGCACGGATCAGGATACCTCCCAGACCGAAAGTACCACCACAGGCAACTGTGGCTGGTTTGACAGTGCCAATTGCCTCCTGCAAACTGACATCAGGAACCTGGCCTGGTGACTTTTGTTTCTCTGGGGAAAGGCCATGGTTTGTGTCCAGTGCCCGGTGGCCTGGAGTGGCCGGCTGCCTGCTGAAATTCCGCACAGTTGAGGATACCTCCCAGATGCAAGGTGCCCCCACAGGCAACTGCGTCTGGTTTGACAGTGCCAAGTGCCTCCTGCAAACTGACATCAGCAACCTGGCCTGGTGACTTTTGTTTCTCAGGGGATAGGCCACCGTTCATATGAAGGACTGGCTGGCCCGGAGTGCCCGGCTGCCTGCTGAAATTCCGAACGGATCAGAATACCGCCTAGATGCAAGGTGCCGCCACTGCCAACTGTGGCTGGTTTGACAGTGCCAAGTGCCTCCTGCAAACTGGCATCAGGAACCTGGCCTGGTGAGTTTTCTTTCTCTGGGGATAGGCCACCGTTCATATGAAGGACTGGCTGGCCCGGAGTGCCCGGCTGCCTGCTGAAATTCCGAACGGATCAGAATACCGCCTAGATGCAAGGTGCCGACACTGGCGACTCTGGCTGGTTTGACAGTGCCAAGTGCCTCCTGCAAACTGACATCAGGAACCTGGCCTGGTGACTTTTGTTTCTCTTTGGAAAAGGCCATTGTACGTGTCCAGGGCCTGGTGGCCCGGATTGGCTGGCTGCCTGCTGAAATTCCGCGCAGTTGAGGATACCGCCTAGATACAAGGTGCTCCCACAGGCAACAGTGGCTGGTTTGACAGTGCCAAGTGCCTCCTGCAAACTGATATCGGGAACCTGGCTTGGTGACTTTTGTTTCTCTCGGGAAAGGCCATCGTTCGTTTCCAGGGCCTGGTGGCCCGGATTGGCTGGCTGCCTGCTGAAATTCCGCACAGTTGAGGATACCGCCTAGATACAAGGTGCTCCCACAGGCAACAGTGGCTGGTTTGACAGTGCCAAGTGCCTCCTGCAAACTGACATCAGGAACCTGGCCTGGTGAGTTTTGTTTCTCTGGGGAAATGCCATCATTCTTGTTCGAGGCCTGCAGGCGTGGATTGGCTGGCTGGTTGCTGAAATTCCGCACTGTTGAGGATACCTCCCAGATGCAAGGTGCTCCCACAGGCAACTGCGGCTGGTTTGACAGTGCCAAGTGCCTCCTGCAAACAGACATCAGGAACCTGGCCTGGTGACTTTTGTTTCTCTGGGGAAAGGCCATGGTTCATGTCCAGGGCCTGGTGGCCCGGAGTTGTCCCCTGCCTTCTGATATTCCGCACGGATCAGGATACCTCCCAGACCGAAAGTACCACCACAGGCAACTGTGGCTGGTTTGACAGTGCCAAGTGCCTCCTGCAAACTGACATCAGGAACCTGGCCAGGTGACTTTTGTTTCTCAGGGGATAGGCCACCGTTCATATGAAGGACTGGCTGACCCGGAGTGCCCGGCTGCCTGCTGAAATTCCGAACGGATCAGAATACCGCCTAGATGCAAGGTGCCGCCACTGGCAACTGTGGCTGGTTTGACAGTGCCAAGTGCCTCCTGCAAACTGACATCAGGAACCTGGCCTGGTGACTTTTGTTTCTCTTTGGAAAAGGCCATTGTACGTGTCCAGGGCCTGGTGGCCCGGATTGGCTGGCTGCCTGCTGAAATTCCGTACAGTTGAGGATACCGCCTAGATACAAGGTGCTCCCACAGGCAACAGTGGCTGGTTTGACAGTGCCAAGTGCCTCCTGCAAACTGATATTGGGAACCTGGCTTGGTGACTTTTGTTTCTCTCGGGAAAGGCCATCGTTCGTTTCCAGGGCCTGGTGGCCCGGAGTGGCCGGCTGCCTGCTGAAATTCCTCATGGATCAGGATACCTCCCACATGAAGGGTGACCCCACAGGCAACTGTGGCTGGTTTGACAGTGCCAAGTGCCTCCTGCAAACTGACATCAGGAACTTTGCCTGGTGACTTTTGTTTCTCTGGGGAAAGGCCATGGTTCATGTCCAGGACCTGGTGGCCCGTAGTGGCCGGCCACCTGCTGAAATTCCTCAGGGATCAGGATACCTCCCAGACCGAAAGTACTGCCACAGGCAACTGTGGTTGGTTTGACAGTGCCAAGTGCCTCCTGCAAACTGACATCAGGAACCTGGCCTGGTGACTTTTGTTTCTCTGGGGAAAGGCCATGGTTCCTGTCCAGTGCCCGGTGGCCTGGAGTGGCCGGCTGCCTGCTGAAATTCCGCACGGTTGAGGATACCTCCCAGATGCAAGGTGCCCCCACAGGCAACTGCGTCTGGTTTGACAGTGCCAAGTGCCTCCTGCAAACTGACATCAGGAACCTGGCCTGGTGACTTTTGTTTCTCTGGGGAAAAGCCATGGTTCATGTCCAGGGCCTGGTGGCCCAGAGTGGCCGGCTGCCTGCTGAAATTCCGCATGGTTGAGGATGCCTCCCAGATGCAAGGTGCCCACACAGGCACCAGTGGCTGGTTTGACAGTGCCAAGTGCCTCCTGCAAACTGGCATCAGGAACCTGGCCTGGTGACTTTTGTTTCTCTGGGGAAAGGCCAGGATTCATGTCCAGGACCGGGTGGCCCGGAGTGGCCGGCTGCCTGCTGAAATTCTGCATGGATCAGCATACCGCCGAGATGCAAGGTGCCCCCACAGGCAACTGCGTCTGGTTTGACAGTGCCAAGTGCCTCCTGCAAACTGACATCAGGAACCTGGCCTGGTGACTTTTGTTTCTCTGGGGAAAAGCCATGGTTCATGTCCAGGGCCTGGTGGCCCAGAGTGGCCGGCTGCCTGCTGAAATTCCGCATGGTTGAGGATGCCTCCCAGATGCAAGGTGCCCACACAGGCACCAGTGGCTGGTTTGACAGTGCCAAGTGCCTCCTGCAAACTGGCATCAGGAACCTGGCCTGGTGACTTTTGTTTCTCTGGGGAAAGGCCAGGATTCATGTCCAGGACCGGGTGGCCCGGAGTGGCCGGCTGCCTGCTGAAATTCTGCATGGATCAGCATACCGCCGAGATGCAAGGTGCTCCCACAGGCAACAGTGGCTGGTTTGACAGTGCCAAGTGCCTCCTGCAAACAGACATCAGGAACCTGGCCTGGTGACTTTTGTTTCTCTGGGGAAAGGCCATGGTTCATGTCCAGGGCCTGGTGGCCCGGAGTTGTCCCTTGCCTTCTGATATTCCGCACGGATGAGGATACCTCCCAGACCGAAAGTACCACCACAGGCAACTGTGGCTGGTTTGACAGTGCCAAGTGCCTCCTGCAAACTGACATCAGGAACCTGGCCTGGTGACTTTTGTTTCTCGGGGGAAAGGCCATGGTTCGTGTCCAGTGCCCGGTGGCCTGGAGTGGCCGGCTGCCTGCTGAAATTCCGCACGGTTGAGGATACCTCCCAGATGCAAGGTGCTCCCACAGGCAACAGTGGCTGGTTTGACAGTGCCAAGTGCCTCCTGCAAACTGACATCAGGAACCTTGCCTGGTGACTTTTGTTTCTCTGGGGAAAGGCCATGGTTCATGTCCAGGACCTGGTGGCCCGTAGTGGCCGGCCACCTGCTGAAATTCCTCAGGGATCAGGATACCTCCCAGACCGAAAGTACTGCCACAGGCAACTGTGGTTGGTTTGACAGTGCCAAGTGCCTCCTGCAAACTGACATCAGGAACCTGGCCTGGTGACTTTTGTTTCTCTGGGGAAAGGCCATGGTTCCTGTCCAGTGCCCGGTGGCCTGGAGTGGCCGGCTGCCTGCTGAAATTCCGCACGGTTGAGGATACCTCCCAGATGCAAGGTGCCCCCACAGGCAACTGCGTCTGGTTTCACAGTGCCAAGTGCCTCCTGCAAACTGACATCAGGAACCTGGCCTGGTGACTTTTGTTTCTCTGGGGAAAAGCCATGGTTCATGTCCAGGGCCTGGTGGCCCAGAGTGGCCGGCTGCCTGCTGAAATTCCGCATGGTTGAGGATGCCTCCCAGATGCAAGGTGCCCACACAGGCACCTGTGGCTGGTTTGACAGTGCCAAGTGCCTCCTGCAAACTGGCATCAGGAACCTGGCCTGGTGACTTTTCTTTCTCTGGGGAAAGGCCAGGATTCATGTCCAGGACCGGGTGGCCCGGAGTGGCCGGCTGCCTGCTGAAATTCTGCATGGATCAGCATACCGCCGAGATGCAAGGTGCTCCCACAGGCAACAGTGGCTGGTTTGACAGTGCCAAGTGCCTCCTGCAAACTGACATCAGGAACCTGGCCTGGTGACTTTTGTTTCTCTGGGGAAATGCCATCATTCTTGTTCGAGGCCTGCAGGCCTGGATTGGCTGGCTGCTTGCTGAAATTCCGCACAGTTGAGGATACCTCCCAGATGCAAGGTGCTCCCACAGGCAACAGTGGCTGGTTTGACAGTGCCAAGTGCCTCCTGCAAACTGACATCAGGAACCTGGCCTGGTGAGTTTTGTTTCTCTGGGGAAATGCCATCATTCTTGTTCGAGGCCTGCAGGCCTGGATTGGCTGGCTGCTTGCTGAAATTCCGCACAGTTGAGGATACCTCCCAGATGCAAGGTGCTCCCACAGGCAACTGTGGCTGGTTTGACAGTGCCAAGTGCCTCCTGCAAACAGACATCAGGAACCTGGCCTGGTGACTTTTGTTTCTCTGGGGAAAGGCCATGGTTCATGTCCAGGGCCTGGTGGCCCGGAGTTGTCCCTTGCCTTCTGATATTCCGCACGGATCAGGATACCTCCCAGACCGAAAGTACCACCACAGGCAACTGTGGCTGGTTTGACAGTGCCAAGTGCCTCCTGCAAACTGACATCAGGAACCTGGCCTGGTGACTTTTGTTTCTCGGGGGAAAGGCCATGGTTCGTGTCCAGTGCCCGGTGGCCTGGAGTGGCCGGCTGCCTGCTGAAATTCCGCACGGTTGAGGATACCTCCCAGATGCAAGGTGCCCCCACAGGCAACTGCGTCTGGTTTGACAGTGCCAAGTGCCTCCTGCAAACTGACATCAGGAACCTGGCCTGGTGACTTTTGTTTCTCTGGGGAAAAGCCATGGTTCATGTCTAGGGCCTGGTGGCCCAGAGTGGCCGGCTGCCTGCTGAAATTCCGCACGGTTGAGGATACCTCCCAGATGCAAGGTGCCCACACAGGCACCTGTGGCTGGTTTGACAGTGCCAAGTGCCTCCTGCAAACTGGCATCAGGAACCTGGCCTGGTGACTTTTCTTTCTCTGGGGAAAGGCCAGGATTCATGTCCAGGACCGGGTGGCCCAGAGTGGCCGGCTGCCTGCTGAAATTCTGCATGGATCAGCATACCGCCGAGATGCAAGGTGCTCCCACAGGCAACAGTGGCTGGTTTGACAGTGCCATGTGCCTCCTGCAAACTGACATCAGGAACCTGGCCTGGTGACTTTTGTTTCTCTTTGGAAAAGGCCATTGTACGTGTCCATGGCCTGGTGGCCCGGATTGGCTGGCTGCCTGCTGAAATTCTGCACAGTTGAGGATACCGCCTAGATACAAGGTGCTCCCACAGGCAACTGTTGTTGGTTTGACAGTGCCAAGTGCCTCCTGCAAACTGACATCAGGAACCTGGCCTGGTGACTTTTGTTTCTCTGGGGAAAGGCCATGGTTCCTGTCCAGTGCCCGGTGGCCTGGAGTGGCCGGCTGCCTGCTGAAATTCCGCACGGTTGAGGATACCTCCCAGACCGAAAGTACCACCACAGGCAACTGTGGCTGGTTTGACAGTGCCAAGTGCCTCCTGCAAACTGACATCAGGAACCTGGCCAGGTGACTTTTGTTTCTCAGGGGATAGGCCACCGTTCATATGAAGGACTGGCTGACCCGGAGTGCCCGGCTGCCTGCTGAAATTCCGAACGGATCAGAATACCGCCTAGATGCAAGGTGCCGCCACTGGCAACTGTGGCTGGTTTGACAGTGCCAAGTGCCTCCTGCAAACTGACATCAGGAACCTGGCCTGGTGACTTTTGTTTCTCTTTGGAAAAGGCCATTGTACGTGTCCAGGGCCTGGTGGCCCGGATTGGCTGGCTGCCTGCTGAAATTCCGTACAGTTGAGGATACCGCCTAGATACAAGGTGCTCCCACAGGCAACAGTGGCTGGTTTGACAGTGCCAAGTGCCTCCTGCAAACTGATATCGGGAACCTGGCTTGGTGACTTTTGTTTCTCTCGGGAAAGGCCATCGTTCGTTTCCAGGGCCTGGTGGCCCGGAGTGGCCGGCTGCCTGCTGAAATTCCTCATGGATCAGGATACCTCCCACATGAAGTGTGACCCCACAGGCAACTGTGGCTGGTTTGACAGTGCCAAGTGCCTCCTGCAAACTGACATCAGGAACTTTGCCTGGTGACTTTTGTTTGTCTGGGGAAAGGCCATGGTTCATGTCCAGGACCTGGTGGCCCGTAGTGGCCGGCCACCTGCTGAAATTCCTCAGGGATCAGGATACCTCCCAGACCGAAAGTACTGCCACAGGCAACTGTGGTTGGTTTGACAGTGCCAAGTGCCTCCTGCAAACTGACATCAGGAACCTGGCCTGGTGACTTTTGTTTCTCTGGGGAAAGGCCATGGTTCCTGTCCAGTGCCCGGTGGCCTGGAGTGGCCGGCTGCCTGCTGAAATTCCGCACGGTTGAGGATACCTCCCAGATGCAAGGTGCCCCCACAGGCAACTGCGTCTGGTTTCACAGTGCCAAGTGCCTCCTGCAAACTGACATCAGGAACCTGGCCTGGTGACTTTTGTTTCTCTGGGGAAAAGCCATGGTTCATGTCCAGGGCCTGGTGGCCCAGAGTGGCCGGCTGCCTGCTGAAATTCCGCATGGTTGAGGATGCCTCCCAGATGCAAGGTGCCCACACAGGCACCAGTGGCTGGTTTGACAGTGCCAAGTGCCTCCTGCAAACTGGCATCAGGAACCTGGCCTGGTGACTTTTGTTTCTCTGGGGAAAGGCCAGGATTCATGTCCAGGACCGGGTGGCCCGGAGTGGCCGGCTGCCTGCTGAAATTCTGCATGGATCAGCATACCGCCGAGATGCAAGGTGCTCCCACAGGCAACAGTGGCTGGTTTGACAGTGCCAAGTGCCTCCTGCAAACTGACATCAGGAACCTGGCCTGGTGAGTTTTGTTTCTCTGGGGAAATGCCATCATTCTTGTTCGAGGCCTGCAGGCCTGGATTGGCTGGCTGCTTGCTGAAATTCCGCACAGTTGAGGATACCTCCCAGATGCAAGGTGCTCCCACAGGCAACTGTGGCTGGTTTGACAGTGCCAAGTGCCTCCTGCAAACAGACATCAGGAACCTGGCCTGGTGACTTTTGTTTCTCTGGGGAAAGGCCATGGTTCATGTCCAGGGCCTGGTGGCCCGGAGTTGTCCCTTGCCTTCTGATATTCCGCACGGATGAGGATACCTCCCAGACCGAAAGTACCACCACAGGCAACTGTGGCTGGTTTGACAGTGCCAAGTGCCTCCTGCAAACTGACATCAGGAACCTGGCCTGGTGACTTTTGTTTCTCGGGGGAAAGGCCATGGTTCGTGTCCAGTGCCCGGTGGCCTGGAGTGGCCGGCTGCCTGCTGAAATTCCGCACGGTTGAGGATACCTCCCAGATGCAAGGTGCTCCCACAGGCAACAGTGGCTGGTTTGACAGTGCCAAGTGCCTCCTGCAAACTGACATCAGGAACCTTGCCTGGTGACTTTTGTTTCTCTGGGGAAAGGCCATGGTTCATGTCCAGGACCTGGTGGCCCGTAGTGGCCGGCCACCTGCTGAAATTCCTCAGGGATCAGGATACCTCCCAGACCGAAAGTACTGCCACAGGCAACTGTGGTTGGTTTGACAGTGCCAAGTGCCTCCTGCAAACTGACATCAGGAACCTGGCCTGGTGACTTTTGTTTCTCTGGGGAAAGGCCATGGTTCCTGTCCAGTGCCCGGTGGCCTGGAGTGGCCGGCTGCCTGCTGAAATTCCGCACGGTTGAGGATACCTGCCAGATGCAAGGTGCCCCCACAGGCAACTGCGTCTGGTTTCACAGTGCCAAGTGCCTCCTGCAAACTGACATCAGGAACCTGGCCTGGTGACTTTTGTTTCTCTGGGGAAAAGCCATGGTTCATGTCCAGGGCCTGGTGGCCCAGAGTGGCCGGCTGCCTGCTGAAATTCCGCATGGTTGAGGATGCCTCCCAGATGCAAGGTGCCCACACAGGCACCTGTGGCTGGTTTGACAGTGCCAAGTGCCTCCTGCAAACTGGCATCAGGAACCTGGCCTGGTGACTTTTCTTTCTCTGGGGAAAGGCCAGGATTCATGTCCAGGACCGGGTGGCCCGGAGTGGCCGGCTGCCTGCTGAAATTCTGCATGGATCAGCATACCGCCGAGATGCAAGGTGCTCCCACAGGCAACAGTGGCTGGTTTGACAGTGCCAAGTGCCTCCTGCAAACTGACATCAGGAACCTGGCCTGGTGAGTTTTGTTTCTCTGGGGAAATGCCATCATTCTTGTTCGAGGCCTGCAGGCCTGGATTGGCTGGCTGCTTGCTGAAATTCCGCACAGTTGAGGATACCTCCCAGGTGCAAGGTGCTCCCACAGGCAACAGTGGCTGGTTTGACAGTGCCAAGTGCCTCCTGCAAACTGACATCAGGAACCTGGCCTGGTGAGTTTTGTTTCTCTGGGGAAATGCCATCATTCTTGTTCGAGGCCTGCAGGCCTGGATTGGCTGGGTGCTTGCTGAAATTCCGCACAGTTGAGGATACCTCCCAGATGCAAGGTGCTCCCACAGGCAACTGTGGCTGGTTTGACAGTGCCAAGTGCCTCCTGCAAACAGACATCAGGAACCTGGCCTGGTGACTTTTGTTTCTCTGGGGAAAGGCCATGGTTCATGTCCAGGGCCTGGTGGCCCGGAGTTGTCCCTTGCCTTCTGATATTCCGCACGGATCAGGATACCTCCCAGACCGAAAGTACCACCACAGGCAACTGTGGCTGGTTTGACAGTGCCAAGTGCCTCCTGCAAACTGACATCAGGAACCTGGCCTGGTGACTTTTGTTTCTCGGGGGAAAGGCCATGGTTCGTGTCCAGTGCCCGGTGGCCTGGAGTGGCCGGCTGCCTGCTGAAATTCCGCACGGTTGAGGATACCTCCCAGATGCAAGGTGCCCCCACAGGCAACTGCGTCTGGTTTGACAGTGCCAAGTGCCTCCTGCAAACTGACATCAGGAACCTGGCCTGGTGACTTTTGTTTCTCTGGGGAAAAGCCATGGTTCATGTCTAGGGCCTGGTGGCCCAGAGTGGCCGGCTGCCTGCTGAAATTCCGCATGGTTGAGGATACCTCCCAGATGCAAGGTGCCCACACAGGCACCTGTGGCTGGTTTGACAGTGCCAAGTGCCTCCTGCAAACTGGCATCAGGAACCTGGCCTGGTGACTTTTCTTTCTCTGGGGAAAGGCCAGGATTCATGTCCAGGACCGGGTGGCCCGTAGTGGCCGGCTGCCTGCTGAAATTCTGCATGGATCAGCATACCGCCGAGATGCAAGGTGCTCCCACAGGCAACAGTGGCTGGTTTGACAGTGCCAAGTGCCTCCTGCAAACTGACATCAGGAACCTGGCCTGGTGACTTTTGTTTCTCTTTGGAAAAGGCCATTGTACGTGTCCATGGCCTGGTGGCCCGGATTGGCTGGCTGCCTGCCGAAATTCTGCACAGTTGAGGATACCGCCTAGATACAAGGTGCTCCCACAGGCAACTGTTGTTGGTTTGACAGTGCCAAGTGCCTCCTGCAAACTGACATCAGGAACCTGGCCTGGTGACTTTTGTTTCTCTGGGGAAAGGCCATGGTTCCTGTCCAGTGCCCGGTGGCCTGGAGTGGCCGGCTGCCTGCTGAAATTCCGCACGGTTGAGGATACCTCCCAGATGCAAGGTGCCCCCACAGGCAACTGCGTCTGGTTTGACAGTGCCAAGTGCCTCCTGCAAACTGACATCAGGAACCTGGCCTGGTGACTTTTGTTTCTCTGGGGAAAGGCCAGGATTCTTGTCCAGGACCGGGTAGCCCAGAGTGGCTGGCTGCCTGCTGAAATTCTGCATGGATCAGCATACCGCCGAGATGCAAGGTGCTCCCACAGGCAACAGTGGCTGGTTTGACAGTGCCAAGTGCCTCCTGCAAACTGACATCAGGAACCTGGCCTGGTGACTTTTGTTTCTCTGGGGAAAGGCCACCGTTCATATGAAGGACTGGCTGACCCGGAGTGCCCGGCTGCCTGCTGAAATTCCGAACGTATCAGAATACCGCCTAGATTCAAGGTGCCGCCACTGGCAACTGTGGCTGGTTTGACAGTGCCAAGTGCCTCCTGCAAACTGACATCAGGAACCTGGCCTGGTGACTTTTGTTTCTCTTTGGAAAAGGCCATTGTACGTGTCCAGGGCCTGGTGGCCCGGATTGGCTGGCTGCCTGCTGAAATTCCGCACAGTTGAGGATACCGCCTAGATACAAGGTGCTCCCACAGGCAACAGTGGCTGGTTTGACAGTGCCAAGTGCCTCCTGCAAACTGACATCAGGAACCTGGCCTGGTGACTTTTGTTTCTCTGGGGAAAGGCCATGGTTCATGTCCAGGACCTGGTGGCCCGTAGTGGCCGGCCACCTGCTGAAATTCCTCA
This sequence comes from Passer domesticus, assembly GCF_036417665.1. NCBI lineage: Eukaryota > Metazoa > Chordata > Aves > Passeriformes > Passeridae > Passer > Passer domesticus. Next base: position 11,494,293 of record NC_087481.1, on the reverse strand, counting down.
GGGATCAGGATACCTCCCAGACCGAAAGTACTGCCACAGGCAACTGTGGTTGGTTTGACAGTGCCAAGTGCCTCCTGCAAACTGACATCAGGAACCTGGCCTGGTGACTTTTGTTTCTCTGGGGAAAGGCCATGGTTCCTGTCCAGTGCCCGGTGGCCTGGAGTGGCCGGCTGCCTGCTGAAATTCCGCACGGTTGAGGATACCTGCCAGATGCAAGGTGCCCCCACAGGCAACTGCGTCTGGTTTCACAGTGCCAAGTGCCTCCTGCAAACTGACATCAGGAACCTGGCCTGGTGACTTTTGTTTCTCTGGGGAAAAGCCATGGTTCATGTCCAGGGCCTGGTGGCCCAGAGTGGCCGGCTGCCTGCTGAAATTCCGCATGGTTGAGGATGCCTCCCAGATGCAAGGTGCCCACACAGGCACCTGTGGCTGGTTTGACAGTGCCAAGTGCCTCCTGCAAACTGGCATCAGGAACCTGGCCTGGTGACTTTTCTTTCTCTGGGGAAAGGCCAGGATTCATGTCCAGGACCGGGTGGCCCGGAGTGGCCGGCTGCCTGCTGAAATTCTGCATGGATCAGCATACCGCCGAGATGCAAGGTGCTCCCACAGGCAACAGTGGCTGGTTTGACAGTGCCAAGTGCCTCCTGCAAACTGACATCAGGAACCTGGCCTGGTGAGTTTTGTTTCTCTGGGGAAATGCCATCATTCTTGTTCGAGGCCTGCAGGCCTGGATTGGCTGGCTGCTTGCTGAAATTCCGCACAGTTGAGGATACCTCCCAGGTGCAAGGTGCTCCCACAGGCAACAGTGGCTGGTTTGACAGTGCCAAGTGCCTCCTGCAAACTGACATCAGGAACCTGGCCTGGTGAGTTTTGTTTCTCTGGGGAAATGCCATCATTCTTGTTCGAGGCCTGCAGGCCTGGATTGGCTGGGTGCTTGCTGAAATTCCGCACAGTTGAGGATACCTCCCAGATGCAAGGTGCTCCCACAGGCAACTGTGGCTGGTTTGACAGTGCCAAGTGCCTCCTGCAAACAGACATCAGGAACCTGGCCTGGTGACTTTTGTTTCTCTGGGGAAAGGCCATGGTTCATGTCCAGGGCCTGGTGGCCCGGAGTTGTCCCTTGCCTTCTGATATTCCGCACGGATCAGGATACCTCCCAGACCGAAAGTACCACCACAGGCAACTGTGGCTGGTTTGACAGTGCCAAGTGCCTCCTGCAAACTGACATCAGGAACCTGGCCTGGTGACTTTTGTTTCTCGGGGGAAAGGCCATGGTTCGTGTCCAGTGCCCGGTGGCCTGGAGTGGCCGGCTGCCTGCTGAAATTCCGCACGGTTGAGGATACCTCCCAGATGCAAGGTGCCCCCACAGGCAACTGCGTCTGGTTTGACAGTGCCAAGTGCCTCCTGCAAACTGACATCAGGAACCTGGCCTGGTGACTTTTGTTTCTCTGGGGAAAAGCCATGGTTCATGTCTAGGGCCTGGTGGCCCAGAGTGGCCGGCTGCCTGCTGAAATTCCGCATGGTTGAGGATACCTCCCAGATGCAAGGTGCCCACACAGGCACCTGTGGCTGGTTTGACAGTGCCAAGTGCCTCCTGCAAACTGGCATCAGGAACCTGGCCTGGTGACTTTTCTTTCTCTGGGGAAAGGCCAGGATTCATGTCCAGGACCGGGTGGCCCGTAGTGGCCGGCTGCCTGCTGAAATTCTGCATGGATCAGCATACCGCCGAGATGCAAGGTGCTCCCACAGGCAACAGTGGCTGGTTTGACAGTGCCAAGTGCCTCCTGCAAACTGACATCAGGAACCTGGCCTGGTGACTTTTGTTTCTCTTTGGAAAAGGCCATTGTACGTGTCCATGGCCTGGTGGCCCGGATTGGCTGGCTGCCTGCCGAAATTCTGCACAGTTGAGGATACCGCCTAGATACAAGGTGCTCCCACAGGCAACTGTTGTTGGTTTGACAGTGCCAAGTGCCTCCTGCAAACTGACATCAGGAACCTGGCCTGGTGACTTTTGTTTCTCTGGGGAAAGGCCATGGTTCCTGTCCAGTGCCCGGTGGCCTGGAGTGGCCGGCTGCCTGCTGAAATTCCGCACGGTTGAGGATACCTCCCAGATGCAAGGTGCCCCCACAGGCAACTGCGTCTGGTTTGACAGTGCCAAGTGCCTCCTGCAAACTGACATCAGGAACCTGGCCTGGTGACTTTTGTTTCTCTGGGGAAAGGCCAGGATTCTTGTCCAGGACCGGGTAGCCCAGAGTGGCTGGCTGCCTGCTGAAATTCTGCATGGATCAGCATACCGCCGAGATGCAAGGTGCTCCCACAGGCAACAGTGGCTGGTTTGACAGTGCCAAGTGCCTCCTGCAAACTGACATCAGGAACCTGGCCTGGTGACTTTTGTTTCTCTGGGGAAAGGCCACCGTTCATATGAAGGACTGGCTGACCCGGAGTGCCCGGCTGCCTGCTGAAATTCCGAACGTATCAGAATACCGCCTAGATTCAAGGTGCCGCCACTGGCAACTGTGGCTGGTTTGACAGTGCCAAGTGCCTCCTGCAAACTGACATCAGGAACCTGGCCTGGTGACTTTTGTTTCTCTTTGGAAAAGGCCATTGTACGTGTCCAGGGCCTGGTGGCCCGGATTGGCTGGCTGCCTGCTGAAATTCCGCACAGTTGAGGATACCGCCTAGATACAAGGTGCTCCCACAGGCAACAGTGGCTGGTTTGACAGTGCCAAGTGCCTCCTGCAAACTGACATCAGGAACCTGGCCTGGTGACTTTTGTTTCTCTGGGGAAAGGCCATGGTTCATGTCCAGGACCTGGTGGCCCGTAGTGGCCGGCCACCTGCTGAAATTCCTCAGGGATCAGGATACCTCCCAGACCGAAAGTACTGCCACAGGCAACTGTGGTTGGTTTGACAGTGCCAAGTGCCTCCTGCAAACTGACATCAGGAACCTGGCCTGGTGACTTTTGTTTCTCTGGGGAAAGGCCATGGTTCCTGTCCAGTGCCCGGTGGCCTGGAGTGGCCGGCTGCCTGCTGAAATTCCGCACGGTTGAGGATACCTGCCAGATGCAAGGTGCCCCCACAGGCAACTGCGTCTGGTTTCACAGTGCCAAGTGCCTCCTGCAAACTGACATCAGGAACCTGGCCTGGTGACTTTTGTTTCTCTGGGGAAAAGCCATGGTTCATGTCCAGGGCCTGGTGGCCCAGAGTGGCCGGCTGCCTGCTGAAATTCCGCATGGTTGAGGATGCCTCCCAGATGCAAGGTGCCCACACAGGCACCTGTGGCTGGTTTGACAGTGCCAAGTGCCTCCTGCAAACTGGCATCAGGAACCTGGCCTGGTGACTTTTCTTTCTCTGGGGAAAGGCCAGGATTCATGTCCAGGACCGGGTGGCCCGGAGTGGCCGGCTGCCTGCTGAAATTCTGCATGGATCAGCATACCGCCGAGATGCAAGGTGCTCCCACAGGCAACAGTGGCTGGTTTGACAGTGCCAAGTGCCTCCTGCAAACTGACATCAGGAACCTGGCCTGGTGAGTTTTGTTTCTCTGGGGAAATGCCATCATTCTTGTTCGAGGCCTGCAGGCCTGGATTGGCTGGCTGCTTGCTGAAATTCCGCACAGTTGAGGATACCTCCCAGGTGCAAGGTGCTCCCACAGGCAACAGTGGCTGGTTTGACAGTGCCAAGTGCCTCCTGCAAACTGACATCAGGAACCTGGCCTGGTGAGTTTTGTTTCTCTGGGGAAATGCCATCATTCTTGTTCGAGGCCTGCAGGCCTGGATTGGCTGGGTGCTTGCTGAAATTCCGCACAGTTGAGGATACCTCCCAGATGCAAGGTGCTCCCACAGGCAACTGTGGCTGGTTTGACAGTGCCAAGTGCCTCCTGCAAACAGACATCAGGAACCTGGCCTGGTGACTTTTGTTTCTCTGGGGAAAGGCCATGGTTCATGTCCAGGGCCTGGTGGCCCGGAGTTGTCCCTTGCCTTCTGATATTCCGCACGGATCAGGATACCTCCCAGACCGAAAGTACCACCACAGGCAACTGTGGCTGGTTTGACAGTGCCAAGTGCCTCCTGCAAACTGACATCAGGAACCTGGCCTGGTGACTTTTGTTTCTCGGGGGAAAGGCCATGGTTCGTGTCCAGTGCCCGGTGGCCTGGAGTGGCCGGCTGCCTGCTGAAATTCCGCACGGTTGAGGATACCTCCCAGATGCAAGGTGCCCCCACAGGCAACTGCGTCTGGTTTGACAGTGCCAAGTGCCTCCTGCAAACTGACATCAGGAACCTGGCCTGGTGACTTTTGTTTCTCTGGGGAAAAGCCATGGTTCATGTCTAGGGCCTGGTGGCCCAGAGTGGCCGGCTGCCTGCTGAAATTCCGCATGGTTGAGGATACCTCCCAGATGCAAGGTGCCCACACAGGCACCTGTGGCTGGTTTGACAGTGCCAAGTGCCTCCTGCAAACTGGCATCAGGAACCAGGCCTGGTGACTTTTCTTTCTCTGGGGAAAGGCCAGGATTCATGTCCAGGACCGGGTGGCCCGTAGTGGCCGGCTGCCTGCTGAAATTCTGCATGGATCAGCATACCGCCGAGATGCAAGGTGCTCCCACAGGCAACAGTGGCTGGTTTGACAGTGCCAAGTGCCTCCTGCAAACTGACATCAGGAACCTGGCCTGGTGACTTTTGTTTCTCTTTGGAAAAGGCCATTGTACGTGTCCATGGCCTGGTGGCCCGGATTGGCTGGCTGCCTGCCGAAATTCTGCACAGTTGAGGATACCGCCTAGATACAAGGTGCTCCCACAGGCAACTGTTGTTGGTTTGACAGTGCCAAGTGCCTCCTGCAAACTGACATCAGGAACCTGGCCTGGTGACTTTTGTTTCTCTGGGGAAAGGCCATGGTTCCTGTCCAGTGCCCGGTGGCCTGGAGTGGCCGGCTGCCTGCTGAAATTCCGCACGGTTGAGGATACCTCCCAGATGCAAGGTGCCCCCACAGGCAACTGCGTCTGGTTTGACAGTGCCAAGTGCCTCCTGCAAACTGACATCAGGAACCTGGCCTGGTGACTTTTGTTTCTCTGGGGAAAGGCCAGGATTCTTGTCCAGGACCGGGTAGCCCAGAGTGGCTGGCTGCCTGCTGAAATTCTGCATGGATCAGCATACCGCCGAGATGCAAGGTGCTCCCACAGGCAACAGTGGCTGGTTTGACAGTGCCAAGTGCCTCCTGCAAACTGACATCAGGAACCTGGCCTGGTGACTTTTGTTTCTCTGGGGAAAGGCCACCGTTCATATGAAGGACTGGCTGACCCGGAGTGCCCGGCTGCCTGCTGAAATTCCGAACGTATCAGAATACCGCCTAGATTCAAGGTGCCGCCACTGGCAACTGTGGCTGGTTTGACAGTGCCAAGTGCCTCCTGCAAACTGACATCAGGAACCTGGCCTGGTGACTTTTGTTTCTCTTTGGAAAAGGCCATTGTACGTGTCCAGGGCCTGGTGGCCCGGATTGGCTGGCTGCCTGCTGAAATTCCGCACAGTTGAGGATACCGCCTAGATACAAGGTGCTCCCACAGGCAACAGTGGCTGGTTTGACAGTGCCAAGTGCCTCCTGCAAACTGACATCAGGAACCTGGCCTGGTGACTTTTGTTTCTCTGGGGAAAAGCCATGGTTCATGTCCAGGGCCTGGTGGCCCAGAGTGCCCGGCTGCCTGCTGAAATTCCGCACAGTTGAGGATGCCTCCCAGATGCAAGGTGCCCACACAGGCAACTGTGGCTGGTTTGACAGTGCCAAGTGCCTCCTGCAAACTGGCATCAGGAACCTGGCCTGGTGACTTTTCTTTCTCTGGGGAAAGGCTATGGTTCATGTCCAGGACCGGGTGGCCCGGAGTGGCCGGCTGCCTGCTGAAATTCTGCATGGATCAGCATACCGCCGAGATGCAAGGTGCTCCCACAGGCAACAGTGGCTGGTTTGACAGTGCCAAGTGCCTCCTGCAAACTGACATCAGGAACCTGGCCTGGTGACTTTTGTTTCTCTTTGGAAAAGGCCATTGTACGTGTCCATGGCCTGGTGGCCCGGATTGGCTGGCTGCCTGCTGAAATTCCGCACAGTTGAGGATACCGCCTAGATACAAGGTGCTCCCACAGGCAACAGTGGCTGGTTTGACAGTGCCAAGTGCCTCCTGCAAACTGATATCGGGAACCTGGCTAAGTGACTTTTGTTTCTCTGGGGAAATGCCATCATTCTTGTTCGAGGCCTGCAGGCGTGGATTGGCTGGCTGCTTGCTGAAATTCCGCACTGTTGAGGATACCTCCCAGATGCAAGGTGCTCCCACAGGCAACTGCGGCTGGTTTGACAGTGCCAAGTGCCTCCTGCAAACTGACATCAGGAACCTGGCTTGGTGACTTTTGTTTCTCTGGGGAAAGGCCATGGTTCATGTCCAGGGCCTGGTGGCCCGGAGTTGTCCCCTGCCTTCTGATATTCCGCACGGATCAGGATACCTCCCAGACCGAAAGTACCACCACAGGCAACTGTGGCTGGTTTGACAGTGCCAAGTGCCTCCTGCAAACTGACATCAGGAACCTGGCCTGGTGACTTTTGTTTCTCTGGGGAAAGGCCATGGTTCGTGTCCAGTGCCCGGTGGCCTGGAGTGGCCGGCTGCCTGCTGAAATTCCGCACAGTTGAGGATACCTCCCAGATGCAAGGTGCCCCCACAGGCAACTGCGTCTGGTTTGACAGTGCCAAGTGCCTCCTGCAAACTGACATCAGGAACCTGGCCTGGTGACTTTTGTTTCTCTGGGGATAGGCCACCGTTCATATGAAGGACTGGCTAGCCCGGAGTGCCCGGCTGCCTGCTGAAATTCCGAACGGATCAGAATACCGCCTAGATGCAAGGTGCCGCCACTGGCAACTGTGGCTGGTTTGACAGTGCCAAGTGCCTCCTGCAAACTGACATCAGGAACCTGGCCTGGTGACTTTTGTTTCTCTTTGGAAAAGGCCATTGTACGTGTCCAGGGCCTGGTGGCCCGGATTGGCTGGCTGCCTGCTGAAATTCCGCACAGTTGAGGATACCGCCTAGATACAAGGTGCTCCCACAGGCAACAGTGGCTGGTTTGACAGTGCCAAGTGCCTCCTGCAAACTGATATCGGGAACCTGGCTTGGTGACTTTTGTTTCTCTCGGGAAAGGCCATCGTTCGTTTCCAGGGCCTGGTGGCCCGGATTGGCTAGCTGCCTGCTGAAATTCCGCACAGTTGAGGATACCGCCTAGATACAAGGTGCTCCCACAGGCAACAGTGGCTGGTTTGACAGTGCCAAGTGCCTCCTGCAAACTGACATCAGGAACCTGGCCTGGTGAGTTTTGTTTCTCTGGGGAAATGCCATCATTCTTGTTCGAGGCCTGCAGGCCTGGATTGGCTGGCTGCTTGCTGAAATTCCGCACAGTTGAGGATACCTCCCAGATGCAAGGTGCTCCCACAGGCAACTGTGGCTGGTTTGACAGTGCCAAGTGCCTCCTGCAAACAGACATCAGGAACCTGGCCTGGTGACTTTTGTTTCTCTGGGGAAAGGCCATGGTTCATGTCCAGGGCCTGGTGGCCCGGAGTTGTCCCTTGCCTTCTGATATTCCGCACGGATCAGGATACCTCCCAGACCGAAAGTACCACCACAGGCAACTGCGTCTGGTTTGACTGTGCCAAGTGCCTCCTGCAAACTGACATCAGGAACCTGGCCTGGTGACTTTTGTTTCTCTGGGGAAAAGCCATGGTTCATGTCCAGGGTCTGGTGACCCAGAGTGGCCGGCTGCCTGCTGAAATTCCGCATGGTTGAGGATGCCTCCCAGATGCAAGGTGCCCCCACAGGCAACTGCGTCTGGTTTGACAGTGCCAAGTGCCTCCTGCAAACTGACATCAGGAACCTGGCCTGGTGACTTTTGTTTCTCAGGGGATAGGCCACCGTTCATATGAAGGACTGGCTGGCCCGGAGTGCCCGGCTGCCTGCTGAAATTCCGAACGGATCAGAATACCGCCTAGATGCAAGGTGCCGCCACTGGCAACTGTGGCTGGTTTGACAGTGCCAAGTGCCTCCTGCAAACTGACATCAGGAACCTGGCCTGGTGACTTTTGTTTCTCTTTGGAAAAGGCCATTGTACGTGTCCAGGGCCTGGTGGCCCGGATTGGCTGGCTGCCTGCTGAAATTCCGCACAGTTGAGGATACCGCCTAGATACAAGGTGCTCCCACAGGCAACAGTGGCTGGTTTGACAGTGCCAAGTGCCTCCTGCAAACTGATATCGGGAACCTGGCTTGGTGACTTTTGTTTCTCTCGGGAAAGGCCATCGTTCGTTTCCAGGGCCTGGTGGCCCGGAGTGGCCGGCTGCCTGCTGAAATTCCTCATGGATCAGGATACCTCCCACATGAAGGGTGACCCCACAGGCAACTGCGTCTGGTTTGACAGTGCCAAGTGCCTCCTGCAAACTGACATCAGGAACCTGGCCTGGTGACTTTTGTTTCTCTGGGGAAAAGCCATGGTTCATGTCCAGGGCCTGGTGGCCCAGAGTGGCCGGCTGCCTGCTGAAATTCCGCATGGTTGAGGATGCCTCCCAGATGCAAGATGCCCACACAGGCAACAGTGGCTGGTTTGACAGTGCCAAGTGCCTCCTGCAAACTGGCATCAGGAACCTGGCCTGGTGACTTTTCTTTCTCTGGGGAAAGGCCAGGATTCATGTCCAGGACCGGGTGGCCCGGAGTGGCCGGCTGCCTGCTGAAATTCTGCATGGATCAGCATACCGCCGAGATGCAAGGTGCTCCCACAGGCAACAGTGGCTGGTTTGACAGTGCCAAGTGCCTCCTGCAAACTGACATCAGGAACCTGGCCTGGTGACTTTTGTTTCTCTGGGGAAATGCCATCATTCTTGTTCGAGGCCTGCAGGCGTGGATTGGCTGGCTGCTTGCTGAAATTCCGCACTGTTGAGGATACCTCCCAGATGCAAGGTGCTCCCACAGGCAACTGTGGCTGGTTTGACAGTGCCAAGTGCCTCCTGCAAACAGACATCAGGAACCTGGCCTGGTGACTTTTGTTTCTCTGGGGAAAGGCCATGGTTCATGTCTAGGGCCTGGTGGTCCGGAGTTGTCCCCTGCCTTCTGATATTCCGCACGGATCAGGATACCTCCCAGACCGAAAGTACCACCACAGGCAACTGTGGCTGGTTTGACAGTGCCAAGTGCCTCCTGCAAACTGACATCAGGAACCTGGCCTGGTGACTTTTGTTTCTCTGGGGAAAGGCCATGGTTCGTGTCCAGTGCCCGGTGGCCTGGAGTGGCCGGCTGCCTGCTGAAATTCCGCACGGTTGAGGATACCTCCCAGATGCAAGGTGCCCCCACAGGCAACTGCGTCTGGTTTGACAGTGCCAAGTGCCTCCTGCAAACTGACATCAGGAACCTGGCCTGGTGACTTTTGTTTCTCAGGGGATAGGCCACCGTTCATATGAAGGACTGGCTGACCCGGAGTGCCCGGCTGCCTGCTGAAATTCCGCACAGTTGAGGATACCGCCTAGATGCAAGGTGCCGCCACTGGCAACTGTGGCTGGTTTGACAGTGCCAAGTGCCTCCTGCAAACTGACATCAGGAACCTGGCCTGGTGACTTTTGTTTCTCTCGGGAAAGGCCATCGTTCGTTTCCAGGGCCTGGTGGCCCGCAGTGGGCGGCTGCCTGCTGAAATTCCTCATGGATCAGGATACCTCCCACATGAAGGGTGACCCCACAGGCAACTGTGGCTGGTTTGACAGTGCCAAGTGCCTCCTGCAAACTGACATCAGGAACTTTGCCTGGTGACTTTTGTTTCTCTGGGGAAAGGCCATGGTTCATGTCCAGGACCTGGTGGCCCGTAGTGGCCGGCCACCTGATGAAATTCCTCAGGGATCAGGATACCTCCCAGACCGAAAGTACTGCCACAGGCAACTGTGGTTGGTTTGACAGTGCCAAGTGCCTCCTGCAAACTGACATCAGGAACCTGGCCTGGTGACTTTTGTTTCTCTGGGGAAAGGCCATGGTTCCTGTCCAGTGCCCGGTGGCCCAGAGTGGCCGGCTGCCTGCTGAAATTCCGCGTGGTTGAGGATGCCTCCCAGATGCAAGGTGCCCACACAGGCACCTGTGGCTGGTTTGACAGTGCCGAGTGCCTCCTGCAAACTGATATCAGGAACCTGGCCTGGTGACTTTTGTTTCTCTTTGGAAAAGGCCATTGTACGTGTCCAGGGTCTGGTGGCCCGGATTGGCTGGCTGCCTGCTGAAATTCCGCACAGTTGAGGATACCGCCTAGATACAAGGTGCTCCCACAGGCAACAGTGGCTGGTTTGACAGTGCCAAGTGCCTCCTGCAAACTGACATCAGGAACCTGGCCTGGTGACTTTTGTTTCTCTGGGGAAAAGCCATGGTTCATGTCCAGGGCCTGGTGGCCCAGAGTGGCCGGCTGCCTGCTGAAATTCCGCACAGTTGAGGATGCCTCCCAGATGCAAGGTGCCCACACAGGCAACTGTGGCTGGTTTGACAGTGCCAAGTGCCTCCTGCAAACTGACATCAGGAACCTGGCCTGGTGACTTTTCTTTCTCTGGGGAAAGGCTATGGTTCATGTCCAGGACCGGGTGGCCCGGAGTGGCCGGCTGCCTGCTGAAATTCTGCATGGATCAGCATACCGCCGAGATGCAAGGTGCTCCCACAGGCAACAGTGGCTGATTTGACAGTGCCAAGTGCCACCTGCAAACTGATATCGGGAACCTGGCCTGGTGACGTTTGTTTCTCTGGGGAAAAGGCCATCATTCTTGTTCGAGGCCTGCAGGCCCGGATTGGCCGGATGCCTGCTGAAATTCGGCACGGTTGAGGATACCGCCTAGATACAAGGTGCTCCCACAGGCAACTGTGTCTGGTTTGACAGTGCCAAGTTCCTCCTGCAACTGACATCAGGAACCTGGCCTGGTGACTTTTGTTTCTCTGGGGAAAGGCCATCGTTCGTGCCCAGTGCCCGCTGGCCTGGAGTGGCCGGCTGCCTGCTGAAATTCCGCACGGTTGAGGATACCTGCCAGATGCAAGGTGCCCCCACAGGCAATGTGGCTGGTTTGACAGTGCCAAGTGCCTCCTGCAAACTGACATCGGGAACCTGGCCTGGTGACTTTTGTTTCTCTGGGGAATGGCCATCGTTCATGTCCATGGCCTGGTGGCCCGGAGTGGCCGGCTGCCTGCTGAAATTCCTCATGGATCAGGCTGCCTCCCACATGAAATGTGCCCCCACAGGCAACTGTGTCTGGTTTGACAGTGCCAAGTGCCTCCTGCAAACTGGCATCAGGAACCTGGCCTGGTGACTTTTCTTTCTCTGGGGAAAGGCCATGGTTCATGTCCAGGACCTGGTGGCCCGTAGTGGCCGGCCACCTGCTGAAATTCCTCAGGGATCAGGACATATACCAGACCGAAAGTACCGCCACAGGCAACTGTGGCTGGTTTGACAGTGCCAAGTGCCTCCTGCAAACTGACATCAGGAACCTGGCCTAGTGACTTTTGTTTCTCTGGGGAAAGGCCAGGATTCATGTCCACGGCAAGGTGGCCCGGAGTAGCCGGTGCCTGCTGAAATTCCGCATGGATCAGTATACCTCCCTGATGAATAGTGTCCCCACAGGCAACTGTGGCTGGTTTGACAGTGCCATGTGCCTCCTGCAAACTGATATCGGGAACCTGGCCTGGTGAGTTTTGTTTCTCTGGGGAAAGGCCATCTTTCGTGTCCAGTGCCCGGTGACCAGGAGTGGCCGGCTGCCTGCTGAAATTCCGCACAGTTGAGGATACCTCCCAGATGCAAGGTGCCCCCACAGGCACCTGTGGCTGGTTTGACAGTGCCAAGTGCCTCCTGCAAACTGACATGAGGAACCTGGCCTGGTGACTTTTGTTTCTCTGGGGAAAGGCCATGGTTCATGTCCAGGGCCTGGTGGCCCGGACTGCCCGGCTGCCCGCTGAAATTCCGCATGGTTGAGGATGCCTCCCAGATGCAAGGTGCCCACACAGGCACCTGTGGCTGGTTTGACAGTGCCAAGTGCCTCCTGCAAACTGGCAACAGGAACCTGGCCTGGTGACTTTTCTTTCTCTGGGGAAAGGCCAGGATTCATGTCCAGGACCGGGTAGCCCGGAGTGGCCGGCTGCCTGCTGAAATTCTGCATGGATCAGCATACCGCCGAGATGCAAGGTGCTCCCACAGGCAACAGTGGCTGGTTTGACAGTGCCAAGTGCCTCCTGCAAACTGACATCAGGAACCTGGCCTGGTGACTTTTGTTTCTCTGGGGAAATGCCATCAATCTTGTTCGAGGCCTGCAGGCGTGGATGGGCTGGCTGCTTGCTGAAATTCCGCACTGTTGAGGATACCTCCCAGATGCAAGGTGCTCCCACAGGCAACTGCGGCTGGTTTGACAGTGCCAAGTGCCTCCTGCAAACAGACATCAGGAACCTGGCCTGGTGACTTTTGTTTCTCTGGGGAAAGGCCATGGTTCATGTGCAGGGCCTGGTGGCCCGGAGTTGTCCCCTGCCTTCTGATATTCCGCACGGATCAGGATACCTCCCAGACCGAAAGTACCACCACAGGCAACTGTGGCTGGTTTGACAGTGCCAAGTGCCTCCTGCAAACTGACATCAGGAACCTGGCCTGGTGACTTTTGTTTCTCTTTGGAAAAGGCCATTGTACGTGTCCAGGGCCTGGTGGCCCGGATTGGCTGGCTGCCTGCTGAAATCCCGCACAGTTGAGGATACCGCCTAGATACAAGGTGCTCCCACAGGCAACAGTGGCTGGTTTGACAGTGCCAAGTGCCTCCTGCAAACTGACATCAGGAACCTGGCCTGGTGACTTTTGTTTCTCTGGGGAAAAGCCATGGTTCATGTCCAGGGCCTGGTGGCCCAGAGTGGCCGGCTGCCTGCTGAAATTCCGCACAGTTGAGGATGCCTCCCAGATGCAAGGTGCCCACACAGGCAACTGTGGCTGGTTTGACAGTGCCAAGTGCCTCCTGCAAACTGGCATCAGGAACCTGGCCTGGTGACTTTACTTTCTCTGGGGAAAGGCTATGGTTCATGTCCAGGACCGGGTGGCCCGGAGTGGCCGGCTGCCTGCTGAAATTCTGCATGGATCAGCATACCGCCTAGATGCAAGGTGCTCCCACAGGCAACAGTGGCTGGTTTGACAGTGCCAAGTGCCTCCTGCAAACTGACATCAGGAACCTGGCCTGGTGACTTTTGTTTCTCTTTGGAAAAGGCCATTGTACGTGTCCAGGGCCTGCTGGCCCGGATTGGCTGGCTGCCTGCTGAAATTCCGCACAGTTGAGGATACCGCCTAGATACAAGGTGCTCCCACAGGCAACAGTGGCTGGTTTGACAGTGCCAAGTGCCTCCTGCAAACTGATATCGGGAACCTGGCTAAGTGACTTTTGTTTCTCTCGGGAAAGGCCATCGTTCGTTTCCAGGGCCTGGTGGCCCGGAGTGGCCGGCTGCCTGCTGAAATTCCGCACGGTTGAGGATGCCTCCCAGATGAAAAGTGCCCCCACAGGCAACTGTGTCTGGTTTGACAGTGCCAAGTGCCTCCTGCAAACTGGCATCAGGAACCTGGCCTGGTGACTTTTCTTTCTCTGGGGAAAGGCCATGGTTCATGTCCAGGACCGGGTGGCTCGGAGTGGCCGGCTGCCTGCTGAATTTCTGCCTGGATCTGGATACCGCCGAAACGCAAGGTGCTCCCACAGGCAACAGTGGCTGGTTTGACAGTGCCAAGTGCCACCTGCAAACTGATATCGGGAACCTGGCCTGGTGACGTTTGTTTCTCTGGGGAAAAGGCCATCATTCTTGTTCGAGGCCTGCAGGCCCGGATTGGCTGGCTGCCTGCTGAAATTCGGCACGGTTGAGGATACCTCCCAGATGCAAAGTGCTCATACAGGCAACTGTGTCTGGTTTGACAGTGCCATGTTCCTCCTGCAACTGGCATCAGGAACCTGGCCTGGTGACTTTTCTTTCTGTGGGGAACGGCCATGGTTCATGTCCAGGACCTGGTGGCCCGTAGTGGCCGGCCACCTGCTGAAATTCCTCAGGGATCAGGACATCTACCAGACCGAAAGTACCGCCACAGGCAACTGTGGCTGGTTTGACAGTGCCAAGTGCCTCCTGCAAACTGACATCAGGAACCTGGCCTAGTGACTTTTGTTTCTCTGGGGAAAGGCCAGGATTCATGTCCACGGCAATGTGGCCCGGAGTAGCCGGTGCCTGCTGAAATTCCGCATGGATCAGTATACCTCCCTGATGAATAGTGTCCGCACAGGCAACTGTGGCTGGTTTGACAGTGCCAAGTGCCTCCTGCAAACTGATATCGGGAACCTGGCCTGGTGACTTTTGTTTCTCTGGGGAAAGGCCATCTTTCTTGTCCAGTGCCCGGTGACCTGGAGTGGCCGGCTGCCTGCTGAAATTCCGCACGGTTGAGGATACCTCCCAGATGCAAGGTGCCCCCACAGGCAACTGCGTCTGGTTTGACAGTGCCAACTGCCTCCTGCAAACTGACATCAGGAACCTGGCCTGGTGACTTTTGTTTCTCTGGGGAAAAGCCATGGTTCATGTCCAGGGCCTGGTGGCCCGGAGTGCCCGGCTGCCTGCGGAAATTCCGCATGGTTGAGGATGCCTCCCAGATGCAAGGTGCCCACACAGGCACCTGTGTCTGGTTTGACAGTGCCAAGTGCCTCCTGCAAACTGGCATCAGGAACCTGGCCTAGTGACTTTTCTTTCTCTGGATAAAGGCCACCTTTCATGTCCAGGACCGGGTGGCCCGGAGTGGCCGGCTGCCTGCTGAAATTCTGCATGGATCAGCATACCGCCGAGATGCAAGGCGCTCCCACAGGCAACAGTGGCTGGTTTGACAGTGCCAAGTGCCTCCTGCAAACTGACATCAGGAACCTGGCCTGGTGAGTTTTGTTTCTCTGGGGAAAGGCCATCATTCTTGTGCGAGGCCTGCAGGCCCGGATTGGCTGGCTGCCTGCTGAAATTCCGCAGAGTTGAGGATACCTCCCAGATGCAAGGTGCTCATACAGGCAACTGTGTCTGGTTTGACAGTGCCAAGTGCCTCCTGCAAACTGACATCAGGAACCTGGCCTGGTGACTTTTGTTTCTCTGGGGAAAGGCCATGGTTCGTGTCCAGTGCCCGGTGGCCTGGAGTGGCCGGCTGCCTGCTGAAATTCCGCACGGTTGAGGATACCTCCCAGATGCAAGGTGCCCCCACAGGCAACTGCGTCTGGTTTGACAGTGCCAAGTGCCTCCTGCAAACTGACATCAGGAACCTGGCCTGGTGACTTTTGTTTCTCAGGGGATAGGCCACCGTTCATATGAAGGACTGGCTGACCCGGAGTGCCCGGCTGCCTGCTGAAATTCCGAACGGATCAGAATACCGCCTAGATGCAAGGTGCCGCCACTGGCAACTGTGGCTGGTTTGACAGTGCCAAGTGCCTCCTGCAAACTGACATCAGGAACCTGGCCTGGTGACTTTTGTTTCTCTTTGGAAAAGGCCATTGTACGTGTCCAGGGCCTGGTGGCCCGGATTGGCTGGCTGCCTGCTGAAATTCCGCACAGTTGAGGATACCGCCTAGATACAAGGTGCTCCCACAGGCAACAGTGGCTGGTTTGACAGTGCCAAGTGCCTCCTGCAAACTGACATCAGGAACCTGGCCTGGTGACTTTTGTTTCTCTGGGGAAAAGCCATGGTTCATGTCCAGGGCCTGGTGGCCCAGAGTGGCCGGCTGCCTGCTGAAATTCCGCACAGTTGAGGATGCCTCCCAGATGCAAGGTGCCCACACAGGCAACTGTGTCTGGTTTGACAGTGCCAAGTGCCTCCTGCAAACTGGCATCAGGAACCTGGCCTGGTGACTTTTCTTTCTCTGGGGAAAGGCCACCGTTCATGTCCAGGACCGGGTGGCCCGGAGTGGCCGGCTGCCTGCTGAAATTCTGCATGGATCAGCATACCGCCGAGATGCAAGGTGCTCCCACAGGCAACAGTGGCTGATTTGACAGTGCCAAGTGCCACCTGCAAACTGATATCGGGAACCTGGCCTGGTGACGTTTGTTTCTCTGGGGAAAAGGCCATCATTCTTGTTCGAGGCCTGCAGGCCCGGATTGGCTGGCTGCCTGCTGAAATTCGGCACGGTTGAGGATACCGCCTAGATACAAGGTGCTCCCACAGGCAACTGTGTCTGGTTTGACAGTGCCAAGTTCCTCCTGCAACTGACATCAGGAACCTGGCCTGGTGACTTTTGTTTCTCTGGGGAAAGGCCATCGTTCGTGCCCAGTGCCCGCTGGCCTGGAGTGGCCGGCTGCCTGCTGAAATTCCGCACGGTTGAGGATACCTGCCAGATGCAAGGTGCCCCCACAGGCAATGTGGCTGGTTTGACAGTGCCAAGTGCCTCCTGCAAACTGACATCAGGAACCTGGCCTGGTGACTTTTGTTTCTCTTTGGAAAAGGCCATTGTACGTGTCCATGGCCTGGTGGCCCGGATTGGCTGGCTGCCTGCTGAAATTCCGCACAGTTGAGGATACCGCCTAGATACAAGGTGCTCCCACAGGCAACAGTGGCTGGTTTGACAGTGCCAAGTATCTCCTGCAAACTGATATTGGGAACCTGGCCTGGTGACTTTTGTTTCTCTCGGGAAAGGCCATCGTTCGTTTCCAGGGCCTGGTGGCCCGGAGTGGCCGGCTGCCTGCTGAAATTCCGCACGGTTGAGGATGCCTCCCAGATGAAAAGAGCCCCCACAGGCAACTGTGTCTGGTTTGACAGTGCCAAGTGCCTCCTGCAAACTGGCATCAGGAACCTGGCCTGGTGAGTTTTCTTTCTCTGGGGAAAGGCCATGGTTCATGTCCAGGACCGGGTGGCTTCGGAGTGGCCGGCTGCCTGCTGAATTTCTTCATGGATCTGGATACCGCCGAAACGCAAGGTGCTCCCACAGGCAACAGTGGCTGATTTGACAGTGCCAAGTGCCACCTGCAAACTGATATCGGGAACCTGGCCTGGTGACGTTTGTTTCTCTGGGGAAAGTCCATCATTCCTGTTCGAGGCCTGCTGGCCCGGATTGGCTGGCTGCCTGATGAAATTCGGCACGGTTGAGGATACCTCCCAGATGCAAAGTGCTCATACAGGCAACTGTGTCTGGTTTGACAGTGCCAAGTTCCTCCTGCAACTGACATCAGGAACCTGGCCTGGTGACTTTTGTTTCTCTGGGGAAAGGCCATCGTTCGTGCCCAGTGCCCGCTGGCCTGGAGTGGCCGGCTGCCTGCTGAAATTCCGCACTGTTGAGGATACCTGCCAGATGCAAGGTGCCCCCACAGGCAACTGTGTCTGGTTTGACAGTGCCATGTTCCTCCTGCAACTGGCATCAGGAACCTGGCCTGGTGACTTTTCTTTCTGTGGGGAACGGCCATGGTTCATGTCCAGGACCTGGTGGCCCGTAGTGGCCGGCCACCTGCTGAAATTCCTCAGGGATCAGGACATCTACCAGACCGAAAGTACCGCCACAGGCAACTGTGGCTGGTTTGACAGTGCCAAGTGCCTCCTGCAAACTGACATCAGGAACCTGGCCTAGTGACTTTTGTTTCTCTGGGGAAAGGCCAGGATTCATGTCCACGGCAATGTGGCCCGGAGTAGCCGGTGCCTGCTGAAATTCCGCATGGATCAGTATACCTCCCTGATGAATAGTGTCCGCACAGGCAACTGTGGCTGGTTTGACAGTGCCAAGTGCCTCCTGCAAACTGATATCGGGAACCTGGCCTGGTGAGTTTTGTTTCTCTGGGGAAAGGCCATCTTTCTTGTCCAGTGCCCGGTGACCTGGAGTGGCCGGCTGCCTGCTGAAAGTCCGCACGGTTGAGGATACCTCCCAGATGCAAGGTGCCCCCACAGGCAACTGCGTCTGGTTTGACAGTGCCAACTGCCTCCTGCAAACTGACATCAGGAACCTGGCCTGGTGACTTTTGTTTCTCTGGGGAAAAGCCATGGTTCATGTCCAGGGCCTGGTGGCCCGGAGTGCCCGGCTGCCTGCTGAAATTCCGCATGGTTGAGGATGCCTCCCAGATGCAAGGTGCCCACACAGGCACCTGTGTCTGCTTTGACAGTGCCAAGTGCCTCCTGCAAACTGGCATCAGGAACCTGGCCTAGTGACTTTTCTTTCTCTGGATAAAGGCCACCGTTCATGTCCAGGACCGGGTGGCCCGGAGTGGCCGGCTGCCTGCTGAAATTCTGCATGGATCAGCATACCGCCGAGATGCAAGGCGCTCCCACAGGCAACAGTGGCTGGTTTGACAGTGCCCAGTGCCTCCTGCAAACTGACATCAGGAACCTGGCCTGGTGAGTTTTGTTTCTCTGGGGAAAGGCCATCATTCTTGTGCGAGGCCTGCAGGCCCGGATTGGCTGGCTGCCTGCTGAAATTCCGCACAGTTGAGGATACCTCCCAGATGCAAGGTGCTCATACAGGCAACTGTGTCTGGTTTGACAGTGCCAAGTGCCTCCTGCAAACTGACATCAGGAACCTGGCCTGGTGACTTTTGTTTCTCTGGGGAAAGGCCATGGTTCGTGTCCAGTGCCCGGTGGCCTGGAGTGGCCGGCTGCCTGCTGAAATTCCGCACGGTTGAGGATACCTCCCAGATGCAAGGTGCCCCCACAGGCAACTGCGTCTGGTTTGACAGTGCCAAGTGCCTCCTGCAAACTGACATCAGGAACCTGGCCTGGTGACTTTTGTTTCTCAGGGGATAGGCCACCGTTCATATGAAGGACTGGCTGACCCGGAGTGCCCGGCTGCCTGCTGAAATTCCGAACGGATCAGAATACCGCCTAGATGCAAGGTGCCGCCACTGGCAACTGTGGCTGGTTTGACAGTGCCAAGTGCCTCCTGCAAACTGACATCAGGAACCTGGCCTGGTGACTTTTGTTTCTCTTTGGAAAAGGCCATTGTACGTGTCCAGGGCCTGGTGGCCCGGATTGGCTGGCTGCCTGCTGAAATTCCGCACAGTTGAGGATACCGCCTAGATACAAGGTGCTCCCACAGGCAACAGTGGCTGCTTTGACAGTGCCAAGTGCCTCCTGCAAACTGACATCAGGAACCTGGCCTGGTGACTTTTGTTTCTCTGGGGAAAAGCCATGGTTCATGTCCAGGGCCTGGTGGCCCAGAGTGGCCGGCTGCCTGCTGAAATTCCGCACAGTTGAGGATGCCTCCCAGATGCAAGGTGCCCACACAGGCAACTGTGTCTGGTTTGACAGTGCCAAGTGCCTCCTGCAAACTGGCATCAGGAACCTGGCCTGGTGACTTTTCTTTCTCTGGGGAAAGGCCACCGTTCATGTCCAGGACCGGGTGGCCCGGAGTGGCCGGCTGCCTGCTGAAATTCTGCATGGATCAGCATACCGCCGAGATGCAAGGTGCTCCCACAGGCAACAGTGGCTGATTTGACAGTGCCAAGTGCCACCTGCAAACTGATATCGGGAACCTGGCCTGGTGACGTTTGTTTCTCTGGGGAAAAGGCCATCATTCTTGTTCGAGGCCTGCAGGCCCGGATTGGCTGGCTGCCTGCTGAAATTCGGCACGGTTGAGGATACCGCCTAGATACAAGGTGCTCCCACAGGCAACTGTGTCTGGTTTGACAGTGCCAAGTTCCTCCTGCAACTGACATCAGGAACCTGGCCTGGTGACTTTTGTTTCTCTGGGGAAAGGCCATCGTTCGTGCCCAGTGCCCGCTGGCCTGGAGTGGCCGGCTGCCTGCTGAAATTCCGCACGGTTGAGGATACCTGCCAGATGCAAGGTGCCCCCACAGGCAATGTGGCTGGTTTGACAGTGCCAAGTGCCTCCTGCAAACTGACATCAGGAACCTGGCCTGGTGACTTTTGTTTCTCTTTGGAAAAGGCCATTGTACGTGTCCATGGCCTGGTGGCCCGGATTGGCTGGCTGCCTGCTGAAATTCCGCACAGTTGAGGATACCGCCTAGATACAAGGTGCTCCCACAGGCAACAGTGGCTGGTTTGACAGTGCCAAGTATCTCCTGCAAACTGATATTGGGAACCTGGCCTGGTGACTTTTGTTTCTCTCGGGAAAGGCCATCGTTCGTTTCCAGGGCCTGGTGGCCCGGAGTGGCCGGCTGCCTGCTGAAATTCCGCACGGTTGAGGATGCCTCCCAGATGAAAAGAGCCCCCACAGGCAACTGTGTCTGGTTTGACAGTGCCAAGTGCCTCCTGCAAACTGGCATCAGGAACCTGGCCTGGTGAGTTTTCTTTCTCTGGGGAAAGGCCATGGTTCATGTCCAGGACCGGGTGGCTTCGGAGTGGCCGGCTGCCTGCTGAATTTCTTCATGGATCTGGATACCGCCGAAACGCAAGGTGCTCCCACAGGCAACAGTGGCTGATTTGACAGTGCCAAGTGCCACCTGCAAACTGATATCGGGAACCTGGCCTGGTGACGTTTGTTTCTCTGGGGAAAGTCCATCATTCCTGTTCGAGGCCTGCTGGCCCGGATTGGCTGGCTGCCTGATGAAATTCGGCACGGTTGAGGATACCTCCCAGATGCAAAGTGCTCATACAGGCAACTGTGTCTGGTTTGACAGTGCCAAGTTCCTCCTGCAACTGACATCAGGAACCTGGCCTGGTGACTTTTGTTTCTCTGGGGAAAGGCCATCGTTCGTGCCCAGTGCCCGCTGGCCTGGAGTGGCCGGCTGCCTGCTGAAATTCCGCACTGTTGAGGATACCTGCCAGATGCAAGGTGCCCCCACAGGCAATGTGGCTGGTTTGACAGTGCCAAATGCCTCCTGCAAACTGACATCGGGAACCTGGCCTGGTGACTTTTGTTTCTCTGGGGAAAGGCCATGGTTCATGTCCAGGACCTGGTGGCCCGTAGTGGCCGGTCACCTGCTGAAATTCCTCAGGGATCAGGACATCTACCAGACCGAAAGTCCCGCCACAGGCAACTGTGGCTGGTTTGACAGTGCCAAGTGCCTCCTGCAAACTGACATCAGGAACCTGGCCTAGTGACTTTTGTTTCTCTGGGGAAAGGCCAGGATTCATGTCCACGGCAACGTGGCCCGGAGTGGCCGGTGCCTGCTGAAACTCCGCATGGATCAGTATACCTCCCTGATGAAAAGTGTCCCCACAGACAACTGTGGCTGGTTTGACAGTGCCAAGTGCCTCCAGCAAACTGATATCGGGAACCTGGCCTGGTGAGTTTTGTTTCTCTGGGGAATGGCCATCGTTCGTGTCCAGTGCCCGGTGACCTGGAGTGGCCGGCTGCCTGCTGAAATTCCGCACGGTTGAGGATACCTGCCAGATGCAAGGTGCCCCCACAGGCAATGTGGCTGGTTTGACAGTGCCAAGTGCCTCCTGCAAACTGACATCGGGAACCTGGCCTGGTGACTTTTGTTTCTCTGGGGAATGGCCATCGTTCATGTCCATGGCCTGGTGGCCCGGAGTGGCCGGCCGCCTGCTGAAATTCCTCATGGATCAGGACATCTACCAGACCGAAAGTACCGCCACAGGCAACTGTGGCTGGTTTGACAGTGCCAAGTGCCTCCTGCAAACTGACATCAGGAACCTGGCCTAGTGACTTTTGTTTCTCTGGGGAAAGGCCAGGATTCATGTCCACGGCAAGGTGGCCCGGAGTGGCCGGTGCCTGCTGAAATTCCGCATGGATCAGTATACCTCCCTGATGAAAAGTGTCCCCACAGGCAACTGTGGCTGGTTTGACAGTGCCAAGTGCCTCCTGCAAACTGATATCGGGAACCTGGCCTGGTGAGTTTTGTTTCTCTGGGGAAAGGCCATCGTTCGTGTCCAGTGCCCGGTGACCTGGAGTGGCCGGCTGCCTGCTGAAATTCCGCACGGTTGAGGATGCCTCCCAGATGCAAGGTGCCCACACAGGCACCTGTGGCTGGTTTGACAGTGCCAAGTGCCTCCTGCCAACTGGCATCAGGAACCTGGCCTGGTGACTTTTCTTTCTCTGGGGAAAGGCCAGGATTCATGTCCAGGACCGGGTGGCCCAGAGTGGCCGGCTGCCTGCTGAAATTCTGCATGGATCAGCATACCGCCGAGATGCAAGGTGCCCACACAGGCACCTGTGGCTGGTTTGACAGTGCCAAGTGCCTCCTGCAAACTGGCATCAGGAACCTGGCCTGGTGACTTTTCTTTCTCTGGGGAAAGGCCAGTATTCATGTCCAGGACCGGGTGGCCCGGAGTGGCCGGCTGCCTGCTGAAATTCTGCATGGATCAGCATACCGCCGAGATGCAAGGTGCTCCCACAGGCAACAGTGGCTGGTTTGACAGTGCCAAGTGTCTCCTGCAAACTGACATCAGGAACCTGGCCTGGTGAGTTTTGTTTCTCTGGGGAAATGCCATCATTCTTGTTCGAGGCCTGCAGGCCCGGATTGGCTGGCTGCCTGCTGAAATTCCGCACAGTTGAGGATACCTCCCAGATGCAAGGTGCTCCCACAGGCAACTGTGGCTGGTTTGACAGTGCCAAGTGCCTCCTGCAAACAGACATCAGGAACCTGGCCTGGTGACTTTTGTTTCTCTGGGGAAAGGCCATGGTTCATGTCCAGGACCTGGTGGCCCGGAGTTGTCCCCTGCCTGCTGATATTCCGCACGGATCAGGATACCTCCCAGACCGAAAGTACCACCACAGGCAACTGTGTCTGGTTTGACAGTGCCAAGTGCCTCCTGCAAACTGACATCAGGAACCTGGCCTGGGGACTTTTGTTTCTCTGGGGAAAGGCCATCGTTCGCGCCCAGTGCCCTCTGGCCCGGAGTGGCCGGCTGCCTGCTGAAATTCCGCACGGTTGAGGATACCTGCCAGATGCAAGGTGCCCCCACAGGCAATGTGGCTGGTTTGACAGTGCCAAGTGCCTCCTGCAAACTGACATCGGGAACCTGGCCTGGTGACTTTTCTTTCTCTGGGGAAAGGCCATGGTTCATGTCCAGGACCTGGTGGCCCGTAGTGTCCGGCCGCCTGCTGAAATTCCTCTGGGATCAGGACATCTACCAGACCGAAAGTACCGCCACAGGCAACTGTGGCTGGTTTGACAGTGCCAAGTGCCTCCTGCAAACTGACATCAGGAACCTGGCCTGGTGACTTTTGTTTCTCTGGGGAAAGGCCATGATTAATGTCCAGGGCAAGGTGGCCCGGAGTGGCCGGCTGCCTGCTGAAATTCCGCATGGATCAGTATACCTCCCAGATGAAAAGTGTCCCCACAGGCAACTGTGGCTGGTTTGACAGTGCCAAGTGCCTCCTGCAAACTGACATCAGGAACCTGGCCTGGTGACTTTTGTTTCTCTGGGGAAAGGCCATCGTTCGTGTCCAGTGCCCGGTGACCTGGAGTGGCCGGCTGCCTGCTGAAATTCCGCACTGTTGAGGATACCTCCCAGATGCAAGGTGCCCCCACAGGCAACTGCGTCTGGTTTGACAGTGCCAAGTGCCTCCTGCAAACTGACATCAGGAACCTGGCCTGGTGACTTTTGTTTCTCTGGGGAAAGGCCACCGTTCATGTCCAGAGCCCGCTGGCCCGGAGTGGCCGGCTGCCTGCTGAAATTCTGCATGGATCAGCATACCGCCGAGATGCAAGGCGCTCCCACAGGCAACAGTGGCTGGTTTGACAGTGCCAAGTGCCACCTGCAAACTGATATCGGGAACCTGGCCTGGTGACGTTTGTTTCTCTGGGGAAATGCCATCATTCTTGTTCGAGGCCTGCAGGCCCGGATTGGCTGGCTGCCTGCTGAAATTCCGCACAGTTGAGGATACCTGCCAGATGCAAGGTGCCCCCACAGGCAATGTGGCTGGTTTGACAGTGCCAAGTGCCTCCTGCAAACTGACATCAGGAACCTGGCCTGGTGACTTTTGTTTCTCTGGGGAAAGGCCATCGTTCCTCTCTAGGGCCTGGTGGCCCGGAGTGACCTGCTGCCTGCTGAAATTCCTCATGGATCAGGATGCCTCCCACATGAAGGGTGACCCCACAGGCAACTGTGGCTGGTTTGACAGTGCCAAGTGCCACCTGCAAACTGACATCAGGAACCTGGCCTGGTGACTTTTCTTTCTCTGGGCAAAGGCCATGGTTCATGTCCAGGACCTGGTGGACCGTAGTGGCCGGCCACCTGCTGAAATTCCTCAGGGATCAGGATACATCCCAGACCGAAAGTACTGCCACAGGCAACTGTGGTTGGTTTGACAGTGCCAAGTGCCTCCTGCAAACTGACATCAGGAACCTGGCCTAGTGACTTTTGTTTCTCTGGGGAAAGGCCAGGATTCATGTCCACGGCAAGGTGGCCCGGAGTGGCCGGTGCCTGCTGAAACTCCGCATGGATCAGTATACCTCCCTGATGAAAAGTGTCCCCACAGACAACTGTGGCTGGTTTGACAGTGCCAAGTGCCTCCTGCAAACTGATATCGGGAACCTGGCCTGGTGAGTTTTGTTTCTCTGGGGAAAGGCCATCGTTCGTGTCCAGTGCCCGGTGACCTGGAGTGGCCGGCTGCCTGCTGAAATTCCGCACGGTTTAGGATACCTCCCAGATGCAAGGTGCCCCCACAGGCAATGTGGCTGGTTTGACAGTGCCAAGTGCCTCCTGCAAACTGACATCGGGAACCTGGCCTGGTGACTTTTGTTTCTCTGGGGAATGGCCATCGTTCATGTCCATGGCCTGGTGGCCCGGAGTGGCCGGCCGCCTGCTGAAATTCCTCATGGATCAGGACATCTACCAGACCGAAAGTACCGCCACAGGCAACTGTGGCTGGTTTGACAGTGCCAAGTGCCTCCTGCAAACTGACATCAGGAACCTGGCCTAGTGACTTTTGTTTCTCTGGGGAAAGGCCAGGATTCATGTCCACGGCAAGGTGGCCCGGAGTGGCCGGTGCCTGCTGAAATTCCGCATGGATCAGTATACCTCCCTGATGAAAAGTGTCCCCACAGGCAACTGTGGCTGGTTTGACAGTGCCAAGTGCCTCCTGCAAACTGATATCGGGAACCTGGCCTGGTGAGTTTTGTTTCTCTGGGGAAAGACCATCGTTCGTGTCCAGTGCCCGGTGACCTGGAGTGGCCGGCTGCCTGCTGAAATTCCGCACGGTTGAGGATGCCTCCCAGATGCAAGGGGCCCACACAGGCACCTGTGGCTGGTTTGACAGTGCCAAGTGCCTCCTGCCAACTGGCATCAGGAACC
Organism: Passer domesticus; assembly: GCF_036417665.1. Lineage (NCBI taxonomy): Eukaryota > Metazoa > Chordata > Aves > Passeriformes > Passeridae > Passer > Passer domesticus. Next base: position 11,469,119 of record NC_087481.1, on the reverse strand, counting down.
TGGCCTGGTGACTTTTCTTTCTCTGGGGAAAGGCCAGGATTCATGTCCAGGACCGGGTGGCCCAGAGTGGCCGGCTGCCTGCTGAAATTCTGCATGGATCAGCATACCGCCGAGATGCAAGGTGCCCACACAGGCACCTGTGGCTGGTTTGACAGTGCCAAGTGCCTCCTGCAAACTGGCATCAGGAACCTGGCCTGGTGACTTTTCTTTCTCTGGGGAAAGGCCAGTATTCATGTCCAGGACCGGGTGGCCCGGAGTGGCCGGCTGCCTGCTGAAATTCTGCATGGATCAGCATACCGCCGAGATGCAAGGTGCTCCCACAGGCAACAGTGGCTGGTTTGACAGTGCCAAGTGTCTCCTGCAAACTGACATCAGGAACCTGGCCTGGTGACTTTTGTTTCTCTGGGGAAATGCCATCATTCTTGTTCGAGGCCTGCAGGCCCGGATTGGCTGGCTGCCTGCTGAAATTCCGCACAGTTGAGGATACCTCCCAGATGCAAGGTGCTCCCACAGGCAACTGTGGCTGGTTTGACAGTGCCAAGTGCCTCCTGCAAACAGACATCAGGAACCTGGCCTGGTGACTTTTGTTTCTCTGGGGAAAGGCCATGGTTCATGTCCAGGACCTGGTGGCCCGGAGTTGTCCCCTGCCTGCTGATATTCCGCACGGATCAGGATACCTCCCAGACCGAAAGATCCACCACAGGCAACTGTGTCTGGTTTGACAGTGCCAAGTGCCTCCTGCAAACTGACATCAGGAACCTGGCCTGGGGACTTTTGTTTCTCTGGGGAAAGGCCATCGTTCGCGCCCAGTGCCCTCTGGCCCGGAGTGGCCGGCTGCCTGCTGAAATTCCGCACGGTTGAGGATACCTGCCAGATGCAAGGTGCCCCCACAGGCAATGTGGCTGGTTTGACAGTGCCAAGTGCCTCCTGCAAACTGACATCGGGAACCTGGCCTGGTGACTTTTCTTTCTCTGGGGAAAGGCCATGGTTCATGTCCAGGACCGGGTGACTTGGAGTGGCCGGCTGCCTGCTGAATTTCTGCCTGTATCTGGATACCGCCGAAACGCAAGGTGCTCCCACAGGCAACAGTGGCTGGTTTGGCAGTGCCAAGTGCCACCTGCAAACTGATATCGGGAACCTGGCCTGGTGACGTTTGTTTCTCTGGGGAAAAGGCCATCATTCTTGTTCGAGGCCTGCAGGCCCGGATTGGCTGGCTGCCTGCTGAAATTCGGCACGGTTGAGGATACCTCCCAGATGCAAAGTGCTCATACAGGCAACTGTGTCTGGTTTGACAGTGCCAAGTTCCTCCTGCAACTGACATAAGGAACCTGGCCTGGTGACTTTTGTTTCTCTGGGGAAAGGCCATCGTTCGTGCCCAGTGCCCGCTGGCCTGGAGTGGCCGGCTGCCTGCTGAAATTCCGCACGGTTGAGGATACCTGCCAGATGCAAGGTGCCCCCACAGGCAATGTGGCTGGTTTGACAGTGCCAAATGCCTCCTGCAAACTGACATCGGGAACCTGGCCTGGTGACTTTTATTTCTCTGGGGAATGGCCATCGTTCTTGTCCATGGCCTGGTGGCCTGGAGTGGCCGGCTGCCTGCTGAAATTCCTCATGGATCAGGCTGCCTCCCACATGAAAGGTGCCCCCACAGGCAACTGTGGCTGGTTTGACAGTGCCAAGTGCCTCCTGCAAACTGGCATCAGGAACCTGGCCTGGTGACTTTTCTTTCTCTGGGGAAAGGCCATGGTTCATGTCCAGGACCTGGTGGCCCGTAGTGGCCGGCCACCTGCTGAAATTCCTCAGGGATCAGGACATCTACCAGACCGAAAGTACCGCCACAGGCAACTGTGGCTGGTTTGACAGTGCCAAGTGCCTCCTGCAAACTGACATCAGGAACCTGGCCTAGTGACTTTTGTTTCTCTGGGGAAAGGCCAGGATTCATGTCCACGGCAAGGTGGCCCGGAGTGGCCGGTGCCTGCTGAAATTCCGCATGGATCAGTATACCTCCCTGATGAAAAGTGTCCCCACAGGCAACTGTGGCTGGTTTGACAGTGCCAAGTGCCTCCTGCAAACTGATATCGGGAACCTGGCCTGGTGACTTTTGTTTCTCTGGGGAAAGGCCATCGTTCGTGTCCAGTGCCCGGTGACCTGGAGTGGCCGGCTGCCTGCTGAAATTCCGCACGGTTGAGGATACCTCCCAGATGCAAGGTGCCCCCACAGGCAACTGCGTCTGGTTTGACAGTGCCAAGTGCCTCCTGCAAACTGACATCAGGAACCTGGCCTGGTGACTTTTGTTTCTCTGGGGAAAAGCCATGGTTCATGTCCAGGGCCTGGTGGCCCAGAGTGGCCGGCTGCCTGCTGAAATTCCGCATGGTTGAGGATGCCTCCCAGATGCAAGGTGCCCACGCAGGCACCTGTGGCTGGTTTGACAGTGCCAAGTGCCTCCTGCAAACTGGCATCAGGAACCTGGCCTGGTGACTTTTCTTTCTCTGGGGAAAGGCCAGGATTCATGTCCAGGACCGGGTGGCCCGGAGTGGCCGGCTGCCTGCTGAAATTCTGCATGGATCAGCATACCGCCGAGATGCAAGGTGCTCCCACAGGCAACAGTGGCTGGTTTGACAGTGCCAAGTGTCTCCTGCAAACTGACATCAGGAACCTGGCCTGGTGAGTTTTGTTTCTCTGGGGAAATGCCATCATTCTTGTTCGAGGCCTGCAGGCCCGGATTGGCTGGCTGCCTGCTGAAATTCCGCACAGTTGAGGATACCTCCCAGATGCAAGGTGCTCCCACAGGCAACTGTGGCTGGTTTGACAGTGCCAAGTGCCTCCTGCAAACAGACATCAGGAACCTGGCCTGGTGACTTTTGTTTCTCTGGGGAAAGGCCATGGTTCATGTCCAGGGCCTGGTGGCCCGGAGTTGTCCCCTTCCTGCTGATATTCCGCACGGATCAGGATACCTCCCAGACCGAAAGTACCACCACAGGCAACTGTGGCTGGTTTGACAGTGCCAAGTGCCTCCTGCAAACTGACATCAGGAACCTGGCCTGGGGACTTTTGTTTCTCTGGGGAAAGGCCATCGTTCGTGCCCAGTGCCCGCTGGCCCGGAGTGGCCGGCTGCCTGCTGAAATTCCGCACGGTTGAGGATACCTGCCAGATGCAAGGTGCCCCCACAGGCAATGTGGCTGGTTTGACAGTGCCAAGTGCCTCCTGCAAACTGACATCGGGAACCTGGCCTGGTGACTTTTGTTTCTCTGGGGAATGGCCATCGTTCATGTCCATGGCCTGGTGGCCCGGAGTGGCCGGCTGCCTGCTGAAATTCCTCATGGATCAGGCTGCCTCCCACATGAAAGGTGCCCCCACAGGCAACTGTGTCTGGTTTGACAGTGCCAAGTGCCTCCTGCAAACTGACATCAGGAACCTGGCCTGGTGACTTTTCTTTCTCTGGGGAAAGGCCATGGTTCATGTCCAGGACCTGGTGGCCCGTAGTGGCCGGCCACCTGCTGAAATTCCTCTGGGATCAGGACATCTACCAGACCGAAAGTACCGCCACAGGCAACTGTGGCTGGTTTGACAGTGCCAAGTGCCTCCTGCAAACTGACATCAGGAACCTGGCCTGGTGACTTTTGTTTCTCTGGGGAAAGGCCATGATTAATGTCCAGGGCAAGGTGGCCCGGAGTGGCCGGCTGCTTGCTGAAATTCCGCATGGATCAGTATACCTCCCTGATGAAAAGTGTCCCCACAGGCAACTGTGGCTGGTTTGACAGTGCCAAGTGCCTCCTGCAAACTGACATCAGGAACCTGGCCTGGTGACTTTTGTTTCTCTGGGGAAAGGCCATGGTTCGTGTCCAGTGCCCGGTGACCTGGAGTGGCCGGCTGCCTGCTGAAATTCCGCACGGTTGAGGATACCTGCCAGATGCCAGGTGCCCCCACAGGCAATGTGGCTGGTTTGACAGTGCCAAGTGCCTCCTGCAAACTGACATCGGGAACCTGGCCTGGTGACTTTTGTTTCCCTTGGGAATGGCCATCGTTCATGTCCATGGCCTGGTGGCCCGGAGTGGCCAGCTGCCTGCTGAAATTCCTCATGGATCAGGCTGCCTCCCACATGAAAGGTGCCCCCACAGGCAACTGTGTCTGGTTTGACAGTACTAAGTGCCTCCTGCAAACTGGCATCAGGAACCTGGCCTGGTGACTTTTCTTTCTCTGGGGAAAGGCCATGGTTCATGTCCAGGACCTGGTGGCCCGTAGTGGCCAGCCACCTGCTGAAATTCCTCAGGGATCAGGATACCTCCCGTACCGAAAGTACTGCCACAGGCAACTGTGGTTGGTTTGACAGTGCCAAGTGCCTCCTGCAAACTGACATCAGGAACCTGGCCTGGTGACTTTTGTTTCTCTGGGGAAAGGCCATGATTAATGTCCAGTGCCCGGTGACCTGGAGTGGCCGGCTGCCTGCTGAAATTCCGCATGGTTGAGGATGCCTCCCAGATGCAAGGTGCCCACACAGGTACCTGTGTCTGGTTTGACAGTGCCAAGTGCCTCCTGCAAACTGGCATCAGGAACCTGGCCTGGTGACTTTTGTTTCTCTGGGGAAAGGCCACCGTTCATGTCCAGGACCGGGTGGCCCGGAGTGGCCGGCTGCCTGCTGAAATTCTGCATGGATCAGCATACCGCCGAGATGCAAGGCGCTCCCACAGGCAACAGTGGCTGGTTTGACAGTGCCAAGTGCCTCCTGCAAACTAACATCAGGAACCTGGCCTGGGGACTTTTGTTTCTCTGGAGAAATGCCATCATACTTGTTCGAGGCCTGCAGGCCCGGATTGGCTGGCTGCCTGCTGAAATTCCGCACAGTTGAGGATACCTCCCAGATGCAAGGTGCCCCCACAGGCAATGTGGCTGGTTTGACAGTGCCAAGTGCCTCCTGCAAACTGACATCAGGAACCTGGCCTGGTGACTTTTGTTTCTCTGGGGAAAGGCCATCGATCGTCTCTAGGGCCTGGTGGCCCGGAGTGACCTGCTGCCTGCTGAAATTCCTCATGGATCAGGATGCCTCCCACATGAAGGGTGACCCCAGAGGCAACTGTGGCTGGTTTGACAGTGCCAAGTGCCACCTGCAAACTGACATCAGGAACCTGGCCTGGTGACTTTTCTTTCTCTGGGGAAAGGCCATGGTTCATGTCCAGGACCTGGTGGCTCGGAGTGGCCGGCTGCCTGCTGAATTTCTGCCTGTATCTGGATACCGCCGAAACGCAAGGTGCTCCCACAGGCAACAGTGGCTGGTTTGACAGTGCCAAGTGCCACCTGCAAACTGATATCGGGAACCTGGCCTGGTGACGTTTGTTTCTCTGGGGAAAAGGCCATCATTCTTGTTCGAGGCCTGCAGGCCCGGATTGGCTGGCTGCCTGCTGAAATTCGGCACGGTTGAGGATACCTCCCAGATGCAAAGTGCTCATACAGGCAACTGTGTCTGGTTTGACAGTGCCAAGTTCCTCCTGCAACTGACATCAGGAACCTGGCCTGGTGACTTTTGTTTCTCTGGGGAAAGGCCATCGTTCGTGCCCAGTGCCCGCTGGCCTGGAGTGGCCGGCTGCCTGCTGAAATTCCGCACGGTTGAGGATACCTCCCAGATGCAAGGTGCCCCCACAGGCAATGTGGCTGGTTTGACAGTGCCAAGTGCCTCCTGCAAACTGACATCGGGAACCTGGCCTGGTGACTTTTGTTTCCCTGGGGAATGGCCATCGTTCATGTCCATGGCCTGGTGGCCCGGAGTGGCCGGCTGCCTGCTGAAATTCCTCATGGATCAGGCTGCCTCCCACATGAAAGATGCCCCCACAGGCAACTGTGTCTGGTTTGACAGTACTAAGTGCCTCCTGCAAACTGGCATCAGGAACCTGGCCTGGTGACTTTTCTTTCTCTGGGGAAAGGCCATGGTTCATGTCCAGGACCTGGTGGCCCGTAGTGGCCGGCCACCTGCTGAAAATCCTCAGGGATCAGGATACCTCCCGGACCGAAAGTACTGCCACAGGCAACTGTGGTTGGTTTGACAGTGCCAAGTGCCTCCTGCAAACTGACATCAGGAACCTGGCCTGGTGACTTTTGTTTCGCTGGGGAAAGGCCATGATTAATGTCCAGTGCCCGGTGACCTGGAGTGGCCGGCTGCCTGCTGAAATTCCGCACGGTTGAGGATACCTCCCAGATGCAAGTTGACCCCACAGGCAACTGCGTCTGGTTTGACAGTGCCAAGTGCCTCCTGCAAACTGACATCAGGAACCTGGCCTGGTGAGTTTTTTTTCTCTGGGGAAAAGCCATGGTTCATGTCCAGGGCCTGGTGGCCCAGAGTGGCCGGCTGCCTGCTGAAATTCCGCATGGTTGAGGATGCCTCCCAGATGCAAGGTGCCCACACAGGCACCTGTGGCTGGTTTGACAGTGCCAAGTGCCTCCTGCAAACTGGCATCAGGAACCTGGCCTGGTGACTTTTCTTTCTCTGGGGAAAGGCCATGGTTCATGTCCAGGGCCTGGTGGCCCGGAGTTGTCCCCTGCCTGCTGATATTCCGCACGGATCAGGATACCTCCCAGACCGAAAGTACCACCACAGGCAACTGTGTCTGGTTTGACAGTGCCAAGTGCCTCCTGCAAACTGACATCAGGAACCTGGCCTGGGGACTTTTGTTTCTCTGGGGAAAGGCCATCGTTCGTGCCCAGTGCCCGGTGGCCCGGAGTGGCCGGCCACCTGCTGAAATTCCGCACGGTTGAGGATACCTGCCAGATGCAAGGTGCCCCCACAGGCAATGTGGCTGGTTTGACAGTGCCAAGTGCCTCCTGCAAACTGGCATCAGGAACCTGGCCTGGTGACTTTTCTTTCTCTGGGGAAAGGCCATGGTTCATGTCCAGGACCGGGTGGCTCGGAGTGGCCGGCTGCCTGCTGAATTTCTGCCTGTATCTGGTTACCGCCGAAACGCAAGGTGCTCCCACAGGCAACAGTGGCTGGTTTGACAGTGCCAAGTGCCACCTGCAAACTGATATCGGGAACCTGGTCTGGTGACGTTTGTTTCTCTGGGGAAAAGGCCATCATTCTTGTTCGAGGCCTGCAGGCCCGGATTGGCTGGCTGCCTGCTGAAATTCGGCACGGTTGAGGATACCTCCCAGATGCAAAGTGCTCATACCGGCAACTGTGTCTGGTTTGACAGTGCCAAGTTCCTCCTGCAACTGACATCAGGAACCTGGCCTGGTGAGTTTTGTTTCTCTGGGGAAATGCCATCATTCTTGTTCGAGGCCTGCAGACCCGGATTGGCTGGCTGCGTGCTGAAATTCCGCACAGTTGAGGATACCTCCCAGATGCAAGGTGCTCCCACAGGCAACTGTGGCTGGTTTGACAGTGCCAAGTGCCTCCTGCAAACAGACATCAGGAACCTGGCCTGGTGACTTTTGTTTCTCTGGGGAAAGGCCATGGTTCATGTCCAGGGCCTGGTGGCCCGGAGTTGTCCCCTGCCTGCTGATATTCCGCACGGATCAGGATACCTCCCAGACCGAAAGTACCACCACAGGCAACTGTGTCTGGTTTGACAGTGCCAAGTGCCTCCTGCAAACTGACATCAGGAACCTGGCCTGGGGACTTTTGTTTCTCTGGGGAAAGGCCATCGTTCGTGCCCAGTGCCCGCTGGCCCGGAGTGGCCGGCTGCCTGCTGAAATTCCGCACGGTTGAGGATACCTGCCAGATGCAAGGTGCCCCCACAGGCAATGTGGCTGGTTTGACAGTGCCAAGTGCCTCCTGCAAACTGACATCGGGAACCTGGCCTGGTGACTTTTGTTTCTCTGGGGAATGGCCATCGTTCATGTCCATGGCCTGGTGGCCCGGAGTGGCCGGCTGCCTGCTGAAATTCCTCATGGATCAGGCTGCCTCCCACATGAAAGGTGCCCCCACAGGCAACTGTGTCTGGTTTGACAGTGCCAAGTGCCTCCTGCAAACTGACATCAGGAACCTGGCCTGGTGACTTTTGTTTCTCTGGGGAAAGGCCATGGTTCATGTCCAGGACCTGGTGGCCCGTAGTGGCCGGCCACCTGCTGAAATTCCTCAGGGATCAGGATACCTCCCAGACCGAAAGTACCGCCACAGGCAACTGTGGCTGGTTTGACAGTGCCAAGTGCCTACTGCAAACTGACATCAGGAACCTGGCCTGGTGACTTTTGTTTCTCTGGGGAAAGGCCATGATTTATGTCCAGGGCAAGGTGGCCCGGAGTGGCCGGCTGCCTGCTGAAATTCCGCATGGATCAGTATACCTCCCTGATGAAAAGTGTCCCCACAGGCAACTGTGGCTGGTTTGACAGTGCCAAGTGCCTCCTGCAAACTGACATCAGGAACCTGGCCTGGTGACTTTTGTTTCTCTGGGGAAAGGCCATCGTTCGTGTCCAGTGCCCGGTGACCTGGAGTGGCCGGCTGCCTGCTGAAATTCCGCACGGTTGAGGATACCTCCCAGATGCAAGGTGCCCCCACAGGCAACTGCGTCTGGTTTGACAGTGCCAAGTGCCTCCTGCAAACTGCCATCAGGAACCTGGCCTGGTGACTTTTGTTTCTCTGGGGAAAAGCCATGGTTCATGTCCAGAGCCCGCTGGCCCGGAGTGGCCGGCTGCCTGCTGAAATTCCGCATGGTTGAGGATGCCTCCCAGATGCAAGGTGCCCACACAGGTACCTGTGTCTGGTTTGACAGTGCCAAGTGCCTCCTGCAAACTGGCATCAGGAACCTGGCCTGGTGACTTTTCTTTCTCTGGGGAAAGGCCACCGTTCATGTCCAGGACCGGGTGGCCCGGAGTGGCCGGCTGCCTGCTGAAATTCTGCATGGATCAGCATACCGCCGAGATGCAAGGCGCTCCCACAGGCAACAGTGGCTGGTTTGACAGTGCCAAGTGCCTCCTGCAAACTGACATCAGGAACCTGGCCTGGTGAGTTTTGTTTCTCTGGGGAAATGCCATCATTCTTGTTCGAGGCCTGCAGGCCCGGATTGGCTGGCTGCCTGCTGAAATTCCGCACAGTTGAGGATACCTCCCAGATGCAAGGTGCCCCCACAGGTAATGTGGCTGGTTTGACAGTGCCAAGTGCCTCCTGCAAACTGACATCAGGAACCTGGCCTGGTGACTTTTGTTTCTCTGGGGAAAGGCCATCGTTCCTCTCTAGGGCCTGGTGGCCCGGAGTGACCTGCTGCCTGCTGAAATTCCTCATGGATCAGGATGCCTCCCACATGAAGGGTGACCCCAGAGGCAACTGTGGCTGGTTTGACAGTGCCAAGTGCCACCTGCAAACTGACATCAGGAACCTGGCCTGGTGACTTTTCTTTCTCTGGGGAAAGGCCATGGTTCATGTCCAGGACCTGGTGGCTCGGAGTGGCCGGCTGCCTGCTGAATTTCTGCCTGTATCTGGATACCGCCGAAACGCAAGGTGCTCCCACAGGCAACAGTGGCTGGTTTGACAGTGCCAAGTGCCACCTGCAAACTGATATCGGGAACCTGGTCTGGTGACGTTTGTTTCTCTGGGGAAAAGGCCATCATTCTTGTTCGAGGCCTGCAGGCCCGGATTGGCTGGCTGCCTGCTGAAATTCGGCACGGTTGAGGATACCTCCCAGATGCAAAGTGCTCATACCGGCAACTGTGTCTGGTTTGACAGTGCCAAGTTCCTCCTGCAACTGACATCAGGAACCTGGCCTGGTGAGTTTTGTTTCTCTGGGGAAATGCCATCATTCTTGTTCGAGGCCTGCAGACCCGGATTGGCTGGCTGCGTGCTGAAATTCCGCACAGTTGAGGATACCTCCCAGATGCAAGGTGCTCCCACAGGCAACTGTGGCTGGTTTGACAGTGCCAAGTGCCTCCTGCAAACAGACATCAGGAACCTGGCCTGGTGACTTTTGTTTCTCTGGGGAAAGGCCATGGTTCATGTCCAGGGCCTGGTGGCCCGGAGTTGTCCCCTGCCTGCTGATATTCCGCACGGATCAGGATACCTCCCAGACCGAAAGTACCACCACAGGCAACTGTGTCTGGTTTGACAGTGCCAAGTGCCTCCTGCAAACTGACATCAGGAACCTGGCCTGGGGACTTTTGTTTCTCTGGGGAAAGGCCATCGTTCGTGCCCAGTGCCCGCTGGCCCGGAGTGGCCGGCTGCCTGCTGAAATTCCGCACGGTTGAGGATACCTGCCAGATGCAAGGTGCCCCCACAGGCAATGTGGCTGGTTTGACAGTGCCAAGTGCCTCCTGCAAACTGACATCGGGAACCTGGCCTGGTGACTTTTGTTTCTCTGGGGAATGGCCATCGTTCATGTCCATGGCCTGGTGGCCCGGAGTGGCCGGCTGCCTGCTGAAATTCCTCATGGATCAGGCTGCCTCCCACATGAAAGGTGCCCCCACAGGCAACTGTGTCTGGTTTGACAGTGCCAAGTGCCTCCTGCAAACTGACATCAGGAACCTGGCCTGGTGACTTTTGTTTCTCTGGGGAAAGGCCATGGTTCATGTCCAGGACCTGGTGGCCCGTAGTGGCCGGCCACCTGCTGAAATTCCTCAGGGATCAGGATACCTCCCAGACCGAAAGTACCGCCACAGGCAACTGTGGCTGGTTTGACAGTGCCAAGTGCCTACTGCAAACTGACATCAGGAACCTGGCCTGGTGACTTTTGTTTCTCTGGGGAAAGGCCATGATTTATGTCCAGGGCAAGGTGGCCCGGAGTGGCCGGCTGCCTGCTGAAATTCCGCATGGATCAGTATACCTCCCTGATGAAAAGTGTCCCCACAGGCAACTGTGGCTGGTTTGACAGTGCCAAGTGCCTCCTGCAAACTGACATCAGGAACCTGGCCTGGTGACTTTTGTTTCTCTGGGGAAAGGCCATCGTTCGTGTCCAGTGCCCGGTGACCTGGAGTGGCCGGCTGCCTGCTGAAATTCCGCACGGTTGAGGATACCTCCCAGATGCAAGGTGCCCCCACAGGCAACTGCGTCTGGTTTGACAGTGCCAAGTGCCTCCTGCAAACTGCCATCAGGAACCTGGCCTGGTGACTTTTGTTTCTCTGGGGAAAAGCCATGGTTCATGTCCAGAGCCCGCTGGCCCGGAGTGGCCGGCTGCCTGCTGAAATTCCGCATGGTTGAGGATGCCTCCCAGATGCAAGGTGCCCACACAGGTACCTGTGTCTGGTTTGACAGTGCCAAGTGCCTCCTGCAAACTGGCATCAGGAACCTGGCCTGGTGACTTTTCTTTCTCTGGGGAAAGGCCACCGTTCATGTCCAGGACCGGGTGGCCCGGAGTGGCCGGCTGCCTGCTGAAATTCTGCATGGATCAGCATACCGCCGAGATGCAAGGCGCTCCCACAGGCAACAGTGGCTGGTTTGACAGTGCCAAGTGCCTCCTGCAAACTGACATCAGGAACCTGGCCTGGTGAGTTTTGTTTCTCTGGGGAAATGCCATCATTCTTGTTCGAGGCCTGCAGGCCCGGATTGGCTGGCTGCCTGCTGAAATTCCGCACAGTTGAGGATACCTCCCAGATGCAAGGTGCCCCCACAGGTAATGTGGCTGGTTTGACAGTGCCAAGTGCCTCCTGCAAACTGACATCAGGAACCTGGCCTGGTGACTTTTGTTTCTCTGGGGAAAGGCCATCGTTCCTCTCTAGGGCCTGGTGGCCCGGAGTGACCTGCTGCCTGCTGAAATTCCTCATGGATCAGGATGCCTCCCACATGAAGGGTGACCCCAGAGGCAACTGTGGCTGGTTTGACAGTGCCAAGTGCCACCTGCAAACTGACATCAGGAACCTGGCCTGGTGACTTTTCTTTCTCTGGGGAAAGGCCATGGTTCATGTCCAGGACCTGGTGGCTCGGAGTGGCCGGCTGCCTGCTGAATTTCTGCCTGTATCTGGATACCGCCGAAACGCAAGGTGCTCCCACAGGCAACAGTGGCTGGTTTGACAGTGCCAAGTGCCACCTGCAAACTGATATCGGGAACCTGGCCTGGTGACGTTTGTTTCTCTGGGGAAAAGGCCATCATTCTTGTTCGAGGCCTGCAGGCCCGGATTGGCTGGCTGCCTGCTGAAATTCGGCACGGTTGAGGATACCTCCCAGATGCAAAGTGCTCATACAGGCAACTGTGTCTGGTTTGACAGTGCCAAGTTCCTCCTGCAACTGACATCAGGAACCTGGCCTGGTGACTTTTGTTTCTCTGGGGAAAGGCCATCGTTCGTGCCCAGTGCCCGCTGGCCTGGAGTGGCGGACTGCCTGCTGAAATTCCGCACGGTTGAGGATACCTGCCAGAGGCAAGGTGCCCCCACAGGCAATGTGGCTGGTTTGACAGTGCCAAGTGCCTACTGCAAACTGACATCAGGAACCTGGCCTGGTGACTTTTGTTTCTCTGGGGAAAGGCCATGATTAATGTCCAGGGCAAGGTGGCCCGGAGTGGCCGGCTGCCTGCTGAAATTCCGCATGGATCAGTATACCTCCCAGATGAAAAGTGTCCCCACAGGCAACTGTGGCTGGTTTGACAGTGCCAAGTGCCTCCTGCAAACTGACATCAGGAACCTGGCCTGGTGACTTTTGTTTCTCTGGGGAAAGGCCATGGTTCGTGTCCAGTGCCCGGTGACCTGGAGTGGCCGGCTGCCTGCTGAAATTCCGCACTGTTGAGGATACCTCCCAGATGCAAGGTGCCCCCACAGGCAACTGCGTCTGGTTTGACAGTGCCAAGTGCCTCCTGCAAACTGACATCAGGAACCTGGCCTGGTGACTTTTGTTTCTCTGGGGAAAAGCCATGGTTCATGTCCAGAGCCCGCTGGCCCGGAGTGGCCGGCTGCCTGCTGAAATTCTGCATGGATCAGCATACCGCCGAGATGCAAGGCGCTCCCACAGGCAACAGTGGCTGGTTTGACAGTGCCAAGTGCCACCTGCAAACTGATATCGGGAACCTGGCCTGGTGACGTTTGTTTCTCTGGGGAAATGCCATCATTCTTGTTCGAGGCCTGCAGGCCCGGATTGGCTGGCTGCCTGCTGAAATTCCGCACAGTTGAGGATACCTGCCAGATGCAAGGTGCCCCCACAGGCAATGTGGCTGGTTTGACAGTGCCAAGTGCCTCCTGCAAACTGACATCAGGAACCTGGCCTGGTGACTTTTGTTTCTCTGGGGAAAGGCCATCGTTCCTCTCTAGGGCCTGGTGGCCCGGAGTGACCTGCTGCCTGCTGAAATTCCTCATGGATCAGGATGCCTCCCACATGAAGGGTGACCCCACAGGCAACTGTGGCTGGTTTGACAGTGCCAAGTGCCACCTGCAAACTGACATCAGGAACCTGGCCTGGTGACTTTTGTTTCTCTGGGCAAAGGCCATGGTTCATGTCCAGGACCTGGTGGACCGTAGTGGCCGGCCACCTGCTGAAATTCCTCAGGGATCAGGATACCTCCCTGACCGAAAGTACTGCCACAGGCAACTGTGGTTGGTTTGACAGTGCCAAGTGCCTCCTGCAAACTGACATCAGGAACCTGGCCTAGTGACTTTTGTTTCTCTGGGGAAAGGCCAGGATTCATGTCCACGGCAAGGTGGCCCGGAGTGGCCGGTGCCTGCTGAAACTCCGCATGGATCAGTATACCTCCCTGATGAAAAGTGTCCCCACAGACAACTGTGGCTGGTTTGACAGTGCCAAGTGCCTCCTGCAAACTGATATCGGGAACCTGGCCTGGTGAGTTTTGTTTCTCTGGGGAAAGGCCATCGTTCGTGTCCAGTGCCCGGTGACCTGGAGTGGCCGGCTGCCTGCTGAAATTCCGCACGGTTGAGGATACCTGCCAGATGCAAGGTGCCCCCACAGGCAATGTGGCTGGTTTGACAGTGCCAAGTGCCTCCTGCAAACTGACATCGGGAACCTGGCCTGGTGACTTTTGTTTCTCTGGGGAATGGCCATCGTTCATGTCCATGGCCTGGTGGCCCGGAGTGGCCGGCCGCCTGCTGAAATTCCTCATGGATCAGGACATCTACCAGACCGAAAGTACCGCCACAGGCAACTGTGGCTGGTTTGACAGTGCCAAGTGCCTCCTGCAAACTGACATCAGGAACCTGGCCTAGTGACTTTTGTTTCTCTGGGGAAAGGCCAGGATTCATGTCCACGGCAAGGTGGCCCGGAGTGGCCGGTGCCTGCTGAAATTCCGCATGGATCAGTATACCTCCCTGATGAAAAGTGTCCCCACAGGCAACTGTGGCTGGTTTGACAGTGCCAAGTGCCTCCTGCAAACTGATATCGGGAACCTGGCCTGGTGACTTTTGTTTCTCTGGGGAAAGGCCATGGTTCGTGTCCAGTGCCCGGTGACCTGGAGTGGCCGGCTGCCTGCTGAAATTCCGCACGGTTGAGGATGCCTCCCAGATGCAAGGTGCCCACACAGGCACCTGTGGCTGGTTTGACAGTGCCAAGTGCCTCCTGCCAACTGGCATCAGGAACCTGGCCTGGTGACTTTTCTTTCTCTGGGGAAAGGCCAGGATTCATGTCCAGGACCGGGTGGCCCGGAGTGGCCGGCTGCCTGCTGAAATTCTGCATGGATCAGCATACCGCCGAGATGCAAGGTGCCCACACAGGCACCTGTGGCTGGTTTGACAGTGCCAAGTGCCTCCTGCAAACTGGCATCAGGAACCTGGCCTGGTGACTTTTCTTTCTCTGGGGAAAGGCCAGTATTCATGTCCAGGACCGGGTGGCCCGGAGTGGCCGGCTGCCTGCTGAAATTCTGCATGGATCAGCATACCGCCGAGATGCAAGGTGCTCCCACAGGCAACAGTGGCTGGTTTGACAGTGCCAAGTGTCTCCTGCAAACTGACATCAGGAACCTGGCCTGGTGAGTTTTGTTTCTCTGGGGAAATGCCATCATTCTTGTTCGAGGCCTGCAGGCCCGGATTGGCTGGCTGCCTGCTGAAATTCCGCACAGTTGAGGATACCTCCCAGATGCAAGGTGCTCATACAGGCAACTGTGGCTGGTTTGACAGTGCCAAGTGCCTCCTGCAAACAGACATCAGGAACCTGGCCTGGTGACTTTTGTTTCTCTGGGGAAAGGCCATGGTTCATGTCCAGGACCTGGTGGCCCGGAGTTGTCCCCTGCCTGCTGATATTCCGCACGGATCAGGATACCTCCCAGACCGAAAGTACCACCACAGGCAACTGTGTCTGGTTTGACAGTGCCAAGTGCCTCCTGCAAACTGACATCAGGAACCTGGCCTGGGGACTTTTGTTTCTCTGGGGAAAGGCCATCGTTCGCGCCCAGTGCCCTCTGGCCCGGAGTGGCCGGCTGCCTGCTGAAATTCCGCACGGTTGAGGATACCTGCCAGATGCAAGGTGCCCCCACAGGCAATGTGGCTGGTTTGACAGTGCCAAGTGCCTCCTGCAAACTGACATCGGGAACCTGGCCTGGTGACTTTTCTTTCTCTGGGGAAAGGCCATGGTTCATGTCCAGGACCTGGTGGCCCGTAGTGTCCGGCCACCTGCTGAAATTCATCTGGGATCAGGACATCTACCAGACCGAAAGTACCGCCACAGGCAACTGTGGCTGGTTTGACAGTGCCAAGTGCCTACTGCAAACTGACATCAGGAACCTGGCCTGGTGACTTTTGTTTCTCTGGGGAAAGGCCATGATTAATGTCCAGGGCAAGGTGGCCCGGAGTGGCCGGCTGCCTGCTGAAATTCCGCATGGATCAGTATACCTCCCAGATGAAAAGTGTCCCCACAGGCAACTGTGGCTGGTTTGACAGTGCCAAGTGCCTCCTGCAAACTGACATCAGGAACCTGGCCTGGTGACTTTTGTTTCTCTGGGGAAAGGCCATCGTTCGTGTCCAGTGCCGGGTGACCTGGAGTGGCCGGCTGCCTGCTGAAATTCCGCACTGTTGAGGATACCTCCCAGATGCAAGGTGCCCCCACAGGCAACTGCGTCTGGTTTGACAGTGCCAAGTGCCTCCTGCAAACTGACATCAGGAACCTGGCCTGGTGACTTTTGTTTCTCTGGGGAAAAGCCATGGTTCATGTCCAGAGCCCGCTGGCCCGGAGTGGCCGGCTGCCTGCTGAAATTCTGCATGGATCAGCATACCGCCGAGATGCAAGGCGCTCCCACAGGCAACAGTGGCTGGTTTGACAGTGCCAAGTGCCACCTGCAAACTGATATCGGGAACCTGGCCTGGTGACGTTTGTTTCTCTGGGGAAATGCCATCATTCTTGTTCGAGGCCTGCAGGCCCGGATTGGCTGGCTGCCTGCTGAAATTCCGCACAGTTGAGGATACCTGCCAGATGCAAGGTGCCCCCACAGGCAATGTGGCTGGTTTGACAGTGCCAAGTGCCTCCTGCAAACTGACATCAGGAACCTGGCCTGGTGACTTTTGTTTCTCTGGGGAAAGGCCATCGTTCCTCTCTAGGGCCTGGTGGCCCGGAGTGACCTGCTGCCTGCTGAAATTCCTCATGGATCAGGATGCCTCCCACATGAAGGGTGACCCCACAGGCAACTGTGGCTGGTTTGACAGTGCCAAGTGCCACCTGCAAACTGACATCAGGAACCTGGCCTGGTGACTTTTCTTTCTCTGGGCAAAGGCCATGGTTCATGTCCAGGACCTGGTGGACCGTAGTGGCCGGCCACCTGCTGAAATTCCTCAGGGATCAGGATACCTCCCAGACCGAAAGTACTGCCACAGGCAACTGTGGTTGGTTTGACAGTGCCAAGTCCCTCCTGCAAACTGGCATCAGGAACCTGGCCTGGTGACTTTTGTTTCTCTGGGGAAAGGCCATCGTTCGTGTCCAGTGCCCGGTGACCTGGAGTGGCCGGCTGCCTGCTGAAATTCCGCACGGTTGAGGATACCTGCCAGATGCAAGGTGCCCCCACAGGCAATGTGGCTGGTTTGACAGTGCCAAGTGCCTCCTGCAAACTGACATCAGGAACCTGGCCTGGTGACTTTTGTTTCTCTGGGGAAAGGCCACCGTTCATGTCCTGGACCGGGTGGCCCGGAGTGGCCGGCTGCCTGCTGAAATTCTGCATGGATCAGCATACCGCCGAGATGCAAGGCGCTCCCACAGGCAACAGTGGCTGGTTTGACAGTGCCAAGTGCCTCCTGCAAACTGACATGAGGAACCTGGCCTGGTGAGTTTTGTTTCTCTGGGGAATTCCATCATTCTTGTTCGAGGCCTGCAGGCCCGGATTGGCTGGCTGCCTGCTGAAATTCCGCACAGTTGAGGATACCTGCCAGATGCAAGGTGCCCCCACAGGCAATGTGGCTGGTTTGACAGTGCCAAGTGCCTCCTGCAAACTGACATCAGGAACCTGGCCTGGTGACTTTTGTTTCTCTGGGGAAAGGCCACCGTTCATGTCCTGGACCGGGTGGCCCGGAGTGGCCGGCTGCCTGCTGAAATTCTGCATGGATCAGCATACCGCCGAGATGCAAGGCGCTCCCACAGGCAACAGTGGCTGGTTTGACAGTGCCAAGTGCCTCCTGCAAACTGACATGAGGAACCTGGCCTGGTGAGTTTTGTTTCTCTGGGGAATTCCATCATTCTTGTTCGAGGCCTGCAGGCCCGGATTGGCTGGCTGCCTGCTGAAATTCCGCACAGTTGAGGATACCTCCCAGATGCAAGGTGCTCATACAGGCAAGTGTGTCTGGTTTGACAGTGCCAAGTGCCTCCTGCAAACTGACATCAGGAAGCTGGCCTGGTGACTTTTGTTTCTCTGGGGAAAGGCCACCGTTCATGTCCTGGACCGGGTGGCCCGGAGTGGCCGGCTGCCTGCTGAAATTCTGCATGGATCAGCATACCGCCGAGATGCAAGGCGCTCCCACAGGCAACAGTGGCTGGTTTGACAGTGCCAAGTGCCTCGTGCAAACTGACATCAGGAACCTGGCCTGGTGAGTTTTGTTTCTCTGGGGAAATGCCATCATTCTTGTTCGAGGCCTGCAGGCCCGGATTGGCTGGCTGCCTGCTGAAATTCCGCACAGTTGAGGATACCTCCCAGATGCAAGGTGCTCATACAGGCAACTGTGGCTGGTTTGACAGTGCCAAGTGCCTCCTGCAAACTGACATCAGGAACCTGGCCTGGTGACTTTTGTTTCTCTGGGGAAAGGCCATCGTTCCTCTCTAGGGCCTGGTGGCCCGGAGTGACCTGCTGCCTGCTGAAATTCCTCATGGATCAGGATGCCTCCCACATGAAGTGTGACCCCACAGGCAACTGTGGCTGGTTTGACAGTGCCAAGTGCCACCTGCAAACTGACATCAGGAACCTGGCCTGGTGAATTTTCTTTCTCTGGGGAAAGGCCATGGTTCATGTCCAGGGCCTGGTGGCCCAGAGTGGCCGGCTGCCTGCTGAAATTCCTCAGGGATCAGGCTGCCTCCCACATGAAATATGCCCCCACAGGCAACTGTGGCTGGTTTGACAGTGCCAAGTGCCTCCTGCAAACTGACATCAGGAACCTGGCCTGGTGAGTTTTGTTTCTCTGGGGAAAGGCCATCGTTCATGTCCAGGGCCTGGTGGCCCGTAGTGGCCGGCCACCTGCTGAAATTCCCCAGGGATCAGGATACCTCCCAGACCGAAAGTACTGCCACAGGCAACTGTGGTTGGTTTGACAGTGCCAAGTGCCTCCTGCAAACTGGCATCAGGAACCTGGCCTGGTGACTTTTCTTTCTCTGGGGAAAGGCCATGGTTCATGTCCAGGACCGGGTGGCTCGGAGTGGCCGGTTGCCTGTTGAATTTCTGCCTGTATCTGGATACCGCCGAAACGCAAGGTGCTCCCACAGGCAACAGTGGCTGGTTTGACAGTGCTAAGTGCCACCTGCAAACTGATATCGGGAACCTGGCCTGGTGACGTTTGTTTCTCTGGGGAAAAGGCCATCATTCTTGTTCGAGGCCTGCAGGCCCGGATTGGCTGGCTGCCTGCTGAAATTCGGCACGGTTGAGGATACCTCCCAGATGCAAAGTGCTCATACAGGCAACTGTGTCTGGTTTGACAGTGCCAAGTTCCTCCTGCAACTGACATCAGGAACCTGGCCTGGTGACTTTTGTTTCTCTGGGGAAAGGCCATCGTTCGTGCCCAGTGCCCGCTGGCCTGGAGTGGCCGGCTGCCTGCTGAAATTCCGCACGGTTGAGGATACCTGCCAGATGCAAGGTGCCCCCACAGGCAATGTGGCTGGTTTGACAGTGCCAAATGCCTCCTGCAAACTGACATCGGGAACCTGGCCTGGTGACTTTTGTTTCTCTGGGGAATGGCCATCGTTCATGTCCATGGCCTGGTGGCCCGGAGTGGCCGGCTGCCTGCTGAAATTCCTCATGGATCAGGCTGCCTCCCACATGAAAGGTGCCCCCACAGGCAACTGTGTCTGGTTTGACAGTGCCAAGTGCCTCCTGCAAACTGGCATCAGGAACCTGGCCTGGTGACTTTTCTTTCTCTGGGGAAAGGCCATGGTTCATGTCCAGGACCTGGTGGCCCGTAGTGGCCGGCCACCTGCTGAAATTCCTCAGGGATCAGGACATCTACCAGACCGAAAGTACCGCCACAGGCAACTGTGGCTGGTTTGACAGTGCCAAGTGCCTCCTGCAAACTGACATCAGGAACCTGGCCTAGTGACTTTTGTTTCTCTGGGGAAAGGCCAGGATTCATGTCCACGGCAAGGTGGCCTGGAGTGGCCGGTGCCTGCTGAAATTCCGCATGGATCAGTATACCTCCCTGATGAAAAGTGTCCCCACAGGCAACTGTGTCTGGTTTGACAGTGCCAAGTGCCTCCTGCAAACTGGCATCAGGAACCTGGCCTGGTGACTTTTCTTTCTCTGGGGAAAGGCCATGGTTCATGTCCAGGACCGGGTGGCTCGGAGTGGCCGGCTGCATGCTGAATTTCTGCC
Organism: Passer domesticus; assembly: GCF_036417665.1. Classification (NCBI taxonomy): domain Eukaryota; kingdom Metazoa; phylum Chordata; class Aves; order Passeriformes; family Passeridae; genus Passer; species Passer domesticus. Next base: position 11,449,290 of record NC_087481.1, on the reverse strand, counting down.
TGTATCTGGATACCGCCGAAACGCAAGGTGCTCCCACAGGCAACAGTGGCTGGTTTGACAGTGCCAAGTGCCACCTGCAAACTGATATCGGGAACCTGGCCTGGTGACGTTTGTTTCTCTGGGGAAAAGGCCATCATTCTTGTTCGAGGCCTGCAGGCCCGGATTGGCTGGCTGCCTGCTGAAATTCGGCACGGTTGAGGATACCTCCCAGATGCAAAGTGCTCATACAGGCAACTGTGTCTGGTTTGACAGTGCCAAGTTCCTCCTGCAACTGACATCAGGAACCTGGCCTGGTGACTTTTGTTTCTCTGGGGAAAGGCCATCGTTCGTGCCCAGTGCCCGCTGGCCTGGAGTGGCCGGCTGCCTGCTGAAATTCCGCACGGTTGAGGATACCTGCCAGATGCAAGGTGCCCCCACAGGCAATGTGGCTGGTTTGACAGTGCCAAGTGCCTCCTGCAAACTGACATCAGGAACCTGGCCTGGTGACTTTTGTTTCTCTGGGGAAAGGCCATGGTTCATGTCCAGGGCCTGGTGGCCCAGAGTGGCCGGCTGCCTGCTGAAATTCCTCATGGATCAGGCTGCCTCCCACATGAAATGTGCCCCCACAGGCAACTGTGGCTGGTTTGACAGTGCCAAGTGCCTCCTGCAAACTGACATCAGGAACCTGGCCTGGTGACTTTTGTTTCTCTGGGGAAAGGCCATGGTTCATGTCCAGGACCTGGTGGCCCGTAGTGGCTGGCCACCTGCTGAAATTCCTCAGGGATCAGGATACCTCCCAGACCGAAAGTACTGCCACAGGCAACTGTGGCTGGTTTGACAGTGCCAAGTGCCTCCTGCAAACTGACATCAGGAACCTGGCCTAGTGACTTTTGTTTCTCTGGGGAAAGGCCAGGATTCTTGGCCACGGCAAGGTGGCCCGGAGTGGCCGGTGCCTGCTGAAATTCCCCATGGATCAGTATACCTCCCTGATGAAAAGTGTCACCACAGGCAACTGTGGCTGGTTTGACAGTGCCAAGTGCCTCCTGCAAACTGATATCGGGAACCTGGCCTGGTGAGTTTTGTTTCTCTGGGGAAAGGCCATCGTTCGTGTCCAGTGCCCGGAGACCTGGAGTGGCCGGCTGCCTGCTGAAATTCCGCATGGTTGAGGATGCCTCCCAGATGCAAGGTGCCCACACAGGCACCTGTGGCTGGTTTGACAGTGCCAAGTGCCTCCTGCAAACTGACATCAGGAACCTGGCCTGGTGACTTTTGTTTCTCTGGGGAAATGCCATCATTCTTGTTCGAGGCCTGCAGGCCCGGATTGGCTGGCTGCCTGCTGAAATTCCGCACAGTTGAGGATACCTCCCAGATGCAAGGTGCTCATACAGGCAACTGTGTCTGGTTTGACAGGGCCAAGTGCCTCCTGCAAACTGACATCAGGAACCTGGCCTGGTGACTTTTCTTTCTCTGCCGAAAGGCCATGGTTCATGTCCAGGACCGGGTGGCTCGGAGTGGCCGGCTGGCTGCTGAATTTCTGCCTGGATCTGGATACCGCCGAAACGCAAGGTGCTCCCACAGGCGACAGTGGCTGGTTTGACAGTGCCAAGTGCCACCTGCAAACTGATATCGGGAACCTGGCCTGGTGACGTTTGTTTCTCTGGGGAAAGGCCATCGTTCCTCTCTAGGGCCTGGTGGCCCGGAGTGACCTGCTGCCTGCTGAAATTCCTCATGGATCAGGATGCCTCCCACATGAAGGGTGACCCCACAGGCAACTGTGGCTGGTTTGACAGTGCCAAGTGCCTCCTGCAAACTGACATCAGGAACCTGGCCTGGTGACTTTTGTTTCTCTGGGGAAAGACCATGATTAATGTCCAGGGCAAGGTGGCCCGGAGTGGCCGGCTGCCTGCTGAAATTCCGCATGGATCAGTATACCACCCAGATGAAAAGTGTCCCCACAGGCAACTGTGTCTGGTTTGACAGTGCCAAGTGCCTCCTGCAAACTGGCATCAGGAACCTGGCCTAGTGACTTTTCTTTCTCTGGGGAAAGGCCACCGTTCATGTCCAGGACCGGGTGGCCCGGAGTGGCCGGCTGCCTGCTGAAATTCTGCATGGATCAGCATACCGCCGAGATGCAAGGTGCTCCCACAGGCAACTGTGGCTGGTTTGACAGTGCCAAGTGCCTCCTGCAAACTGACATCAGGAACCTGGCCTGGTGACTTTTGTTTCTCTGGGGAAATGCCATCATTCTTGTTCGAGTCCTGCAGGCCCGGATTGGCTGGCTGCCTGCTGAAATTCCGCACAGTTGAGGATACCTCCCAGATGCAAGGTGCTCATACAGGCAACTGTGGCTGGTTTGACAGTGCCAAGTGCCTCCTGCAAACTGACATCAGGAACCTGGCCTGGTGACTTTTGTTTCTCTGGGGAAAGGCCATCGTTCCTCTCTAGGGCCTGGTGGCCCGGAGTGACCTGCTGCCTGCTGAAATTCCTCATGGATCAGGATGCCTCCCACATGAAGGGTGACCCCACAGGCAACTGTGGCTGGTTTGACAGTGCCAAGTGCCTCCTGCAAACTGACATGAGGAACCTGGCCTGGTGACTTTTCTTTCTCTGGGGAAAGGCCATGGTTCATGTCCAGGACCTGGTGGCCCGTAGTGGCCGGACACCTGCTGAAATTCCTCAGGGATCAGGATACCTCCCAGACCGAAAGTACCGCCACAGGCAACTGTGTCTGGTTTGACAGTGCCAAGTGCCTCCTGCAAACTGACATCAGGAACCTGGCCTGGTGACTTTTGTTTCTCTGGGGAAAGGCCATGATTAATGTCCAGGGCAAGGTGGCCCGGAGTGGCCGGCTGCCTGCTGAAATTCCGCATGGATCAGTATACCTCCCAGATGAAAAGTGTCCCCACAGGCAACTGTGTCTGGTTTGACAGTGCCAAGTGCCTCCTGCAAACTGACATCAGGAACCTGGCCTGGTGACTTTTGTTTCTCTGGGGAAAGGCCATGGTTCGTGTCCAGTGCCCGGTGACCTGGAGTGGCCGGCTGCCTGCTGAAATTCCGCACGGTTTAGGATACCTCCCAGATGCAAGGTGCCCCCACAGGCAACTGCGTCTGGTTTGACAGTGCCAAGTGCCTCCTGCAAACTGACATCAGGAACCTGGCCTGGTGACTTTTGTTTCTCGGGGGAAAAGCCATGGTTCATGTCCAGGGCCTGGTGGCCCAGAGTGGCCGGCTGCCTGCTGAAATTCCGCATGGTTGAGGATGCCTCCCAGATGCAAGGTGCCCACACAGGCACCTGTGGCTGGTTTGACAGTGCCAAGTGCCTCCTGCAAACTGGCATCAGGAACCTGGCCTGGTGACTTTTCTTTCTCTGGGGAAAGGCCAGGATTCATGTGCAGGACCGGGTGGCCCGGAGTGGCCGGCTGCCTGCTGAAATTCTGCATGGATCAGCATACCACCGAGATGCAAGGTGCTCCCACAGGCAACTGCGTCTGGTTTGACAGTGCCAAGTGCCTCCTGCAAACTGACATCAGGAACCTGGCCTGGTGACTTTTGTTTCTCTGGGGAAAAGCCATGGTTCATGTCCCGGGCCTGGTGGCCCAGAGTGGCCGGCTGCCTGCTGAAATTCCGCATGGTTGAGGATGCCTCCCAGATGCAAGGTGCCCACACAGGCACCTGTGGCTGGTTTGACAGTGCCAAGTGCCTCCTGCAAACTGGCATCAGGAACCTGGCCTGGTGACTTTTCTTTCTCTGGGGAAAGGCCAGGATTCATGTCCAGGGCCTGCTGGCCCAGAGTGGACGGCTGCCTGCTGAAATTCCGCATGGTTGAGGATGCCTCCCAGATGCAAGGTGCCCACACAGGCAACTGTGGCTGGTTTGCACAGTGCCAAGTGCCTCCTGCAAACTGGCATCAGGAACCGGGCCTGGTGACTTTTCTTTCTCTGGGGAAAGGCCAGGATTCATGTCCAGGACCGGGTGGCCTGGAGTGTCCGGCTGCCTGCTGAAATTCCTCATGGATCAGGATGCCTCCCACATGAAGGGTGACCCCACAGGCAACTGTGGCTGGTTTGACAGTGCCAAGTGCCTCCTGCAAACTGACATCAGGAACCTGGCCTGGTGACTTTTGTTTCTCTGGGGAAAGGCCATGGTTCGTGTCCAGTGCCCGGTGACCTGGAGTGGCCGGCTGCCTGCTGAAATTCCTCAGGGATCAGGATACCTCCCAGATGCAAGGTGCCCCCACAGGCAACTGCGTCTGGTTTGACAGTGCCAAGTGCCTCCTGCAAACTGACATCAGGAACCTGGCCTGGTGACTTTTGTTTCTCTGGGGAAAAGCCATGGTTCATGTCCAGGGCCTGGTGGCCCAGAGTGGCCGGCTGCCTGCTGAAATTCCGCATGGTTGAGGATGCCTCCCAGATGCAAGGTGCCCACACAGGCACCTGTGGCTGGTTTGACAGTGCCAAGTGCCTCCTGCAAACTGGCATCAGGAACCTGGCCTGGTGACTTTTCTTTCTCTGGGGAAAGGCCAGTATTCATGTCCAGGGCCTGGTGGCCCAGAGTGGACGGCTGCCTGCTGAAATTCCGCATGGTTGAGGATGCCTCCCAGATGCAAGGTGCCCACACAGGCAACTGTGGCTGGTTTGACAGTGCCAAGTGCCTCCTGCAAACTGGCATCAGGAACCGGGCCTGGTGACTTTTCTTTCTCTGGGGAAAGGCCAGGATTCATGTCCAGGACCGGGTGGCCTGGAGTGGCCGGCTGCCTGCTGAAATTCCTCATGGATCAGGATGCCTCCCACATGAAGGGTGACCCCACAGGCAACTGTGGCTGGTTTGACAGTGCCAAGTGCCTCCTGCAAACTGACATCAGGAACCTGGCCTGGTGACTTTTGTTTCTCTGGGGAAAGGCCATGGTTCATGTCCAGGACCTGGTGGCCCGTAGTGGCCGGCCACCTGCTGAAATTCCTCAGGGATCAGGATACCTCCCAGACCGAAAGTACCGCCACAGGCAACTGTGGTTGGTTTGACAGTGCCAAGTGCCTCCTGCAAACTGACATCAGGAACCTGGCCTGGTGACTTTTGTTTCTCTGGGGAAAGGCCATGATTAATGTCCAGGGCAAGGTGGCCCGGAGTGGCCGGCTGCCTGCTGAAATTCCGCATGGATCAGTATACCTCCCAGATGAAAAGTGTCCCCACAGGCAACTGTGTCTGGTTTGACAGTGCCAAGTGCCTCCTGCAAACTGACATCAGGAACCTGGCCTGGTGACTTTTGTTTCTCTGGGGAAAGGCCATGGTTCGTGTCCAGTGCCCGGTGACCTGGAGTGGCCGGCTGCCTGCTGAAATTCCGCACGGTTGAGGATACCTCCCAGATGCAAGGTGCTCATACAGGCAACTGTGTCTGGTTTGACAGTGCCCAGTGCCTCCTGCAAACTGACATCAGGAACCTGGCCTGGTGACTTTTGTTTCTCTGGGGAAAGGCCATGATTAATGTCCAGGGCAAGGTGGCCCGGAGTGGCCGGCTGCCTGCTGAAATTCCGCATGGATCAGTATACCACCCAGATGAAAAATGTCCCCACAGGCAACTGTGTCTGGTTTGACAGTGCCAAGTGCCTCCTGCAAACTGGCATCAGGAACCTGGCCTAGTGACTTTTCTTTCTCTAGGGAAAGGCCACCGTTCATGTCCAGGACCGGGTGGCCCGGAGTGGCCGGCTGCCTGCTGAAATTCTGCATGGATCAGCATACCGCCGAGATGCAAGGTGCTCCCACAGGCAACAGTGGCTGGTTTGACAGTGCCAAGTGCCTCCTGCAAACTGACATCAGGAACCTGGCCTGGTGACTTTTGTTTCTCTGGGGAAAGGCCACCGTTCCTCTCTAGGGCCTGGTGGCCCGGAGTGACCTGCTGCCTGCTGAAATTCCTCATGGATCAGGATGCCTCCCACATGAATTGTGACCCCACAGGCAACTGTGGCTGGTTTGACAGTGCCAAGTGCCTCCTGCAAACTGACATGAGGAACCTGGCCTGGTGACTTTTCTTTCTCTGGGGAAAGGCCATGGTTCATGTCCAGGACCTGGTGGCCCGTAGTGGCCGGCCACCTGCTGAAATTCCTCAGGGATCAGGATACCTCCCAGACCGAAAGTACCGCCACAGGCAACTGTGGCTGGTTTGACAGTGCCAAGTGCCTCCTGCAAACTGACATCAGGAACCTGGCCTGGTGACTTTTGTTTCTCTGGGGAAAGGCCATGATTAATGTCCAGGGCAAGGTGGCCGGGAGTGGCCGGCTGCCTGCTGAAATTCCGCACGGATCAGTATACCTCCCAGATGAAAAGTGTCCCCACAGGCAACTGTGTCTGGTTTGACAGTGCCAAGTGCCTCCTGCAAACTGACATCAGGAACCTGGCCTGGTGACTTTTGTTTCTCTGGGGAAAGGCCATGGTTCGTGTCCAGTGCCCGGTGACCTGGAGTGGCCGGCTGCCTGCTGAAATTCCGCACGGTTTAGGATACCTCCCAGATGCAAGGTGCCCCCACAGGCAACTGCGTCTGGTTTGACAGTGCCAAGTGCCTCCTGCAAACTGACATCAGGAACCTGGCCTGGTGACTTTTGTTTCTCGGGGGAAAAGCCATGGTTCATGTCCAGGGCCTGGTGGCCCAGAGTGGCCGGCTGCCTGCTGAAATTCCGCATGGTTGAGGATGCCTCCCAGATGCAAGGTGCCCACACAGGCACCTGTGGCTGGTTTGACAGTGCCAAGTGCCTCCTGCAAACTGGCATCAGGAACCTGGCCTGGTAACTTTTCTTTCTCTGGGGAAAGGCCAGGATTCATGTGCAGGACCGGGTGGCCCGGAGTGGCCGGCTGCCTGCTGAAATTCTGCATGGATCAGCATACCGCCGAGATGCAAGGTGCTCCCACAGGCAACTGCGTCTGGTTTGACAGTGCCATGTGCCTCCTGCAAACTGACATCAGGAACCTGGCCTGGTGACTTTTGTTTCTCTGGGGAAAAGCCATGGTTCATGTCCCGGGCCTGGTGGCCCAGAGTGGCCGGCTGCCTGCTGAAATTCCGCATGGTTGAGGATGCCTCCCAGATGCAAGGTGCCCACACAGGCACCTGTGGCTGGTTTGACAGTGCCAAGTGCCTCCTGCAAACTGGCATCAGGAACCTGGCCTGGTGACTTTTCTTTCTCTGGGGAAAGGCCAGGATTCATGTCCAGGGCCTGGTGGCCCGGAGTGGACGGCTGCCTGCTGAAATTCCGCATGGTTGAGGATGCCTCCCAGATGCAAGGTGCCCACACAGGCAACTGTGGCTGGTTTGCACAGTGCCAAGTGCCTCCTGCAAACTGGCATCAGGAACCGGGCCTGGTGACTTTTCTTTCTCTGGGGAAAGGCCAGGATTCATGTCCAGGACCGGGTGGCCTGGAGTGGCCGGCTGCCTGCTGAAATTCCTCATGGATCAGGATGCCTCCCACATGAAGGGTGACCCCACAGGCAACTGTGGCTGGTTTGACAGTGCCAAGTGCCTCCTGCAAACTGACATCAGGAACCTGGCCTGGTGACTTTTGTTTCTCTGGGGAAAGGCCATGGTTCGTGTCCAGTGCCCGGTGACCTGGAGTGGCCGGCTGCCTGCTGAAATTCCTCAGGGATCAGGATACCTCCCAGATGAAAAGTGTCCCCACAGGCAACTGTGTCTGGTTTGACAGTGCCAAGTGCCTCCTGCAAACTGACATCAGGAACCTGGCCTGGTGACTTTTGTTTCTCTGGGGAAAGGCCATGGTTCGTGTCCAGTGCCCGGTGACCTGGAGTGGCCGGCTGCCTGCTGAAATTCCGCACGGTTTAGGATACCTCCCAGATGCAAGGTGCCCCCACAGGCAACTGCGTCTGGTTTGACAGTGCCAAGTGCCTCCTGCAAACTGACATCAGGAACCTGGCCTGGTGACTTTTGTTTCTCTGGGGAAAAGCCATGGTTCATGTCCAGGGCCTGGTGGCCCAGAGTGGCCGGCTGCCTGCTGAAATTCCGCATGGTTGAGGATGCCTCCCAGATGCAAGGTGCCCACACAGGCACCTGTGGCTGGTTTGACAGTGCCAAGTGCCTCCTGCAAACTGACATCAGGAACCTGGCCTGGTGACTTTTCTTTCTCTGGGGAAAGGCCAGTATTCATGTCCAGGGCCTGGTGGCCCAGAGTGGACGGCTGCCTGCTGAAATTCCGCATGGTTGAGGATGCCTCCCAGATGCAAGGTGCCCACACAGGCAACTGTGGCTGGTTTGACAGTGCCAAGTGCCTCCTGCAAACTGGCATCAGGAACCGGGCCTGGTGACTTTTCTTTCTCTGGGGAAAGGCCAGGATTCATGTCCAGGACCGGGTGGCCTGGAGTGGCCGGCTGCCTGCTGAAATTCCTCATGGATCAGGATGCCTCCCACATGAAGGGTGACCCCACAGGCAACTGTGGTTGGTTTGACAGTGCCAAGTGCCTCCTGCAAACTGACATCAGGAACCTGGCCTGGTGACTTTTGTTTCTCTGGGGAAAGGCCATGGTTCATGTCCAGGACCTGGTGGCCCGTAGTGGCCGGCCACCTGCTGAAATTCCTCAGGGATCAGGATACCTCCCAGACCGAAAGTACCGCCACAGGCAACTGTGGTTGGTTTGACAGTGCCAAGTGCCTCCTGCAAACTGACATCAGGAACCTGGCCTGGTGACTTTTGTTTCTCTGGGGAAAGGCCATGATTAATGTCCAGGGCAAGGTGGCCCGGAGTGGCCGGCTGCCTGCTGAAATTCCGCATGGATCAGTATACCTCCCAGATGAAAAGTGTCCCCACAGGCAACTGTGTCTGGTTTGACAGTGCCAAGTGCCTCCTGCAAACTGACATCAGGAACCTGGCCTGGTGAGTTTTGTTTCTCTGGGGAAAGGCCATGGTTCGTGTCCAGTGCCCGGTGACCTGGAGTGGCCGGCTGCCTGCTGAAATTCCGCACGGTTGAGGATACCTCCCAGATGCAAGGTGCTCATACAGGCAACTGTGTCTGGTTTGACAGTGCCCAGTGCCTCCTGCAAACTGGCATCAGGAACCTGGCCTAGTGACTTTTCTTTCTCTGGGGAAAGGCCACCGTTCATGTCCAGGACCGGGTGGCCCGGAGTGGCCGGCTGCCTGCTGAAATTCTGCATGGATCAGCATACCGCCGAGATGCAAGGCGCTCCCACAGGCAACAGTGGCTGGTTTGACAGTGCCAAGTGCCTCCTGCAAACTGACATCAGGAACCTGGCCTGGTGACTTTTGTTTCTCTGGGGAAATGCCATCATTCTTGTTCGAGTCCCTCAGGCCCGGATTGGCTGGCTGCCTGCTGAAATTCCGCACAGTTGAGGATACCTCCCAGATGCAAGGTGCTCATACAGGCAACTGTGGCTGGTTTGACAGTGCCAAGTGCCTCCTGCAAACTGACATCAGGAACCTGGCCTGGTGACTTTTGTTTCTCTGGGGAAAGGCCATCGTTCCTCTCTAGGGCCTGGTGGCCCGGAGTGACCTGCTGCCTGCTGAAATTCCGCATGGATCAGGATGCCTCCCACATGAAGGGTGACCCCACAGGCAACTGTGGCTGGTTTGACAGTGCCAAGTGCCACCTGCAAACTGACATCAGGAACCTGGCCTGGTGACTTTTGTTTCTCTGGGGAAAGGCCATGGTTCGTGTCCAGTGCCCGGTGACCTGGAGTGGCCGGCTGCCTGCTGAAATTCCGCACAGTTGAGGATACCTCCCAGATGCAAGGTGCCCCCACAGGCAACTGCGTCTGGTTTGACAGTGCCAAGTGCCTCCTGCAAACTGACATCAGGAACCTGGCCTGGTGACTTTTGTTTCTCTGGGGAAAAGCCATGGTTCGTGTCCAGGGCCTGGTGGCCCAGAGTGGACGGCTGCCTGCTGAAATTCCGCATGGTTGAGGATGCCTCCCAGATGCAAGGTGCCCACACAGGCAACTGTGGCTGGTTTGACAGTGCCAAGTGCCTCCTGCAAACTGGCATCAGGAACCGGGCCTGGTGACTTTTCTTTCTCTGGGGAAAGGCCAGGATTCATGTCCAGGACCGGGTGGCCTGGAGTGGCCGGCTGCCTGCTGAAATTCCTCATGGATCAGGATGCCTCCCACATGAAGGGTGACCCCACAGGCAACTGTGGCTGGTTTGACAGTGCCAAGTGCCTCCTGCAAACTGACATCAGGAACCTGGCCTGGTGACTTTTGTTTCTCTGGGGAAAGGCCATGGTTCATGTCCAGGACCTGGTGGCCCGTAGTGGCCGGCCACCTGCTGAAATTCCTCAGGGATCAGGATACCTCCCAGACCGAAAGTACCGCCACAGGCAACTGTGGTTGGTTTGACAGTGCCAAGTGCCTCCTGCAAACTGACATCAGGAACCTGGCCTGGTGACTTTTGTTTCTCTGGGGAAAGGCCATGATTAATGTCCAGGGCAAGGTGGCCCGGAGTGGCCGGCTGCCTGCTGAAATTCCGCATGGATCAGTATACCTCCCAGATGAAAAGTGTCCCCACAGGCAACTGTGTCTGGTTTGACAGTGCCAAGTGCCTCCTGCAAACTGACATCAGGAACCTGGCCTGGTGACTTTTGTTTCTCTGGGGAAAGGCCATGGTTCGTGTCCAGTGCCCGGTGACCTGGAGTGGCCGGCTGCCTGCTGAAATTCCGCACGGTTGAGGATACCTCCCAGATGCAAGGTGCTCATACAGGCAACTGTGTCTGGTTTGACAGTGCCCAGTGCCTCCTGCAAACTGACATCAGGAACCTGGCCTGGTGACTTTTGTTTCTCTGGGGAAAGGCCATGATTAATGTCCAGGGCAAGGTGGCCCGGAGTGGCCGGCTGCCTGCTGAAATTCCGCATGGATCAGTATACCACCCAGATGAAAAATGTCCCCACAGGCAACTGTGTCTGGTTTGACAGTGCCAAGTGCCTCCTGCAAACTGGCATCAGGAACCTGGCCTAGTGACTTTTCTTTCTCTAGGGAAAGGCCACCGTTCATGTCCAGGACCGGGTGGCCCGGAGTGGCCGGCTGCCTGCTGAAATTCTGCATGGATCAGCATACCGCCGAGATGCAAGGTGCTCCCACAGGCAACAGTGGCTGGTTTGACAGTGCCAAGTGCCTCCTGCAAACTGACATCAGGAACCTGGCCTGGTGACTTTTGTTTCTCTGGGGAAAGGCCACCGTTCCTCTCTAGGGCCTGGTGGCCCGGAGTGACCTGCTGCCTGCTGAAATTCCTCATGGATCAGGATGCCTCCCACATGAATTGTGACCCCACAGGCAACTGTGGCTGGTTTGACAGTGCCAAGTGCCTCCTGCAAACTGACATGAGGAACCTGGCCTGGTGACTTTTCTTTCTCTGGGGAAAGGCCATGGTTCATGTCCAGGACCTGGTGGCCCGTAGTGGCCGGCCACCTGCTGAAATTCCTCAGGGATCAGGATACCTCCCAGACCGAAAGTACCGCCACAGGCAACTGTGGCTGGTTTGACAGTGCCAAGTGCCTCCTGCAAACTGACATCAGGAACCTGGCCTGGTGACTTTTGTTTCTCTGGGGAAAGGCCATGATTAATGTCCAGGGCAAGGTGGCCGGGAGTGGCCGGCTGCCTGCTGAAATTCCGCACGGATCAGTATACCTCCCAGATGAAAAGTGTCCCCACAGGCAACTGTGTCTGGTTTGACAGTGCCAAGTGCCTCCTGCAAACTGACATCAGGAACCTGGCCTGGTGACTTTTGTTTCTCTGGGGAAAGGCCATGGTTCGTGTCCAGTGCCCGGTGACCTGGAGTGGCCGGCTGCCTGCTGAAATTCCGCACGGTTTAGGATACCTCCCAGATGCAAGGTGCCCCCACAGGCAACTGCGTCTGGTTTGACAGTGCCAAGTGCCTCCTGCAAACTGACATCAGGAACCTGGCCTGGTGACTTTTGTTTCTCGGGGGAAAAGCCATGGTTCATGTCCAGGGCCTGGTGGCCCAGAGTGGCCGGCTGCCTGCTGAAATTCCGCATGGTTGAGGATGCCTCCCAGATGCAAGGTGCCCACACAGGCACCTGTGGCTGGTTTGACAGTGCCAAGTGCCTCCTGCAAACTGGCATCAGGAACCTGGCCTGGTGACTTTTCTTTCTCTGGGGAAAGGCCAGGATTCATGTGCAGGACCGGGTGGCCCGGAGTGGCCGGCTGCCTGCTGAAATTCTGCATGGATCAGCATACCGCCGAGATGCAAGGTGCTCCCACAGGCAACTGCGTCTGGTTTGACAGTGCCATGTGCCTCCTGCAAACTGACATCAGGAACCTGGCCTGGTGACTTTTGTTTCTCTGGGGAAAAGCCATGGTTCATGTCCCGGGCCTGGTGGCCCAGAGTGGCCGGCTGCCTGCTGAAATTCCGCATGGTTGAGGATGCCTCCCAGATGCAAGGTGCCCACACAGGCACCTGTGGCTGGTTTGACAGTGCCAAGTGCCTCCTGCAAACTGGCATCAGGAACCTGGCCTGGTGACTTTTCTTTCTCTGGGGAAAGGCCAGGATTCATGTCCAGGGCCTGGTGGCCCGGAGTGGACGGCTGCCTGCTGAAATTCCGCATGGTTGAGGATGCCTCCCAGATGCGAGGTGCCCACACAGGCAACTGTGGCTGGTTTGCACAGTGCCAAGTGCCTCCTGCAAACTGGCATCAGGAACCGGGCCTGGTGACTTTTCTTTCTCTGGGGAAAGGCCAGGATTCATGTCCAGGACCGGGTGGCCTGGAGTGGCCGGCTGCCTGCTGAAATTCCTCATGGATCAGGATGCCTCCCACATGAAGGGTGACCCCACAGGCAACTGTGGCTGGTTTGACAGTGCCAAGTGCCTCCTGCAAACTGACATCAGGAACCTGGCCTGGTGACTTTTGTTTCTCTGGGGAAAGGCCATGGTTCGTGTCCAGTGCCCGGTGACCTGGAGTGGCCGGCTGCCTGCTGAAATTCCTCAGGGATCAGGATACCTCCCAGATGAAAAGTGTCCCCACAGGCAACTGTGTCTGGTTTGACAGTGCCAAGTGCCTCCTGCAAACTGACATCAGGAACCTGGCCTGGTGACTTTTGTTTCTCTGGGGAAAGGCCATGGTTCGTGTCCAGTGCCCGGTGACCTGGAGTGGCCGGCTGCCTGCTGAAATTCCGCACGGTTTAGGATACCTCCCAGATGCAAGGTGCCCCCACAGGCAACTGCGTCTGGTTTGACAGTGCCAAGTGCCTCCTGCAAACTGACATCAGGAACCTGGCCTGGTGACTTTTGTTTCTCTGGGGAAAAGCCATGGTTCATGTCCAGGGCCTGGTGGCCCAGAGTGGCCGGCTGCCTGCTGAAATTCCGCATGGTTGAGGATGCCTCCCAGATGCAAGGTGCCCACACAGGCACCTGTGGCTGGTTTGACAGTGCCAAGTGCCTCCTGCAAACTGGCATCAGGAACCTGGCCTGGTGACTTTTCTTTCTCTGGGGAAAGGCCAGTATTCATGTCCAGGGCCTGGTGGCCCAGAGTGGACGGCTGCCTGCTGAAATTCTGCATGGATCAGCATACCGCCGAGATGCAAGGCGCTCCCACAGGCAACAGTGGCTGGTTTGACAGTGCCAAGTGCCTCCTGCAAACTGACATCAGGAACCTGGCCTGGTGACTTTTGTTTCTCTGGGGAAATGCCATCATTCTTGTTCGAGTCCCTCAGGCCCGGATTGGCTGGCTGCCTGCTGAAATTCCGCACAGTTGAGGATACCTCCCAGATGCAAGGTGCTCATACAGGCAACTGTGGCTGGTTTGACAGTGCCAAGTGCCTCCTGCAAACTGACATCAGGAACCTGGCCTGGTGACTTTTGTTTCTCTGGGGAAAGGCCATCGTTCCTCTCTAGGGCCTGGTGGCCCGGAGTGACCTGCTGCCTGCTGAAATTCCGCATGGATCAGGATGCCTCCCACATGAAGGGTGACCCCACAGGCAACTGTGGCTGGTTTGACAGTGCCAAGTGCCACCTGCAAACTGACATCAGGAACCTGGCCTGGTGACTTTTGTTTCTCTGGGGAAAGGCCATGGTTCGTGTCCAGTGCCCGGTGACCTGGAGTGGCCGGCTGCCTGCTGAAATTCCGCACGGTTTAGGATACCTCCCAGATGCAAGGTGCCCCCACAGGCAACTGCGTCTGGTTTGACAGTGCCAAGTGCCTCCTGCAAACTGACATCAGGAACCTGGCCTGGTGACTTTTGTTTCTCTGGGGAAAAGCCATGGTTCGTGTCCAGGGCCTGGTGGCCCAGAGTGGACGGCTGCCTGCTGAAATTCCGCATGGTTGAGGATGCCTCCCAGATGCAAGGTGCCCACACAGGCAACTGTGGCTGGTTTGACAGTGCCAAGTGCCTCCTGCAAACTGGCATCAGGAACCTGGCCTGGTGACTTTTCTTTCTCTGGGGAAAGGCCAGGATTCATGTCCAGGACCGGGTGGCCTGGAGTGGCCGGCTGCCTGCTGAAATTCCTCATGGATCAGGATGCCTCCCACATGAAGGGTGACCCCACAGGCAACTGTGGCTGGTTTGACAGTGCCAAGTGCCTCCTGCAAACTGACATCAGGAACCTGGCCTGGTGACTTTTGTTTCTCTGGGGAAAGGCCATGGTTCATGTCCAGGACCTGGTGGCCCGTAGTGGCCGGCCACCTGCTGAAATTCCTCAGGGATCAGGATACCTCCCAGACCGAAAGTACCGCCACAGGCAACTGTGGTTGGTTTGACAGTGCCAAGTGCCTCCTGCAAACTGACATCAGGAACCTGGCCTGGTGACTTTTGTTTCTCTGGGGAAAGGCCATGATTAATGTCCAGGGCAAGGTGGCCCGGAGTGGCCGGCTGCCTGCTGAAATTCCGCATGGATCAGTATACCTCCCAGATGAAAAGTGTCCCCACAGGCAACTGTGTCTGGTTTGACAGTGCCAAGTGCCTCCTGCAAACTGACATCAGGAACCTGGCCTGGTGACTTTTGTTTCTCTGGGGAAAGGCCATGGTTCGTGTCCAGTGCCCGGTGACCTGGAGTGGCCGGCTGCCTGCTGAAATTCCGCACGGTTGAGGATACCTCCCAGATGCAAGGTGCTCATACAGGCAACTGTGTCTGGTTTGACAGTGCCCAGTGCCTCCTGCAAACTGACATCAGGAACCTGGCCTGGTGACTTTTGTTTCTCTGGGGAAAGGCCATGATTAATGTCCAGGGCAAGGTGGCCCGGAGTGGCCGGCTGCCTGCTGAAATTCCGCATGGATCAGTATACCACCCAGATGAAAAATGTCCCCACAGGCAACTGTGTCTGGTTTGACAGTGCCAAGTGCCTCCTGCAAACTGGCATCAGGAACCTGGCCTAGTGACTTTTCTTTCTCTAGGGAAAGGCCACCGTTCATGTCCAGGACCGGGTGGCCCGGAGTGGCCGGCTGCCTGCTGAAATTCTGCATGGATCAGCATACCGCCGAGATGCAAGGTGCTCCCACAGGCAACAGTGGCTGGTTTGACAGTGCCAAGTGCCTCCTGCAAACTGACATCAGGAACCTGGCCTGGTGACTTTTGTTTCTCTGGGGAAAGGCCACCGTTCCTCTCTAGGGCCTGGTGGCCCGGAGTGACCTGCTGCCTGCTGAAATTCCTCATGGATCAGGATGCCTCCCACATGAATTGTGACCCCACAGGCAACTGTGGCTGGTTTGACAGTGCCAAGTGCCTCCTGCAAACTGACATGAGGAACCTGGCCTGGTGACTTTTCTTTCTCTGGGGAAAGGCCATGGTTCATGTCCAGGACCTGGTGGCCCGTAGTGGCCGGCCACCTGCTGAAATTCCTCAGGGATCAGGATACCTCCCAGACCGAAAGTACCGCCACAGGCAACTGTGGCTGGTTTGACAGTGCCAAGTGCCTCCTGCAAACTGACATCAGGAACCTGGCCTGGTGACTTTTGTTTCTCTGGGGAAAGGCCATGATTAATGTCCAGGGCAAGGTGGCCGGGAGTGGCCGGCTGCCTGCTGAAATTCCGCACGGATCAGTATACCTCCCAGATGAAAAGTGTCCCCACAGGCAACTGTGTCTGGTTTGACAGTGCCAAGTGCCTCCTGCAAACTGACATCAGGAACCTGGCCTGGTGACTTTTGTTTCTCTGGGGAAAGGCCATGGTTCGTGTCCAGTGCCCGGTGACCTGGAGTGGCCGGCTGCCTGCTGAAATTCCGCACGGTTTAGGATACCTCCCAGATGCAAGGTGCCCCCACAGGCAACTGCGTCTGGTTTGACAGTGCCAAGTGCCTCCTGCAAACTGACATCAGGAACCTGGCCTGGTGACTTTTGTTTCTCGGGGGAAAAGCCATGGTTCATGTCCAGGGCCTGGTGGCCCAGAGTGGCCGGCTGCCTGCTGAAATTCCGCATGGTTGAGGATGCCTCCCAGATGCAAGGTGCCCACACAGGCACCTGTGGCTGGTTTGACAGTGCCAAGTGCCTCCTGCAAACTGGCATCAGGAACCTGGCCTGGTGACTTTTCTTTCTCTGGGGAAAGGCCAGGATTCATGTGCAGGACCGGGTGGCCCGGAGTGGCCGGCTGCCTGCTGAAATTCTGCATGGATCAGCATACCGCCGAGATGCAAGGTGCTCCCACAGGCAACTGCGTCTGGTTTGACAGTGCCATGTGCCTCCTGCAAACTGACATCAGGAACCTGGCCTGGTGACTTTTGTTTCTCTGGGGAAAAGCCATGGTTCATGTCCCGGGCCTGGTGGCCCAGAGTGGCCGGCTGCCTGCTGAAATTCCGCATGGTTGAGGATGCCTCCCAGATGCAAGGTGCCCACACAGGCACCTGTGGCTGGTTTGACAGTGCCAAGTGCCTCCTGCAAACTGGCATCAGGAACCTGGCCTGGTGACTTTTCTTTCTCTGGGGAAAGGCCAGGATTCATGTCCAGGGCCTGGTGGCCCGGAGTGGACGGCTGCCTGCTGAAATTCCGCATGGTTGAGGATGCCTCCCAGATGCAAGGTGCCCACACAGGCAACTGTGGCTGGTTTGCACAGTGCCAAGTGCCTCCTGCAAACTGGCATCAGGAACCGGGCCTGGTGACTTTTCTTTCTCTGGGGAAAGGCCAGGATTCATGTCCAGGACCGGGTGGCCTGGAGTGGCCGGCTGCCTGCTGAAATTCCTCATGGATCAGGATGCCTCCCACATGAAGGGTGACCCCACAGGCAACTGTGGCTGGTTTGACAGTGCCAAGTGCCTCCTGCAAACTGACATCAGGAACCTGGCCTGGTGACTTTTGTTTCTCTGGGGAAAGGCCATGGTTCGTGTCCAGTGCCCGGTGACCTGGAGTGGCCGGCTGCCTGCTGAAATTCCTCAGGGATCAGGATACCTCCCAGATGAAAAGTGTCCCCACAGGCAACTGTGTCTGGTTTGACAGTGCCAAGTGCCTCCTGCAAACTGACATCAGGAACCTGGCCTGGTGACTTTTGTTTCTCTGGGGAAAGGCCATGGTTCGTGTCCAGTGCCCGGTGACCTGGAGTGGCCGGCTGCCTGCTGAAATTCCGCACGGTTTAGGATACCTCCCAGATGCAAGGTGCCCCCACAGGCAACTGCGTCTGGTTTGACAGTGCCAAGTGCCTCCTGCAAACTGACATCAGGAACCTGGCCTGGTGACTTTTGTTTCTCTGGGGAAAAGCCATGGTTCATGTCCAGGGCCTGGTGGCCCAGAGTGGCCGGCTGCCTGCTGAAATTCCGCATGGTTGAGGATGCCTCCCAGATGCAAGGTGCCCACACAGGCACCTGTGGCTGGTTTGACAGTGCCAAGTGCCTCCTGCAAACTGGCATCAGGAACCTGGCCTGGTGACTTTTCTTTCTCTGGGGAAAGGCCAGTATTCATGTCCAGGGCCTGGTGGCCCAGAGTGGACGGCTGCCTGCTGAAATTCCGCATGGTTGAGGATGCCTCCCAGATGCAAGGTGCCCACACAGGCAACTGTGGCTGGTTTGACAGTGCCAAGTGCCTCCTGCAAACTGGCATCAGGAACCGGGCCTGGTGACTTTTCTTTCTCTGGGGAAAGGCCAGGATTCATGTCCAGGACCGGGTGGCCTGGAGTGGCCGGCTGCCTGCTGAAATTCCTCATGGATCAGGATGCCTCCCACATGAAGGGTGACCCCACAGGCAACTGTGGCTGGTTTGACAGTGCCAAGTGCCTCCTGCAAACTGACATCAGGAACCTGGCCTGGTGACTTTTGTTTCTCTGGGGAAAGGCCATGGTTCATGTCCAGGACCTGGTGGCCCGTAGTGGCCGGCCACCTGCTGAAATTCCTCAGGGATCAGGATACCTCCCAGACCGAAAGTACCGCCACAGGCAACTGTGGTTGGTTTGACAGTGCCAAGTGCCTCCTGCAAACTGACATCAGGAACCTGGCCTGGTGACTTTTGTTTCTCTGGGGAAAGGCCATGATTAATGTCCAGGGCAAGGTGGCCCGGAGTGGCCGGCTGCCTGCTGAAATTCCGCATGGATCAGTATACCTCCCAGATGAAAAGTGTCCCCACAGGCAACTGTGTCTGGTTTGACAGTGCCAAGTGCCTCCTGCAAACTGACATCAGGAACCTGGCCTGGTGACTTTTGTTTCTCTGGGGAAAGGCCATGGTTCGTGTCCAGTGCCCGGTGACCTGGAGTGGCCGGCTGCCTGCTGAAATTCCGCACGGTTGAGGATACCTCCCAGATGCAAGGTGCTCATACAGGCAACTGTGTCTGGTTTGACAGTGCCCAGTGCCTCCTGCAAACTGGCATCAGGAACCTGGCCTAGTGACTTTTCTTTCTCTGGGGAAAGGCCACCGTTCATGTCCAGGACCGGGTGGCCCGGAGTGGCCGGCTGCCTGCTGAAATTCTGCATGGATCAGCATACCGCCGAGATGCAAGGCGCTCCCACAGGCAACAGTGGCTGGTTTGACAGTGCCAAGTGCCTCCTGCAAACTGACATCAGGAACCTGGCCTGGTGACTTTTGTTTCTCTGGGGAAATGCCATCATTCTTGTTCGAGTCCCTCAGGCCCGGATTGGCTGGCTGCCTGCTGAAATTCCGCAGAGTTGAGGATACCTCCCAGATGCAAGGTGCTCATACAGGCAACTGTGGCTGGTTTGACAGTGCCAAGTGCCTCCTGCAAACTGACATCAGGAACCTGGCCTGGTGACTTTTGTTTCTCTGGGGAAAGGCCATCGTTCCTCTCTAGGGCCTGGTGGCCCGGAGTGACCTGCTGCCTGCTGAAATTCCGCATGGATCAGGATGCCTCCCACATGAAGGGTGACCCCACAGGCAACTGTGGCTGGTTTGACAGTGCCAAGTGCCACCTGCAAACTGACATCAGGAACCTGGCCTGGTGACTTTTGTTTCTCTGGGGAAAGGCCATGGTTCGTGTCCAGTGCCCGGTGACCTGGAGTGGCCGGCTGCCTGCTGAAATTCCGCACAGTTGAGGATACCTCCCAGATGCAAGGTGCCCCCACAGGCAACTGCGTCTGGTTTGACAGTGCCAAGTGCCTCCTGCAAACTGACATCAGGAACCTGGCCTGGTGACTTTTGTTTCTCTGGGGAAAAGCCATGGTTCGTGTCCAGGGCCTGGTGGCCCAGAGTGGACGGCTGCCTGCTGAAATTCCGCATGGTTGAGGATGCCTCCCAGATGCAAGGTGCCCACACAGGCAACTGTGGCTGGTTTGACAGTGCCAAGTGCCTCCTGCAAACTGGCATCAGGAACCGGGCCTGGTGACTTTTCTTTCTCTGGGGAAAGGCCAGGATTCATGTCCAGGACCGGGTGGCCTGGAGTGGCCGGCTGCCTGCTGAAATTCCTCATGGATCAGGATGCCTCCCACATGAAGGGTGACCCCACAGGCAACTGTGGCTGGTTTGACAGTGCCAAGTGCCACCTGCAAACTGACATCAGGAACCTGGCCTGGTGACTTTTTTTTCTCTGGGGAAAGGCCATGGTTCATGTCCAGGGCCTGGTGTCCCGGAGTTGTCCCCTGCCTTCTGATATTCCGCACGGATCAGGATACCTCCCAGACCGAAAGTACCACCACAGGCAACTGTGGCTGGTTTGACAGTGCCAAGTGCCTCCTGCAAACTGACATCAGGAACCTGGCCTGGTGACTTTTGTTTCTCAGGGGATAGGCCACCGTTCATATGAAGGACTGGCTGGCCCGGAGTGCCCGGCTGCCTGCTGACATTCCGAACGGATCAGAATACCGCCTAGATGCAAGGTGCCGCCACTGGCAACTGCGTCTGGTTTGACAGTGCCAAGTGCCTCCTGCAAACTGACATCAGGAACCTGGCCTGGTGAGTTTTGTTTCTCTGGGAAAAAGCCATGGTTCATGTCCAGGACCTGGTGGCCCGTAGTGGCCGGCCACCTGCTGAAATTCCTCAGGGATCAGGATACCTCCCAGACCGAAAGTACCGCCACAGGCAACTGTGGTTGGTTTGACAGTGCCAAGTGCCTCCTGCAAACTGACATCAGGAACCTGGCCTGGTGACTTTTGTTTCTCTGGGGAAAGGCCATGATTAATGTCCAGGGCAAGGTGGCCCGGAGTGGCCGGCTGCCTGCTGAAATTCCGCATGGATCAGTATACCTCCCAGATGAAAAGTGTCCCCACAGGCAACTGTGGCTGGTTTGACAGTGCCAAGTGCCTCCTGCAAACTGACATCAGGAACCTGGCCTGGTGACTTTTGTTTCTCTGGGGAAAGGCCATGGTTCGTGTCCAGTGCCCGGTGACCTGGAGTGGCCGGCTGCCTGCTGAAATTCCGCACGGTTGAGGATACCTCCCAGATGCAAGGTGCCCCCACAGGCAACTGCGTCTGGTTTGACAGTGCCAAGTGCCTCCTGCAAACTGACATCAGGAACCTGGCCTGGTGACTTTTGTTTCTCTGGGGAAAAGCCATGGTTCATGTCCAGAGCCTGGTGGCCCGGAGTGGCCGGCTGCCTGCTGAAATTCCGCATGGTTGAGGATGCCTCCCAGATGCAAGGTGCCCACACAGGTACCTGTGGCTGGTTTGACAGTGCCAAGTGCCTCCTGCAAACTGGCATCAGGAACCTGGCCTGCTGACTTTTCTTTCTCTGGGGAAAGGCCACCGTTCATGTCCAGGACCGGGTGGCCCGGAGTGGCCGGCTGCCTGCTGAAATTCTGCATGGATAAGCATACCGCCGAGATGCAAGGCGCTCCCACAGGCAACAGTGGCTGGTTTGACAGTGCCAAGTGCCTCCTGCAAACTGACATCAGGAACCTGGCCTGGTGAGTTTTGTTTCTCTGGGGAAATGCCATCATTCTTGTTCGAGGCCTGCAGGCCCGGATTGGCTGGCTGCCTGCTGAAATTCCGCAGAGTTGAGGATACCTCCCAGATGCAAGGTGCTCATACAGGCAACTGTGTCTGGTTTGACAGGGCCAAGTGCCTCCTGCAAACTGACATCAGGAACCTGGCCTGGTGACTTTTCTTTCTCTGGGGAAAGGCCATGGTTCGTGTCCAGTGCCCGGTGACCTGGAGTGGCCGGCTGCCTGCTGAAATTCCGCACGGTTGAGGATACCTCCCAGATGCAAGGTGCCCCCACAGGCAACTGCGTCTGGTTTGACAGTGCCAAGTGCCTCCTGCAAACTGACATCAGGAACCTGGCCTGGTGACTTTTGTTTCTCTGGGGAAAAGCCATGGTTCATGTCCAGAGCCTGGTGGCCCGGAGTGGCCGGCTGCCTGCTGAAATTCCGCATGGTTGAGGATGCCTCCCAGATGCAAGGTGCCCACACAGGTACCTGTGGCTGGTTTGACAGTGCCAAGTGCCTCCTGCAAACTGGCATCAGGAACCTGGCCTGGTGACTTTTCTTTCTCTGGGGAAAGGCCACCGTTCATGTCCAGGACCGGGTGGCCCGGAGTGGCCGGATTGCCTGCTGAAATTCTGCATGGATCAGCATACCGCCGAGATGCAAGGCGCTCCCACAGGCAACAGTGGCTGGTTTGACAGTGCCAAGTGCCTCCTGCAAACTGACATCAGGAACCTGGCCTGGTGACTTTTGTTTCTCTGGGGAAATGCCATCATTCTTGTTCGAGGCCTGCAGGCCCAGATTGGCTGGCTGCCTGCTGAAATTCCGCACAGTTGAGGATACCTCCCAGATGCAAGGTGCTCATACAGGCAACTGTGTCTGGTTTGACAGGGCCAAGTGCCTCCTGCAAACTGACATCAGGAACCTGGCCTGGTGACTTTTCTTTCTCTGCCGAAAGGCCATGGTTCATGTCCAGGACCGGGTGGCTCGGAGTGGCCGGCTGCCTGCTGAATTTCTGCCTGGATCTGGATACCGCCGAAACGCAAGGTGCTCCCACAGGCAACAGTGGCTGGTTTGACAGTGCCAAGTGCCACCTGCAAACTGATATCGGGAACCTGGCCTGGTGACGTTTGTTTCTCTGGGGAAAAGGCCATCATTCTTGTTCGAGGCCTGCAGGCCCGGATTGGCTGGCTGCCTGCTGAAATTCGGCATGGTTGAGGATACCTCCCAGATGCAAGGTGCTCATACAGGCAACTGTGGCTGGTTTGACAGTGCCAAGTGCCTCCTGCAAACTGACATCAGGAACCTGGCCTGGTGACTTTTGTTTCTCTGGGGAAAGGCCATCGTTCCTCTCTAGGGCCTGGTGCCCCGGAGTGACCTGCTGCCTGCTGAAATTCCTCATGGATCAGGATGCCTCCCACATGAAGGGTGACCCCACAGGCAACTGTGGCTGGTTTGACAGTGCCAAGTGCCTCCTGCAAACTGACATCAGGAACCTGGCCTGGTGACTTTTGTTTCTCTGGGGAAAGACCATGATTAATGTCCAGGGCAAGGTGGCCCGGAGTGGCCGGCTGCCTGCTGAAATTCCGCATGGATCAGTATACCACCCAGATGAAAAGTGTCCCCACAGGCAACTGTGTCTGGTTTGACAGTGCCAAGTGCCTCCTGCAAACTGGCATCAGGAACCTGGCCTGCTGACTTTTCTTTCTCTGGGGAAAGGCCACCGTTCATGTCCAGGACCGGGTGGCCCGGAGTGGCCGGCTGCCTGCTGAAATTCTGCATGGATCAGCATACCGCCGAGATGCAAGGTGCTCCCACAGGCAACAGTGGCTGGTTTGACAGTGCCAAGTGCCTCCTGCAAACTGACATCAGGAACCTGGCCTGGTGACTTTTGTTTCTCTGGGGAAATGCCATCATTCTTGTTCGAGTCCCTCAGGCCCGGATTGGCTGGCTGCCTGCTGAAATTCCGCACAGTTGAGGATACCTCCCAGATGCAAGGTGCTCATACAGGCAACTGTGGCTGGTTTGACAGTGCCAAGTGCCTCCTGCAAACTGACATCAGGAACCTGGCCTGGTGACTTTTGTTTCTCTGGGGAAAGGCCATCGTTCCTCTCTAGGGCCTGGTGGCCCGGAGTGACCTGCTGCCTGCTGAAATTCCTCATGGATCAGGATGCCTCCCACATGAAGGGTGACCCCACAGGCAACTGTGGCTGGTTTGACAGTGCCAAGTGCCACCTGCAAACTGACATCAGGAACCTGGCCTGGTGACTTTTGTTTCTCTGGGGAAAGGCCATGGTTCGTGTCCAGTGCCCGGTGACCTGGAGTGGCCGGCTGCCTGCTGAAATTCCGCACAGTTGAGGATACCTCCCAGATGCAAGGTGCCCCCACAGGCAACTGCGTCTGGTTTGACAGTGCCAAGTGCCTCCTGCAAACTGACATCAGGAACCTGGCCTGGTGACTTTTGTTTCTCTGGGGAAAAGCCATGGTTCATGTCCAGGGCCTGGTGGCCCAGAGTGGACGGCTGCCTGCTGAAATTCCGCATGGTTGAGGATGCCTCCCAGATGCAAGGTGCCCACACAGGCAACTGTGGCTGGTTTGACAGTGCCAAGTGCCTCCTGCAAACTGGCATCAGGAACCGGGCCTGGTGACTTTTCTTTCTCTGGGGAAAGGCCAGGATTCATGTCCAGGACCGGGTGGCCTGGAGTGGCCGGCTGCCTGCTGAAATTCCTCATGGATCAGGATGCCTCCCACATGAAGGGTGACCCCACAGGCAACTGTGGCTGGTTTGACAGTGCCAAGTGCCACCTGCAAACTGACATCAGGAACCTGGCCTGGTGACTTTTGTTTCTCTGGGGAAAGGCCATGGTTCATGTCCAGGGCCTGGTGTCCCGGAGTTGTCCCCTGCCTTCTGATATTCCGCACGGATCAGGATACCTCCCAGACCGAAAGTACCACCACAGGCAACTGTGGCTGGTTTGACAGTGCCAAGTGCCTCCTGCAAACTGACATCAGGAACCTGGCCTGGTGACTTTTGTTTCTCAGGGGATAGGCCACCGTTCATATGAAGGACTGGCTGGCCCGGAGTGCCCGGCTGCCTGCTGACATTCCGAACGGATCAGAATACCGCCTAGATGCAAGGTGCCGCCACTGGCAACTGCGGCTGGTTTGACAGTGCCAAGTGCCTCCTGCAAACTGACATCAGGAACCTGGCCTGGTGAGTTTTGTTTCTCTGGGAAAAAGCCATGGTTCATGTCCAGGACCTGGTGGCCCGTAGTGGCCGGCCACCTGCTGAAATTCCTCAGGGATCAGGATACCTCCCAGACCGAAAGTACCGCCACAGGCAACTGTGGTTGGTTTGACAGTGCCAAGTGCCTCCTGCAAACTGACATCAGGAACCTGGCCTGGTGACTTTTGTTTCTCTGGGGAAAGGCCATGATTAATGTCCAGGGCAAGGTGGCCCGGAGTGGCCGGCTGCCTGCTGAAATTCCGCATGGATCAGTATACCTCCCAGATGAAAAGTGTCCCCACAGGCAACTGTGGCTGGTTTGACAGTGCCAAGTGCCTCCTGCAAACTGACATCAGGAACCTGGCCTGGTGACTTTTGTTTCTCTGGGGAAAGGCCATGGTTCGTGTCCAGTGCCCGGTGACCTGGAGTGGCCGGCTGCCTGCTGAAATTCCGCACGGTTGAGGATACCTCCCAGATGCAAGGTGCCCCCACAGGCAACTGCGTCTGGTTTGACAGTGCCAAGTGCCTCCTGCAAACTGACATCAGGAACCTGGCCTGGTGACTTTTGTTTCTCTGGGGAAAAGCCATGGTTCATGTCCAGAGCCTGGTGGCCCGGAGTGGCCGGCTGCCTGCTGAAATTCCGCATGGTTGAGGATGCCTCCCAGATGCAAGGTGCCCACACAGGTACCTGTGGCTGGTTTGACAGTGCCAAGTGCCTCCTGCAAACTGGCATCAGGAACCTGGCCTGCTGACTTTTCTTTCTCTGGGGAAAGGCCACCGTTCATGTCCAGGACCGGGTGGCCCGGAGTGGCCGGCTGCCTGCTGAAATTCTGCATGGATAAGCATACCGCCGAGATTCAAGGTGCTCCCACAGGCAACAGTGGCTGGTTTGACAGTGCCAAGTGCCTCCTGCAAACTGACATCAGGAACCTGGCCTGGTGAGTTTTGTTTCTCTGGGGAAATGCCATCATTCTTGTTCGAGGCCTGCAGGCCCGGATTGGCTGGCTGCCTGCTGAAATTCCGCAGAGTTGAGGATACCTCCCAGATGCAAGGTGCTCATACAGGCAACTGTGTCTGGTTTGACAGGGCCAAGTGCCTCCTGCAAACTGACATCAGGAACCTGGCCTGGTGACTTTTCTTTCTCTGGGGAAAGGCCATGGTTCGTGTCCAGTGCCCGGTGACCTGGAGTGGCCGGCTGCCTGCTGAAATTCCGCACGGTTGAGGATACCTCCCAGATGCAAGGTGCCCCCACAGGCAACTGCGTCTGGTTTGACAGTGCCAAGTGCCTCCTGCAAACTGACATCAGGAACCTGGCCTGGTGACTTTTGTTTCTCTGGGGAAAAGCTATGGTTCATGTCCAGAGCCTGGTGGCCCGGAGTGGCCGGCTGCCTGCTGAAATTCCGCATGGTTGAGGATGCCTCCCAGATGCAAGGTGCCCACACAGGTACCTGTGGCTGGTTTGACAGTGCCAAGTGCCTCCTGCAAACTGGCATCAGGAACCTGGCCTGGTGACTTTTCTTTCTCTGGGGAAAGGCCACCGTTCATGTCCAGGACCGGGTGGCCCGGAGTGGCCGGATGCCTGCTGAAATTCTGCATGGATCAGCATACCGCCGAGATGCAAGGCGCTCCCACAGGCAACAGTGGCTGGTTTGACAGTGCCAAGTGCCTCCTGCAAACTGACATCAGGAACCTGGCCTGGTGACTTTTGTTTCTCTGGGGAAATGCCATCATTCTTGTTCGAGGCCTGCAGGCCCAGATTGGCTGGCTGCCTGCTGAAATTCCGCACAGTTGAGGATACCTCCCAGATGCAAGGTGCTCATACAGGCAACTGTGTCTGGTTTGACAGGGCCAAGTGCCTCCTGCAAACTGACATCAGGAACCTGGCCTGGTGACTTTTCTTTCTCTGCCGAAAGGCCATGGTTCATGTCCAGGACCGGGTGGCTCGGAGTGGCCGGCTGCCTGCTGAATTTCTGCCTGGATCTGGATACCGCCGAAACGCAAGGTGCTCCCACAGGCAACAGTGGCTGGTTTGACAGTGCCAAGTGCCACCTGCAAACTGATATCGGGAACCTGGCCTGGTGACGTTTGTTTCTCTGGGGAAAAGGCCATCATTCTTGTTCGAGGCCTGCAGGCCTGGATTGGCTGGCTGCCTGCTGAAATTCGGCATGGTTGAGGATACCTCCCAGATGCAAGGTGCTCATACAGGCAACTGTGGCTGGTTTGACAGTGCCAAGTGCCTCCTGCAAACTGACATCAGGAACCTGGCCTGGTGACTTTTGTTTCTCTGGGGAAAGGCCATCGTTCCTCTCTAGGGCCTGGTGCCCCGGAGTGACCTGCTGCCTGCTGAAATTCCTCATGGATCAGGATGCCTCCCACATGAAGGGTGACCCCACAGGCAACTGTGGCTGGTTTGACAGTGCCAAGTGCCTCCTGCAAACTGACATCAGGAACCTGGCCTGGTGACTTTTGTTTCTCTGGGGAAAGACCATGATTAATGTCCAGGGCAAGGTGGCCCGGAGTGGCCGGCTGCCTGCTGAAATTCCGCATGGATCAGTATACCACCCAGATGAAAAGTGTCCCCACAGGCAACTGTGTCTGGTTTGACAGGGCCAAGTGCCTCCTGCAAACTGACATCAGGAACCTGGCCTGGTGACTTTTCTTTCTCTGGGGAAAGGCCATGGTTCGTGTCCAGTGCCCGGTGACCTGGAGTGGCCGGCTGCCTGCTGAAATTCCGCACGGTTGAGGATACCTCCCAGATGCAAGGTGCCCCCACAGGCAACTGCGTCTGGTTTGACAGTGCCAAGTGCCTCCTGCAAACTGACATCAGGAACCTGGCCTGGTGACTTTTGTTTCTCTGGGGAAAAGCTATGGTTCATGTCCAGAGCCTGGTGGCCCGGAGTGGCCGGCTGCCTGCTGAAATTCCGCATGGTTGAGGATGCCTCCCAGATGCAAGGTGCCCACACAGGTACCTGTGGCTGGTTTGACAGTGCCAAGTGCCTCCTGCAAACTGGCAT
This sequence comes from Passer domesticus, assembly GCF_036417665.1. NCBI lineage: Eukaryota > Metazoa > Chordata > Aves > Passeriformes > Passeridae > Passer > Passer domesticus. The sequence continues at coordinate 11,421,837 of NC_087481.1, read as the reverse complement.
CAGGAACCTGGCCTGGTGACTTTTCTTTCTCTGGGGAAAGGCCACCGTTCATGTCCAGGACCGGGTGGCCCGGAGTGGCCGGATGCCTGCTGAAATTCTGCATGGATCAGCATACCGCCGAGATGCAAGGCGCTCCCACAGGCAACAGTGGCTGGTTTGACAGTGCCAAGTGCCTCCTGCAAACTGACATCAGGAACCTGGCCTGGTGACTTTTGTTTCTCTGGGGAAATGCCATCATTCTTGTTCGAGGCCTGCAGGCCCAGATTGGCTGGCTGCCTGCTGAAATTCCGCACAGTTGAGGATACCTCCCAGATGCAAGGTGCTCATACAGGCAACTGTGTCTGGTTTGACAGGGCCAAGTGCCTCCTGCAAACTGACATCAGGAACCTGGCCTGGTGACTTTTCTTTCTCTGCCGAAAGGCCATGGTTCATGTCCAGGACCGGGTGGCTCGGAGTGGCCGGCTGCCTGCTGAATTTCTGCCTGGATCTGGATACCGCCGAAACGCAAGGTGCTCCCACAGGCAACAGTGGCTGGTTTGACAGTGCCAAGTGCCACCTGCAAACTGATATCGGGAACCTGGCCTGGTGACGTTTGTTTCTCTGGGGAAAAGGCCATCATTCTTGTTCGAGGCCTGCAGGCCTGGATTGGCTGGCTGCCTGCTGAAATTCGGCATGGTTGAGGATACCTCCCAGATGCAAGGTGCTCATACAGGCAACTGTGGCTGGTTTGACAGTGCCAAGTGCCTCCTGCAAACTGACATCAGGAACCTGGCCTGGTGACTTTTGTTTCTCTGGGGAAAGGCCATCGTTCCTCTCTAGGGCCTGGTGCCCCGGAGTGACCTGCTGCCTGCTGAAATTCCTCATGGATCAGGATGCCTCCCACATGAAGGGTGACCCCACAGGCAACTGTGGCTGGTTTGACAGTGCCAAGTGCCTCCTGCAAACTGACATCAGGAACCTGGCCTGGTGACTTTTGTTTCTCTGGGGAAAGACCATGATTAATGTCCAGGGCAAGGTGGCCCGGAGTGGCCGGCTGCCTGCTGAAATTCCGCATGGATCAGTATACCACCCAGATGAAAAGTGTCCCCACAGGCAACTGTGTCTGGTTTGACAGTGCCAAGTGCCTCCTGCAAACTGGCATCAGGAACCTGGCCTAGTGACTTTTCTTTCTCTGGGGAAAGGCCACCGTTCATGTCCAGGACCGGGTGGCCCGGAGTGGCCGGCTGCCTGCTGAAATTCTGCATGGATCAGCATACCGCCGAGATGCAAGGTGCTCCCACAGGCAACAGTGGCTGGTTTGACAGTGCCAAGTGCCTCCTGCAAACTGACATCAGGAACCTGGCCTGGTGACTTTTGTTTCTCTGGGGAAATGCCATCATTCTTGTTCGAGTCCCTCAGGCCCGGATTGGCTGGCTGCCTGCTGAAATTCCGCACAGTTGAGGATACCTCCCAGATGCAAGGTGCTCATACAGGCAACTGTGGCTGGTTTGACAGTGCCAAGTGCCTCCTGCAAACTGACATCAGGAACCTGGCCTGGTGACTTTTGTTTCTCTGGGGAAAGGCCATCGTTCCTCTCTAGGGCCTGGTGGCCCGGAGTGACCTGCTGCCTGCTGAAATTCCTCATGGATCAGGATGCCTCCCACATGAAGGGTGACCCCACAGGCAACTGTGGCTGGTTTGACAGTGCCAAGTGCCACCTGCAAACTGACATCAGGAACCTGGCCTGGTGACTTTTGTTTCTCTGGGGAAAGGCCATGGTTCGTGTCCAGTGCCCGGTGACCTGGAGTGGCCGGCTGCCTGCTGAAATTCCGCACAGTTGAGGATACCTCCCAGATGCAAGGTGCCCCCACAGGCAACTGCGTCTGGTTTGACAGTGCCAAGTGCCTCCTGCAAACTGACATCAGGAACCTGGCCTGGTGACTTTTGTTTCTCTGGGGAAAAGCCATGGTTCATGTCCAGGGCCTGGTGGCCCAGAGTGGACGGCTGCCTGCTGAAATTCCGCATGGTTGAGGATGCCTCCCAGATGCAAGGTGCCCACACAGGCAACTGTGGCTGGTTTGACAGTGCCAAGTGCCTCCTGCAAACTGGCATCAGGAACCTGGCCTGGTGACTTTTCTTTCTCTGGGGAAAGGCCAGGATTCATGTCCAGGACCGGGTGGCCTGGAGTGGCCGGCTGCCTGCTGAAATTCCTCATGGATCAGGATGCCTCCCACATGAAGGGTGACCCCACAGGCAACTGTGGCTGGTTTGACAGTGCCAAGTGCCACCTGCAAACTGACATCAGGAACCTGGCCTGGTGACTTTTGTTTCTCTGGGGAAAGGCCATGGTTCATGTCCAGGGCCTGGTGTCCCGGAGTTGTCCCCTGCCTTCTGATATTCCGCACGGATCAGGATACCTCCCAGACCGAAAGTACCACCACAGGCAACTGTGGCTGGTTTGACAGTGCCAAGTGCCTCCTGCAAACTGACATCAGGAACCTGGCCTGGTGACTTTTGTTTCTCAGGGGATAGGCCACCGTTCATATGAAGGACTGGCTGGCCCGGAGTGCCCGGCTGCCTGCTGACATTCCGAACGGATCAGAATACCGCCTAGATGCAAGGTGCCGCCACTGGCAACTGCGGCTGGTTTGACAGTGCCAAGTGCCTCCTGCAAACTGACATCAGGAACCTGGCCTGGTGAGTTTTGTTTCTCTGGGAAAAAGCCATGGTTCATGTCCAGGACCTGGTGGCCCGTAGTGGCCGGCCACCTGCTGAAATTCCTCAGGGATCAGGATACCTCCCAGACCGAAAGTACCGCCACAGGCAACTGTGGTTGCTTTGACAGTGCCAAGTGCCTCCTGCAAACTGACATCAGGAACCTGGCCTGGTGACTTTTGTTTCTCTGGGGAAAGGCCATGATTAATGTCCAGGGCAAGGTGGCCCGGAGTGGCCGGCTGCCTGCTGAAATTCCGCATGGATCAGTATACCTCCCAGATGAAAAGTGTCCCCACAGGCAACTGTGGCTGGTTTGACAGTGCCAAGTGCCTCCTGCAAACTGACATCAGGAACCTGGCCTGGTGACTTTTGTTTCTCTGGGGAAAGGCCATGGTTCGTGTCCAGTGCCCGGTGACCTGGAGTGGCCGGCTGCCTGCTGAAATTCCGCACGGTTGAGGATACCTCCCAGATGCAAGGTGCCCCCACAGGCAACTGCGTCTGGTTTGACAGTGCCAAGTGCCTCCTGCAAACTGACATCAGGAACCTGGCCTGGTGACTTTTGTTTCTCTGGGGAAAAGCCATGGTTCATGTCCAGAGCCTGGTGGCCCAGAGTGGCCGGCTGCCTGCTGAAATTCCGCATGGTTGAGGATGCCTCCCAGATGCAAGGTGCCCACACAGGTACCTGTGGCTGGTTTGACAGTGCCAAGTGCCTCCTGCAAACTGGCATCAGGAACCTGGCCTGGTGACTTTTCTTTCTCTGGGGAAAGGCCACCGTTCATGTCCAGGACCGGGTGGCCCGGAGTGGCCGGCTGCCTGCTGAAATTCTGCATGGATAAGCATACCGCCGAGATGCAAGGCGCTCCCACAGGCAACAGTGGCTGGTTTGACAGTGCCAAGTGCCTCCTGCAAACTGACATCAGGAACCTGGCCTGGTGAGTTTTGTTTCTCTGGGGAAATGCCATCATTCTTGTTCGAGGCCTGCAGGCCCGGATTGGCTGGCTGCCTGCTGAAATTCCGCAGAGTTGAGGATACCTCCCAGATGCAAGGTGCTCATACAGGCAACTGTGTCTGGTTTGACAGGGCCAAGTGCCTCCTGCAAACTGACATCAGGAACCTGGCCTGGTGACTTTTCTTTCTCTGGGGAAAGGCCATGGTTCGTGTCCAGTGCCCGGTGACCTGGAGTGGCCGGCTGCCTGCTGAAATTCCGCACGGTTGAGGATACCTCCCAGATGCAAGGTGCCCCCACAGGCAACTGCGTCTGGTTTGACAGTGCCAAGTGCCTCCTGCAAACTGACATCAGGAACCTGGCCTGGTGACTTTTGTTTCTCTGGGGAAAAGCCATGGTTCATGTCCAGAGCCTGGTGGCCCGGAGTGGCCGGCTGCCTGCTGAAATTCCGCATGGTTGAGGATGCCTCCCAGATGCAAGGTGCCCACACAGGTACCTGTGGCTGGTTTGACAGTGCCAAGTGCCTCCTGCAAACTGGCATCAGGAACCTGGCCTGGTGACTTTTCTTTCTCTGGGGAAAGGCCACCGTTCATGTCCAGGACCGGGTGGCCCGGAGTGGCCGGATGCCTGCTGAAATTCTGCATGGATCAGCATACCGCCGAGATGCAAGGCGCTCCCACAGGCAACAGTGGCTGGTTTGACAGTGCCAAGTGCCTCCTGCAAACTGACATCAGGAACCTGGCCTGGTGACTTTTGTTTCTCTGGGGAAATGCCATCATTCTTGTTCGAGGCCTGCAGGCCCAGATTGGCTGGCTGCCTGCTGAAATTCCGCACAGTTGAGGATACCTCCCAGATGCAAGGTGCTCATACAGGCAACTGTGTCTGGTTTGACAAGGCCAAGTGCCTCCTGCAAACTGACATCAGGAACCTGGCCTGGTGACTTTTCTTTCTCTGCCGAAAGGCCATGGTTCATGTCCAGGACCGGGTGGCTCGGAGTGGCCGGCTGCCTGCTGAATTTCTGCCTGGATCTGGATACCGCCGAAACGCAAGGTGCTCCCACAGGCAACAGTGGCTGGTTTGACAGTGCCAAGTGCCACCTGCAAACTGATATCGGGAACCTGGCCTGGTGACGTTTGTTTCTCTGGGGAAAAGGCCATCATTCTTGTTCGAGGCCTGCAGGCCCGGATTGGCTGGCTGCCTGCTGAAATTCGGCATGGTTGAGGATACCTCCCAGATGCAAGGTGCTCATACAGGCAACTGTGGCTGGTTTGACAGTGCCAAGTGCCTCCTGCAAACTGACATCAGGAACCTGGCCTGGTGACTTTTGTTGCTCTGGGGAAAGGCCATCGTTCCTCTCTAGGGCCTGGTGCCCCGGAGTGACCTGCTGCCTGCTGAAATTCCTCATGGATCAGGATGCCTCCCACATGAAGGGTGACCCCACAGGCAACTGTGGCTGGTTTGACAGTGCCAAGTGCCTCCTGCAAACTGACATCAGGAACCTGGCCTGGTGACTTTTGTTTCTCTGGGGAAAGACCATGATTAATGTCCAGGGCAAGGTGGCCCGGAGTGGCCGGCTGCCTGCTGAAATTCCGCATGGATCAGTATACCACCCAGATGAAAAGTGTCCCCACAGGCAACTGTGTCTGGTTTGACAGTGCCAAGTGCCTCCTGCAAACTGGCATCAGGAACCTGGCCTAGTGACTTTTCTTTCTCTGGGGAAAGGCCACCGTTCATGTCCAGGACCGGGTGGCCCGGAGTGGCCGGCTGCCTGCTGAAATTCTGCATGGATCAGCATACCGCCGAGATGCAAGGTGCTCCCACAGGCAACAGTGGCTGGTTTGACAGTGCCAAGTGCCTCCTGCAAACTGACATCAGGAACCTGGCCTGGTGACTTTTGTTTCTCTGGGGAAATGCCATCAATCTTGTTCGAGTCCTGCAGGCCCGGATTGGCTGGCTGCCTGCTGAAATTCCGCACAGTTGAGGATACCTCCCAGATGCAAGGTGCTCATACAGGCAACTGTGGCTGGTTTGACAGTGCCAAGTGCCTCCTGCAAACTGACATCAGGAACCTGGCCTGGTGACTTTTGTTTCTCTGGGGAAAGGCCATCGTTCCTCTCTAGGGCCTGGTGGCCCGGAGTGACCTGCTGCCTGCTGAAATTCCTCATGGATCAGGATGCCTCCCACATGAAGGGTGACCCCACAGGCAACTCTGGCTGGTTTGACAGTGCCAAGTGCCTCCTGCAAACTGACATGAGGAACCTGGCCTGGTGACTTTTCTTTCTCTGGGGAAAGGACATGGTTCATGTCCAGGACCTGGTGGCCCGTAGTGGCCGGCCACCTGCTGAAATTCCTCAGGGATCAGGATACCTCCCAGACCGAAAGTACCGCCACAGGCAACTGTGTCTGGTTTGACAGTGCCAAGTGCCTCCTGCAAACTGACATCAGGAACCTGGCCTGGTGACTTTTGTTTCTCTGGGGAAAGGCCATGATTAATGTCCAGGGCAAGGTGGCCCGGAGTGGCCGGCTGCCTGCTGAAATTCCGCACGGATCAGTATACCTCCCAGATGAAAAGTGTCCCCACAGGCAACTGTGTCTGGTTTGACAGTGCCAAGTGCCTCCTGCAAACTGACATCAGGAACCTGGCCTGGTGACTTTTGTTTCTCTGGGGAAAGGCCATGGTTCGTGTCCAGTGCCCGGTGACCTGGAGTGGCCGGCTGCCTGCTGAAATTCCGCACGGTTTAGGATACCTCCCAGATGCAAGGTGCCCCCACAGGCAACTGCGTCTGGTTTGACAGTGCCAAGTGCCTCCTGCAAACTGACATCAGGAACCTGGCCTGGTGACTTTTGTTTCTCGGGGGAAAAGCCATGGTTCATGTCCAGGGCCTGGTGGCCCAGAGTGGCCGGCTGCCTGCTGAAATTCCGCATGGTTGAGGATGCCTCCCAGATGCAAGGTGCCCCCACAGGCAACTGTGGCTGGTTTGACAGTGCCAAGTGCCTCCTGCAAACTGACATCAGGAACCTGGCCTGGTGACTTTTCTTTCTCTGGGGAAAGGCCAGGATTCATGTGCAGGACCGGGTGGCCCGGAGTGGCCGGCTGCCTGCTGAAATTCTGCATGGATCAGCATACCGCCGAGATGCAAGGTGCTCCCACAGGCAACTGCGTCTGGTTTGACAGTGCCAAGTGCCTCCTGCAAACTGACATCAGGAACCTGGCCTGGTGACTTTTGTTTCTCTGGGGAAAAGCCATGGTTCATGTCCCGGGCCTGGTGGCCCAGAGTGGCCGGCTGCCTGCTGAAATTCCGCAAGGTTGAGGATGCCTCCCAGATGCAAGGTGCCCACACAGGCACCTGTGGCTGGTTTGACAGTGCCAAGTGCCTCCTGCAAATTGGCATCAGGAACCTGGCCTGGTGACTTTTCTTTCTCTGGGGAAAGGCCAGGATTCATGTCCAGGGCCTGGTGGCCCAGAGTGGACGGCTGCCTGCTGAAATTCCGCATGGTTGAGGATGCCTCCCAGATGCAAGGTGCCCACACAGGCAACTGTGGCTGGTTTGACAGTGCCAAGTGCCTCCTGCAAACTGGCATCAGGAACCGGGCCTGGTGACTTTTCTTTCTCTGGGGAAAGGCCAGGATTCATGTCCAGGACCGGGTGGCCTGGAGTGGCCGGCTGCCTGCTGAAATTCCTCATGGATCAGGATGCCTCCCACATGAAGGGTGACCCCACAGGCAACTGTGGCTGGTTTGACAGTGCCAAGTGCCTCCTGCAAACTGACATCAGGAACCTGGCCTGGTGACTTTTGTTTCTCTGGGGAAAGGCCATGGTTCGTGTCCAGTGCCCGGTGACCTGGAGTGGCCGGCTGCCTGCTGAAATTCCTCAGGGATCAGGATACCTCCCAGATGAAAAGTGTCCCCACAGGCAACTGTGTCTGGTTTGACAGTGCCAAGTGCCTCCTGCAAACTGACATCAGGAACCTGGCCTGGTGACTTTTGTTTCTCTGGGGAAAGGCCATGGTTCGTGTCCAGTGCCCGGTGACCTGGAGTGGCCGGCTGCCTGCTGAAATTCCGCACGGTTTAGGATACCTCCCAGATGCAAGGTGCCCCCACAGGCAACTGCGTCTGGTTTGACAGTGCCAAGTGCCTCCTGCAAACTGACATCAGGAACCTGGCCTGGTGACTTTTGTTTCTCTGGGGAAAAGCCATGGTTCATGTCCAGGGCCTGGTGGCCCAGAGTGGACGGCTGCCTGCTGAAATTCCGCATGGTTGAGGATGCCTCCCAGATGCAAGGTGCCCACACAGGTACCTGTGGCTGGTTTGACAGTGCCAAGTGCCTCCTGCAAACTGGCATCAGGAACCTGGCCTGGTGACTTTTCTTTCTCTGGGGAAAGGCCAGTATTCATGTCCAGGGCCTGGTGGCCCAGAGTGGACGGCTGCCTGCTGAAATTCCGCATGGTTGAGGATGCCTCCCAGATGCAAGGTGCCCACACAGGCAACTGTGGCTGGTTTGACAGTGCCAAGTGCCTCCTGCAAACTGGCATCAGGAACCGGGCCTGGTGACTTTTCTTTCTCTGGGGAAAGGCCAGGATTCATGTCCAGGACCGGGTGGCCTGGAGTGGCCGGCTGCCTGCTGAAATTCCTCATGGATCAGGATGCCTCCCACATGAAGGGTGACCCCACAGGCAACTGTGGCTGGTTTGACAGTGCCAAGTGCCTCCTGCAAACTGACATCAGGAACCTGGCCTGGTGACTTTTGTTTCTCTGGGGAAAGGCCATGGTTCATGTCCAGGACCTGGTGGCCCGTAGTGGCCGGCCACCTGCTGAAATTCCTCAGGGATCAGGATACCTCCCAGACCGAAAGTACCGCCACAGGCAACTGTGGTTGGTTTGACAGTGCCAAGTGCCTCCTGCAAACTGACATCAGGAACCTGGCCTGGTGACTTTTGTTTCTCTGGGGAAAGGCCATGATTAATGTCCAGGGCAAGGTGGCCCGGAGTGGCCGGCTGCCTGCTGAAATTCCGCATGGATCAGTATACCTCCCAGATGAAAAGTGTCCCCACAGGCAACTGTGGCTGGTTTGACAGTGCCAAGTGCCTCCTGCAAACTGACATCAGGAACCTGGCCTGGTGACTTTTGTTTCTCTGGGGAAAGGCCATGGTTCGTGTCCAGTGCCCGGTGACCTGGAGTGGCCGGCTGCCTGCTGAAATTCCGCACGGTTTAGGATACCTCCCAGATGCAAGGTGCCCCCACAGGCAACTGCGTCTGGTTTGACAGTGCCAAGTGCCTCCTGCAAACTGACATCAGGAACCTGGCCTGGTGACTTTTGTTTCTCGGGGGAAAAGCCATGGTTCATGTCCAGGGCCTGGTGGCCCAGAGTGGCCGGCTGCCTGCTGAAATTCCGCATGGTTGAGGATGCCTCCCAGATGCAAGGTGCCCACACAGGCACCTGTGGCTGGTTTGACAGTGCCAAGTGCCTCCTGCAAACTGGCATCAGGAACCTGGCCTGGTGACTTTTCTTTCTCTGGGGAAAGGCCAGGATTCATGTGCAGGTCCGGGTGGCCCGGAGTGGCCGGCTGCCTGCTGAAATTCTGCATGGATCAGCATACCGCCGAGATGCAAGGTGCTCCCACAGGCAACAGTGGCTGGTTTGACAGTGCCAAGTGCCTCCTGCAAACTGACATCAGGAACCTGGCCTGGTGAGTTTTGTTTCTCTGGGGAAATGCCATCATTCTTGTTCGAGTCCTGCAGGCCCGGATTGGCTGGCTGCCTGCTGAAATTCCGCACAGTTGAGGATACCTCCCAGATGCAAGGTGCTCATACAGGCAACTGTGGCTGGTTTGACAGTGCCAAGTGCCTCCTGCAAACTGACATCAGGAACCTGGCCTGGTGACTTTTGTTTCTCTGGGGAAAGGCCATCGTTCCTCTCTAGGGCCTGGTGGCCCGGAGTGACCTGCTGCCTGCTGAAATTCCTCATGGATCAGGATGCCTCCCACATGAAGGGTGACCCCACAGGCAACTGTGGCTGGTTTGACAGTGCCAAGTGCCTCCTGCAAACTGACATCAGGAACCTGGCCTGGTGACTTTTCTTTCTCTGGGGAAAGGCCATGGTTCGTGTCCAGTGCCCGGTGACCTGGAGTGGCCGGCTGCCTGCTGAAATTCCGCACAGTTGAGGATACCTCCCAGATGCAAGGTGCCCCCACAGGCAACTGCGTCTGGTTTGACAGTGCCAAGTGCCTCCTGCAAACTGACATCAGGAACCTGGCCTGGTGACTTTTGTTTCTCTGGGGAAAAGCCATGGTTCATGTCCAGAGCCTGGTGGCCCGGAGTGGCCGGCTGCCTGCTGAAATTCCGCATGGTTGAGGATGCCTCCCAGATGCAAGGTGCCCACACAGGTACCTGTGGCTGGTTTGACAGTGCCAAGTGCCTCCTGCAAACTGGCATCAGGAACCTGGCCTGGTGACTTTTCTTTCTCTGGGGAAAGGCCACCGTTCATGTCCAGGACCGGGTGGCCCGGAGTGGCCGGATGCCTGCTGAAATTCTGCATGGATCAGCATACCGCCGAGATGCAAGGCGCTCCCACAGGCAACAGTGGCTGGTTTGACAGTGCCAAGTGCCTCCTGCAAACTGACATCAGGAACCTGGCCTGGTGACGTTTGTTTCTCTGGGGAAAAGGCCATCATTCTTGTTCGAGGCCTGCAGGCCCGGATTGGCTGGCTGCCTGCTGAAATTCGGCATGGTTGAGGATACCTCCCATATGCAAGGTGCTCATACAGGCAACTGTGTCTGGTTTGACAGTGCCAAGTGCCTCCTGCAAACTGACATCAGGAACCTGGCCTGGTGACTTTTGTTTCTCTGGGGAAAGGCCATCGTTCCTCTCTAGGGCCTGGTGGCCCGGAGTGACCTGCTGCCTGCTGAAATTCCTCATGGATCAGGATGCCTCCCACATGAAGGGTGACTCCACAGGCAACTGTGGCTGGTTTGACAGTGCCAAGTGCCTCCTGCAAACTGACATCAGGAACCTGGCCTGGTGACTTTTGTTTCTCTGGGGAAAGACCATGATTAATGTCCAGGGCAAGGTGGCCCGGAGTGGCCGGCTGCCTGCTGAAATTCCGCATGGATCAGTATACCACCCAGATGAAAAGTGTCCCCACAGGCAACTGTGTCTGGTTTGACAGTGCCAAGTGCCTCCTGCAAACTGGCATCAGGAACCTGGCCTAGTGACTTTTCTTTCTCTGGGGAAAGGCCACCGTTCATGTCCAGGACCGGGTGGCCCGGAGTGGCCGGATGCCTGCTGAAATTCTGCATGGATCAGCATACCGCCGAGATGCAAGGTGCTCCCACAGGCAACAGTGGCTGGTTTGACAGTGCCAAGTGCCTCCTGCAAACTGACATCAGGAACCTGGCCTGGTGACTTTTGTTTCTCTGGGGAAATGCCATCAATCTTGTTCGAGTCCTGCAGGCCCGGATTGGCTGGCTGCCTGCTGAAATTCCGCACAGTTGAGGATACCTCCCAGATGCAAGGTGCTCATACAGGCAACTGTGGCTGGTTTGACAGTGCCAAGTGCCTCCTGCAAACTGGCATCAGGAACCTGGCCTGGTGACTTTTGTTTCTCTGGGGAAAGGCCATCGTTCCTCTCTAGGGCCTGGTGGCCCGGAGTGACCTGCTGCCTGCTGAAATTCCTCATGGATCAGGATGCCTCCCACATGAAGGGTGACCCCACAGGCAACTGTGGCTGGTTTGACAGTGCCAAGTGCCTCCTGCAAACTGACATCAGGAACCTGGCCTGGTTTCTTTTCTTTCTCTGGGGAAAGGCCATGGTTCATGTCCAGGACCTGGTGGCCCGTAGTGGCCGGCTGCCTGCTGAAATTCCTCAGGGATCAGGATACCTCCCAGACCGAAAGTACCGCCACAGGCAACTGTGTCTGGTTTGACAGTGCCAAGTGCCTCCTGCAAACTGACATCAGGAACCTGGCCTGGTGACTTTTGTTTCTCTGGGGAAAGGCCATGATTAATGTCCAGGGCAAGGTGGCCCGGAGTGGCCGGCTGCCTGCTGAAATTCCGCATGGATCAGTATACCTCCCAGATGAAAAGTGTCCCCACAGGCAACTGTGGCTGGTTTGACAGTGCCAAGTGCCTCCTGCAAACTGACATCAGGAACCTGGCCTGGTGACTTTTGTTTCTCTGGGGAAAGGCCATGGTTCGTGTCCAGTGCCCGGTGACCTGGAGTGGCCGGCTGCCTGCTGAAATTCCGCACGGTTTAGGATACCTCCCAGATGCAAGGTGCCCCCACAGGCAACTGCGTCTGGTTTGACAGTGCCAAGTGCCTCCTGCAAACTGACATCAGGAACCTGGCCTGGTGACTTTTGTTTCTCGGGGGAAAAGCCATGGTTCATGTCCAGGGCCTGGTGGCCCAGAGTGGCCGGCTGCCTGCTGAAATTCCGCATGGTTGAGGATGCCTCCCAGATGCAAGGTGCCCACACAGGCACCTGTGGCTGGTTTGACAGTGCCAAGTGCCTCCTGCAAACTGGCATCAGGAACCTGGCCTGGTGACTTTTCTTTCTCTGGGGAAAGGCCAGGATTCATTTCCAGGACCGGGTGGCCCGGAGTGGCCGGCTGCCTGCTGAAATTCTGCATGGATCAGCATACCGCCGAGATGCAAGGTGCTCCCACAGGCAACTGCGTCTGGTTTGACAGTGCCAAGTGCCTCCTGCAAACTGACATCAGGAACCTGGCCTGGTGACTTTTGTTTCTCTGGGAAAAAGCCATGGTTCATGTCCAGGGCCTGGTGGCCCAGAGTGGCCGGCTGCCTGCTGAAATTCCGCATGGTTGAGGATGCCTCCCAGATGCAAGGTGCCCACACAGGCACCTGTGGCTGGTTTGACAGTGCCAAGTGCCTCCTGCAAACTGGCATCAGGAACCTGGCCTGGTGACTTTTCTTTCTCTGGGGAAAGGCCAGGATTCATGTCCAGGGCCTGGTGGCCCAGAGTGGACGGCTGCCTGCTGAAATTCCGCATGGTTGAGGATGCCTCCCAGATGCAAGGTGCCCACACAGGCAACTGTGGCTGGTTTGACAGTGCCAAGTGCCTCCTGCAAACTGGCATCAGTAACCGGGCCTGGTGACTTTTCTTTCTCTGGGGAAAGGCCAGGATTCATGTCCAGGACCGGGTGGCCTGGAGTGGCCGGCTGCCTGCTGAAATTCCTCATGGATCAGGATGCCTCCCACATGAAGGGTGACCCCACAGGCAACTGTGGCTGGTTTGACAGTGCCAAGTGCCTCCTGCAAACTGACATCAGGAACCTGGCCTGGTGACTTTTGTTTCTCTGGGGAAAGGCCATGGTTCGTGTCCAGTGCCCGGTGACCTGGAGTGGCCGGCTGCCTGCTGAAATTCCGCACGGTTTAGGATACCTCCCAGATGCAAGGTGCCCCCACAGGCAACTGCGTCTGGTTTGACAGTGCCAAGTGCCTCCTGCAAACTGACATCAGGAACCTGGCCTGGTGACTTTTGTTTCTCTGGGGAAAAGCCATGGTTCATGTCCAGGGCCTGGTGGCCCAGAGTGGCCGGCTGCCTGCTGAAATTCCGCATGGTTGAGGATGCCTCCCAGATGCAAGGTGCCCACACAGGCACCTGTGGCTGGTTTGACAGTGCCAAGTGCCTCCTGCAAACTGGCATCAGGAACCTGGCCTGGTGACTTTTCTTTCTCTGGGGAAAGGCCAGGATTCATGTCCAGGGCCTGGTGGCCCAGAGTGGACGGCTGCCTGCTGAAATTCCGCATGGTTGAGGATGCCTCCCAGATGCAAGGTGCCCACACAGGCAACTGTGGCTGGTTTGACAGTGCCAAGTGCCTCCTGCAAACTGGCATCAGGAACCGGGCCTGGTGACTTTTCTTTCTCTGGGGAAAGGCCAGGATTCATGTCCAGGACCGGGTGGCCTGGAGTGGCCGGCTGCCTGCTGAAATTCCTCATGGATCAGGATGCCTCCCACATGAAGGGTGACCCCACAGGCAACTGTGGCTGGTTTGACAGTGCCAAGTGCCTCCTGCAAACTGACATCAGGAACCTGGCCTGGTGACTTTTGTTTCTCTGGGGAAAGGCCATGGTTCATGTCCAGGACCTGGTGGCCCGTAGTGGCCGGCCACCTGCTGAAATTCCTCAGGGATCAGGATACCTCCCAGACTGAAAGTACCGCCACAGGCAACTGTGGTTGGTTTGACAGTGCCAAGTGCCTCCTGCAAACTGACATCAGGAACCTGGCCTGGTGACTTTTGTTTCTCTGGGGAAAGGCCATGATTAATGTCCAGGGCAAGGTGGCCCGGAGTGGCCGGCTGCCTGCTGAAATTCCGCACGGTTTAGGATACCTCCCAGATGCAAGGTGCCCCCACAGGCAACTGCGTCTGGTTTGACAGTGCCAAGTGCCTCCTGCAAACTGACATCAGGAACCTGGCCTGGTGACTTTTGTTTCTCTGGGGAAAAGCCATGGTTCATGTCCAGGGCCTGGTGGCCCAGAGTGGCCGGCTGCCTGCTGAAATTCCGCATGGTTGAGGATGCCTCCCAGATGCAAGGTGCCCACACAGGCACCTGTGGCTGGTTTGACAGTGCCAAGTGCCTCCTGCAAACTGGCATCAGGAACCTGGCCTGGTGACTTTTCTTTCTCTGGGGAAAGGCCAGGATTCATGTCCAGGGCCTGGTGGCCCAGAGTGGACGGCTGCCTGCTGAAATTCCGCATGGTTGAGGATGCCTCCCAGATGCAAGGTGCCCACACAGGCACCTGTGGCTGGTTTGACAGTGCCAAGTGCCTCCTGCAAACTGGCATCAGGAACCTGGCCTGGTGACTTTTGTTTCTCTGGGGAAAGGCCAGGATTCATGTGCAGGACCGGGTGGCCCGGAGTGGCCGGCTGCCTGCTGAAATTCTGCATGGATCAGCATACCGCCGAGATGCAAGGTGCTCCCACAGGCAACAGTGGCTGGTTTGACAGTGCCAAGTGCCTCCTGCAAACTGACATCAGGAACCTGGCCTGGTGAGTTTTGTTTCTCTGGGGAAATGCCATCATTCTTGTTCGAGTCCTGCAGGCCCGGATTGGCTGGCTGCCTGCTGAAATTCCGCAGAGTTGAGGATACCTCCCAGATGCAAGGTGCTCATACAGGCAACTGTGGCTGGTTTGACAGTGCCAAGTGCCTCCTGCAAACTGACATCAGGAACCTGGCCTGGTGACTTTTGTTTCTCTGGGGAAAGGCCATCGTTCCTCTCTAGGGCCTGGTGGCCCGGAGTGACCTGCTGCCTGCTGAAATTCCTCATGGATCAGGATGCCTCCCACATGAAGGGTGACCCCACAGGCAACTGTGGCTGGTTTGACAGTGCCAAGTGCCTCCTGCAAACTGACATCAGGAACCTGGCCTGGTGACTTTTCTTTCTCTGGGGAAAGGCCATGGTTCGTGTCCAGTGCCCGGTGACCTGGAGTGGCCGGCTGCCTGCTGAAATTCCGCACAGTTGAGGATACCTCCCAGATGCAAGGTGCCCCCACAGGCAACTGCGTCTGGTTTGACAGTGCCAAGTGCCTCCTGCAAACTGACATCAGGAACCTGGCCTGGTGACTTTTGTTTCTCTGGGGAAAAGCCATGGTTCATGTCCAGAGCCTGGTGGCCCGGAGTGGCCGGCTGCCTGCTGAAATTCCGCATGGTTGAGGATGCCTCCCAGATGCAAGGTGCCCACACAGGTACCTGTGGCTGGTTTGACAGTGCCAAGTGCCTCCTGCAAACTGGCATCAGGAACCTGGCCTGGTGACTTTTCTTTCTCTGGGGAAAGGCCACCGTTCATGTCCAGGACCGGGTGGCCCGGAGTGGCCGGATGCCTGCTGAAATTTTGCATGGATCAGCATACCGCCGAGATGCAAGGCGCTCCCACAGGCAACAGTGGCTGGTTTGACAGTGCCAAGTGCCTCCTGCAAACTGACATCAGGAACCTGGCCTGGTGACGTTTGTTTCTCTGGGGAAAAGGCCATCATTCTTGTTCGAGGCCTGCAGGCCCGGATTGGCTGGCTGCCTGCTGAAATTCGGCATGGTTGAGGATACCTCCCAGATGCAAGGTGCTCATACAGGCAACTGTGTCTGGTTTGACAGTGCCAAGTGCCTCCTGCAAACTGACATCAGGAACCTGGCCTGGTGACTTTTGTTTCTCTGGGGAAAGGCCATCGTTCCTCTCTAGGGCCTGGTGGCCCGGAGTGACCTGCTGCCTGCTGAAATTCCTCATGGATCAGGATGCCTCCCACATGAAGGGTGACTCCACAGGCAACTGTGGCTGGTTTGACAGTGCCAAGTGCCTCCTGCAAACTGACATCAGGAACCTGGCCTGGTGACTTTTGTTTCTCTGGGGAAACACCATGATTAATGTCCAGGGCAAGGTGGCCCGGAGTGGCCGGCTGCCTGCTGAAATTCCGCATGGATCAGTATACCACCCAGATGAAAAGTGTCCCCACAGGCAACTGTGTCTGGTTTGACAGTGCCAAGTGCCTCCTGCAAACTGGCATCAGGAACCTGGCCTAGTGACTTTTCTTTCTCTGGGGAAAGGCCACCGTTCATGTCCAGGACCGGGTGGCCCGGAGTGGCCGGCTGCCTGCTGAAATTCTGCATGGATCAGCATACCGCCGAGATGCAAGGTGCTCCCACAGGCAACAGTGGCTGGTTTGACAGTGCCAAGTGCCTCCTGCAAACTGACATCAGGAACCTGGCCTGGTGACTTTTCTTTCTCTGGGGAAAGGCCATGGTTCGTGTCCAGTGCCCGGTGACCTGGAGTGGCCGGCTGCCTGCTGAAATTCCGCACAGTTGAGGATACCTCCCAGATGCAAGGTGCCCCCACAGGCAACTGCGTCTGGTTTGACAGTGCCAAGTGCCTCCTGCAAACTGACATCAGGAACCTGGCCTGGTGACTTTTGTTTCTCTGGGGAAAAGCCATGGTTCATGTCCAGAGCCTGGTGGCCCGGAGTGGCCGGCTGCCTGCTGAAATTCCGCATGGTTGAGGATGCCTCCCAGATGCAAGGTGCCCACACAGGTACCTGTGGCTGGTTTGACAGTGCCAAGTGCCTCCTGCAAACTGGCATCAGGAACCTGGCCTGGTGACTTTTCTTTCTCTGGGGAAAGGCCACCGTTCATGTCCAGGACCGGGTGGCCCGGAGTGGCCGGATGCCTGCTGAAATTCTGCATGGATCAGCATACCGCCGAGATGCAAGGTGCTCCCACAGGCAACAGTGGCTGGTTTGACAGTGCCAAGTGCCTCCTGCAAACTGACATCAGGAACCTGGCCTGGTGACGTTTGTTTCTCTGGGGAAAAGGCCATCATTCTTGTTCGAGGCCTGCAGGCCCGGATTGGCTGGCTGCCTGCTGAAATTCGGCATGGTTGAGGATACCTCCCAGATGCAAGGTGCTCATACAGGCAACTGTGTCTGGTTTGACAGTGCCAAGTGCCTCCTGCAAACTGACATCAGGAACCTGGCCTGGTGACTTTTGTTTCTCTGGGGAAAGGCCATCGTTCCTCTCTAGGGCCTGGTGGCCCGGAGTGACCTGCTGCCTGCTGAAATTCCTCATGGATCAGGATGCCTCCCACATGAAGGGTGACTCCACAGGCAACTGTGGCTGGTTTGACAGTGCCAAGTGCCTCCTGCAAACTGACATCAGGAACCTGGCCTGGTGACTTTTGTTTCTCTGGGGAAAGACCATGATTAATGTCCAGGGCAAGGTGGCCCGGAGTGGCCGGCTGCCTGCTGAAATTCCGCATGGATCAGTATACCACCCAGATGAAAAGTGTCCCCACAGGCAACTGTGTCTGGTTTGACAGTGCCAAGTGCCTCCTGCAAACTGGCATCAGGAACCTGGCCTAGTGACTTTTCTTTCTCTGGGGAAAGGCCACCGTTCATGTCCAGGACCGGGTGGCCCGGAGTGGCCGGCTGCCTGCTGAAATTCTGCATGGATCAGCATACCGCCGAGATGCAAGGTGCTCCCACAGGCAACAGTGGCTGGTTTGACAGTGCCAAGTGCCTCCTGCAAACTGGCATCAGGAACCTGGCCTGGTGACTTTTCTTTCTCTGGGGAAAGGCCAGGATTCATGTCCAGGGCCTGGTGGCCCAGAGTGGACGGCTGCCTGCTGAAATTCCGCATGGTTGAGGATGCCTCCCAGATGCAAGGTGCCCACACAGGCACCTGTGGCTGGTTTGACAGTGCCAAGTGCCTCCTGCAAACTGGCATCAGGAACCTGGCCTGGTGACTTTTCTTTCTCTGGGGAAAGGCCAGGATTCATGTGCAGGACCGGGTGGCCCGGAGTGGCCGGCTGCCTGCTGAAATTCTGCATGGATCAGCATACCGCCGAGATGCAAGGTGCTCCCACAGGCAACAGTGGCTGGTTTGACAGTGCCAAGTGCCTCCTGCAAACTGACATCAGGAACCTGGCCTGGTGAGTTTTGTTTCTCTGGGGAAATGCCATCATTCTTGTTCGAGTCCTGCAGGCCCGGATTGGCTGGCTGCCTGCTGAAATTCCGCAGAGTTGAGGATACCTCCCAGATGCAAGGTGCTCATACAGGCAACTGTGGCTGGTTTGACAGTGCCAAGTGCCTCCTGCAAACTGACATCAGGAACCTGGCCTGGTGACTTTTGTTTCTCTGGGGAAAGGCCATCGTTCCTCTCTAGGGCCTGGTGGCCCGGAGTGACCTGCTGCCTGCTGAAATTCCTCATGGATCAGGATGCCTCCCACATGAAGGGTGACCCCACAGGCAACTGTGGCTGGTTTGACAGTGCCAAGTGCCTCCTGCAAACTGACATCAGGAACCTGGCCTGGTGACTTTTCTTTCTCTGGGGAAAGGCCATGGTTCGTGTCCAGTGCCCGGTGACCTGGAGTGGCCGGCTGCCTGCTGAAATTCCGCACAGTTGAGGATACCTCCCAGATGCAAGGTGCCCCCACAGGCAACTGCGTCTGGTTTGACAGTGCCAAGTGCCTCCTGCAAACTGACATCAGGAACCTGGCCTGGTGACTTTTGTTTCTCTGGGGAAAAGCCATGGTTCATGTCCAGAGCCTGGTGGCCCGGAGTGGCCGGCTGCCTGCTGAAATTCCGCATGGTTGAGGATGCCTCCCAGATGCAAGGTGCCCACACAGGTACCTGTGGCTGGTTTGACAGTGCCAAGTGCCTCCTGCAAACTGGCATCAGGAACCTGGCCTGGTGACTTTTCTTTCTCTGGGGAAAGGCCACCGTTCATGTCCAGGACCGGGTGGCCCGGAGTGGCCGGATGCCTGCTGAAATTCTGCATGGATCAGCATACCGCCGAGATGCAAGGCGCTCCCACAGGCAACAGTGGCTGGTTTGACAGTGCCAAGTGCCTCCTGCAAACTGACATCAGGAACCTGGCCTTGTGACGTTTGTTTCTCTGGGGAAAAGGCCATCATTCTTGTTCGAGGCCTGCAGGCCCGGATTGGCTGGCTGCCTGCTGAAATTCGGCATGGTTGAGGATACCTCCCAGATGCAAGGTGCTCATACAGGCAACTGTGTCTGGTTTGACAGTGCCAAGTGCCTCCTGCAAACTGACATCAGGAACCTGGCCTGGTGACTTTTGTTTCTCTGGGGAAAGGCCATCGTTCCTCTCTAGGGCCTGGTGGCCCGGAGTGACCTGCTGCCTGCTGAAATTCCTCATGGATCAGGATGCCTCCCACATGAAGGGTGACTCCACAGGCAACTGTGGCTGGTTTGACAGTGCCAAGTGCCTCCTGCAAACTGACATCAGGAACCTGGCCTGGTGACTTTTGTTTCTCTGGGGAAAGACCATGATTAATGTCCAGGGCAAGGTGGCCCGGAGTGGCCGGCTGCCTGCTGAAATTCCGCATGGATCAGTATACCACCCAGATGAAAAGTGTCCCCACAGGCAACTGTGTCTGGTTTGACAGTGCCAAGTGCCTCCTGCAAACTGGCATCAGGAACCTGGCCTAGTGACTTTTCTTTCTCTGGGGAAAGGCCACCGTTCATGTCCAGGACCGGGTGGCCCGGAGTGGCCGGCTGCCTGCTGAAATTCTGCATGGATCAGCATACCGCCGAGATGCAAGGTGCTCCCACAGGCAACAGTGGCTGGTTTGACATTGCCAAGTGCCTCCTGCAAACTGACATCAGGAACCTGGCCTGGTGACTTTTGTTTCTCTGGGGAAATGCCATCAATCTTGTTCGAGTCCTGCAGGCCCGGATTGGCTGGCTGCCTGCTGAAATTCCGCACAGTTGAGGATACCTCCCAGATGCAAGGTGCTCATACAGGCAACTGTGGCTGGTTTGACAGTGCCAAGTGCCTCCTGCAAACTGGCATCAGGAACCTGGCCTGGTGACTTTTGTTTCTCTGGGGAAAGGCCATCGTTCCTCTCTAGGGCCTGGTGGCCCGGAGTGACCTGCTGCCTGCTGAAATTCCTCATGGATCAGGATGCCTCCCACATGAAGGGTGACCCCACAGGCAACTGTGGCTGGTTTGACAGTGCCAAGTGCCTCCTGCAAACTGACATCAGGAACCTGGCCTGGTTTCTTTTCTTTCTCTGGGGAAAGGCCATGGTTCATGTCCAGGACCTGGTGGCCCGTAGTGGCCGGCTGCCTGCTGAAATTCCTCAGGGATCAGGATACCTCCCAGACCGAAAGTACCGCCACAGGCAACTGTGTCTGGTTTGACAGTGCCAAGTGCCTCCTGCAAACTGACATCAGGAACCTGGCCTGGTGACTTTTGTTTCTCTGGGGAAAGGCCATGATTAATGTCCAGGGCAAGGTGGCCCGGAGTGGCCGGCTGCCTGCTGAAATTCCGCATGGATCAGTATACCTCCCAGATGAAAAGTGTCCCCACAGGCAACTGTGGCTGGTTTGACAGTGCCAAGTGCCTCCTGCAAACTGACATCAGGAACCTGGCCTGGTGACTTTTGTTTCTCTGGGGAAAGGCCATGGTTCGTGTCCAGTGCCCGGTGACCTGGAGTGGCCGGCTGCCTGCTGAAATTCCGCACGGTTTAGGATACCTCCCAGATGCAAGGTGCCCCCACAGGCAACTGCGTCTGGTTTGACAGTGCCAAGTGCCTCCTGCAAACTGACATCAGGAACCTGGCCTGGTGACTTTTGTTTCTCGGGGGAAAAGCCATGGTTCATGTCCAGGGCCTGGTGGCCCAGAGTGGCCGGCTGCCTGCTGAAATTCCGCATGGTTGAGGATGCCTCCCAGATGCAAGGTGCCCACACAGGCACCTGTGGCTGGTTTGACAGTGCCAAGTGCCTCCTGCAAACTGGCATCAGGAACCTGGCCTGGTGACTTTTCTTTCTCTGGGGAAAGGCCAGGATTCATGTGCAGGACCGGGTGGCCCGGAGTGGCCGGCTGCCTGCTGAAATTCTGCATGGATCAGCATACCGCCGAGATGCAAGGTGCTCCCACAGGCAACTGCGTCTGGTTTGACAGTGCCAAGTGCCTCCTGCAAACTGACATCAGGAACCTGGCCTGGTGACTTTTGTTTCTCTGGGAAAAAGCCATGGTTCATGTCCAGGGCCTGGTGGCCCAGAGTGGCCGGCTGCCTGCTGAAATTCCGCATGGTTGAGGATGCCTCCCAGATGCAAGGTGCCCACACAGGCACCTGTGGCTGGTTTGACAGTGCCAAGTGCCTCCTGCAAACTGGCATCAGGAACCTGGCCTGGTGACTTTTCTTTCTCTGGGGAAAGGCCAGGATTCATGTCCAGGGCCTGGTGGCCCAGAGTGGACGGCTGCCTGCTGAAATTCCGCATGGTTGAGGATGCCTCCCAGATGCAAGGTGCCCACACAGGCAACTGTGGCTGGTTTGACAGTGCCAAGTGCCTCCTGCAAACTGGCATCAGTAACCGGGCCTGGTGACTTTTCTTTCTCTGGGGAAAGGCCAGGATTCATGTCCAGGACCGGGTGGCCTGGAGTGGCCGGCTGCCTGCTGAAATTCCTCATGGATCAGGATGCCTCCCACATGAAGGGTGACCCCACAGGCAACTGTGGCTGGTTTGACAGTGCCAAGTGCCTCCTGCAAACTGACATCAGGAACCTGGCCTGGTGACTTTTGTTTCTCTGGGGAAAGGCCATGGTTCGTGTCCAGTGCACGGTGACCTGGAGTGGCCGGCTGCCTGCTGAAATTCCTCAGGGATCAGGATACCTCCCAGATGAAAAGTGTCCCCACAGGCAACTGTGGCTGGTTTGACAGTGCCAAGTGCCTCCTGCAAACTGACATCAGGAACCTGGCCTGGTGACTTTTGTTTCTCTGGGGAAAGGCCATGGTTCGTGTCCAGTGCCCGGTGACCTGGAGTGGCCGGCTGCCTGCTGAAATTCCGCACGGTTTAGGATACCTCCCAGATGCAAGGTGCCCCCACAGGCAACTGCGTCTGGTTTGACAGTGCCAAGTGCCTCCTGCAAACTGACATCAGGAACCTGGCCTGGTGACTTTTGTTTCTCTGGGGAAAAGCCATGGTTCATGTCCAGGGCCTGGTGGCCCAGAGTGGCCGGCTGCCTGCTGAAATTCCGCATGGTTGAGGATGCCTCCCAGATGCAAGGTGCCCACACAGGCACCTGTGGCTGGTTTGACAGTGCCAAGTGCCTCCTGCAAACTGGCATCAGGAACCTGGCCTGGTGACTTTTCTTTCTCTGGGGAAAGGCCAGGATTCATGTCCAGGGCCTGGTGGCCCAGAGTGGACGGCTGCCTGCTGAAATTCCGCATGGTTGAGGATGCCTCCCAGATGCAAGGTGCCCACACAGGCAACTGTGGCTGGTTTGACAGTGCCAAGTGCCTCCTGCAAACTGGCATCAGGAACCGGGCCTGGTGACTTTTCTTTCTCTGGGGAAAGGCCAGGATTCATGTCCAGGACCGGGTGGCCTGGAGTGGCCGGCTGCCTGCTGAAATTCCTCATGGATCAGGATGCCTCCCACATGAAGGGTGACCCCACAGGCAACTGTGGCTGGTTTGACAGTGCCAAGTGCCTCCTGCAAACTGACATCAGGAACCTGGCCTGGTGACTTTTGTTTCTCTGGGGAAAGGCCATGGTTCATGTCCAGGACCTGGTGGCCCGTAGTGGCCGGCCACCTGCTGAAATTCCTCAGGGATCAGGATACCTCCCAGACCGAAAGTACCGCCACAGGCAACTGTGGTTGGTTTGACAGTGCCAAGTGCCTCCTGCAAACTGACATCAGGAACCTGGCCTGGTGACTTTTGTTTCTCTGGGGAAAGGCCATGATTAATGTCCAGGGCAAGGTGGCCCGGAGTGGCCGGCTGCCTGCTGAAATTCCGCATGGATCAGTATACCTCCCAGATGAAAAGTGTCCCCACAGGCAACTGTGGCTGGTTTGACAGTGCCAAGTGCCTCCTGCAAACTGACATCAGGAACCTGGCCTGGTGACTTTTGTTTCTCTGGGGAAAGGCCATGGTTCGTGTCCAGTGCCCGGTGACCTGGAGTGGCCGGCTGCCTGCTGAAATTCCGCACGGTTTAGGATACCTCCCAGATGCAAGGTGCCCCCACAGGCAACTGCGTCTGGTTTGACAGTGCCAAGTGCCTCCTGCAAACTGACATCAGGAACCTGGCCTGGTGACTTTTGTTTCTCGGGGGAAAAGCCATGGTTCATGTCCAGGGCCTGGTGGCCCAGAGTGGCCGGCTGCCTGCTGAAATTCCGCATGGTTGAGGATGCCTCCCAGATGCAAGGTGCCCACACAGGCACCTGTGGCTGGTTTGACAGTGCCAAGTGCCTCCTGCAAACTGGCATCAGGAACCTGGCCTGGTGACTTTTCTTTCTCTGGGGAAAGGCCAGGATTCATGTGCAGGACCGGGTGGCCCGGAGTGGCCGGCTGCCTGCTGAAATTCTGCATGGATCAGCATACCGCCGAGATGCAAGGTGCTCCCACAGGCAACAGTGGCTGGTTTGACAGTGCCAAGTGCCTCCTGCAAACTGACATCAGGAACCTGGCCTGGTGAGTTTTGTTTCTCTGGGGAAATGCCATCATTCTTGTTCGAGTCCTGCAGGCCCGGATTGGCTGGCTGCCTGCTGAAATTCCGCACAGTTGAGGATACCTCCCAGATGCAAGGTGCTCATACAGGCAACTGTGGCTGGTTTGACAGTGCCAAGTGCCTCCTGCAAACTGACATCAGGAACCTGGCCTGGTGACTTTTGTTTCTCTGGGGAAAGGCCATCGTTCCTCTCTAGGGCCTGGTGGCCCGGAGTGACCTGCTGCCTGCTGAAATTCCTCATGGATCAGGATGCCTCCCACATGAAGGGTGACCCCACAGGCAACTGTGGCTGGTTTGACAGTGCCAAGTGCCTCCTGCAAACTGACATCAGGAACCTGGCCTGGTGACTTTTGTTTCTCTGGGGAAAGGCCATGGTTCGTGTCCAGTGCCCGGTGACCTGGAGTGGCCGGCTGCCTGCTGAAATTCCGCACGGTTTAGGATACCTCCCAGATGCAAGGTGCCCCCACAGGCAACTGCGTCTGGTTTGACAGTGCCAAGTGCCTCCTGCAAACTGACATCAGGAACCTGGCCTGGTGACTTTTGTTTCTCTGGGGAAAAGCCATGGTTCATGTCCAGGGCCTGGTGGCCCAGAGTGGCCGGCTGCCTGCTGAAATTCCGCATGGTTGAGGATGCCTCCCAGATGCAAGGTGCCCACACAGGCACCTGTGGCTGGTTTGACAGTGCCAAGTGCCTCCTGCAAACTGGCATCAGGAACCTGGCCTGGTGACTTTTCTTTCTCTGGGGAAAGGCCAGGATTCATGTCCAGGGCCTGGTGGCCCAGAGTGGACGGCTGCCTGCTGAAATTCCGCATGGTTGAGGATGCCTCCCAGATGCAAGGTGCCCACACAGGCAACTGTGGCTGGTTTGACAGTGCCAAGTGCCTCCTGCAAACTGGCATCAGGAACCGGGCCTGGTGACTTTTCTTTCTCTGGGGAAAGGCCAGGATTCATGTCCAGGACCGGGTGGCCTGGAGTGGCCGGCTGCCTGCTGAAATTCCTCATGGATCAGGATGCCTCCCACATGAAGGGTGACCCCACAGGCAACTGTGGCTGGTTTGACAGTGCCAAGTGCCTCCTGCAAACTGACATCAGGAACCTGGCCTGGTGACTTTTGTTTCTCTGGGGAAAGGCCATGGTTCATGTCCAGGACCTGGTGGCCCGTAGTGGCCGGCCACCTGCTGAAATTCCTCAGGGATCAGGATACCTCCCAGACTGAAAGTACCGCCACAGGCAACTGTGGTTGGTTTGACAGTGCCAAGTGCCTCCTGCAAACTGACATCAGGAACCTGGCCTGGTGACTTTTGTTTCTCTGGGGAAAGGCCATGATTAATGTCCAGGGCAAGGTGGCCCGGAGTGGCCGGCTGCCTGCTGAAATTCCGCACGGTTTAGGATACCTCCCAGATGCAAGGTGCCCCCACAGGCAACTGCGTCTGGTTTGACAGTGCCAAGTGCCTCCTGCAAACTGACATCAGGAACCTGGCCTGGTGACTTTTGTTTCTCTGGGGAAAAGCCATGGTTCATGTCCAGGGCCTGGTGGCCCAGAGTGGCCGGCTGCCTGCTGAAATTCCGCATGGTTGAGGATGCCTCCCAGATGCAAGGTGCCCACACAGGCACCTGTGGCTGGTTTGACAGTGCCAAGTGCCTCCTGCAAACTGGCATCAGGAACCTGGCCTGGTGACTTTTCTTTCTCTGGGGAAAGGCCAGGATTCATGTCCAGGGCCTGGTGGCCCAGAGTGGACGGCTGCCTGCTGAAATTCCGCATGGTTGAGGATGCCTCCCAGATGCAAGGTGCCCACACAGGCACCTGTGGCTGGTTTGACAGTGCCAAGTGCCTCCTGCAAACTGGCATCAGGAACCTGGCCTGGTGACTTTTCTTTCTCTGGGGAAAGGCCAGGATTCATGTGCAGGACCGGGTGGCCCGGAGTGGCCGGCTGCCTGCTGAAATTCTGCATGGATCAGCATACCGCCGAGATGCAAGGTGCTCCCACAGGCAACAGTGGCTGGTTTGACAGTGCCAAGTGCCTCCTGCAAACTGACATCAGGAACCTGGCCTGGTGAGTTTTGTTTCTCTGGGGAAATGCCATCATTCTTGTTCGAGTCCTGCAGGCCCGGATTGGCTGGCTGCCTGCTGAAATTCCGCAGAGTTGAGGATACCTCCCAGATGCAAGGTGCTCATACAGGCAACTGTGGCTGGTTTGACAGTGCCAAGTGCCTCCTGCAAACTGACATCAGGAACCTGGCCTGGTGACTTTTGTTTCTCTGGGGAAAGGCCATCGTTCCTCTCTAGGGCCTGGTGGCCCGGAGTGACCTGCTGCCTGCTGAAATTCCTCATGGATCAGGATGCCTCCCACATGAAGGGTGACCCCACAGGCAACTGTGGCTGGTTTGACAGTGCCAAGTGCCTCCTGCAAACTGACATCAGGAACCTGGCCTGGTGACTTTTCTTTCTCTGGGGAAAGGCCATGGTTCGTGTCCAGTGCCCGGTGACCTGGAGTGGCCGGCTGCCTGCTGAAATTCCGCACAGTTGAGGATACCTCCCAGATGCAAGGTGCCCCCACAGGCAACTGCGTCTGGTTTGACAGTGCCAAGTGCCTCCTGCAAACTGACATCAGGAACCTGGCCTGGTGACTTTTGTTTCTCTGGGGAAAAGCCATGGTTCATGTCCAGAGCCTGGTGGCCCGGAGTGGCCGGCTGCCTGCTGAAATTCCGCATGGTTGAGGATGCCTCCCAGATGCAAGGTGCCCACACAGGTACCTGTGGCTGGTTTGACAGTGCCAAGTGCCTCCTGCAAACTGGCATCAGGAACCTGGCCTGGTGACTTTTCTTTCTCTGGGGAAAGGCCACCGTTCATGTCCAGGACCGGGTGGCCCGGAGTGGCCGGATGCCTGCTGAAATTTTGCATGGATCAGCATACCGCCGAGATGCAAGGCGCTCCCACAGGCAACAGTGGCTGGTTTGACAGTGCCAAGTGCCTCCTGCAAACTGACATCAGGAACCTGGCCTGGTGACGTTTGTTTCTCTGGGGAAAAGGCCATCATTCTTGTTCGAGGCCTGCAGGCCCGGATTGGCTGGCTGCCTGCTGAAATTCGGCATGGTTGAGGATACCTCCCAGATGCAAGGTGCTCATACAGGCAACTGTGTCTGGTTTGACAGTGCCAAGTGCCTCCTGCAAACTGACATCAGGAACCTGGCCTGGTGACTTTTGTTTCTCTGGGGAAAGGCCATCGTTCCTCTCTAGGGCCTGGTGGCCCGGAGTGACCTGCTGCCTGCTGAAATTCCTCATGGATCAGGATGCCTCCCACATGAAGGGTGACTCCACAGGCAACTGTGGCTGGTTTGACAGTGCCAAGTGCCTCCTGCAAACTGACATCAGGAACCTGGCCTGGTGACTTTTGTTTCTCTGGGGAAACACCATGATTAATGTCCAGGGCAAGGTGGCCCGGAGTGGCCGGCTGCCTGCTGAAATTCCGCATGGATCAGTATACCACCCAGATGAAAAGTGTCCCCACAGGCAACTGTGTCTGGTTTGACAGTGCCAAGTGCCTCCTGCAAACTGGCATCAGGAACCTGGCCTAGTGACTTTTCTTTCTCTGGGGAAAGGCCACCGTTCATGTCCAGGACCGGGTGGCCCGGAGTGGCCGGCTGCCTGCTGAAATTCTGCATGGATCAGCATACCGCCGAGATGCAAGGTGCTCCCACAGGCAACAGTGGCTGGTTTGACAGTGCCAAGTGCCTCCTGCAAACTGACATCAGGAACCTGGCCTGGTGACTTTTCTTTCTCTGGGGAAAGGCCATGGTTCGTGTCCAGTGCCCGGTGACCTGGAGTGGCCGGCTGCCTGCTGAAATTCCGCACAGTTGAGGATACCTCCCAGATGCAAGGTGCCCCCACAGGCAACTGCGTCTGGTTTGACAGTGCCAAGTGCCTCCTGCAAACTGACATCAGGAACCTGGCCTGGTGACTTTTGTTTCTCTGGGGAAAAGCCATGGTTCATGTCCAGAGCCTGGTGGCCCGGAGTGGCCGGCTGCCTGCTGAAATTCCGCATGGTTGAGGATGCCTCCCAGATGCAAGGTGCCCACACAGGTACCTGTGGCTGGTTTGACAGTGCCAAGTGCCTCCTGCAAACTGGCATCAGGAACCTGGCCTGGTGACTTTTCTTTCTCTGGGGAAAGGCCACCGTTCATGTCCAGGACCGGGTGGCCCGGAGTGGCCGGATGCCTGCTGAAATTCTGCATGGATCAGCATACCGCCGAGATGCAAGGTGCTCCCACAGGCAACAGTGGCTGGTTTGACAGTGCCAAGTGCCTCCTGCAAACTGACATCAGGAACCTGGCCTGGTGACGTTTGTTTCTCTGGGGAAAAGGCCATCATTCTTGTTCGAGGCCTGCAGGCCCGGATTGGCTGGCTGCCTGCTGAAATTCGGCATGGTTGAGGATACCTCCCAGATGCAAGGTGCTCATACAGGCAACTGTGTCTGGTTTGACAGTGCCAAGTGCCTCCTGCAAACTGACATCAGGAACCTGGCCTGGTGACTTTTGTTTCTCTGGGGAAAGGCCATCGTTCCTCTCTAGGGCCTGGTGGCCCGGAGTGACCTGCTGCCTGCTGAAATTCCTCATGGATCAGGATGCCTCCCACATGAAGGGTGACTCCACAGGCAACTGTGGCTGGTTTGACAGTGCCAAGTGCCTCCTGCAAACTGACATCAGGAACCTGGCCTGGTGACTTTTGTTTCTCTGGGGAAAGACCATGATTAATGTCCAGGGCAAGGTGGCCCGGAGTGGCCGGCTGCCTGCTGAAATTCCGCATGGATCAGTATACCACCCAGATGAAAAGTGTCCCCACAGGCAACTGTGTCTGGTTTGACAGTGCCAAGTGCCTCCTGCAAACTGGCATCAGGAACCTGGCCTAGTGACTTTTCTTTCTCTGGGGAAAGGCCACCGTTCATGTCCAGGACCGGGTGGCCCGGAGTGGCCGGCTGCCTGCTGAAATTCTGCATGGATCAGCATACCGCCGAGATGCAAGGTGCTCCCACAGGCAACAGTGGCTGGTTTGACAGTGCCAAGTGCCTCCTGCAAACTGGCATCAGGAACCTGGCCTGGTGACTTTTCTTTCTCTGGGGAAAGGCCAGGATTCATGTCCAGGGCCTGGTGGCCCAGAGTGGACGGCTGCCTGCTGAAATTCCGCATGGTTGAGGATGCCTCCCAGATGCAAGGTGCCCACACAGGCACCTGTGGCTGGTTTGACAGTGCCAAGTGCCTCCTGCAAACTGGCATCAGGAACCTGGCCTGGTGACTTTTCTTTCTCTGGGGAAAGGCCAGGATTCATGTGCAGGACCGGGTGGCCCGGAGTGGCCGGCTGCCTGCTGAAATTCTGCATGGATCAGCATACCGCCGAGATGCAAGGTGCTCCCACAGGCAACAGTGGCTGGTTTGACAGTGCCAAGTGCCTCCTGCAAACTGACATCAGGAACCTGGCCTGGTGAGTTTTGTTTCTCTGGGGAAATGCCATCATTCTTGTTCGAGTCCTGCAGGCCCGGATTGGCTGGCTGCCTGCTGAAATTCCGCAGAGTTGAGGATACCTCCCAGATGCAAGGTGCTCATACAGGCAACTGTGGCTGGTTTGACAGTGCCAAGTGCCTCCTGCAAACTGACATCAGGAACCTGGCCTGGTGACTTTTGTTTCTCTGGGGAAAGGCCATCGTTCCTCTCTAGGGCCTGGTGGCCCGGAGTGACCTGCTGCCTGCTGAAATTCCTCATGGATCAGGATGCCTCCCACATGAAGGGTGACCCCACAGGCAACTGTGGCTGGTTTGACAGTGCCAAGTGCCTCCTGCAAACTGACATCAGGAACCTGGCCTGGTGACTTTTCTTTCTCTGGGGAAAGGCCATGGTTCGTGTCCAGTGCCCGGTGACCTGGAGTGGCCGGCTGCCTGCTGAAATTCCGCACAGTTGAGGATACCTCCCAGATGCAAGGTGCCCCCACAGGCAACTGCGTCTGGTTTGACAGTGCCAAGTGCCTCCTGCAAACTGACATCAGGAACCTGGCCTGGTGACTTTTGTTTCTCTGGGGAAAAGCCATGGTTCATGTCCAGAGCCTGGTGGCCCGGAGTGGCCGGCTGCCTGCTGAAATTCCGCATGGTTGAGGATGCCTCCCAGATGCAAGGTGCCCACACAGGTACCTGTGGCTGGTTTGACAGTGCCAAGTGCCTCCTGCAAACTGGCATCAGGAACCTGGCCTGGTGACTTTTCTTTCTCTGGGGAAAGGCCACCGTTCATGTCCAGGACCGGGTGGCCCGGAGTGGCCGGATGCCTGCTGAAATTCTGCATGGATCAGCATACCGCCGAGATGCAAGGCGCTCCCACAGGCAACAGTGGCTGGTTTGACAGTGCCAAGTGCCTCCTGCAAACTGACATCAGGAACCTGGCCTTGTGACGTTTGTTTCTCTGGGGAAAAGGCCATCATTCTTGTTCGAGGCCTGCAGGCCCGGATTGGCTGGCTGCCTGCTGAAATTCGGCATGGTTGAGGATACCTCCCAGATGCAAGGTGCTCATACAGGCAACTGTGTCTGGTTTGACAGTGCCAAGTGCCTCCTGCAAACTGACATCAGGAACCTGGCCTGGTGACTTTTGTTTCTCTGGGGAAAGGCCATCGTTCCTCTCTAGGGCCTGGTGGCCCGGAGTGACCTGCTGCCTGCTGAAATTCCTCATGGATCAGGATGCCTCCCACATGAAGGGTGACTCCACAGGCAACTGTGGCTGGTTTGACAGTGCCAAGTGCCTCCTGCAAACTGACATCAGGAACCTGGCCTGGTGACTTTTGTTTCTCTGGGGAAAGACCATGATTAATGTCCAGGGCAAGGTGGCCCGGAGTGGCCGGCTGCCTGCTGAAATTCCGCATGGATCAGTATACCACCCAGATGAAAAGTGTCCCCACAGGCAACTGTGTCTGGTTTGACAGTGCCAAGTGCCTCCTGCAAACTGGCATCAGGAACCTGGCCTAGTGACTTTTCTTTCTCTGGGGAAAGGCCACCGTTCATGTCCAGGACCGGGTGGCCCGGAGTGGCCGGCTGCCTGCTGAAATTCTGCATGGATCAGCATACCGCCGAGATGCAAGGTGCTCCCACAGGCAACAGTGGCTGGTTTGACAGTGCCAAGTGCCTCCTGCAAACTGACATCAGGAACCTGGCCTGGTGACTTTTGTTTCTCTGGGGAAATGCCATCAATCTTGTTCGAGTCCTGCAGGCCCGGATTGGCTGGCTGCCTGCTGAAATTCCGCACAGTTGAGGATACCTCCCAGATGCAAGGTGCTCATACAGGCAACTGTGGCTGGTTTGACAGTGCCAAGTGCCTCCTGCAAACTGGCATCAGGAACCTGGCCTGGTGACTTTTGTTTCTCTGGGGAAAGGCCATCGTTCCTCTCTAGGGCCTGGTGGCCCGGAGTGACCTGCTGCCTGCTGAAATTCCTCATGGATCAGGATGCCTCCCACATGAAGGGTGACCCCACAGGCAACTGTGGCTGGTTTGACAGTGCCAAGTGCCTCCTGCAAACTGACATCAGGAACCTGGCCTGGTTTCTTTTCTTTCTCTGGGGAAAGGCCATGGTTCATGTCCAGGACCTGGTGGCCCGTAGTGGCCGGCTGCCTGCTGAAATTCCTCAGGGATCAGGATACCTCCCAGACCGAAAGTACCGCCACAGGCAACTGTGTCTGGTTTGACAGTGCCAAGTGCCTCCTGCAAACTGACATCAGGAACCTGGCCTGGTGACTTTTGTTTCTCTGGGGAAAGGCCATGATTAATGTCCAGGGCAAGGTGGCCCGGAGTGGCCGGCTGCCTGCTGA
This sequence comes from Passer domesticus, assembly GCF_036417665.1. Lineage (NCBI taxonomy): Eukaryota > Metazoa > Chordata > Aves > Passeriformes > Passeridae > Passer > Passer domesticus. Next base: position 11,390,385 of record NC_087481.1, on the reverse strand, counting down.
AATTCCGCATGGATCAGTATACCTCCCAGATGAAAAGTGTCCCCACAGGCAACTGTGGCTGGTTTGACAGTGCCAAGTGCCTCCTGCAAACTGACATCAGGAACCTGGCCTGGTGACTTTTGTTTCTCTGGGGAAAGGCCATGGTTCGTGTCCAGTGCCCGGTGACCTGGAGTGGCCGGCTGCCTGCTGAAATTCCGCACGGTTTAGGATACCTCCCAGATGCAAGGTGCCCCCACAGGCAACTGCGTCTGGTTTGACAGTGCCAAGTGCCTCCTGCAAACTGACATCAGGAACCTGGCCTGGTGACTTTTGTTTCTCGGGGGAAAAGCCATGGTTCATGTCCAGGGCCTGGTGGCCCAGAGTGGCCGGCTGCCTGCTGAAATTCCGCATGGTTGAGGATGCCTCCCAGATGCAAGGTGCCCACACAGGCACCTGTGGCTGGTTTGACAGTGCCAAGTGCCTCCTGCAAACTGGCATCAGGAACCTGGCCTGGTGACTTTTCTTTCTCTGGGGAAAGGCCAGGATTCATGTGCAGGACCGGGTGGCCCGGAGTGGCCGGCTGCCTGCTGAAATTCTGCATGGATCAGCATACCGCCGAGATGCAAGGTGCTCCCACAGGCAACTGCGTCTGGTTTGACAGTGCCAAGTGCCTCCTGCAAACTGACATCAGGAACCTGGCCTGGTGACTTTTGTTTCTCTGGGAAAAAGCCATGGTTCATGTCCAGGGCCTGGTGGCCCAGAGTGGCCGGCTGCCTGCTGAAATTCCGCATGGTTGAGGATGCCTCCCAGATGCAAGGTGCCCACACAGGCACCTGTGGCTGGTTTGACAGTGCCAAGTGCCTCCTGCAAACTGGCATCAGGAACCTGGCCTGGTGACTTTTCTTTCTCTGGGGAAAGGCCAGGATTCATGTCCAGGGCCTGGTGGCCCAGAGTGGACGGCTGCCTGCTGAAATTCCGCATGGTTGAGGATGCCTCCCAGATGCAAGGTGCCCACACAGGCAACTGTGGCTGGTTTGACAGTGCCAAGTGCCTCCTGCAAACTGGCATCAGTAACCGGGCCTGGTGACTTTTCTTTCTCTGGGGAAAGGCCAGGATTCATGTCCAGGACCGGGTGGCCTGGAGTGGCCGGCTGCCTGCTGAAATTCCTCATGGATCAGGATGCCTCCCACATGAAGGGTGACCCCACAGGCAACTGTGGCTGGTTTGACAGTGCCAAGTGCCTCCTGCAAACTGACATCAGGAACCTGGCCTGGTGACTTTTGTTTCTCTGGGGAAAGGCCATGGTTCGTGTCCAGTGCACGGTGACCTGGAGTGGCCGGCTGCCTGCTGAAATTCCTCAGGGATCAGGATACCTCCCAGATGAAAAGTGTCCCCACAGGCAACTGTGGCTGGTTTGACAGTGCCAAGTGCCTCCTGCAAACTGACATCAGGAACCTGGCCTGGTGACTTTTGTTTCTCTGGGGAAAGGCCATGGTTCGTGTCCAGTGCCCGGTGACCTGGAGTGGCCGGCTGCCTGCTGAAATTCCGCACGGTTTAGGATACCTCCCAGATGCAAGGTGCCCCCACAGGCAACTGCGTCTGGTTTGACAGTGCCAAGTGCCTCCTGCAAACTGACATCAGGAACCTGGCCTGGTGACTTTTGTTTCTCTGGGGAAAAGCCATGGTTCATGTCCAGGGCCTGGTGGCCCAGAGTGGCCGGCTGCCTGCTGAAATTCCGCATGGTTGAGGATGCCTCCCAGATGCAAGGTGCCCACACAGGCACCTGTGGCTGGTTTGACAGTGCCAAGTGCCTCCTGCAAACTGGCATCAGGAACCTGGCCTGGTGACTTTTCTTTCTCTGGGGAAAGGCCAGGATTCATGTCCAGGGCCTGGTGGCCCAGAGTGGACGGCTGCCTGCTGAAATTCCGCATGGTTGAGGATGCCTCCCAGATGCAAGGTGCCCACACAGGCAACTGTGGCTGGTTTGACAGTGCCAAGTGCCTCCTGCAAACTGGCATCAGGAACCGGGCCTGGTGACTTTTCTTTCTCTGGGGAAAGGCCAGGATTCATGTCCAGGACCGGGTGGCCTGGAGTGGCCGGCTGCCTGCTGAAATTCCTCATGGATCAGGATGCCTCCCACATGAAGGGTGACCCCACAGGCAACTGTGGCTGGTTTGACAGTGCCAAGTGCCTCCTGCAAACTGACATCAGGAACCTGGCCTGGTGACTTTTGTTTCTCTGGGGAAAGGCCATGGTTCATGTCCAGGACCTGGTGGCCCGTAGTGGCCGGCCACCTGCTGAAATTCCTCAGGGATCAGGATACCTCCCAGACCGAAAGTACCGCCACAGGCAACTGTGGTTGGTTTGACAGTGCCAAGTGCCTCCTGCAAACTGACATCAGGAACCTGGCCTGGTGACTTTTGTTTCTCTGGGGAAAGGCCATGATTAATGTCCAGGGCAAGGTGGCCCGGAGTGGCCGGCTGCCTGCTGAAATTCCGCATGGATCAGTATACCTCCCAGATGAAAAGTGTCCCCACAGGCAACTGTGGCTGGTTTGACAGTGCCAAGTGCCTCCTGCAAACTGACATCAGGAACCTGGCCTGGTGACTTTTGTTTCTCTGGGGAAAGGCCATGGTTCGTGTCCAGTGCCCGGTGACCTGGAGTGGCCGGCTGCCTGCTGAAATTCCGCACGGTTTAGGATACCTCCCAGATGCAAGGTGCCCCCACAGGCAACTGCGTCTGGTTTGACAGTGCCAAGTGCCTCCTGCAAACTGACATCAGGAACCTGGCCTGGTGACTTTTGTTTCTCGGGGGAAAAGCCATGGTTCATGTCCAGGGCCTGGTGGCCCAGAGTGGCCGGCTGCCTGCTGAAATTCCGCATGGTTGAGGATGCCTCCCAGATGCAAGGTGCCCACACAGGCACCTGTGGCTGGTTTGACAGTGCCAAGTGCCTCCTGCAAACTGGCATCAGGAACCTGGCCTGGTGACTTTTCTTTCTCTGGGGAAAGGCCAGGATTCATGTGCAGGACCGGGTGGCCCGGAGTGGCCGGCTGCCTGCTGAAATTCTGCATGGATCAGCATACCGCCGAGATGCAAGGTGCTCCCACAGGCAACAGTGGCTGGTTTGACAGTGCCAAGTGCCTCCTGCAAACTGACATCAGGAACCTGGCCTGGTGAGTTTTGTTTCTCTGGGGAAATGCCATCATTCTTGTTCGAGTCCTGCAGGCCCGGATTGGCTGGCTGCCTGCTGAAATTCCGCACAGTTGAGGATACCTCCCAGATGCAAGGTGCTCATACAGGCAACTGTGGCTGGTTTGACAGTGCCAAGTGCCTCCTGCAAACTGACATCAGGAACCTGGCCTGGTGACTTTTGTTTCTCTGGGGAAAGGCCATCGTTCCTCTCTAGGGCCTGGTGGCCCGGAGTGACCTGCTGCCTGCTGAAATTCCTCATGGATCAGGATGCCTCCCACATGAAGGGTGACCCCACAGGCAACTGTGGCTGGTTTGACAGTGCCAAGTGCCTCCTGCAAACTGACATCAGGAACCTGGCCTGGTGACTTTTGTTTCTCTGGGGAAAGGCCATGGTTCGTGTCCAGTGCCCGGTGACCTGGAGTGGCCGGCTGCCTGCTGAAATTCCGCACGGTTTAGGATACCTCCCAGATGCAAGGTGCCCCCACAGGCAACTGCGTCTGGTTTGACAGTGCCAAGTGCCTCCTGCAAACTGACATCAGGAACCTGGCCTGGTGACTTTTGTTTCTCTGGGGAAAAGCCATGGTTCATGTCCAGGGCCTGGTGGCCCAGAGTGGCCGGCTGCCTGCTGAAATTCCGCATGGTTGAGGATGCCTCCCAGATGCAAGGTGCCCACACAGGCACCTGTGGCTGGTTTGACAGTGCCAAGTGCCTCCTGCAAACTGGCATCAGGAACCTGGCCTGGTGACTTTTCTTTCTCTGGGGAAAGGCCAGGATTCATGTCCAGGGCCTGGTGGCCCAGAGTGGACGGCTGCCTGCTGAAATTCCGCATGGTTGAGGATGCCTCCCAGATGCAAGGTGCCCACACAGGCAACTGTGGCTGGTTTGACAGTGCCAAGTGCCTCCTGCAAACTGGCATCAGGAACCGGGCCTGGTGACTTTTGTTTCTCAGGGGATAGGCCACCGTTCATATGAAGGACTGGCTGGCCCGGAGTGCCCGGCTGCCTGCTGACATTCCGAACGGATCAGAATACCGCCTAGATGCAAGGTGCCGCCACTGGAAACTGTGGCTGGTTTGACAGTGCCAAGTGCCTCCTGCAAACTGACATCAGGAACCTGGCCTGGTGACTTTTGTTTCTCTTTGGAAAAGGCCATTGTACGTGTCCAGGGCCTGGTGGCCCGGATTGGCTGGCTGCCTGCTGAAATTCCGCGCAGTTGAGGATACCGCCTAGATACAAGGTGCTCCCACAGGCAACAGTGGCTGGTTTGACAGTGCCAAGTGCCTCCTGCAAACTGACATCAGGAACCTGGCCTGGTGAGTTTTGTTTCTCTGGGAAAAAGCCATGGTTCATGTCCAGGACCTGGTGGCCCGTAGTGGCCGGCCACCTGCTGAAATTCCTCAGGGATCAGGATACCTCCCAGACCGAATGTACCGCCACAGGCAACTGTGGTTGGTTTGACAGTGCCAAGTGCCTCCTGCAAACTGACATCAGGAACCTGGCCTGGTGACTTTTGTTTCTCTGGGGAAAGGCCATGATTAATGTCCAGGGCAAGGTGGCCCGGAGTGGCCGGCTGCCTGCTGAAATTCCGCATGGATCAGTATACCTCCCAGATGAAAAGTGTCCCCACAGGCAACTGTGGCTGGTTTGACAGTGCCAAGTGCCTCCTGCAAACTGACATCAGGAACCTGGCCTGGTGACTTTTGTTTCTCTGGGGAAAGGCCATCGTTCGTGTCCAGTGCCCGGTGACCTGGAGTGGCCGGCTGCCTGCTGAAATTCCGCACGGTTTAGGATACCTCCCAGATGCAAGGTGCCCCCACAGGCAACTGTGGTTGGTTTGACAGTGCCAAGTGCCTCCTGCAAACTGACATCAGGAACCTGGCCTGGTGACTTTTGTTTCTCGGGGGAAAAGCCATGGTTCATGTCCAGGGCCTGGTGGCCCAGAGTGGCCGGCTGCCTGCTGAAATTCCGCATGGTTGAGGATGCCTCCCAGATGCAAGGTGCCCACACAGGCACCTGTGGCCTGGTTTGACAGTGCCAAGTGCCTCCTGCAAACTGGCATCAGGAACCTGGCCTGGTGACTTTTCTTTCTCTGGGGAAAGGCCAGGATTCATGTGCAGGACCGGGTGGCCCGGAGTGGCCGGCTGCCTGCTGAAATTCTGCATGGATCAGCATACCGCCGAGATGCAAGGCGCTCCCACAGGCAACAGTGGCTGGTTTGACAGTGCCAAGTGCCTCCTGCAAACTGACATCAGGAACCTGGCCTGGTGAGTTTTGTTTCTCTGGGGAAATGCCATCATTCTTGTTCGAGTCCTGCAGGCCCGGATTGGCTGGCTGCCTGCTGAAATTCCGCACAGTTGAGGATACCTCCCAGATGCAAGGTGCTCATACAGGCAACTGTGTCTGGTTTGACAGTGCCAAGTGCCTCCTGCAAACTGACATCAGGAACCTGGCCTGGTGACTTTTGTTTCTCTGGGGAAAGGCCATCGTTCCTCTCTAGGGCCTGGTGGCCCGGAGTGACCTGCTGCCTGCTGAAATTCCTCATGGATCAGGATGCCTCCCACATGAAGGGTGACCCCACAGGCAACTGTGGCTGGTTTGACAGTGCCAAGTGCCTCCTGCAAACTGACATCAGGAACCTGGCCTGGTGACTTTTGTTTCTCTGGAGAAAGGCCATGGTTCGGGTCCAGGGCCCGGTGACCTGGAGTGGCCGGCTGCCTGCTGAAATTCCGCACGGTTTAGGATACCTCCCAGATGCAAGGTGCCCCCACAGGCAACTGCGTCTGGTTTGACAGTGCCAAGTGCCTCCTGCAAACTGACATCAGGAACCTGGCCTGGTGACTTTTGTTTCTCTGGGGAAAAGCCATGGTTCATGTCCAGGGCCTGGTGGCCCAGAGTGGCCGGCTGCCTGCTGAAATTCCGCATGGTTGAGGATGCCTCCCAGATGCAAGGTGCCCACACAGGCACCTGTGGCTGGTTTGACAGTGCCAAGTGCCTCCTGCAAACTGGCATCAGGAACCTGGCCTGGTGACTTTTCTTTCTCTGGGGAAAGGCCAGGATTCATGTCCAGGGCCTGGTGGCCCAGAGTGGACGGCTGCCTGCTGAAATTCCGCATGGTTGAGGATGCCTCCCAGATGCAAGGTGCCCACACAGGCAACTGTGGCTGGTTTGACAGTGCCAAGTGCCTCCTGCAAACTGGCATCAGGAACCGGGCGTGGTGACTTTTGTTTCTCAGGGGATAGGCCACCGTTCATATGAAGGACTGGCTGGCCCGGAGTGCCCGGCTGCCTGCTGACATTCCGAACGGATCAGAATACCGCCTAGATGCAAGGTGCCGCCACTGGAAACTGTGGCTGGTTTGACAGTGCCAAGTGCCTCCTGCAAACTGACATCAGGAACCTGGCCTGGTGACTTTTGTTTCTCTTTGGAAAAGGCCATTGTACGTGTCCAGGGCCTGGTGGCCCGGATTGGCTGGCTGCCTGCTGAAATTCCGCGCAGTTGAGGATACCGCCTAGATACAAGGTGCTCCCACACGCAACAGTGGCTGGTTTGACAGTGCCAAGTGCCTCCTGCAAACTGACATCAGGAACCTGGCCTGGTGAGTTTTGTTTCTCTGGGAAAAAGCCATGGTTCATGTCCAGGACCTGGTGGCCCGTAGTGGCCGGCCACCTGCTGAAATTCCTCAGGGATCAGGATACCTCCCAGACCGAAAGTACCGCCACAGGCAACTGTGGTTGGTTTGACAGTGCCAAGTGCCTCCTGCAAACTGACATCAGGAACCTGGCCTGGTGACTTTTGTTTCTCTGGGGAAAGGCCATGATTAATGTCCAGGGCAAGGTGGCCCGGAGTGGCCGGCTGCCTGCTGAAATTCCGCATGGATCAGTATACCTCCCAGATGAAAAGTGTCCCCACAGGCAACTGTGGCTGGTTTGACAGTGCCAAGTGCCTCCTGCAAACTGACATCAGGAACCTGGCCTGGTGACTTTTGTTTCTCTGGGGAAAGGCCATCGTTCGTGTCCAGTGCCCGATGACCTGGAGTGGCCGGCTGCCTGCTGAAATTCCGCACGGTTGAGGATGCCTCCCAGATGCAAGGTGCCCACACAGGTACCTGTGGCTGGTTTGACAGTGCCAAGTGCCTCCTGCAAACTGGCATCAGGAACCTGGCCTGGTGACTTTTCTTTCTCTGGGGAAAGGCCACCGTTCATGTCCAGGACCGGGTGGCCCGGAGTGGCCGGCTGCCTGCTGAAATTCTGCATGGATCAGCATACCGCCGAGATGCAAGGCGCTCCCACAGGCAACAGTGGCTGGTTTGACAGTGCCAAGTGCCTCCTGCAAACTGACATCAGGAACCTGGCCTGGTGAGATTTGTTTCTCTGGGGAAATGCCATCATTCTTGTTCGAGGCCTGCAGGCCCGGATTGGCTGGCTGCCTGCTGAAATTCCGCACAGTTGAGGATACCTCCCAGATGCAAGGTGCTCATACAGGCAACTGTGGCTGGTTTGACAGTGCCAAGTGCCTCCTGCAAACTGACATCAGGAACCTGGCCTGGTGACTTTTGTTTCTCTGGGGAAAGGCCATCGTTCCTCTCTAGGGCCTGGTGGCCCGGAGTGACATCCTGCCTGCTGAAATTCCTCATGGATCAGGATGCCTCCCACATGAAGGGTGACCCCACAGGCAACTGTGGCTGGTTTGACAGTGCCAAGTGCCTCCTGCAAACTGACATCAGGAACCTGGCCTGGTGACTTTTGTTTCTCTGGGGAAAGGCCATGGTTCGTGTCCAGTGCCCGGTGACCTGGAGTGGCCGGCTGCCTGCTGAAATTCCGCACGGTTTAGGATACCTCCCAGATGCAAGGTGCCCCCACAGGCAACTGCGTCTGGTTTGACAGTGCCAAGTGCCTCCTGCAAACTGACATCAGGAACCTGGCCTGGTGACTTTTGTTTCTCTGGGGAAAAGCCATGGTTCATGTCCAGGGCCTGGTGGCCCAGAGTGGCCGGCTGCCTGCTGAAATTCCGCATGGTTGAGGATGCCTCCCAGATGCAAGGTGCCCACACAGGCACCTGTGGCTGGTTTGACAGTGCCAAGTGCCTCCTGCAAACTGGCATCAGGAACCTGGCCTGGTGACTTTTCTTTCTCTGGGGAAAGGCCAGGATTCATGTCCAGGGCCTGGTGGCCCAGAGTGGACGGCTGCCTGCTGAAATTCCGCATGGTTGAGGATGCCTCCCAGATGCAAGGTGCCCACACAGGCAACTGTGGCTGGTTTGACAGTGCCAAGTGCCTCCTGCAAACTGGCATCAGGAACCGGGCCTGGTGACTTTTGTTTCTCAGGGGATAGGCCACCGTTCATATGAAGGACTGGCTGGCCCGGAGTGCCCGGCTGCCTGCCGACATTCCGAACGGATCAGAATACCGCCTAGATGCAAGGTGCCGCCACTGGAAACTGTGGCTGGTTTGACAGTGCCAAGTGCCTCCTGCAAACTGACATCAGGAACCTGGCCTGGTGACTTTTGTTTCTCTTTGGAAAAGGCCATTGTACGTGTCCAGGGCCTGGTGGCCCGGATTGGCTGGCTGCCTGCTGAAATTCCGCGCAGTTGAGGATACCGCCTAGATACAAGGTGCTCCCACAGGCAACAGTGGCTGGTTTGACAGTGCCAAGTGCCTCCTGCAAACTGACATCAGGAACCTGGCCTGGTGAGTTTTGTTTCTCTGGGAAAAAGCCATGGTTCATGTCCAGGACCTGGTGGCCCGTAGTGGCCGGCCACCTGCTGAAATTCCTCAGGGATCAGGATACCTCCCAGACCGAAAGTACCGCCACAGGCAACTGTGGTTGGTTTGACAGTGCCAAGTGCCTCCTGCAAACTGACATCAGGAACCTGGCCTGGTGACTTTTGTTTCTCTGGGGAAAGGCCATGATTAATGTCCAGGGCAAGGTGGCCCGGAGTGGCCGGCTGCCTGCTGAAATTCCGCATGGATCAGTATACCTCCCAGATGAAAAGTGTCCCCACAGGCAACTGTGGCTGGTTTGACAGTGCCAAGTGCCTCCTGCAAACTGACATCAGGAACCTGGCCTGGTGACTTTTGTTTCTCTGGGGAAAGGCCATCGTTCGTGTCCAGTGCCCGGTGACCTGGAGTGGCCGGCTGCCTGCTGAAATTCCGCACGGTTGAGGATGCCTCCCAGATGCAAGGTGCCCACACAGGTACCTGTGGCTGGTTTGACAGTGCCAAGTGCCTCCTGCAAACTGGCATCAGGAACCTGGCCTGGTGACTTTTCTTTCTCTGGGGAAAGGCCACCGTTCATGTCCAGGACCGGGTGGCCCGGAGTGGCCGGCTGCCTGCTGAAATTCTGCATGGATCAGCATACCGCCGAGATGCAAGGCGCTCCCACAGGCAACAGTGGCTGGTTTGACAGTGCCAAGTGCCTCCTGCAAACTGACATCAGGAACCTGGCCTGGTGAGATTTGTTTCTCTGGGGAAATGCCATCATTCTTGTTCGAGGCCTGCAGGCCCGGATTGGCTGGCTGCCTGCTGAAATTCCGCACAGTTGAGGATACCTCCCAGATGCAAGGTGCTCATACAGGCAACTGTGTCTGGTTTGACAGTGCCAAGTGCCTCCTGCAAACTGACATCAGGAACCTGGCCTGGTGACTTTTCTTTCTCTGGGGAAAGGCCACCGTTCATGTCCAGGACCGGGTGGCTCGGAGTGGCCGGCTGCCTGCTGAATTTCTGCCTGGATCTGGATACCGCCGAAACGCAAGGTGCTCCCACAGGCAACAGTGGCTGGTTTGACAGTGCCAAGTGCCACCTGCAAACTGATATCGGGAACCTGGCCTGGTGACGTTTGTTTCTCTGGGGAAAAGGCCATCATTCTTGTTCGAGGCCTGCAGGCCCGGATTGGCTGGCTGCCTGCTGAAATTCGGCATGGTTGTGGATACCTCCCAGATGCAAAGTGCTCATACAGGCAACTGTGTCTGGTTTGACAGTGCCAAGTTCCTCCTGCAACTGACATCAGGAACCTGGCCTGGTGACTTTTGTTTCTCTGGGGAAAGGCCATCGTTCGTGCCCAGTGCCCGCTGGCCTGGAGTGGCCGGCTGCCTGCTGAAATTCCGCACGGTTGAGGATACCTGCCAGATGCAAGGTGCCCCCACAGGCAATGTGGCTGGTTTGACAGTGCCAAGTGCCTCCTGCAAACTGACATCAGGAACCTGGCCTGGTGACTTTTGTTTCTCTGGGGAAAAGCCATGGTTCATGTCCAGGGCCTGGTGGCCCAGAGTGGCCGGCTGCCTGCTGAAATTCCGCATGGTTGAGGATGCCTCCCAGATGCAAGGTGCCCACACAGGCACCTGTGGCTGGTTTGACAGTGCCAAGTGCCTCCTGCAAACTGGCATCAGGAACCTGGCCTGGTGACTTTTCTTTCTCTGGGGAAAGGCCAGGATTCATGTCCAGGGCCTGGTGGCCCAGAGTGGACGGCTGCCTGCTGAAATTCCGCATGGTTGAGGATGCCTCCCAGATGCAAGGTGCCCACACAGGCAACTGTGGCTGGTTTGACAGTGCCAAGTGCCTCCTGCAAACTGGCATCAGGAACCGGGCCTGGTGACTTTTCTTTCTCTGGGAAAAGGCCAGGATTCATGTCCAGGACCGGGTGGCCTGGAGTGGCCGGCTGCCTGCTGAAATTCCTCATGGATCAGGATGCCTCCCACATGAAGGGTGACCCCACAGGCAACTGTGGCTGGTTTGACAGTGCCAAGTGCCACCTGCAAACTGACATCAGGAACCTGGCCTGGTGACTTTTGTTTCTCTGGGGAAAGGCCATGGTTCATGTCCAGGGCCTGGTGTCCCGGAGTTGTCCCCTGCCTTCTGATATTCCGCACGGATCAGGATACCTCCCAGACCGAAAGTACCACCACAGGCAACTGTGGCTGGTTTGACAGTGCCAAGTGCCTCCTGCAAACTGACATCAGGAACCTGGCCTGGTGACTTTTGTTTCTCAGGGGATAGGCCACCGTTCATATGAAGGACTGGCTGGCCCGGAGTACCCGGCTGCCTGCTGACATTCCGAACGGTTCAGAATACCGCCTAGATGCAAGGTGCCGCCACTGGAAACTGCGGCTGGTTTGACAGTGCCAAGTGCCTCCTGCAAACTGACATCAGGAACCTGGCCTGGTGAGTTTTGTTTCTCTGGGAAAAAGCCATGGTTCATGTCCAGGACCTGGTGGCCCGTAGTGGCCGGCCACCTGCTGAAATTTCTCAGGGATCAGGATACCTCCCAGACCGAAAGTACCGCCACAGGCAACTGTGGTTGGTTTGACAGTGCCAAGTGCCTCCTGCAAACTGACATCAGGAACCTGGCCTGGTGACTTTTGTTTCTCTGGGGAAAGGCCATGATTAATGTCCAGGGCAAGGTGGCCCGGAGTGGCCGGCTGCCTGCTGAAATTCCGCATGGATCAGTATACCTCCCAGATGAAAAGTGTCCCCACAGGCAACTGTGTCTGGTTTGACAGTGCCAAGTGCCTCCTGCAAACTGACATCAGGAACCTGGCCTGGTGACTTTTGTTTCTCTGGGGAAAGGCCATGGTTCGTGTCCAGTGCCCGGTGACCTGGAGTGGCCGGCTGCCTGCTGAAATTCCGCACGGTTGAGGATACCTCCCAGATGCAAGGTGCCCCCACAGGCAACTGTGGCTGGTTTGACAGTGCCAAGTGCCTCCTGCAAACTGACATCAGGAACCTGGCCTGGTGACTTTTGTTTCTCTGGGGAAAAGCCATGGTTCATGTCCAGAGCCTGGTGGCCCGGAGTGGCCGGCTGCCTGCTGAAATTCCGCATGGTTGAGGATGCCTCCCAGATGCAAGGTGCCCACACAGGTACCTGTGGCTGGTTTGACAGTGCCAAGTGCCTCCTGCAAACTGGCATCAGGAACCTGGCCTGGTGACTTTTCTTTCTCTGGGGAAAGGCCACCGTTCATGTCCAGGACCGGGTGGCCCGGAGTGGCCGGCTGCCTGCTGAAATTCTGCATGGATCAGCATACCGCCGAGATGCAAGGCGCTCCCACAGGCAACAGTGGCTGGTTTGACAGTGCCAAGTGCCTCCTGCAAACTGACATCAGGAACCTGGCCTGGTGAGTTTTGTTTCTCTGGGGAAATGCCATCATTCTTGTTCGAGGCCTGCAGGCCCGGATTGGCTGGCTGCCTGCTGAAATTCCGCACAGTTGAGGATACCTCCCAGATGCAAGGTGCTCATACAGGCAACTGTGTCTGGTTTGACAGTGCCAAGTGCCTCCTGCAAACTGACATCAGGAACCTGGCCTGGTGACTTTTCTTTCTCTGGGGAAAGGCCACCGTTCATGTCCAGGACCGGGTGGCTCGGAGTGGCCGGCTGCCTGCTGAATTTCTGCCTGGATCTGGATACCGCCGAAACGCAAGGTGCTCCCACAGGCAACAGTGGCTGGTTTGACAGTGCCAAGTGCCACCTGCAAACTGATATCGGGAACCTGGCCTGGTGACGTTTGTTTCTCTGGGGAAAAGGCCATCATTCTTGTTCGAGGCCTGCAGGCCCGGATTGGCTGGCTGCCTGCTGAAATTCGGCATGGTTGAGGATACCTCCCAGATGCAAAGTGCTCATACAGGCAACTGTGTCTGGTTTGACAGTGCCAAGTTCCTCCTGCAACTGACATCAGGAACCTGGCCTGGTGACTTTTGTTTCTCTGGGGAAAGGCCATCGTTCGTGCCCAGTGCCCGCTGGCCTGGAGTGGCCGGCTGCCGGCTGAAATTCCGCACGGTTTAGGATACCTGCCAGATGCAAGGTGCCCCCACAGGCAATGTGGCTGGTTTGACAGTGCCAAGTGCCTCCTGCAAACTGACATCGGGAACCTGGCCTGGTGACTTTTGTTTCTCTGGGGAATGGCCATCGTTCATGTCCATGGCCTGGTGGCCCGGAGTGGCCGGCTGCCTGCTGAAATTCCTCATGGATCAGGCTGCCTCCCACATGAAAGGTGCCCCCACAGGCAACTGTGTCTGGTTTGACAGTGCCAAGTGCCTCCTGCAAACTGGCATCAGGAACCTGGCCTGGTGACTTTTCTTTCTCTGGGGAAAGGCCATGGTTCATGTCCAGGACCTGGTGGCCCGTAGTGGCCGGCCACCTGCTGAAATTCCTCAGGGATCAGGACATCTACCAGACCGAAAGTACCGCCACCGGCAACTGTGGCTGGTTTGACAGTGCCAAGTGCCTCCTGCAAACTGACATCAGGAACCTGGCCTAGTGACTTTTGTTTCTCTGGGGAAAGGCCAGGATTAATGTCCAGGGCAAGGTGGCCCGGAGTGGCCGGCTGCCTTCTGAAATTCCGCATGGATCAGTATACCACCCAGATGAAAAGTGTCCCCACAGGCAACTGTGTCTGGTTTGACAGTGCCAAGTGCCTCCTGCAAACTGGCATCAGGAACCTGGCCTAGTGACTTTTCTTTCTCTGGGGAAAGGCCACCGTTCATGTCCAGGACCGGGTGGCTCGGAGTGGCCGGCTGCCTTCTGAAATTCTGCATGGATCAGCATACCGCCGAGATGCAAGGTGCTCCCACAGGCAACAGTGGCTGGTTTGACAGTGCCAAGTGCCTCCTGCAAACTGACATCAGGAACCTGGCCTGGTGAGTTTTGTTTCTCTGGGGAAATGCCATCATTCTTGTTCGAGTCCTGCAGGCCCGGATTGGCTGGCTGCCTTCTGAAATTCCGCACAGTTGAGGATACCTCCCAGATGCAAGGTGCTCATACAGGCAACTGTGGCTGGTTTGACAGTGCCAAGTGCCTCCTGCAAACTGACATCAGGAACCTGGCCTGGTGACTTTTGTTGCTCTGGGGAAAGGCCATCGTTCCTCTCTAGGGCCTGGTGGCCCGGAGTGACCTGCTGCCTGCTGAAATTCCTCATGGATCAGGATGCCTCCCACATGAAGGGTGACCCCACAGGCAACTGTGGCTGGTTTGACAGTGCCAAGTGCCACCTGCAAACTGACATCAGGAACCTTGCCCGGTGACTTTTGTTTCTCTGGGGAAATGCCATGGTTCATGTCCAGGGCAAGGTGGTCCAGAGTGGCCGGCTGCCTGCTGAAATTCCTCATGGATCAGGCTGCCTCCCACATGAAATGTGCCCCCACAGGCAACTGTGTCTGGTTTGACAGTGCCAAGTGCCTCCTGCAAACTGACATCAGGAACCTGGCCTGGTGACTTTTGTTTCTCTGGGGAAAGGCCATGGTTCATGTGCAGGACCTGGTGGCCCGTAGTGGCCGGCCACCTGCTGAAATTCCTCAGGGATTCAGGATACCTCCCAGACCGAAAGTACCGCCACAGGCAACTGTGGTTGGTTTGACAGTGCCAAGTGCCTCCTGCAAACTGACATCAGGAACCTGGCCTGGTGACTTTTGTTTCTCTGGGGAAAGGCCATGATTAATGTCCAGGGCAAGGTGGCCCGGAGTGGCCGGCTGCCTGCTGAAATTCCGCATGGATCAGTATACCTCCCAGATGAAAAGTGTCCCCACAGGCAACTGTGGCTGGTTTGACAGTGCCAAGTGCCTCCTGCAAACTGACATCAGGAACCTGGCCTGGTGACTTTTGTTTCTCTGGGGAAAGGCCATCGTTCGTGTCCAGTGCCCGGTGACCTGGAGTGGCCGGCTGCCTGCTGAAATTCCGCACGGTTGAGGATACCTCCCAGATGCAAGGTGCCCCCACAGGCAACTGCGTCTGGTTTGACAGTGCCAAGTGCCTCCTGCAAACTGACATCAGGAACCTGGCCTGGTGACTTTTGTTTCTCTGGGGAAAAGCCATGGTTCATGTCCAGAGCCTGGTGGCCCGGAGTGGCCGGCTGCCTGCTGAAATTCCCCATGGTTGAGGATGCCTCCCAGATGCAAGGTGCCCACACAGGTACCTGTGGCTGGTTTGACAGTGCCAAGTGCCTCCTGCAAACTGGCATCAGGAACCTGACCTGGTGACTTTTCTTTCTCTGGGGAAAGGCCACCGTTCATGTCCAGGACCGGGTGGCCCAGAGTGGCCGGCTGCCTGCTGAAATTCTGCATGGATCAGCATACCGCCGAGATGCAAGGCGCTCCCACAGGCAACAGTGGCTGGTTTGACAGTGCCAAGTGCCTCCTGCAAACTGACATCAGGAACCTGGCCTGGTGAGTTTTGTTTCTCTGGGGAAATGCCATCATTCTTGTTCGAGGCCTGCAGGCCCGGATTGGCTGGCTGCCTGCTGAAATTCCGCACAGTTGAGGATACCTCCCAGATGCAAGGTGCTCATACAGGCAACTGTGTCTGGTTTGACAGTGCCAAGTGCCTCCTGCAAACTGACATCAGGAACCTGGCCTGGTGACTTTTCTTTCTCTGGGGAAAGGCCACCGTTCATGTCCAGGACCGGGTGGCTCGGAGTGGCCGGCTGCCTGCTGAATTTCTGCCTGGATCTGGATACCGCCGAAACGCAAGGTGCTCCCACAGGCAACAGTGGCTGGTTTGACAGTGCCAAGTGCCACCTGCAAACTGATATCGGGAACCTGGCCTGGTGACGTTTGTTTCTCTGGGGAAAAGGCCATCATTCTTGTTCGAGGCCTGCAGGCCCGGATTGGCTGGCTGCCTGCTGAAATTCGGCATGGTTGAGGATACCTCCCAGATGCAAAGTGCTCATACAGGCAACTGTGTCTGGTTTGACAGTGCCAAGTTCCTCCTGCAACTGACATCAGGAACCTGGCCTGGTGACTTTTGTTTCTCTGGGGAAAGGCCATCGTTCGTGCCCAGTGCCCGCTGGCCTGGAGTGGCCGGCTGCCTGCTGAAATTCCGCACGGTTGAGGATACCTGCCAGATGCAAGGTGCCCCCACAGGCAATGTGGCTGGTTTGACAGTGCCAAGTGCCTCCTGCAAACTGACATCGGGAACCTGGCCTGGTGACTTTTGTTTCTCTGGGGAATGGCCATCGTTCATGTCCATGGCCTGGTGGCCCGGAGTGGCCGGCTGCCTGCTGAAATTCCTCATGGATCAGGCTGCCTCCCACATGAAAGGTGCCCCCACAGGCAACTGTGTCTGGTTTGACAGTGCCAAGTGCCTCCTGCAAACTGGCATCAGGAACCTGGCCTGGTGACTTTTCTTTCTCTGGGGAAAGGCCATGGTTCATGTCCAGGACCTGGTGGCCCGTAGTGGCCGGCCACCTGCTGAAATTCCTCAGGGATCAGGACATCTACCAGACCGAAAGTACCGCCACAGGCAACTGTGGCTGGTTTGACAGTGCCAAGTGCCTCCTGCAAACTGACATCAGGAACCTGGCCTAGTGACTTTTGTTTCTCTGGGGAAAGGCCAGGATTAATGTCCAGGGCAAGGTGGCCCGGAGTGGCCGGCTGCCTGCTGAAATTCCGCATGGATCAGTATACCACCCAGATGAAAAGTGTCCCCACAGGCAACTGTGTCTGGTTTGACAGTGCCAAGTGCCTCCTGCAAACTGGCATCAAGAACCTGGCCTAGTGACTTTTCTTTCTCTGGGGAAAGGCCACCGTTCATGTCCAGGACCGGGTGGCCCGGAGTGGCCGGCTGCCTGCTGAAATTCCGCACTTTTGAGGATACCTCCCAGATGCAAGGTGCCCCCACAGGCAACTGTGTCTGGTTTGACAGTGCCAAGTGCCTCCTGCAAACTGACATCAGGAACCTGGCCTGGTGACTTTTGTTTCTCTGGGGAAAATCCATGGTTCATGTCCAGAGCCTGGTGGCCCGGAGTGGCCGGCTGCCTGCTGAAATTCTGCATGGATCAGCATACCGCCGAGATGCAAGGCGCTCCCACAGGCAACAGTGGCTGGTTTGACAGTGCCAAGTGCCTCCTGCAAACTGACATCAGGAACCTGGCCTGGTGAGTGTTGTTTCTCTGGGGAAATGCCATCATTCTTGTTCGAGGCCTGCAGGCCCGGATTGGCTGGCTGCCTGCTGAAATTCCGCACAGTTGAGGATACCTCCCAGATGCAAGGTGCTCATACAGGCAACTGTGGCTGGTTTGACAGTGCCAAGTGCCTCCTGCAAACTGACATCAGGAACCTGGCCTGGTGACTTTTGTTTCTCTGGGGAAAGGCCATCGTTCCTCTATAGGGCCTGGTGGACCGGAGTGACCTGCTGCCTGCTGAAATTCCTCATGGATCAGGATGCCTCCCACATGAAGGGTGACCCCACAGGCAACTGTGGCTGGTTTGACAGTGCCAAGTGCCACCTGCAAACTGACATCAGGAACCTGGCCTGGTGACTTTTGTTTCTCTGGGGAAAGGCCATGGTTCATGTCCAGGGCCTGGCGGCCCAGAGTGGCCGGCTGCCTGCTGAAATTCCTCATGGATCAGGCTGACTCCCACATGAAATGTGCCCCCACAGGCAACTGTGTCTGGTTTGACAGTGCCAAGTGCCTCCTGCAAACTGACATCAGGAACCTGGCCTGGTGAGTTTTGTTTCTCTGGGGAAATGCCATCATTCTTGTTCGAGGCCTGCAGGCCCGGATTGGCTGGCTGCCTGCTGAAATTCCGCACAGTTGAGGATACCTCCCAGATGCAAGGTGCTCATACAGGCAACTGTGTCTGGTTTGACAGTGCCAAGTGCCTCCTGCAAACTGACATCAGGAACCTGGCCTGGTGACTTTTCTTTCTCTGGGGAAAGGCCACCGTTCATGTCCAGGACCGGGTGGCTCGGAGTGGCCGGCTGCCTGCTGAATTTCTGCCTGGATCTGGATACCGCCGAAACGCAAGGTGCTCCCACAGGCAACAGTGGCTGGTTTGACAGTGCCAAGTGCCACCTGCAAACTGATATCGGGAACCTGGCCTGGTGACGTTTGTTTCTCTGGGGAAAAGGCCATCATTCTTGTTCGAGGCCTGCAGGCCCGGATTGGCTGGCTGCCTGCTGAAATTCGGCATGGTTGAGGATACCTCCCAGATGCAAAGTGCTCATACAGGCAACTGTGTCTGGTTTGACAGTGCCAAGTTCCTCCTGCAACTGACATCAGGAACCTGGCCTGGTGACTTTTGTTTCTCTGGGGAAAGGCCATCGTTCGTGCCCAGTGCCCGCTGGCCTGGAGTGGCCGGCTGCCTGCTGAAATTCCGCACGGTTGAGGATACCTGCCAGATGCAAGGTGCCCCCACAGGCAATGTGGCTGGTTTGACAGTGCCAAGTGCCTCCTGCAAACTGACATCGGGAACCTGGCCTGGTGACTTTTGTTTCTCTGGGGAATGGCCATCGTTCATGTCCATGGCCTGGTGGCCCGGAGTGGCCGGCTGCCTGCTGAAATTCCTCATGGATCAGGCTGCCTCCCACATGAAAGGTGCCCCCACAGGCAACTGTGTCTGGTTTGACAGTGCCAAGTGCCTCCTGCAAACTGGCATCAGGAACCTGGCCTGGTGACTTTTCTTTCTCTGGGGAAAGGCCATGGTTCATGTCCAGGACCTGGTGGCCCGTAGTGGCCGGCCACCTGCTGAAATTCCTCAGGGATCAGGACATCTACCAGACCGAAAGTACCGCCACAGGCAACTGTGGCTGGTTTGACAGTGCCAAGTGCCTCCTGCAAACTGACATCAGGAACCTGGCCTAGTGACTTTTGTTTCTCTGGGGAAAGGCCAGGATTAATGTCCAGGGCAAGGTGGCCCGGAGTGGCCGGCTGCCTGCTGAAATTCCGCATGGATCAGTATACCACCCAGATGAAAAGTGTCCCCACAGGCAACTGTGTCTGGTTTGACAGTGCCAAGTGCCTCCTGCAAACTGGCATCAGGAACCTGGCCTAGTGACTTTTCTTTCTCTGGGGAAAGGCCACCGTTCATGTCCAGGACCGGGTGGCCCGGAGTGGCCGGCTGCCTGCTGAAATTCTGAATGGATCAGCATACCGCCGAGATGCAAGGTGCTCCCACAGGCAACAGTGGCTGGTTTGACAGTGCCAAGTGCCTCCTGCAAACTGACATCAGGAACCTGGCCTGGTGACTTTTGTTTCTCTGTGGAAATGCCATCATTCTTGTTCGAGTCCTGCAGGCCCGGATTGGCTGGCTGCCTTCTGAAATTCCGCACAGTTGAGGATACCTCCCAGATGCAAGGTGCTCATACAGGCAACTGTGGCTGGTTTGACAGTGCCAAGAGCCTCCTGCAAACTGACATCAGGAACCTGGCCTGGTGACTTTTGTTGCTCTGGGGAAAGGCCATCGTTCCTCTCTAGGGCCTGGTGGCCCGGAGTGACCTGCTGCCTGCTGAAATTCCTCATGGATCAGGATGCCTCCCACATGAAATGTGCCCCCACAGGCAACTGTGTCTGGTTTGACAGTGCCAAGTGCCTCCTGCAAACTGACATCAGGAACCTGGCCTGGTGACTTTTGTTTCTCTGGGGAAAGGCCATGGTTCATGTCCAGGACCTGGTGGCCCGTAGTGGCCGGCCACCTGCTGAAATTCCTCAGGGATCAGGATACCTCCCAGACCGAAAGTACCGCCACAGGCAACTGTGGTTGGTTTGACAGTGCCAAGTGCCTCCTGCAAACTGACATCAGGAACCTGGCCTGGTGACTTTTGTTTCTCTGGGGAAAGGCCATGATTAATGTCCAGGGCAAGGTGGCCCGGAGTGGCCGGCTGCCTGCTGAAATTCCGCATGGATCAGTATACCTCCCAGATGAAAAGTGTCCCCACAGGCAACTGTGTCTGGTTTGACAGTGCCAAGTGCCTCCTGCAAACTGACATCAGGAACCTGGCCTGGTGACTTTTGTTTCTCTGGGGAAAGGCCATGGTTCGTGTCCAGTGCCCGGTGACCTGGAGTGGCCGGCTGCCTGCTGAAATTCCGCAAGGTTTAGGATACCTCCCAGATGCAAGGTGCCCCCACAGGCAACTGCGTCTGGTTTGACAGTGCCAAGTGCCTCCTGCAAACTGACATCAGGAACCTGGCCTGGTGACTTTTCTTTCTCTGGGTAAAGGCCAGGATTCATGTCCAGGACCGGGTGGCCCGGAGTGGCCGGCTGCCTGCTGAAATTCTGCATGGATCAGCATACCGCCGAGATGCAAGGTGCTCCCACAGGCAACAGTGGCTGGTTTGACAGTGCCAAGTGCCTCCTGCAAACTGACATCAGGAACCTGGCCTGGTGAGTTTTGTTTCTCTGGGGAAATGCCATCATTCTTGTTCGAGTCCTGCAGGCCCGGATTGGCTGGCTGCCTGCTGAAATTCCGCACAGTTGAGGATACCTCCCAGATGCAAGGTGCTCATACAGGCAACTGTGGCTGGTTTGACAGTGCCAAGTGCCTCCTGCAAACTGACATCAGGAACCTGGCCTGGTGACTTTTGTTTCTCTGGGGAAAGGCCATCGTTCCTCTCTAGGGCCTGGTGGCCCGGAGTGACCTGCTGCCTGCTGAAATTCCTCATGGATCAGTCTGCCTCCCACATGAAGGGTGACCCCACAGGCAACTGTGGCTGGTTTGACAGTGCCAAGTGCCTCCTGCAAACTGACATCAGGAACCTGGCCTGGTGACTTTTCTTTCTCAGGGGATAGGCCACCGTTCATATGAAGGACTGGCTGGCCCGGAGTGCCCGGCTGCCTGCTGACATTCCGAACGGATCAGAATACCGCCTAGATGCAAGGTGCCGCCACTGGAAACTGTGGCTGGTTTGACAGTGCCAAGTGCCTCCTGCAAACTGACATCAGGAACCTGGCCTGGTGACTTTTGTTTCTCTTTGGAAAAGGCCATTGTACGTGTCCAGGGCCTGGTGGCCCGGATTGGCTGGCTGCCTGCTGAAATTCCGCGCAGTTGAGGATACCGCCTAGATACAAGGTGCTCCCACAGGCAACAGTGGCTGGTTTGACAGTGCCAAGTGCCTCCTGCAAACTGACATCAGGAACGTGGCCTGGTGACTTTTGTTTCTCTCGGGAAAGGCCATGGTTCCTATCCAGTGCCCGGTGGCCCGGAGTGTCCGGCTGCATGCTGAAATTCCGCACGGTTGAGGATGCCTCCCAGATGAAAAGTGCCCCCACAGGCAACTGTGTCTGGTTTGACAGTGCCAAGTGCTTCCTGCAAACTGGCAGCAGGAACCTGGCCTGGTGACTTTTCTTTCTCTGGGAAAAGGCCATGGTTCATGTCCAGGCCGGGGTGGCCCGGAGTGTCCGGCTGCCTGCTGAAATTCCGCACGGTTGAGGATGCCTCCCTGAGAGAAGGTACCACCAAAGGCAACTGTGGCTGGTTTGACAGCGCCAAGTGCCTCCTGCAAACTGACATCAGGAACCTGGCCTGGTGACTTTTGTTTCTCAGGGGATAGGCCACCGTTCATATCCAGGACTGGGTGGCCCGGATTGGCCGGCTGCCTGCTGAAATTCCTCATGGATCAGGCTGCCTCCCACATGAAAGGTGCCCCCACAGGCACCTGTTGCTGGTTTGACAGTGCCAAGTGCCTCCTGCAAACTGACATCAGGAACCTGGCCTGGTGACTTTTGTTTCTCAGGGGAAAGGCCATGGTTCATGTCCAGGGCCTGGTGGCCCAGAGTGGCCGGCTACCTTCTGAAATTCCTCATGGATCAGGCTGCCTCCCACATGAAATGTGCCCCCACAGGCAACTGTGGCTGGTTTGACAGTGCCAAGTGCCTCCTGCAAACTGACATCAGGAACCTGGCCTGGTGACTTTTGTTTCTCTGGGGAAAGGCCATGGTTCATGTCCAGGACCTGGTGGCCCGTAGTGGCCGGCCACCTGCTGAAATTCCTCAGGGATCAGGATACCTCCCAGACCGAAAGTACTGCCACAGGCAACTGTGTCTGGTTTGACAGTGCCAAGTGCCTCCTGTAAACTGACATCAGGAACCTGGCCTGGTGACTTTTGTTTCTCTGGGGAAAGGTCATGATTAATGTCCAGGGCAAGGTGGCCCGGAGTGGCCGGCTGCCTGCTGAAATTCCGCATGGATCAGTATACCTCCCAGATGAAAAGTGTCCCCACAGGCAACTGTGTCTGGTTTGACAGTGCCAAGTGCCTCCTGCAAACTGACATCAGGAACCTGGCCTGGTGACTTTTGTTTCTCTGGGGAAAGGCCATGGTTCGTGTCCAGTGCCCGGTGACCTGGAGTGGCCGGCTGCCTGCTGAAATTCCGCACAGTTGAGGATACCTCCCAGATGCAAGGTGCTCCCACAGGCAACTGTGGCTGGTTTGACAGTGCCAAGTGCCACCTGCAAACTGATATCGGGAACCTGGCCTGGTGACGTTTGTTTCTCTGGGGAAAAGGCCATCATTCTTGTTCGAGGCCTGCAGGCCCGGATTGGCTGGCTGCCTGCTGAAATTCGGCATGGTTGAGGATACCTCCCAGATGCAAAGTGCTCATACAGGCAACTGTGTCTGGTTTGACAGTGCCAAGTTCCTCCTGCAACTGACATCAGGAACCTGGCCTGGTGACTTTTGTTTCTCTGGGGAAAGGTCATCGTTCGTGCCCAGTGCCCGCTGGCCTGGAGTGGCCGGCTGCCTGCTGAAATTCCGCACGGTTGAGGATACCTGCCAGATGCAAGGTGCCCCCACAGGCAATGTGGCTGGTTTGACAGTGCCAAGTGCCTCCTGCAAACTGACATCGGGAACCTGGCCTGGTGACTTTTGTTTCTCTGGGGAATGGCCATCGTTCATGTCCATGGCCTGGTGGCCCGGAGTGGCCGGCTGCCTGCTGAAATTCCTCATGGATCAGGCTGCCTCCCACATGAAAGGTGCCCCCACAGGCAACTGTGTCTGGTTTGACAGTGCCAAGTGCCTCCTGCAAACTGGCATCAGGAACCTGGCCTGGTGACTTTTCTTTCTCTGGGGAAAGGCCATGGTTCATGTCCAGGACCTGGTGGCCCGTAGTGGCCGGCCACCTGCTGAAATTCCTCAGGGATCAGGACATCTACCAGACCGAAAGTACCGCCACAGGCAACTGTGGCTGGTTTGACAGTGCCAAGTGCCTCCTGCAAACTGACATCAGGAACCTGGCCTAGTGACTTTTGTTTCTCTGGGGAAAGGCCAGGATTAATGTCCAGGGCAAGGTGGCCCGGAGTGGCCGGCTGCCTGCTGAAATTCCGCATGGATCAGTATACCACCCAGATGAAAAGTGTCCCCACAGGCAACTGTGTCTGGTTTGACAGTGCCAAGTGCCTCCTGCAAACTGGCATCAGGAACCTGGCCTAGTGACTTTTCTTTCTCTGGGGAAAGGCCACCGTTCATGTCCAGGACCGGGTGGCCCGGAGTGGCCGGCTGCCTGCTGAAATTCTGAATGGATCAGCATACCGCCGAGATGCAAGGTGCTCCCACAGGCAACAGTGGCTGGTTTGACAGTGCCAAGTGCCTCCTGCAAACTGACATCAGGAACCTGGCCTGGTGACTTTTGTTTCTCTGTGGAAATGCCATCATTCTTGTTCGAGTCCTGCAGGCCCGGATTGGCTGGCTGCCTTCTGAAATTCCGCACAGTTGAGGATACCTCCCAGATGCAAGGTGCTCATACAGGCAACTGTGGCTGGTTTGACAGTGCCAAGAGCCTCCTGCAAACTGACATCAGGAACCTGGCCTGGTGACTTTTGTTGCTCTGGGGAAAGGCCATCGTTCCTCTCTAGGGCCTGGTGGCCCGGAGTGACCTGCTGCCTGCTGAAATTCCTCATGGATCAGGATGCCTCCCACATGAAATGTGCCCCCACAGGCAACTGTGTCTGGTTTGACAGTGCCAAGTGCCTCCTGCAAACTGACATCAGGAACCTGGCCTGGTGACTTTTGTTTCTCTGGGGAAAGGCCATGGTTCATGTCCAGGACCTGGTGGCCCGTAGTGGCCGGCCACCTGCTGAAATTCCTCAGGGATCAGGATACCTCCCAGACCGAAAGTACCGCCACAGGCAACTGTGGTTGGTTTGACAGTGCCAAGTGCCTCCTGCAAACTGACATCAGGAACCTGGCCTGGTGACTTTTGTTTCTCTGGGGAAAGGCCATGATTAATGTCCAGGGCAAGGTGGCCCGGAGTGGCCGGCTGCCTGCTGAAATTCCGCATGGATCAGTATACCTCCCAGATGAAAAGTGTCCCCACAGGCAACTGTGTCTGGTTTGACAGTGCCAAGTGCCTCCTGCAAACTGACATCAGGAACCTGGCCTGGTGACTTTTGTTTCTCTGGGGAAAGGCCATGGTTCGTGTCCAGTGCCCGGTGACCTGGAGTGGCCGGCTGCCTGCTGAAATTCCGCAAGGTTTAGGATACCTCCCAGATGCAAGGTGCCCCCACAGGCAACTGCGTCTGGTTTGACAGTGCCAAGTGCCTCCTGCAAACTGACATCAGGAACCTGGCCTGGTGACTTTTCTTTCTCTGGGTAAAGGCCAGGATTCATGTCCAGGACCGGGTGGCCCGGAGTGGCCGGCTGCCTGCTGAAATTCTGCATGGATCAGCATACCGCCGAGATGCAAGGTGCTCCCACAGGCAACAGTGGCTGGTTTGACAGTGCCAAGTGCCTCCTGCAAACTGACATCAGGAACCTGGCCTGGTGAGTTTTGTTTCTCTGGGGAAATGCCATCATTCTTGTTCGAGTCCTGCAGGCCCGGATTGGCTGGCTGCCTGCTGAAATTCCGCACAGTTGAGGATACCTCCCAGATGCAAGGTGCTCATACAGGCAACTGTGGCTGGTTTGACAGTGCCAAGTGCCTCCTGCAAACTGACATCAGGAACCTGGCCTGGTGACTTTTGTTTCTCTGGGGAAAGGCCATCGTTCCTCTCTAGGGCCTGGTGGCCCGGAGTGACCTGCTGCCTGCTGAAATTCCTCATGGATCAGTCTGCCTCCCACATGAAGGGTGACCCCACAGGCAACTGTGGCTGGTTTGACAGTGCCAAGTGCCTCCTGCAAACTGACATCAGGAACCTGGCCTGGTGACTTTTCTTTCTCAGGGGATAGGCCACCGTTCATATGAAGGACTGGCTGGCCCGGAGTGCCCGGCTGCCTGCTGACATTCCGAACGGATCAGAATACCGCCTAGATGCAAGGTGCCGCCACTGGAAACTGTGGCTGGTTTGACAGTGCCAAGTGCCTCCTGCAAACTGACATCAGGAACCTGGCCTGGTGACTTTTGTTTCTCTTTGGAAAAGGCCATTGTACGTGTCCAGGGCCTGGTGGCCCGGATTGGCTGGCTGCCTGCTGAAATTCCGCGCAGTTGAGGATACCGCCTAGATACAAGGTGCTCCCACAGGCAACAGTGGCTGGTTTGACAGTGCCAAGTGCCTCCTGCAAACTGACATCAGGAACGTGGCCTGGTGACTTTTGTTTCTCTCGGGAAAGGCCATGGTTCCTATCCAGTGCCCGGTGGCCCGGAGTGTCCGGCTGCATGCTGAAATTCCGCACGGTTGAGGATGCCTCCCAGATGAAAAGTGCCCCCACAGGCAACTGTGTCTGGTTTGACAGTGCCAAGTGCTTCCTGCAAACTGGCAGCAGGAACCTGGCCTGGTGACTTTTCTTTCTCTGGGAAAAGGCCATGGTTCATGTCCAGGCCGGGGTGGCCCGGAGTGTCCGGCTGCCTGCTGAAATTCCGCACGGTTGAGGATGCCTCCCTGAGAGAAGGTACCACCAAAGGCAACTGTGGCTGGTTTGACAGCGCCAAGTGCCTCCTGCAAACTGACATCAGGAACCTGGCCTGGTGACTTTTGTTTCTCAGGGGATAGGCCACCGTTCATATCCAGGACTGGGTGGCCCGGATTGGCCGGCTGCCTGCTGAAATTCCTCATGGATCAGGCTGCCTCCCACATGAAAGGTGCCCCCACAGGCACCTGTTGCTGGTTTGACAGTGCCAAGTGCCTCCTGCAAACTGACATCAGGAACCTGGCCTGGTGACTTTTGTTTCTCAGGGGAAAGGCCATGGTTCATGTCCAGGGCCTGGTGGCCCAGAGTGGCCGGCTACCTTCTGAAATTCCTCATGGATCAGGCTGCCTCCCACATGAAATGTGCCCCCACAGGCAACTGTGGCTGGTTTGACAGTGCCAAGTGCCTCCTGCAAACTGACATCAGGAACCTGGCCTGGTGACTTTTGTTTCTCTGGGGAAAGGCCATGGTTCATGTCCAGGACCTGGTGGCCCGTAGTGGCCGGCCACCTGCTGAAATTCCTCAGGGATCAGGATACCTCCCAGACCGAAAGTACTGCCACAGGCAACTGTGTCTGGTTTGACAGTGCCAAGTGCCTCCTGTAAACTGACATCAGGAACCTGGCCTGGTGACTTTTGTTTCTCTGGGGAAAGGTCATGATTAATGTCCAGGGCAAGGTGGCCCGGAGTGGCCGGCTGCCTGCTGAAATTCCGCATGGATCAGTATACCTCCCAGATGAAAAGTGTCCCCACAGGCAACTGTGTCTGGTTTGACAGTGCCAAGTGCCTCCTGCAAACTGACATCAGGAACCTGGCCTGGTGACTTTTGTTTCTCTGGGGAAAGGCCATGGTTCGTGTCCAGTGCCCGGTGACCTGGAGTGGCCGGCTGCCTGCTGAAATTCCGCACAGTTGAGGATACCTCCCAGATGCAAGGTGCTCCCACAGGCAACTGTGGCTGGTTTGACAGTGCCAAGTGCCTCCTGCAAACTGACATCAGGAACCTGGCCTGGTGACTTTTGTTTCTCTGGGGAAAAGCCATGGTTCATGTCCAGGGCCTGGTGGCCCAGAGTGGCCGGCTGCCTGCTGAAATTCCGCATGGTTGAGGATGCCTCCCAGATGCAAGGTGCCCACACATGCACCTGTGGCTGGTTTGACAGTGCCAAGTGCCTCCTGCAAACTGACATGAGGAACCTGGCCTGGTGAGTTTTGTTTCTCTGGGGAAAGGCCATCGTTCATGTCCAGGGCCTGGTGGCCCGGAGTGGCCGGCTGCCTGCTGAAATTCCTCATGGATCAGGCTGCCTCCCACATGAAATGTGCCCCCACAGGCAACTGTGGTTGGTTTGACAGTGCCAAGTGCCTCCTGCAAACTGACATCAGGAACCTGGCCTGGTGACTTTTGTTTCTCTGGGGAAAGGCCATGATTCATGTCCAGGGCAAGGCGGCCCGGAGTGGCCGGCTGCCTGCTGAAATTCCGCATGGATCACTATACCTCCCTGATGAAAAGTGTCCCCACAGGCAACTGTGTCTGGTTTGACAGTGCCAAGTGCCTCCTGCAAACTGACATCAGGAACCTGGCCTGGTGACTTTTGTTTCTCTGGGGAAAGGCCATGGTTCCTGTCCCGTGCCCGGTGACCTGGAGTGGCCGGCTGCCTGCTGAAATTCCGCACTTTTGAGGATACCTCCCAGATGCAAGGTGCCCCCACAGGCAACTGTGTCTGGTTTGACAGTGCCAAGTGCCTCCTGCAAACTGACATCAGGAACCTGGCCTGGTGACTTTTGTTTCTCTGGGGAAAATCCATGGTTCATGTCCAGAGCCTGGTGGCCCGGAGTGGCCGGCTGCCTGCTGAAATTCTGCATGGATCAGCATACCGCCGAGATGCAAGGCGCTCCCACAGGCAACAGTGGCTGGTTTGACAGTGCCAAGTGCCTCCTGCAAACTGACATCAGGAACCTGGCCTGGTGAGTGTTGTTTCTCTGGGGAAATGCCATCATTCTTGTTCGAGGCCTGCAGGCCCGGATTGGCTGGCTGCCTGCTGAAATTCCGCACAGTTGAGGATACCTCCCAGATGCAAGGTGCTCATACAGGCAACTGTGGCTGGTTTGACAGTGCCAAGTGCCTCCTGCAAACTGACATCAGGAACCTGGCCTGGTGACTTTTGTTTCTCTGGGGAAAGGCCATCGTTCCTCTATAGGGCCTGGTGGACCGGAGTGACCTGCTGCCTGCTGAAATTCCTCATGGATCAGGATGCCTCCCACATGAAGGGTGACCCCACAGGCAACTGTGGCTGGTTTGACAGTGCCAAGTGCCACCTGCAAACTGACATCAGGAACCTGGCCTGGTGACTTTTGTTTCTCTGGGGAAAGGCCATGGTTCATGTCCAGGGCCTGGCGGCCCAGAGTGGCCGGCTGCCTGCTGAAATTCCTCATGGATCAGGCTGACTCCCACATGAAATGTGCCCCCACAGGCAACTGTGGCTGGTTTGACAGTGCCAAGTGCCTCCTGCAAACTGACATCAGGAACCCGGCCTGGTGACTTTTGTTTCTCAGGGGATAGGCCACCGTTCATATGAAGGACTGGCTTGCCCGGAGTGCCAGGCTGCCTGCTGACATCCCGAACGGATCAGAATACTGCCTAGATGCAAGGTGCCGCCACTGGAAACTGTGGCTGGTTTGACAGTGCCAAGTGCCTCCTGCAAACTGACATCAGGAACCTGGCCTGGTGACTTTTCTTTCTCTGGGAAAAGGCCATGGTTCATGTCCAGGGCCTGGTGGCCCGGAGTGGCCGGCTGCCTGCTGAAATTCCGCACGGTTGAGGATGCCTCCCTGACAGAAGGTACCACCACAGGCAACTGTGGCTGGTTTGACAGTGCCAAGTGCCTCCTGCAAACTGACATCAGGAACCTGGCCTGGTGACTTTTGTTTCTCTGGGAAAAGGCCATGGTTCATGTCCAGGGCCTGGTGGCCCGGAGTGGCCGGCTGCCTGCTGAAATTCCGCACGGTTGAGGATGCCTCCCTGACAGAAGGTACCACCACAGGCAACTGTGGCTGGTTTGACAGTGCCAAGTGCCTCCTGCAAACTGACATCAGGAACCTGGCCTGGTGACTTTTGTTTCTCAGGGGATAGGCCACCGTTCATATCCAGGACTGGGTGGCCCGGATTGGCCGGCTGCCTCCTGAAATTCCCAACAGATCCGCATACCGCCTAGATGCAAGGTGCTCCCACAGGCAACAGTGGCTGGTTTGACACTGCCAAGTGTCTCCTGCAAACTGATATCGGGAACCTGGCCTGGTGACTTTTGTTTCTCTGGGGAAAGGCCATCATTCTTGTTCGAGACCTGCAGGCCCGGATTGGCCGGCTGCCTGCTGAAATTCCGCACGGTTGAGGATACCACCCAGATGCAAGGTGCTCCCACAGGCAACTGTGTCTGGTTTGACAGGGCCAAGTGCCTCCTGCAAACTGACATCAGGAACCTGGCCTGGTGACTTTTGTTTCTCTGGGGAAAGGCCATCGTTCGTGCCCAGTGCCCGCTGGCCTGGGGTGGCTGGCTGCTTGCTGAAATTCCGCACGGTTGAGGATACCTCCCAGATGCAAGGTGCCCCCACAGTCAATGTGGCTGGTTTGACAGTGCCAAGTGCCTCCTGCAAACTGACATCAGGAACCTGGCCTGGTGACTTTTGTTTCTCTGGGGAAAGGCCATCGTACGTGTCGATTGCCCGCTGGCCCGGAGTGGCCGGCTGCCTGCTGAAATTCCGCATGGTTGAGGATGCCTCCCACATGAAAGGTGCCCCCACAGGCAACTGTGGCTGGTTTGACAGTGCCAAGTGCCTCCTGCAAACTGACATCAGGAACCTGGCCTGGTGACTTTTGTTTCTCTGGGGAAAGGCCATGGTTCATGTCCAGGGCCTGGTGGCCCGGAGTGGCCGGCTGCCTGCTGAAATTCCTCATGGATCAGGCTGCCTCCCACATGAAATGTGCCCCCACAGGCAACTGCGTCTGGTTTGACAGTGCCAAGTGCCTCCTGCAAACTGACATCAGGAACCTGGCCTGGTGACTTTTGTTTCTCTGGGGAAAGGCCATGGTTCATGTCCAGGACATGGTGGCCCATAGTGGCCGGCTGCCTGCTGAAATTCCGCATGGATCAGTATACCTCCCTGATGAAAAGTGTCCCCACAGGCAACTGTGGCTGGTTTGACAGTGCCAAGTGCCTCCTGCAAACTGACATCAGGAACCTGGCCTGGTGACTTTTGTTTCTCTGGGGAAAGGCCATGGTTCTTGTCCAGTGCCCGGTGACCTGGAGTGGCCGGCTGCCTGCTGAAATTCCGCACGGTTGAGGATACCTCCCAGATGCAAGGTGCCCCCACAGGCAACTGAGTCTGGTTTGACAGTGCCAAGTGCCTCCTGCAAACTGACATCAGGAACCTGGCCTGGTGACTTTTGTTTCTCTGGGGAAAAGGCATGGTTCATGTCCAGGGCCTGGTGGCCCCGACTGCCCGGCTGCCTGCTGAAATTCCGCATGGTTGAGGATG
Source organism: Passer domesticus (assembly GCF_036417665.1). Taxonomy (NCBI): domain Eukaryota; kingdom Metazoa; phylum Chordata; class Aves; order Passeriformes; family Passeridae; genus Passer; species Passer domesticus. Next base: position 11,360,153 of record NC_087481.1, on the reverse strand, counting down.
CCTCCCAGATGCAAGGTGCCCACACAGGCACCTGTGGCTGGTTTGACAGTGCCAAGTGCCTCCTGCAAACTGGCATCAGGAACCTGGCCTAGTGACTTTTCTTTCTCTGGGGAAAGGCCACCGTTCATGTCCAGGACCGGGTGGCCCGGAGTGGCCGGCTGCCTGCTGAAATTCTGCATGGATCAGCATACCGCCGAGATGCAAGGTGCTCCCACAGGCAACAGTGGCTGGTTTGACAGTGCCAAGTGCCTCCTGCAAACTGACATCAGGAACCTGGCCTGGTGAGTTTTGTTTCTCTGGGGAAATGCCATCATTCTTGTTCGAGGCCTGCAGGCCCGGATTGGCTGGCTGCCTGCTGAAATTCCGCACAGTTGAGGATACCTCCCAGATGCAAGGTGCTCATACAGGCAACTGTGGATGGTTTGACAGTGCCAAGTGCCTCCTGCAAACTGACATCAGGAACCTGGCCTGGTGACTTTTGTTTCTCTGGGGAAAGGCCATCGTTCCTCTCTAGGGCCTGGTGGCCCGGAGTGACCTGCTGCCTGCTGAAATTCCTCATGGATCAGGATGCCTCCCACATGAAGGGTGACCCCACAGGCAACTGTGGCTGGTTTGACAGTGCCAAGTGCCACCTGCAAACTGACATCAGGAACCTTGCCTGGTGACTTTTGTTTCTCTGGGGAAAGGCCATGGTTTATGTCCAGGGCCTGGTGGCCCAGAGTGGCCGGCTGCCTGCTGAAATTCCTCATGGATCAGGCTGCCTCCCACATGAAATATGCCCCCACAGGCAACTGTGGCTGGTTTGACAGTGCCAAGTGCCTCCTGCAAACTGACATCAGGAACCTTGCCTGGTGACTTTTGTTTCTCTAGGGAAAGGCCATGGTTTATGTCCAGGGCCTGGTGGCCCAGAGTGGCCGGCTGCCTGCTGAAATTCCTCAGGGATCAGGCTGCCTCCCACATGAAATGTGCCCCCACATGCAACTGTGGCTGGTTTGACAGTGCCAAGTGCCTCCTGCAAACTGACATCAGGAACCTGGCCTGGTGACTTTTGTTTCTCTGGGGAAAGGCCATGGTTCATGTCCAGGACCTGGTGGCCCGTAGTGGCCGGCCACCTGCTGAAATTTTTCAGGGATCAGGATACCTCCCAGACCGAAAGTAGTGCCACAGGCAACTGTGGTTGGTTTGACAGTGCCAAGTGCCTCCTGCAAACTGACATCAGGAACCTGGCCTGGTGACTTTTGTTTCTCTGGGGAAAGGCCATGATTAATGTCCAGGGCAAGGTGACCTGGAGTGGCTGGCTGCCTGCTGAAATTCTGCATGGATCAGTATACCTCCCAGATGAAAAGTGTCCCCACAGGCAACTGTGTCTGGTTTGACAGTGCCAAGTGCCTCCTGCAAACTGACATCAGGAACCTGGCCTGGTGAGTTTTGTTTCTCTGGGAAAAGGCCATGGTTCGTGTCCAGTGCCCGGTGACCTGGAGTGGCCGGCTGCCTGCTGAAATTCCGCACGGTTGAGGATACCTCCCAGATGCAAGGTGCCCCCACAGGCAACTGCGTCTGGTTTGACAGTGCCAAGTGCCTCCTGCAAACTGACATCAGGAACCTGGCCTGGTGACTTTTGTTTCTCTGGGGAAAGGCCATGGTTCATGTCCAGGGCCTGGTGGCCCAGAGTGGCCGGTTGCCTGCTGAAATTCCGCATGGTTGAGGATGCCTCCCAGATGCAAGGTGCTCCCACAGGCAACTGTGGCTGGTTTGACAGTGCCAAGTGCCTCCTGCAAACTGACATCAGGAACCTGGCCTGGTGACTTTTGTTTCTCTGGGGAAATGCCATCATTCTTGTTCGAGGCCTGCAGGCCCGGATTGGCTGGCTGCCTGCTGAAATTCCGCATGGATCAGTATACCTCCCAGATGAAAAGTGTCCCCACAGGCAACTGTGGCTGGTTTGACAGTGCCAAGTGCCTCCTGCAAACTGACATCAGGAACCTGGCCTGGTGACTTTTGTTTCTCAGGGGATAGGCCACCGTTCATATGAAGGACCTGCTGGCCCGGAGTGCCCGGCTGCCTGCTGAAATTCCGAACGGATCAGAATACCGCCTAGATGCAAGGTGCCGCCACTGGCAACTGTGGCTGGTTTGACATTGCCAAGTGCCTCCTGAAAACTGACATCAGGAACCTGGCCTGGTGACTTTTGTTTCTCTTTGGAAAAGGCCATTGTACGTGTCCAGGGCCTGGTGGCCCGGATTGGCTGGCTTCCAGCTGAAATTCCGCACAGTTGAGGATACCGCCTAGATACAAGGTGCTCCCACAGGCAACAGTGGCTGGTTTGACAGTGCCAAGTGCCTCCTGCAAACTGATATCGGGAACCTGGCTTGGTGACTTTTGTTTCTCTGGGGAAAGGCCATCGTTCGTTTCCAGGGCCTGGTGGCCTGGAGTGGCCGCCTGCCTGCTGAAATTCCGCACGGATCAGGATACCTCCCAGATGCAAGGTGCCCCCACAGGCAACTGCGTCTGGTTTGACAGTGCCAAGTGCCTCCTGCAAACTGACATCTGGAACCTGGCCTGGTGACTTTTCTTTCTCTGGGGAAAGGCCAGGATTCATGTCCAGGACCAGGTGGCCCGGAGTGGCCGGCTGCCTGCTGAAATTCTGCCTGGATCAGGATACCGCCGAAATGCAAGGTGCTCCCACAGGCAACAGTGGCTGGTTTGACAGTGCCAAGTGCCACCTGCAAACTGACATCAGGAACCTGGCCTGGTGACTTTTGTTTCTCTGGGGAAAGGCCATGGTTCATGTCCAGGGCCTGGCGGCCCGGAGTGGCCGGCTGCCTGCTGAAATTCCGCACGGTTGAGGATGCCTCCCTGACAGAAGGTACCACCACAGGCAACTGTGTCTGGTTTGACAGTGCCAAGTGCCTCCTGCAAACTGACATCAGGAACCTGGCCTGGTGACTTTTGTTTCTCAGGGGATAGGCCACCGTTCATATCCAGGACTGGGTGGCCCGGAGAGGCCGGCTGCCTGCTGAAATTCCGAACGGATCCGGATACCGCTGAGATGCAAGGTGCCCCCACAGGTAACAGTGGCTGGTTTGACAGTGCCAAGTATCTCCTGCAAACTGATATCGGGAACCTGGCCTGGTGACTTTTGTTTCTCTGGGGAAAGGCCATCATTCTTGTTCGAGGCCTGCAGGCCCGGATTGGCCGGCTGCCTGCTGAAATTCCGCACGGTTGAGGATACCACCCAGATGCAAGGTGCTCCCACAGGCAACTGTGTCTGGTTTGACAGTGCCAAGTGCCTCCTGCAAACTGACATCAGGAACCTGGCCTGGTGACTTTTGTTTCTCTGGGGAAAAGCCATGGTTCATGTCCAGGGCCTGGTGGCCCAGAGTGGCCGGCTGCCTGCTGAAATTCCGCATGGTTGAGGATGCCTCCCAGATGCAAGGTGCCCACACAGGCAACTGTGGCTGGTTTGACAGTGCCAAGTGCCTCCTGCAAACTGGCATCAGGAACCTGGCCTAGTGACTTTTCTTTCTCTGGGGAAAGGCCACCGTTCATGTCCAGGACCGGGTGGCCCGGAGTGGCCGGCTGCCTGCTGAAATTCTGCCTGGATCAGCATACCGCCGAGATGCAAGGTGATCCCACAGGCAACAGTGGCTGCTTTAACAGTGCCAAGTGCCTCCTGCAAACTGACATCAGGAACCTGGCCTGGTGACTATTGTTTCTCTGGGGAAATGCCATCATTCTTGTTCGAGGCCTGCAGGCCCGGATTGGCTGGCTGCCTGCTGAAATTCTGCACAGTTGAGGATACCTCCCAGATGCAAGGTGCTCATACAGGCAACTGTGGCTGGTTTGACAGTGCCAAGTGCCTCCTGCAAACTGACATCAGGAACCTGGCCTGGTGACTTTTGTTTCTCTGGGGAAAGGCCATCGTTCCTCTCTAGGGCCTGGTGGCCCGGAGTGACCTGCTGCCTGCTGAAATTCCTCATGGATCAGGATGCCTCCCACATGAAGGGTGACCCCACAGGCAACTGTGGCTGGTTTGACAGTGTCAAGTGCCACCTGCAAACTGACATCAGGAACCTTGCCTGGTGACTTTTGTTTCTCTGGGGAAAGGCCATGGTTTATGTCCAGGGCCTGGTGGCCTAGAGTGGCCGGCTGCCTGCTGAAATTCCTCATGGATCAGGCTGCCTCCCACATGAAATGTGCCCCCACAGGCAACTGTGGCTGGTTTGACAGTGCCAAGTGCCTCCTGCAAACTGGCATCAGGAACCTGGCCTGGTGACTTTTCTTTCTCTGGGGAAAGGCCATGGTTCATGTCCAGGACCTGGTGGCCCGTAGTGGCCGGCCACCTGCTGAAATTCCTCAGGGATCAGGATACCTCCCAGACCGAAAGTACTGCCACAGGCAACTGTGGTTGGTTTGACAGTGCCAAGTGCCTCCTGCAAACTGACATCAGGAACCTGGCCTGGTGACTTTTGTTTCTCTGGGGAAAGGCCATGATTAATGTCCAGGGCAAGGTGGCCCGGAGTGGCCGGCTGCCTGCTGAAATTCTGCATGGATCAGTATACCTCCCAGATGAAAAGTGTCCCCACAGGCAACTGTGTCTGGTTTGACAGTGCCAAGTGCCTCCTGCAAACTGACATCAGGAACCTGGCCTGGTGACTTTTGTTTCTCTGGGGAAAGGCCATGGTTCATGTCCAGGGCCTGGTGGCCCGGAGTTGTCCCCTGCCTGCTGATATTCCGCACGGATCAGGATACCTCCAAGACCGAAAGTACCACCACAGGCAACTGTGGCTGGTTTGACAGTGCCAAGTGCCTCCTGCAAACTGACATCAGGAACCTGGCCTGGTGACTTTTGTTTCTCAGGGGATAGGCCACCGTTCATATGAAGGACTGGCTGGCCCGGAGTGCCCGGCTGCCTGCTGAAATTCCGAACGGATCAGAATACCGTCTAGATGCAAGGTGCCGCCACTGGCAACTGTGGCTGGTTTGACAGTGCCAAGTGCCACCTGCAAACTGACATCAGGAACCTGGCCTGGTGACTTTTGTTTCTATGGGGAAAGGCCATGGTTCATGTCCAGGGCCTGGCGACCCGGAGTGGCCGGCTGCCTGCTGAAATTCCGCATGGTTGAGGATGCCTCCCTGACAGAAGGTACCGCCACAGGCAACTGTGGCTGGTTTGACAGTGCCAAGTGCCTCCTGCAAACTGACATCAGGAACCTGGCCTGGTGACTTTTGTTTCTCAGGGGATAGGCCACCGTTCATATCCAGGACTGGGTGGCCCGGAGTGGCCGGCTGCCTGCTGAAATTCCGAACGGATCCGGGTACCGCCGAGATGCAAGGTGCCCCCACAGGTAACAGTGGCTGGTTTGACAGTGCCAAGTATCTCCTGCAAACTGATATCGGGAACCTGGCCTGGTGACTTTTGTTTCTCTGGGGAAAGGCCATCATTCTTGTTCGAGGCCTGCAGGCCCGGATTGGCCGGCTGCCTGCTGAAATTCCGCACGGTTGAGGATACCACCCAGATGCAAGGTGCCCCCACAGGCAATGTGGCTGGTTTGACAGTGCCAAGTGCCTCCTGCAAACTGACATCGGGAACCTGGCCTGCTGACTTTTGTTACTCTGGGGAACGGCCATCGTTCATGTCCATGGCCTGGCGGCCCGGAGTGGCCGGCTGCCTGCTGAAATTCCTCATGGATCAGGCTGCCTCCCACATGATAGGTGCTCGCACAGGCAACAGCGGCTGGTTTGACAGTGCCAAGTTCCTCCTGCAAACTGACATCAGGAACCTGGCCTGGTGACTTTTGTTTCTCTGGGGAAAGGCCATCGTTCATGTCCAGGACCTGGTGGCCCGTAGTGGCCGGCCACCTGCTGAAATTCCTCATGGACCAGGATATCTACCAGACCGAAAGTACCGCCACAGGCACCTGTGGCTGGTTTGACAGTGCCAAGTGCCTCCTGCAAACTGACATCAGGAACCTGGCCTAGTGACTTTTGTTTCTCTGGGGAAAGGCCAGGATTCATGTCCTGGGCAAGGTGGCACGGAGTGGCCGGCTGCCTGCTGAAATTCTGCAAGGATCAGTATACCTCCCAGATGAAATGTGTCCCCACAGGCAACTGTGGCTGGTTTGACAGTGCCAAGTGCCTCCTGCAAACTGGCATCAGGAACCTGGCCTGGTGACTTTTCTTTCTCTGGGGAAAGGCCACGCTTCCTATCCAGGACTCGGCGGCCCGTAGTGTCCGGATGCCTGCTGAAATTCCGAACGGATCAGAATACCGCCTAGTTAAAATGCGCCGCCACAGGCAAGACTGGCTGTTTTGACAGTGCCAAGTGCTTCCTGCAAACTGACATAAGGAACCTGGCCTGGTGACTTTTATTTCTCAGGGGATAGGCCACCTTTCATATCCAGGACTGGGTGGCCCGGATTGGCCGGCTGCCTTCTGCAATTCCGCATGGATCAGTATACCTCCCTGATGAAAAGTGTCCCCACAGGCAACTGTGACTGGTTTGACACTGCCAAGTGCCTCCTGCAAACTGACATCAGGAACGTGGCCTGGTGACTTTTGTTTCTCTCGGGAAAGGCCATGGTTCGTGTCCAGTGCCCGGTGGCCCGGAGTGGGCGGCTGCCTGCTGAAATTCCGCACGGTTGAGGATGCCTCCCAGATGAAAAGTGCCCCCACAGGCAACTGTGTCTGGTTTGACAGTGCCAAGTGCCTCCTGCAAACTGGCATCAGGAACCTGGCTTGGTGACTTTTCTTTCTCTGGGGAAAGGCCATGGTTCATGTCCAGGACCGGGTGGCCCGGAGTGGCCGGCTGCCTGCTGAAATTCCTCATGGATCAGGATACCGCCGAGATACAAGGTGCTCCCACAGGCAACAGTGGCTGGTTTGACAGTGCCAAGTGCCTCCTGCAAACTGACATCAGGAACCTGGCCTGGTGACTTTTGTTTCTCAGGGGAAAGGCCATCGTTCCTCTCTAGGGCCTGGTGGCCCGGAGTGACCTGCTGCCTGCTGAAATTCCTCATGGATCAGGATGCCTCCCACATGAAGGGTGACCCCACAGGCAACTGTGGCTGGTTTGACAGTGTCAAGTGCCACCTGCAAACTGACATCAGGAACCTTGCCTGGTGACTTTTGTTTCTCTGGGGAAAGGCCATGGTTTATGTCCAGGGCCTGGTGGCCTAGAGTGGCTGGCTGCCTGCTGAAATTCCTCATGGATCAGGCTGCCTCCCACATGAAATGTGCCCCCACAGGCAACTGTGGCTGGTTTGACAGTGCCAAGTGCCTCCTGCAAACTGGCATCAGGAACCTGGCCTGGTGACTTTTCTTTCTCTGGGGAAAGGCCATGGTTCATGTCCAGGACCTGGTGGCCCGTAGTGGCCGGCCACCTGCTGAAATTCCTCAGGGATCAGGATACCTCCCAGACCGAAAGTACTGCCACAGGCAACTGTGGTTGGTTTGACAGTGCCAAGTGCCTCCTGCAAACTGACATCAGGAACCTGGCCTGGTGACTTTTGTTTCTCTGGGGAAAGGCCATGATTAATGTCCAGGGCAAGGTGGCCCGGAGTGGCCGGCTGCCTGCTGAAATTCTGCATGGATCAGTATACCTCCCAGATGAAAAGTGTCCCCACAGGCAACTGTGTCTGGTTTGACAGTGCCAAGTGCCTCCTGCAAACTGACATCAGGAACCTGGCCTGGTGACTTTTGTTTCTCTGGGGAAAGGCCATGGTTCGTGTCCAGTGCCCGGTGACCTGGAGTGGCCGGCTGCCTGCTGAAATTCCGCACGGTTGAGGATACCTCCCAGATGCAAGGTGCCCCCACAGGCAACTGCGTCTGGTTTGACAGTGCCAAGTGCCTCCTGCAAACTGACATCAGGAACCTGGCCTGGTGAGTTTTGTTTCTCTGGGGAAATGCCATCATTCTTGTTCGAGGCCTGCAGGCCCGGATTGGCTGGCTGCCTGCTGAAATTCCGCATGGATCAGTATACCTCCCTGATGAAAAGTGTCCCCACAGGCAACTGTGGCTGGTTTGACAGTGCCAAGTGCCTCCTGCAAACAGACATCAGGAACCTGGCCTGGTGACTTTTGTTTCTCTGGGGAAAGGCCATGGTTCATGTCCAGGGCCTGGTGGCCCGGAGTTGTCCCCTGCCTGCTGATATTCCGCACGGATCAGGATACCTCCAAGACCGAAAGTACCACCACAGGCAACTGTGGCTGGTTTGACAGTGCCAAGTGCCTCCTGCAAACTGACATCAGGAACCTGGCCTGGTGACTTTTGTTTCTCAGGGGATAGGCCACCGTTCATATGAAGGACTGGCTGGCCCGGAGTGCCCGGCTGCCTGCTGAAATTCCGAACGGATCAGAATACCGCCTAGATGCAAGGTGCCGCCACTGGCAACTGTGGCTGGTTTGACAGTGCCAAGTGCCACCTGCAAACTGATATCGGGAACCTGGCCTGGTGACGTTTGTTTCTCTGGGGAAAAGGCCATCATTCTTGTTCGAGGCCTGCAGGCCCGGATTGGCTGGCTGCCTGCTAAAATTCCGCACAGTTGAGGATACCTCCCAGATGCAAGGTGCTCATACAGGCAACTGTGGATGGTTTGACAGTGCCAAATGGCTCCTGCAAACTGACATCAGGAACCTGGCCTGGTGACTTTTGTTTCTATGGGGAAAGGCCATGGTTCATGTCCAGGGCCTGGCGACCCGGAGTGGCCGGCTGCCTGCTGAAATTCCGCACGGTTGAGGATGCCTCCCTGACAGAAGGTACCACCACAGGCAACTGTGGCTGGTTTGACAGTGCCAAGTGCCTCCTGCAAACTGACATCAGGAACCTGGCCTGGTGACTTTTGTTTCTCAGGGGATAGGCCACCGTTCATATCCAGGACTGGGTGGCCCGGAGTGGCCGGCTGCCTGCTGAAATTCCGAACGGATCCGGGTACCGCCGAGATGCAAGGTGCCCCCACAGGTAACAGTGGCTGGTTTGACAGTGCCAAGTATCTCCTGCAAACTGATATCGGGAACCTGGCCTGGTGACTTTTGTTTCTCTGGGGAAAGGCCATCATTCTTGTTCGAGGCCTGCAGGCCCGGATTGGCCGGCTGCCTGCTGAAATTCCGCACGGTTGAGGATACCACCCAGATGCAAGGTGCCCCCACAGGCAATGTGGCTGGTTTGACAGTGCCAAGTGCCTCCTGCAAACTGACATCGGGAACCTGGCCTGCTGACTTTTGTTACTCTGGGGAACGGCCATCGTTCATGTCCATGGCCTGGCGGCCCGGAGTGGCCGGCTGCCTGCTGAAATTCCTCATGGATCAGGCTGCCTCCCACATGATAGGTGCTCGCACAGGCAACAGCGGCTGGTTTGACAGTGCCAAGTTCCTCCTGCAAACTGACATCAGGAACCTGGCCTGGTGACTTTTGTTTCTCTGGGGAAAGGCCATGGTTCATGTCCAGGACCTGGTGGCCCGTAGTGGCCGGCCACCTGCTGAAATTCCTCATGGACCAGGATATCTACCAGACCGAAAGTACCGCCACAGGCACCTGTGGCTGGTTTGACAGTGCCAAGTGCCTCCTGCAAACTGACATCAGGAACCTGGCCTAGTGACTTTTGTTTCTCTGGGGAAAGGCCAGGATTCATGTCCTGGGCAAGGTGGCACGGAGTGGCCGGCTGCCTGCTGAAATTCTGCATGGATCAGTATACCTCCCAGATGAAATGTGTCCCCACAGGCAACTGTGGCTGGTTTGACAGTGCCAAGTGCCTCCTGCAAACTGATATCAGGAACCTGGCCTGGTGACTTTTGTTTCTCTGGGGAAAGGCCACGCTTCCTATCCAGGACTCGGCGGCCCGTAGTGTCCGGATGCCTGCTGAAATTCCGAACGGATTAGAATACCGCCTAGTTAAAATGCGCCGCCACAGGCAAGACTGGCTGTTTTGACAGTGCCAAGTGCTTCCTGCAAACTGACATAAGGAACCTGGCCTGGTGACTTTTATTTCTCAGGGGATAGGCCACCTTTCATATCCAGGACTGGGTGGCCCGGATTGGCCGGCTGCCTTCTGCAATTCCGCATGGATCAGTATACCTCCCTGATGAAAAGTGTCCCCACAGGCAACTGTGACTGGTTTGACACTGCCAAGTGCCTCCTGCAAACTGACATCAGGAACGTGGCCTGGTGACTTTTGTTTCTCTCGGGAAAGGCCATGGTTCGTGTCCAGTGCCCGGTGGCCCGGAGTGGGCGGCTGCCTGCTGAAATTCCGCACGGTTGAGGATGCCTCCCAGATGAAAAGTGCCCCCACAGGCAACTGTGTCTGGTTTGACAGTGCCAAGTGCCTCCTGCAAACTGGCATCAGGAACCTGGCTTGGTGACTTTTCTTTCTCTGGGGAAAGGCCATGGTTCATGTCCAGGACCGGGTGGCCCGGAGTGGCCGGCTGCCTGCTGAAATTCCTCATGGATCAGGATACCGCCGAGATACAAGGTGCTCCCACAGGCAACAGTGGCTGGTTTGACAGTGCCAAGTGCCTCCTGCAAACTGACATCAGGAACCTGGCCTGGTGACTTTTGTTTCTCAGGGGAAAGGCCATGGTTCATGTCCAGGGCCTGGCGGCCCGGAGTGGCCGGCTGCCTGCTGAAATTCCGCACGGTTGAGGATGCCTCCCTGACAGAAGGTACCACCACAGGCAACTGTGGCTGGTTTGACAGTGCCAAGTGCCTCCTGCAAACTGGCATCAGGAACCTGGCCTGGTGACTTTTGTTTCTCTGGAGAAAGTTTATCGTTCATGTCCGAGGCCCTGTGGCCCGGAGTGGCCGGCTTCCTGTTGAAATTCCGCACGGATCAGGATACCTCCAAGACCGAAAGTACCACCACAGGCAACTGTGGCTGGTTTGACAGTGCCAAGTGCCTCCTGCAAACTGACATCTGGAACCTGGCCTGGTGACTATTGTTTCTCTGGGGACAGGCCACCGTTCATATCCAGGACTGGGTGGCCCGGATTGGCCGGCTGCCTTCTGAAATTCCGAACTGATCCGGATGCCGCCTAGATGCAAGGTGCTCCCATAGGCAACAGTGGCTGGTTTGACAGTGCCAAGTATCTCCTGCAAACTGATATCGGGAACCTGGCCTGGTGACTTTTGTTTCTCTGGGGAAAGGCCATCATTCTTGTTCGAGGCCTGCAGGCCCGGATTGGCCGGCTGCCTGCTGAAATTCCGCACGGTTGAGGATGCCACCCAGATGCAAGGTGCTCCCACAGGCAACTGTGTCTGGTTTGACAGGGCCAAGTGCCTCCTGCAAACTGACATCAGGAACGTGGACTGGTGACTTTTGTTTCTCTGTTGAAAGGCCATGGTCCGTGTCCAGTGCCCGGTGGCCTGGAGTGGCCGGCTGCCTGCTGAAATTCCGCACGGTTGAGGATGCCTCCCAGATGAAAAGTGCCCCCACAGGCAACTGTGGCTGGTTTGACAGTGCCAAGTGCCTCCTGCAAACTGGCAGCAGGAACGTGGCCTAGTGACTTTTATTTCTCTGGGGAACGGCCACCGTTCATGTCCAGGACTGGGTGGCCCGTAGTGGCCGGCTGCCTGCTGAAATTCTGCATGGATCAGGATACAGCCGAGATGCAAGGTACTCCCACAGGCAACTGGGGCTGGTTTGACAGTGCCAAGTGCCACCTGCAAACTCATATCGGGAACCTGGCCTGGTGACTTTTGTTTCTGTTTGGAAAGGCCATTGTACGTTTCCAGGGCCTGGTGGCCGGGATTGGACGGCTGCCTGCTGAAATTCCGAACTGATCCGGATGCCGCCTAGATGCAAGGTGCTCCCACAGGCAACAGTGGCTGGTTTGACAGTGCCAAGTATCTCCTGCAAACTGATATCGGGAACCTGGCCTGGTGACTTTTGTTTCTCTGGGGAATAGCCATCATTCTTGTTCGAGGCCTGCAGCCCCGGATTGGCTGGCTGCCTGCTGAAATTCCGCACGGCTGAGGATACCACCCAGATGCAAGGTGCTCCCACAGGCAACTGTGTCTGGTTTGACAGGGCCAAGTGCCTCCTGCAAACTGACATCAGGAACCTGGCCTGGTGAGTTTTGTTTCTCTGGGGAAAGGCCATCGTTCATGTCCAGGGCCTGGGGGCCCGGAGTGGCCGGCTGCCTGCTGAAATTCCTCAGGGATCAGGATACCTCCCAGACCGAAAGTACCCCCACAGGCAACTGTGCTTGGTTTGACAGTGCCAAGTGCCTCCTGCAAACTGACATCAGGAACCTGGCCTGGTGACTTTTGTTTCTCAGGGGAAAGGCCAGGATTCATGTCCAGGGCAAGGTGGCCCGGAGTGGCCGGCTGCCTGATGAAATTACGCATGGATCAGTATACCTCCCAGATGAAATATGTCCCCACAGGAACCTGCGGCTGGTTTGACAGTGCCAAGTGCCTCCTGCAAACTGACATCAGGAACCTGGCCTAGTGACTTTTGATTCTCTGGGGAAAGGCCATGTTTCATGTCCAGGACCTGGTGGCCCGTACTGGCCGGCTGCCTGCTGAAATTCCTCAGGGATCAGGATACCTCCCAGACTGAAAATAACTCCACAGGCAACTGTGGTTGGTTTGACAGTGCCAAGTGCCTCCTGCAAACTGACATCAGGAAGCTGGCCTGGTGACTTTTGTTTCTCAGGGGAAAGGCCACCCTTCCTATCCAGGACTGGGTGGCCCGTAGTGGCCGGCTGCCTACTGAAATTCCGAACGGATCAGTATACCGCCTAGTTGCAAGGTGCCGCCACTGGCAAGAGTGGCTGGTTTGACAGTGCCAAGTGCCTCCTGCAAACTGATATCAGGAACCTGGCCTGGTGAGTTTTGTTTCTCTGGGGAAAGGCCATCGTTCCTCTCCAGGGCCCGCTGGCCCGGAGTGGCCGGCTGCCTGCTGAAATTCCGCACGGTTGAGGATACCTCCCAGATGCAAGGTGCTCCCACAGGCAACTGTGGCTGGTTTGACAGTGCCAAGTGCCTCCTGCAAACTGACATCAGGAACGTGGCCTGGTGACTTTTCTTTCTCTGTTGAAAGGCCATGGTTCGTGTCCAGTGCCCGGTGGCCCAGAGTGGCCGGCTGCCTGCTTAAATTCCGCACGGTTGAGGATGCCTCCCAGATGAAAAGTGCCCCCAGAGGCAACTGTGGCTGCTTTGACAGTGCCAAGTGCCTCCTGCAAACTGGCAGCAGGAACCTGGCCTGGTGACTTTTATTTCTCTGGGGAACGGCCATGGTTCATGTCCAGGACTGGGTGGCCCGTAGTGGCCGGCTGCCTCCTGAAATTCTGCATGGATCAGGATACCGCCGAAACGCAAGGTGCTCCCACAGGCAACAGTGGCTGGTTTGACAGTGCCAAGTGCCACCTGCAAACTCATATCGGGAACCTGGCCTGGTGACTTTTGTTTCTCAGGGGAAAGGCCATGGTTCATGTCCAGGGCCTGGCGGCCCGGAGTTGCCCCCTGCCTGCTGAAATTCTGCACAGATCAGGATACCTCCCAGACCGAAAGTACCACCACAGGCAACTGTGTCTGGTTTGACAGTGCCAAGTGCCTCCTGCAAACTGACATCAGGAAGCTGGCCTGGTGACTTTTGTTTCTCTGGGGATAGGCCACCGTTCATATCCAGGACCGGGTGGCCCGGAGTGTCCGGCTGCCTGCTGAAATTCCGAACGGATCAGAATACCGCCAAGATGCTAGGTGCCGCCACAGGCAACTGTGTCTGGTTTGACAGTGCCAAGTGCCTCCTGCAAACTGACATCAGGAACCTGGCCTGGTGACTTTTGTTTCTCTTTGGAAAGGCCATTGTACGTGTCCAGGGCCTGGTGGCCCGGATTGGATGGCTGCCTGCTGAAATTCCGCACAGTTGAGGATACCGCCTAGATGCAAGGTGCTCCCACAGGCAACAGTGGCTGGTTTGACAGTGCCAAGTGCCACCTGCAAACTGATATCGGGAACGTGGCCTGGTGACTTTTGTTTCTCTGGGGAAAGGCCATCATTCTTGTTCGAGGCCTGCAGGCCCGGAGTGGCCGGCTGCCTGCTGAAATTCCGCACGGTTGAGGATGCCTCCCTGACAGAAGGTACCACCACAGGCAACTGTGGCTGGTTTGACAGTGCCAAGTGCCTCCTGCAAACTGACATCAGGAACCTGGCCTGGTGACTTTTGTTTCTCTGGAGAAAGTTCATCGTTCATGTCCGAGGCCCTGTGGCCCGGAGTGGCCGGCTTCCTTTTGAAATTCCGCACGGATCAGGATACCTCCCAGACCGAAAGTACCATCGCAGGCAACTGTGGCTGGTTTGACAGTGCCAAGTGCCTCCTGCAAACTGACATCTGGAACCTGGCCTGGTGACTATTGTTTCTCTGGGGAAAGGCCACCGTTCATATCCAGGACTGGGTGGCCCGGAGTGGCCGGCTGCCTTCTGAAATTCCGAACAGATCCGGATGCCGCCTAGATGCAAGGTGCTCCCACAGGCAACAGTGGCTGGTTTGACAGTGCCAAGTATCTCCTGCAAACTGATATCGGGAACCTGGCCTGGTGACTTTTGTTTCTCTGGGGAAAGGCCATCATTCTTGTTCGAGGCCTGCAGGCCCGGATTGGCTGGCTGCCTGCTGAAATTCCGCACGGCTGAGGATACCACCCAGATGCAAGGTGCTCCCACAGGCAACTGTGTCTGGTTTGACAGGGCCAAGTGCCTCCTGCAAACTGACATCAGGAACCTGGCCTGGTGAGTTTTGTTTCTCTGGGGAAAGGCCATCGTTCATGTCCAGGGCCTGGTGGCCCGTACTGGCCGGCTGCCTGCTGAAATTCCTCAGGGATCAGGATACCTCCCAGACCGAAAGTACCCCCACAGGCAGCTGTGGTTGGTTTGACAGTGCCAAGTGCCTCCTGCAAACTGACATGAGGAACCTGGCCTGGTGACTTTTCTTTCTCTGGGGAAAGGCCATGATTAATGTCCAGGGCAAGGTGGCCCGGAGTGGCCGGCTGCCTGCTGAAATTCCGCATGGATCAGTATACCTCCCAGATGAAATGTGTCCCCACAGGCAACTGTGGCTGGTTTGACAGTGCCAAGTGCCTCCTGCAAACTGACATCAGGAAGCTGGCCTGGTGACTTTTGTTTCTCAGGGGAAAGGCCACCCTTCCTATCCAGGACCTGGAGTGGCCCGTAGTGGCCGGCTGCCTGCTGAAATTCCGAACGGATCAGTATACCGCCTAGTTGCAAGGTGCCGCCACTGGCAAGAGTGGCTGGTTTGACAGTGCCAAGTGCCTCCTGCAAACTGATATCAGGAACCTGGCCTGGTGAGTTTTGTTTCTCTGGGGAAAGGCCATCGTTCCTCTCCAGGGCCCGCTGGCCCGGAGTGGCCGGCTGCCTGCTGAAATTCCGAACGGATCAGAATACCGCCAAAATGCAAGGTGCCGCCACAGGCAACTGTGGCTGGTTTGACAGTGCCAAGTGCCACCTGCAAACTGATATCGGGAACGTGGCCTGGTGACTTTTGTTCCTCTGGGGAAAGGCCATCATTCTTGTTCGAGGCCTGCAGGCCCGGATTGGCCGGCTGCCTGCTGATATTCCGCACGGTAGAGGTTGCCTCCCTGACAGAAGGTACCACCACAGGCAACTGTGTCTGGTTTGACAGTGCCAAGTGCCTCCTGCAAACTGACATCAGGAACCTGGCCTGGTGACTTTTGTTTCTCTGGAGAAAGTTCTTCGTTCATGTCCGAGGCCCTGTGTCCCGGAGTGGCCGGCTTCCTGTTGAAATTCCGCACGGATCAGGATACCTCCCAGACCGAAAGTACCACCACAGGCAACTGTGGCTGGTTTGACAGTGCCAAGTGCCTCCTGCAAACTGACATCTGGAACCTGGCCTGGTGACTTTTGTTTCTCTGGGGAAAGGCCACCCTTCCTATCCAGGACTGGGTGGCCCGGAGTGGCCGGCTGCCTTCTGAAATTCCGAACTGATCCGGATGCCGCCTAGATGCAAGGTGCTCCCACAGGCAACAGTGGCTGGTTTGACAGTGCCAAGTATCTCCTGCAAACTGATATCGGGAACCTGGCCTGGTGACTTTTGTTTCTCTGGGGAAAGGCCATCATTCTTGTTCGAGGCCTGCAGGCCCGGATTGGCTGGCTGCCTGCTGAAATTCCGCACGGCTGAGGATACCACCCAGATGCAAGGTGCTCCCACAGGCAACTGTGTCTGGTTTGACAGGGCCAAGTGCCTCCTGCAAACTGACATCAGGAACCTGGCCTGGTGAGTTTTGTTTCTCTGGGGAAAGGCCATCGTTCATGTCCAGGGCCTGGTGGCCCGTACTGGCCGGCTGCCTGCTGAAATTCCTCAGGGATCAGGATACCTCCCAGACCGAAAGTACCCCCACAGGCAGCTGTGGTTGGTTTGACAGTGCCAAGTGCCTCCTGCAAACTGACATCAGGAACCTGGCCTGGTGACTTTTCTTTCTCTGGGGAAAGGCCAGGATTCATGTCCAGGGCAAGGTGGCCCGGAGTAGCCGGCTGCCTGCTGAAATTCCGCATGGATCAGTATACCTCCCAGATGAAATGTGTCCCCACAGGCAACTGTGGCTGGTTTGACAGTGCCAAGTGCCTCCTGCAAACTGACATCAGGAAGCTGGCCTGGTGACTTTTGTTTCTCAGGGGAAAGGCCACCCTTCCTATCCAGGACTGGGTGGCCCGTAGTGGCCGGCTGCCTGCTGAAATTCCGAACGGATCAGTATACCGCCTAGTTGCAACGTGCCGCCACTGGCAAGAGTGGCTGGTTTGACAGTGCCAAGTGCCTCCCGCAAACTGATATCAGGAACCTGGCCTGGTGAGTTTTGTTTCTCTGGGGAAAGGCCATCGTTCCTCTCCAGGGCCCGCTGGCCCGGAGTGGCCGGCGGCCTGCTGAAATTCCGCACGGTTGAGGATACCTCCCAGATGCAAGGTGCTCCCACAGGCAACTGTGGCTGGTTTGACAGTGCCAAGTGCCTCCTGCAAACTGACATCAGGAACGTGGCCTGGTGACTTTTCTTTCTCTGTTGAAAGGCCATGGTTCGTGTCCAGTGCCCGGTGGCCTGGAGTGGCCGGCTGCCTGCTGAAATTCCGCACGGTTGAGGATGCCTCCCAGATGAAAAGTGCCCCCACAGGCAACTGTGGCTGGTTTGACAGTGCCAAGTGCCTCCTGCAAACTGGCAGCAGGAACCTGGCCTGGTGACTTTTATTTCTCTGGGGAACGGCCACCGTTCATGTCCAGGACTGGGTGGCACGTAGTGGCCGGCTGCCTGCTGAAATTCTGCATGGATCAGGATACCGCCGAGATGCAAGGTGCTCCCACAGGCAACAGTGGCTGGTTTGACAGTGCCAAGTGCCACCTGCAAACTCATATCGGGAACCTGGCCTGGTGACTTTTGTTTCTCAGGGGAAAGGCCATGGTTCATGTCCAGGGCCTGGTGGCCCGGAGTTGCCCACTGCCTGCTGAAATTCTGCACAGATCAGGATACCTCCAAGACCGAAAGTACCACCACAGGCAACTGTGGCTTGTTTGACAGTGCTAAGTGCCACCGGCAAACTGACATCAGGAACGTGGCCTGGTGACTTTTGTTCCTCTCGGGAAAGGCCATGGTTCATTTCCAGGGCCTGGCGGCCCGGAGTTGCCCCCTGACTGCTGAAATTCTGCACAGATCAGGATACCTCCCAGACCGAAAGTACCACCACAGGCAACTGTGGCGGGTTTGACAGTGCCAAGTGCCTCCTGCAAACTGACATCAGGAAGCTGGCCTGGTGACTTTTGTTTCTCAGGGGATAGGCCACCGTTCATATCCAGGACCGGGTGGCCCGGAGTGTCCGGCTGCCTGCTGAAATTCCGAACGGATCAGAATACCGCCAAAATGCAAGGTGCCGCCACAGGCAACTGTGGCTGGTTTGACAGTGCCAAGTGCCACCTGCAAACTGATATCGGGAACGTGGCCTGGTGACTTTTGTTCCTCTGGGGAAAGGCCATCATTCTTGTTCGAGGCCTGCAGGCCCGGATTGGCCGGCTGCCTGCTGAAATTCCGCACGGTAGAGGTTGCCTCCCTGACAGAAGGTACCACCACAGGCAACTGTGTCTGGTTTGACAGTGCCAAGTGCCTCCTGCAAACTGACATCAGGAACCTGGCCTGGTGACTTTTGTTTCTCTGGAGAAAGTTCATCGTTCATGTCCGAGGCCCTGTGGCCCGGAGTGGCCGGCTTCCTGTTGAAATTCCGCACGGATCAGGATACCTCCCAGACCGAAAGTACCACCACAGGCAACTGAGGCTGGTTTGACAGTGCCAAGTGCCTCCTGCAAACTGACATCTGGAACCTGGCCTGGTGACTTTTATTTCTCTGGGGAACGGCCACCGTTCATGTCCAGGACTGGGTGGCCCGGAGTGGCCGGCTGCGTGCTGAAATTCTGCATGGATCAGGATACAGCCGAGATGCAAGGTGCTCCCACAGGCAACAGTGGCTGGTTTGACAGTGCCAAGTATCTCCTGCAAACTGATATCGGGAACCTGGCCTGGTGACTTTTGTTTCTCTGGGGAAAGGCCATCATTCTTGTTCGAGGCCTGCAGGCCCGGATTGGCTGGCTGCCTGCTGAAATTCCGCACGGTTGAGGATACCACCCAGATTCAAGGTGCTCCCACAGGCAACTGTGTCTGGTTTGACAGGGCCAAGTGCCTCCTGCAAACTGACATCAGGAACCTGGCCTGGTGAGTTTTGTTTCTCTGGGGAAAGGCCATCGTTCATGTCCAGGGCCTGGTTGCCCGGAGTGGCCGGCTGACTGCTGAAATTCCTCATGGATCAGGCTGCCTCCCACATGAAAGGTGCCCCCACAGGCAACTGTGGCTGGTTTGACAGTGCCAAGTGCCTCCTGCAAACTGACATCAGGAACCTGGCCTGGTAACTTTTGTTTCTCAGGGGAAAGGCCACCCTTCCTATCCAGGACTGGGTGGCCCGTAGTGGCCAGCTGCCTATTGAAATTCCAAACGGATCAGTATACCGCCTAGTTGCAAGGTGCCGCCACTGGCAAGAGTGGCTGGTTTGACAGTGCCAAGTGCCTCCTGCAAACTGATATCAGGAACCTGGCCTGGTGAGTTTTGTTTCTCTGGGGAAAGGCCATCGTTCCTCTCCAGGGCCCGCTGGCCCGGAGTGGCCGGCGGCCTGCTGAAATTCCGCACGGTTGAGGATACCTCCCAGATGCAATGTGCTCCCACAGGCAACTGTGTCTGGTTTGACAGTGCCAAGTGCCTCCTGCAAACTGACATCAGGAACGTGGCCTGGTGACTTTTCTTTCTCTGTTAAAAGGCCATGGTTCGTGTCCAGTGCCCGGTGGCCCAGAGTGGCCGGCTGCCTGCTGAAATTCCGCACGGTTGAGGATGCCTCCCAGATGAAAAGTGCCCCCACAGGCAACTGTGGCTGCTTTGACAGTGCCAAGTGCCTCCTGCAAACTGGCAGCAGGAACCTGGCCTGGTGACTTTTATTTCTCTGGGGAACGGCCACCGTTCATGTCCAGGACTGGGTGGCCCGTAGTGGCCGGCTGCCTGCTGAAATTCTGCATGGATCAGGATACCGCCGAGATGCAAGGTGCTCCCACAGGCAACAGTGGCTGGTTTGACAGTGCCAAGTGCCTCCTGCAAACTGACATCAGGAAGCTGGCCTGGTGACTTTTGTTTTTCAGGGGATAGGCCACCGTTCATATCCAGGACCGGGTGGCCCGGAGTGTCCGGCTGCCTGCTGAAATTCCGAACGGATCAGAATACCGCCAAGATGCTAGGTGTCGCCACAGGCAACTGTGGCTGGTTTGACAGTGCCAAGTGCCTCCTGCAAACTGACATCAGGAACCTGGCCTGGTGACTTTTGTTTCTCTTTGGAAAGGCCATTGTACGTGTCCAGGGCCTGGTGGCCCGGATTGGATGGCTGCCTGCTGAAATTCCGCACAGTTGAGGATACCGCCTAGATGCAAGGTGCCCCCACAGGCAACAGAGGCTGGTTTGACAGTGCCAAGTGTCTCCTGCAAACTGATATCGGGAACCTGGCCTGGTGACTTTTGTTTCTCTGGGGAAAGGCCATCATTCTTGTTCGAGGCCTGCAGGCCCGGAGTGGCCGGCTGCCTGCTGAAATTCCGCACGGTTGAGGATGCCTCCCTGACAGAAGGTACCACCACAGGCAACTGTGGCTGGTTTGACAGTGCCAAGTGCCTCCTGCAAACTGACATCAGGAACCTGGCCTGGTGACTTTTGTTTCTCTGGAGAAAGTTCATCGTTCATGTCCGAGGCCCTGTGGCCCGGAGTGGCCGGCTTCCTGTTGAAATTCCGCACGGATCAGGATACCTCCCAGACCGAAAGTACCATCGCAGGCAACTGTGGCTGGTTTGACAGTGCCAAGTGCCTCCTGCAAACTGACATCTGGAACCTGGCCTGGTGACTATTGTTTCTCTGGGGAAAGGCCACCGTTCATATCCAGGACTGGGTGGCCCGGAGTGGCCGGCTGCCTTCTGAAATTCCGAACAGATCCGGATGCCGCCTAGATGCAAGGTGCTCCCACAGGCAACAGTGGCTGGTTTGACAGTGCCAAGTATCTCCTGCAAACTGATATCGGGAACCTGGCCTGGTGACTTTTGTTTCTCTGGGGAAAGGCCATCATTCTTGTTCGAGGCCTGCAGGCCCGGATTGGCTGGCTGCCTGCTGAAATTCCGCACGGCTGAGGATACCACCCAGATGCAAGGTGCTCCCACAGGCAACTGTGTCTGGTTTGACAGGGCCAAGTGCCTCCTGCAAACTGACATCAGGAACCTGGCCTGGTGAGTTTTGTTTCTCTGGGGAAAGGCCATCGTTCATGTCCAGGGCCTGGTGGCCCGTACTGGCCGGCTGCCTGCTGAAATTCCTCAGGGATCAGGATACCTCCCAGACCGAAAGTACCCCCACAGGCAGCTGTGGTTGGTTTGACAGTGCCAAGTGCCTCCTGCAAACTGACATGAGGAACCTGGCCTGGTGACTTTTCTTTCTCTGGGGAAAGGCCATGATTAATGTCCAGGGCAAGGTGGCCCGGAGTGGCCGGCTGCCTGCTGAAATTCCGCATGGATCAGTATACCTCCCAGATGAAATGTGTCCCCACAGGCAACTGTGGCTGGTTTGACAGTGCCAAGTGCCTCCTGCAAACTGACATCAGGAAGCTGGCCTGGTGACTTTTGTTTCTCAGGGGAAAGGCCACCCTTCCTATCCAGGACCTGGAGTGGCCCGTAGTGGCCGGCTGCCTGCTGAAATTCCGAACGGATCAGTATACCGCCTAGTTGCAAGGTGCCGCCACTGGCAAGAGTGGCTGGTTTGACAGTGCCAAGTGCCTCCTGCAAACTGATATCAGGAACCTGGCCTGGTGAGTTTTGTTTCTCTGGGGAAAGGCCATCGTTCCTCTCCAGGGCCCGCTGGCCCGGAGTGGCCGGCTGCCTGCTGAAATTCCGAACGGATCAGAATACCGCCAAAATGCAAGGTGCCGCCACAGGCAACTGTGGCTGGTTTGACAGTGCCAAGTGCCACCTGCAAACTGATATCGGGAACGTGGCCTGGTGACTTTTGTTCCTCTGGGGAAAGGCCATCATTCTTGTTCGAGGCCTGCAGGCCCGGATTGGCCGGCTGCCTGCTGATATTCCGCACGGTAGAGGTTGCCTCCCTGACAGAAGGTACCACCACAGGCAACTGTGTCTGGTTTGACAGTGCCAAGTGCCTCCTGCAAACTGACATCAGGAACCTGGCCTGGTGACTTTTGTTTCTCTGGAGAAAGTTCTTCGTTCATGTCCGAGGCCCTGTGTCCCGGAGTGGCCGGCTTCCTGTTGAAATTCCGCACGGATCAGGATACCTCCCAGACCGAAAGTACCACCACAGGCAACTGTGGCTGGTTTGACAGTGCCAAGTGCCTCCTGCAAACTGACATCTGGAACCTGGCCTGGTGACTTTTGTTTCTCTGGGGAAAGGCCACCCTTCCTATCCAGGACTGGGTGGCCCGGAGTGGCCGGCTGCCTTCTGAAATTCCGAACTGATCCGGATGCCGCCTAGATGCAAGGTGCTCCCACAGGCAACAGTGGCTGGTTTGACAGTGCCAAGTATCTCCTGCAAACTGATATCGGGAACCTGGCCTGGTGACTTTTGTTTCTCTGGGGAAAGGCCATCATTCTTGTTCGAGGCCTGCAGGCCCGGAGTGACCTGCTGCCTGCTGAAATTCCGCACGGCTGAGGATACCACCCAGATGCAAGGTGCTCCCACAGGCAACTGTGTCTGGTTTGACAGGGCCAAGTGCCTCCTGCAAACTGACATCAGGAACCTGGCCTGGTGAGTTTTGTTTCTCTGGGGAAAGGCCATCGTTCATGTCCAGGGCCTGGTGGCCCGTACTGGCCGGCTGCCTGCTGAAATTCCTCAGGGATCAGGATACCTCCCAGACCGAAAGTACCCCCACAGGCAGCTGTGGTTGGTTTGACAGTGCCAAGTGCCTCCTGCAAACTGACATCAGGAACCTGGCCTGGTGACTTTTCTTTCTCTGGGGAAAGGCCAGGATTCATGTCCAGGGCAAGGTGGCCCGGAGTAGCCGGCTGCCTGCTGAAATTCCGCATGGATCAGTATACCTCCCAGATGAAATGTGTCCCCACAGGCAACTGTGGTTGGTTTGACAGTGCCAAGTGCCTCCTGCAAACTGACATCAGGAAGCTGGCCTGGTGACTTTTGTTTCTCAGGGGAAAGGCCACCCTTCCTATCCAGGACTGGGTGGCCCGTAGTGGCCGGCTGCCTGCTGAAATTCCGAACGGATCAGTATACCGCCTAGTTGCAACGTGCCGCCACTGGCAAGAGTGGCTGGTTTGACAGTGCCAAGTGCCTCCCGCAAACTGATATCAGGAACCTGGCCTGGTGAGTTTTGTTTCTCTGGGGAAAGGCCATCGTTCCTCTCCAGGGCCCGCTGGCCCGGAGTGGCCGGCGGCCTGCTGAAATTCCGCACGGTTGAGGATACCTCCCAGATGCAAGGTGCTCCCACAGGCAACTGTGGCTGGTTTGACAGTGCCAAGTGCCTCCTGCAAACTGACATCAGGAACGTGGCCTGGTGACTTTTCTTTCTCTGTTGAAAGGCCATGGTTCGTGTCCAGTGCCCGGTGGCCTGGAGTGGCCGGCTGCCTGCTGAAATTCCGCACGGTTGAGGATGCCTCCCAGATGAAAAGTGCCCCCACAGGCAACTGTGGCTGGTTTGACAGTGCCAAGTGCCTCCTGCAAACTGGCAGCAGGAACCTGGCCTGGTGACTTTTATTTCTCTGGGGAACGGCCACCGTTCATGTCCAGGACTGGGTGGCACGTAGTGGCCGGCTGCCTGCTGAAATTCTGCATGGATCAGGATACCGCCGAGATGCAAGGTGCTCCCACAGGCAACAGTGGCTGGTTTGACAGTGCCAAGTGCCACCTGCAAACTCATATCGGGAACCTGGCCTGGTGACTTTTGTTTCTCAGGGGAAAGGCCATGGTTCATGTCCAGGGCCTGGTGGCCCGGAGTTGCCCACTGCCTGCTGAAATTCTGCACAGATCAGGATACCTCCAAGACCGAAAGTACCACCACAGGCAACTGTGGCTTGTTTGACAGTGCTAAGTGCCACCGGCAAACTGACATCAGGAACGTGGCCTGGTGACTTTTGTTCCTCTCGGGAAAGGCCATGGTTCATTTCCAGGGCCTGGCGGCCCGGAGTTGCCCCCTGACTGCTGAAATTCTGCACAGATCAGGATACCTCCCAGACCGAAAGTACCACCACAGGCAACTGTGGCGGGTTTGACAGTGCCAAGTGCCTCCTGCAAACTGACATCAGGAAGCTGGCCTGGTGACTTTTGTTTCTCAGGGGATAGGCCACCGTTCATATCCAGGACCGGGTGGCCCGGAGTGTCCGGCTGCCTGCTGAAATTCCGAACGGATCAGAATACCGCCAAAATGCAAGGTGCCGCCACAGGCAACTGTGGCTGGTTTGACAGTGCCAAGTGCCACCTGCAAACTGATATCGGGAACGTGTCCTGGTGACTTTTGTTTCTCTGGGGAAAGGCCATCATTCTTGTTCGAGGCCTGCAGGCCCGGAGTGGCCGGCTGCCTGCTGAAATTCCGCACGGTTGAGGATGCCTCCCTGACAGAAGGTACCACCACAGGCAACTGTGGCTGGTTTGACAGTGCCAAGTGCCTCCTGCAAACTGACATCAGGAACCTGGCCTGGTGACTTTTGTTTCTCTGGAGAAAGTTCATCGTTCATGTCCGAGGCCCTGTGGCCCGGAGTGGCCGGCTTCCTGTTGAAATTCCGCACGGATCAGGATACCTCCCAGACCGAAAGTACCATCGCAGGCAACTGTGGCTGGTTTGACAGTGCCAAGTGCCTCCTGCAAACTGACATCTGGAACCTGGCCTGGTGACTATTGTTTCTCTGGGGAAAGGCCACCGTTCATATCCAGGACTGGGTGGCCCGGAGTGGCCGGCTGCCTTCTGAAATTCCGAACAGATCCGGATGCCGCCTAGATGCAAGGTGCTCCCACAGGCAACAGTGGCTGGTTTGACAGTGCCAAGTATCTCCTGCAAACTGATATCGGGAACCTGGCCTGGTGACTTTTGTTTCTCTGGGGAAAGGCCATCATTCTTGTTCGAGGCCTGCAGGCCCGGATTGGCTGGCTGCCTGCTGAAATTCCGCACGGCTGAGGATACCACCCAGATGCAAGGTGCTCCCACAGGCAACTGTGTCTGGTTTGACAGGGCCAAGTGCCTCCTGCAAACTGACATCAGGAACCTGGCCTGGTGAGTTTTGTTTCTCTGGGGAAAGGCCATCGTTCATGTCCAGGGCCTGGTGGCCCGTACTGGCCGGCTGCCTGCTGAAATTCCTCAGGGATCAGGATACCTCCCAGACCGAAAGTACCCCCACAGGCAGCTGTGGTTGGTTTGACAGTGCCAAGTGCCTCCTGCAAACTGACATGAGGAACCTGGCCTGGTGACTTTTCTTTCTCTGGGGAAAGGCCATGATTAATGTCCAGGGCAAGGTGGCCCGGAGTGGCCGGCTGCCTGCTGAAATTCCGCATGGATCAGTATACCTCCCAGATGAAATGTGTCCCCACAGGCAACTGTGGCTGGTTTGACAGTGCCAAGTGCCTCCTGCAAACTGACATCAGGAAGCTGGCCTGGTGACTTTTGTTTCTCAGGGGAAAGGCCACCCTTCCTATCCAGGACCTGGAGTGGCCCGTAGTGGCCGGCTGCCTGCTGAAATTCCGAACGGATCAGTATACCGCCTAGTTGCAAGGTGCCGCCACTGGCAAGAGTGGCTGGTTTGACAGTGCCAAGTGCCTCCTGCAAACTGATATCAGGAACCTGGCCTGGTGAGTTTTGTTTCTCTGGGGAAAGGCCATCGTTCCTCTCCAGGGCCCGCTGGCCCGGAGTGGCCGGCTGCCTGCTGAAATTCCGAACGGATCAGAATACCGCCAAAATGCAAGGTGCCGCCACAGGCAACTGTGGCTGGTTTGACAGTGCCAAGTGCCACCTGCAAACTGATATCGGGAACGTGGCCTGGTGACTTTTGTTCCTCTGGGGAAAGGCCATCATTCTTGTTCGAGGCCTGCAGGCCCGGATTGGCCGGCTGCCTGCTGATATTCCGCACGGTAGAGGTTGCCTCCCTGACAGAAGGTACCACCACAGGCAACTGTGTCTGGTTTGACAGTGCCAAGTGCCTCCTGCAAACTGACATCAGGAACCTGGCCTGGTGACTTTTGTTTCTCTGGAGAAAGTTCTTCGTTCATGTCCGAGGCCCTGTGTCCCGGAGTGGCCGGCTTCCTGTTGAAATTCCGCACGGATCAGGATACCTCCCAGACCGAAAGTACCACCACAGGCAACTGTGGCTGGTTTGACAGTGCCAAGTGCCTCCTGCAAACTGACATCTGGAACCTGGCCTGGTGACTTTTGTTTCTCTGGGGAAAGGCCACCCTTCCTATCCAGGACTGGGTGGCCCGGAGTGGCCGGCTGCCTTCTGAAATTCCGAACTGATCCGGATGCCGCCTAGATGCAAGGTGCTCCCACAGGCAACAGTGGCTGGTTTGACAGTGCCAAGTATCTCCTGCAAACTGATATCGGGAACCTGGCCTGGTGACTTTTGTTTCTCTGGGGAAAGGCCATCATTCTTGTTCGAGGCCTGCAGGCCCGGAGTGACCTGCTGCCTGCTGAAATTCCGCACGGCTGAGGATACCACCCAGATGCAAGGTGCTCCCACAGGCAACTGTGTCTGGTTTGACAGGGCCAAGTGCCTCCTGCAAACTGACATCAGGAACCTGGCCTGGTGAGTTTTGTTTCTCTGGGGAAAGGCCATCGTTCATGTCCAGGGCCTGGTGGCCCGTACTGGCCGGCTGCCTGCTGAAATTCCTCAGGGATCAGGATACCTCCCAGACCGAAAGTACCCCCACAGGCAGCTGTGGTTGGTTTGACAGTGCCAAGTGCCTCCTGCAAACTGACATCAGGAACCTGGCCTGGTGACTTTTCTTTCTCTGGGGAAAGGCCAGGATTCATGTCCAGGGCAAGGTGGCCCGGAGTAGCCGGCTGCCTGCTGAAATTCCGCATGGATCAGTATACCTCCCAGATGAAATGTGTCCCCACAGGCAACTGTGGTTGGTTTGACAGTGCCAAGTGCCTCCTGCAAACTGACATCAGGAAGCTGGCCTGGTGACTTTTGTTTCTCAGGGGAAAGGCCACCCTTCCTATCCAGGACTGGGTGGCCCGTAGTGGCCGGCTGCCTGCTGAAATTCCGAACGGATCAGTATACCGCCTAGTTGCAACGTGCCGCCACTGGCAAGAGTGGCTGGTTTGACAGTGCCAAGTGCCTCCCGCAAACTGATATCAGGAACCTGGCCTGGTGAGTTTTGTTTCTCTGGGGAAAGGCCATCGTTCCTCTCCAGGGCCCGCTGGCCCGGAGTGGCCGGCGGCCTGCTGAAATTCCGCACGGTTGAGGATACCTCCCAGATGCAAGGTGCTCCCACAGGCAACTGTGGCTGGTTTGACAGTGCCAAGTGCCTCCTGCAAACTGACATCAGGAACGTGGCCTGGTGACTTTTCTTTCTCTGTTGAAAGGCCATGGTTCGTGTCCAGTGCCCGGTGGCCTGGAGTGGCCGGCTGCCTGCTGAAATTCCGCACGGTTGAGGATGCCTCCCAGATGAAAAGTGCCCCCACAGGCAACTGTGGCTGGTTTGACAGTGCCAAGTGCCTCCTGCAAACTGGCAGCAGGAACCTGGCCTGGTGACTTTTATTTCTCTGGGGAACGGCCACCGTTCATGTCCAGGACTGGGTGGCACGTAGTGGCCGGCTGCCTGCTGAAATTCTGCATGGATCAGGATACCGCCGAGATGCAAGGTGCTCCCACAGGCAACAGTGGCTGGTTTGACAGTGCCAAGTGCCACCTGCAAACTCATATCGGGAACCTGGCCTGGTGACTTTTGTTTCTCAGGGGAAAGGCCATGGTTCATGTCCAGGGCCTGGTGGCCCGGAGTTGCCCACTGCCTGCTGAAATTCTGCACAGATCAGGATACCTCCAAGACCGAAAGTACCACCACAGGCAACTGTGGCTTGTTTGACAGTGCTAAGTGCCACCGGCAAACTGACATCAGGAACGTGGCCTGGTGACTTTTGTTCCTCTCGGGAAAGGCCATGGTTCATTTCCAGGGCCTGGCGGCCCGGAGTTGCCCCCTGACTGCTGAAATTCTGCACAGATCAGGATACCTCCCAGACCGAAAGTACCACCACAGGCAACTGTGGCGGGTTTGACAGTGCCAAGTGCCTCCTGCAAACTGACATCAGGAAGCTGGCCTGGTGACTTTTGTTTCTCAGGGGATAGGCCACCGTTCATATCCAGGACCGGGTGGCCCGGAGTGTCCGGCTGCCTGCTGAAATTCCGAACGGATCAGAATACCGCCAAAATGCAAGGTGCCGCCACAGGCAACTGTGGCTGGTTTGACAGTGCCAAGTGCCACCTGCAAACTGATATCGGGAACGTGGCCTGGTGACTTTTGTTCCTCTGGGGAAAGGCCATCATTCTTGTTCGAGGCCTGCAGGCCCGGATTGGCCGGCTGCCTGCTGAAATTCCGCACGGTAGAGGTTGCCTCCCTGACAGAAGGTACCACCACAGGCAACTGTGTCTGGTTTGACAGTGCCAAGTGCCTCCTGCAAACTGACATCAGGAACCTGGCCTGGTGACTTTTGTTTCTCTGGAGAAAGTTCATCGTTCATGTCCGAGGCCCTGTGGCCCGGAGTGGCCGGCTTCCTGTTGAAATTCCGCACGGATCAGGATACCTCCCAGACCGAAAGTACCACCACAGGCAACTGAGGCTGGTTTGACAGTGCCAAGTGCCTCCTGCAAACTGACATCTGGAACCTGGCCTGGTGACTTTTATTTCTCTGGGGAACGGCCACCGTTCATGTCCAGGACTGGGTGGCCCGGAGTGGCCGGCTGCGTGCTGAAATTCTGCATGGATCAGGATACAGCCGAGATGCAAGGTGCTCCCACAGGCAACAGTGGCTGGTTTGACAGTGCCAAGTATCTCCTGCAAACTGATATCGGGAACCTGGCCTGGTGACTTTTGTTTCTCTGGGGAAAGGCCATCATTCTTGTTCGAGGCCTGCAGGCCCGGATTGGCTGGCTGCCTGCTGAAATTCCGCACGGTTGAGGATACCACCCAGATTCAAGGTGCTCCCACAGGCAACTGTGTCTGGTTTGACAGGGCCAAGTGCCTCCTGCAAACTGACATCAGGAACCTGGCCTGGTGAGTTTTGTTTCTCTGGGGAAAGGCCATCGTTCATGTCCAGGGCCTGGTTGCCCGGAGTGGCCGGCTGACTGCTGAAATTCCTCATGGATCAGGCTGCCTCCCACATGAAAGGTGCCCCCACAGGCAACTGTGGCTGGTTTGACAGTGCCAAGTGCCTCCTGCAAACTGACATCAGGAACCTGGCCTGGTAACTTTTGTTTCTCAGGGGAAAGGCCACCCTTCCTATCCAGGACTGGGTGGCCCGTAGTGGCCAGCTGCCTATTGAAATTCCAAACGGATCAGTATACCGCCTAGTTGCAAGGTGCCGCCACTGGCAAGAGTGGCTGGTTTGACAGTGCCAAGTGCCTCCTGCAAACTGATATCAGGAACCTGGCCTGGTGAGTTTTGTTTCTCTGGGGAAAGGCCATCGTTCCTCTCCAGGGCCCGCTGGCCCGGAGTGGCCGGCGGCCTGCTGAAATTCCGCACGGTTGAGGATACCTCCCAGATGCAATGTGCTCCCACAGGCAACTGTGTCTGGTTTGACAGTGCCAAGTGCCTCCTGCAAACTGACATCAGGAACGTGGCCTGGTGACTTTTCTTTCTCTGTTAAAAGGCCATGGTTCGTGTCCAGTGCCCGGTGGCCCAGAGTGGCCGGCTGCCTGCTGAAATTCCGCACGGTTGAGGATGCCTCCCAGATGAAAAGTGCCCCCACAGGCAACTGTGGCTGCTTTGACAGTGCCAAGTGCCTCCTGCAAACTGGCAGCAGGAACCTGGCCTGGTGACTTTTATTTCTCTGGGGAACGGCCACCGTTCATGTCCAGGACTGGGTGGCCCGTAGTGGCCGGCTGCCTGCTGAAATTCTGCATGGATCAGGATACCGCCGAGATGCAAGGTGCTCCCACAGGCAACAGTGGCTGGTTTGACAGTGCCAAGTGCCTCCTGCAAACTGACATCAGGAAGCTGGCCTGGTGACTTTTGTTTTTCAGGGGATAGGCCACCGTTCATATCCAGGACCGGGTGGCCCGGAGTGTCCGGCTGCCTGCTGAAATTCCGAACGGATCAGAATACCGCCAAGATGCTAGGTGTCGCCACAGGCAACTGTGGCTGGTTTGACAGTGCCAAGTGCCTCCTGCAAACTGACATCAGGAACCTGGCCTGGTGACTTTTGTTTCTCTTTGGAAAGGCCATTGTACGTGTCCAGGGCCTGGTGGCCCGGATTGGATGGCTGCCTGCTGAAATTCCGCACAGTTGAGGATACCGCCTAGATGCAAGGTGCCCCCACAGGCAACAGAGGCTGGTTTGACAGTGCCAAGTGTCTCCTGCAAACTGATATCGGGAACCTGGCCTGGTGACTTTTGTTTCTCTGGGGAAAGGCCATCATTCTTGTTCGAGGCCTGCAGGCCCGGAGTGGCCGGCTGCCTGCTGAAATTCCGCACGGTTGAGGATGCCTCCCTGACAGAAGGTACCACCACAGGCAACTGTGGCTGGTTTGACAGTGCCAAGTGCCTCCTGCAAACTGACATCAGGAACCTGGCCTGGTGACTTTTGTTTCTCTGGAGAAAGTTCATCGTTCATGTCCGAGGCCCTGTGGCCCGGAGTGGCCGGCTTCCTGTTGAAATTCCGCATGGATCAGGATACCTCCCAGACCGAAAGTACCATCACAGGCAACTGTGGCTGGTTTGACAGTGCCAAGTGCCTCCTGTAAACTGACATCTGGAACCTGGCCTGGTGACTATTGTTTCTCTGGGGAAAGGCCACCGTTCATATCCAGGACTGGGTGGCCCGGATTGGCCGGCTGCCTTCTGAAATTCCGAACTGATCCGGATGCCGCCTAGATGCAAGGTGCTCCCACAGGCAACAGTGGCTGGTTTGACAGTGCCAAGTATCTCCTGCAAACTGATATCGGGAACCTGGCCTGGTGACTTTTGTTTCTCTGGGGAAAGGCCATCATTCTTGTTCGAGGTCTGCAGGCCCGGATTGGCTGGCTGCCTGCTGAAATTCCGCACGGCTGAGGATACCACCCAGATGCAAGGTGCTCCCACAGGCAACTGTGTCTGGTTTGACAGGGCCAAGTGCCTCCTGCAAACTGACATCAGGAACCTGGCCTGGTGAGTTTTGTTTCTCTGGGGAAAGGCCATCGTTCATGTCCAGGGCCTGGTGGCCCATACTGGCCGGCTGCCTGCTGAAATTCCTCAGGGATCAGGATACCTCCCAGACCGAAAGTACCCCCACAGGCAACTGTGGTTGGTTTGACAGTGCCAAGTGCCTCCTGCAAACTGACATGAGAAACCTGGCCTGGTGACTTTTCTTTCTCTGGGGAAAGGCCAGGATTCATGTCCAGGGCAAGGTGGCCCGGAGTGGCCGGCGGCCTGCTGAAATTCCGCACGTTTGAGGATACCTCCCAGATGCAAGGTGCTCCCATAGGCAACTGTGGCTGGTTTGACAGTGCCAAGTGCCTCCTGCAAACTGACATCAGGAACGTGGCCTGGTGACTTTTCTTTCTCTGTTGAAAGGCCATGGTTCGTGTCCAGTGCCCGGTGGCCTGGAGTGGCCGGCTGCCTGCTGAAATTCCGTACGGTTGAGGATGCCTCCCAGATGAAAAGTGCCCCCACAGGCAACTGTGGCTGGTTTGACAGTGCCAAGTGCCTCCTGCAAACTGGCAGCAGGAACCTGGCCTGGTGACTTTTATTTCTCTGGGGAACGGCCACCGTTCATGTCCAGGACTGGGTGGCCCGTAGTGGCCGGCTGCCTGCTGAAATTCTGCATGGATCAGGATACCGCCGAGATGCAAGGTGCTCCCACAGGCAACAGTGGCTGGTTTGACAGTGCCAAGTGCCACCTGCAAACTCATATCGGGAACCTGGCCTGGTGACTTTTGTTTCTCAGGGGAAAGGCCATGGTTCATGTCCAGGGCCTGGCGGCCCGGAGTGACCGGCTGCCTGCTGAAATTCCTCAGGGATCAGTATACCTCCCAGATGAAAAGTGTCCCCACAGGCAACTGTGGCTGGTTTGACAGTGCTAAGTGCCACCGGCAAACTGACATCAGGAACGTGGCCTGGTGACTTTTGTTTCTCTCGGGAAAGGCCATGGTTCATGTCCAGGGCCTGGCGGCCCGGAGTTGCCCCCTGCCTGCTGAAATTCTGCACAGATCAGGATACCTCCCAGACCGAAAGTACCACCACAGGCAACTGTGGCGGGTTTGACAGTGCCAAGTGCCTCCTGCAAACTGACATCAGGAACCTGGCCTGGTGACTTTTGTTTCTCAGGGGATAGGCCACCGTTCATATCCAGGACCGGGTGGCCCGGAGTGTCCGGCTGCCTGCTGAAATTCCGAACGGATCAGAATACCGCCAAAATGCAAGGTGCCGCCACAGGCAACTGTGGCTCGTTTGACAGTGCCAAGTGCCACCTGCAAACTGATATCGGGAACGTGGCCTGGTGACTTTTGTTCCTCTGGGGAAAGGCCATCATCCTTGTTCGAGGCCTGCAGGCCCGGAGTGGCCGGCTGCCTGCTGAAATTCCGCACGGTAGAGGATGCCTCCCTGACAGAAGGTACCACCACAGGCAACTGTGTCTGGTTTGACAGTGCCAAGTGCCTCCTGCAAACTGACATCAGGAACTTGGCCTGGTGACTTTTGTTTCTCTGGAGAAAGTTCATCGTTCATGTCCGAGGCCCTGTGGCCCGGAGTGGCCGGCTTCCTGTTGAAATTCCGCACGGATCAGGATACCTCCCAGACCGAAAGTACCACCACAGGCAACTGAGGCTGGTTTGACAGTGCCAAGTGCCTCCTGCAAACTGACATCTGGAACCTGGCCTGGTGACTTTTATTTCTCTGGGGAACGGCCACCGTTCATGTCCAGGACTGGGTGGCCCGTAGTGGCCGGCTGCGTGCTGAAATTCTGCATGGATCAGGATACAGCCGAGATGCAAGGTGCTCCCACAGGCAACAGTGGCTGGTTTGACAGTGCCAAGTATCTCCTGCAAACTGATATCGGGAACCTGGCCTGGTGACTTTTGTTTCTCTGGGGAAAGGCCATCATTCTTGTTCGAGGCCTGCAGGCCCGGATTGGCTGGCTGCCTGCTGAAATTCCGCACGGTTGAGGATACCACCCAGATTCAAGGTGCTCCCACAGGCAACTGTGTCTGGTTTGACAGGGCCAAGTGCCTCCTGCAAACTGACATCAGGAACCTGGCCTGGTGACTTTTCTTTCTCTGGGGAAAGGCCAGGATTCATGTCCAGGGCCTGGTGGCCCAGAGTGGACGGCTGCCTGCTGAAATTCCGCATGGTTGAGGATGCCTCCCACATGAAAGGTGCTCCCACAGGCAACTGTGTCTGGTTTGACAGTGCCAAGTGCCTCCTGCAAACTGACATCAGGAACCTGGCCTAGTGACTTTTGATTCTCTGGGGAAAGGCCATGGTTCATGTCCAGGACCTGGTGGCCCGTAGTGGCCGGCTGCCTGCTGAAATTCCTCAGGGATCAGGATACCTCCCAGACCGAAAGTACCCCCACAGGCAACTGTGGTTGGTTTGACAATGCCAAGTGCCTCCTGCAAACTGACATCAGGAACCTGGCCTGGTGACTTTTGTTTCTCCGGGGAAAGGCCAGGATTCATGTCCAGGGCCTGGTGGCCCAGAGTGGCCGGCTGCCTGCTGAAATTCCGCATGGATCAGTATACCTCCCAGATGAAATGTGTCCCCACAGGCAACTGTGGCTGGTTTGACAGTGCCAAGTGCCTCCTGCAAACTGACATCAGGAACCTGGCCTGGTGACTTTTGTTTCTCAGGGGAAAGGCCACCCTTCCTATCCAGGACTGGGTGGCCCGTAGTGGCCGGCTGCCTGCTGAAATTCCGAACGGATCAGTATACCGGCTAGTTGCAAGGTGCTGCCACTGGCAAGAGTGGCTGGTTTGACAGCGCCAAGTGCCTCCTGCACACTGACATCAGGAACCTGGCCTGGTGACTTTTGTTTCTCTGGGGAAAGGCCATGGTTCGTGTCCAGTGCCCGGTGGCCTGGAGTGGCCGGCTCCCTGCTGAAATTCCGCACGGTTGAGGATGCCTCCCAGATGAAAAGTGCCCCCACAGACAACTGTGGCTGGTTTGACAGTGCCAAGTGCCTCCTGAAAACTGGCAGCAGGAACCTGGCCTGGTGACTTTTATTTCTCTGGGGAACGGCCACCGTTCATGTCCAGGACTGGGTGGCCCGGAGTGGCCGGCTGCCTGCTGAAATTCTGCATGGATCAGGATACCCCCGAGATGCAAGGTGCTCCCACAGGCAACAGTGGCTGGTTTGACAGTGCCAAGTGCCTCCTGCAAACTGACATCAGGAACCTGGCCTGGTGACTTTTGTTTCTCAGGGGAAAGGCCATGGTTCATGTCCAGGGCCTGGCGGCCCGGAGTGACCGGCTGCCTGCTGAAATTCCTCATGGATCAGGATGCCTCCCACATGAAGGGTGACCCCACAGGCAACTGTGGCTGGTTTGACAGTGCCACGTGCCACCTGCAAACTGATATTGGGAACCTGGCCTGGTGACTTTTGTTTCTCTGGGGAAAGGCCATCATTCTTGTTCGAGGCCTGCAGGCCCGGCTTGGCTGGCTGGCTGCTGAAATTCCGCACAGTTGAGGATACCTCCCAGATGCAAGGTGCTCCCACAGGCAACTGTGTCTGGTTTGACAGTGCCAAGTGTCTCCTGCAAACTGATATCGGGAACGTGGCCTGGTGACTTTTGTTTCTCTGGGGAAAGGCCATCATTCTTGTTCGAGGCCTGCAGGCCCGGATTGGCTGGCTGCCTGCTGAAATTCCGCAAGGTTGAGGATACCTCCCAGATGCAAGGTGCCCCCACAGGCAACTGTGTCTGGTTTGACAGGGCCAAGTGCCTCCTGCAAACTGACATCAGGAACCTGGCCTGGTGACTTTTGTTTCTCTGGGGAAAGGCCATCGTTCATGTCCAGGGCCTGGTGGCCCGGAGTGGCCGGCTGCCTGCTAAAATTCGTCATGGATCAGGCTGCCTCCCACATGAAAGGTGCCCCCACAGGCAACTGTGTCTGGTTTGACAGTGCCAAGTGCCTCCTGCAAACTGACATCAGGAACCTGGCCTGGTGACTTTTGTTTCTCCGGGGAAAGGCCAGGATTCATGTCCAGGGCAAGGTGGCCCGGAGTGGCCGGCTGCCTGCTGAAATTCCGCATGGATCAGTATACCTCCCAGATGAAATGTGTCCCCACAGGCAACTGTGGCTGGTTTGACAGTGCCAAGTGCCTCCTGCAAACTGACATCAGGAACCTGGCCTGGTGAGTTTTCTTTCTCTGGGGAAAGGCCATGGTTCATGTCCAGGACCGGGTGGCTCGGAGTGGCCGGCTGCCTGCTGAATTTCTGCCTGGATCTGGATACCGCCGAAACGCAAGGTGCTCCCACAGGCAACAGTGGCTGGTTTGACAGTGCCAAGTGCCACCTGCAAACTGATATCGGGAACCTGGCCTGGTGACGTTTGTTTCTCTGGGGAAAAGGCCATCATTCTTGTTCGAGGCCTGCAGGCCCGGATTGGCTGGCTGCCTGCTGAAATTCGGCATGGTTGAGGATACCTCCCAGATGCAAAGTGCTCATACAGGCAACTGTGTCTGGTTTGACAGTGCCAAGTTCCTCCTGCAACTGACATCAGGAACCTGGCCTGGTGACTTTTGTTTCTCTGGGGAAAGGCCATCGTTCGTGCCCAGTGCCCGCTGGCCTGGAGTGGCCGGCTGCCTGCTGAAATTCCGCACGGTTGAGGATACCTGCCAGATGCAAGGTGCCCCCAAAGGCAATGTGGCTGGTTTGACAGTGCCAAGTGCCTCCTGCAAACTGACATCGGGAACCTGGCCTGGTGACTTTTGTTTCTCTGGGGAATGGCCATCGTTCATGTCCATGGCCTGGTGGCCCGGAGTGGCCGGCTGCCTGCTGAAATTCCTCATGGATCAGGCTGCCTCCCACATGAAAGGTGCCCCCACAGGCAACTGTGTCTGGTTTGACAGTGCCAAGTGCCTCCTGCAAACTGGCATCAGGAACCTGGCCTGGTGACTTTTCTTTCTCTGGGGAAAGGCCATGGTTCATGTCCAGGACCTGGTGGCCCGTAGTGGCCGGCCACCTGCTGAAATTCCTCAGGGATCAGGACATCTACCAGACCGAAAGTACCGCCACAGGCAACTGTGGCTGGTTTGACAGTGCCAAGTGCCTCCTGCAAACTGACATCAGGAACCTGGCCTAGTGACTTTTGTTTCTCTGGGGAAAGGCCAGGATTCATGTCCACGGCAAGGTGGCCCGGAGTGGCCGGTGCCTGCTGAAATTCCGCATGGATCAGTATACCTCCCTGATGAAAAGTGTCCCCACAGGCAACTGTGGCTGGTTTGACAGTGCCAAGTGCCTCCTGCAAACTGATATCGGGAACCTGGCCTGGTGAGTTTTGTTTCTCTGGGGAAAGGCCATCGTTCGTGTCCAGTGCCCGGTGACCTGGAGTGGCCGGCTGCCTGCTGAAATTCCGCACGGTTGAGGATGCCTCCCAGATGCAAGGTGCCCACACAGGCACCTGTGGCTGGTTTGACAGTGCCAAGTGCCTCCTGCAAACTGGCATCAGGAACCTGGCCTGGTGACTTTTCTTTCTCTGGGGAAAGGCCAGGATTCATGTCCAGGACCGGGTGGCCCGGAGTGGCCGGCTGCCTGCTATAATTCTGCATGGATCAGCATACCGCCGAGATGCAAGGTGCTCCCACAGGCAACAGTGGCTGGTTTGACAGTGCCAAGTGCCTCCTGCAAACTGACATCAGGAACCTGGCCTGGTGAGTTTTGTTTCTCTGGGGAAATGCCATCATTCTTGTTCGAGTCCTGCAGGCCCGGATTGGCTGGCTGCCTGCTGAAATTCCGCACAGTTGAGGATACCTCCCAGATGCAAGGTGCTCATACAGGCAACTGTGGCTGGTTTGACAGTGCCAAGTGCCTCCTGCAAACTGACATCAGGAACCTGGCCTGGTGACTTTTGTTTCTCTGGGGAAAGGCCATCGTTCCTCTCTAGGGCCTGGTGGCCCGGAGTGACCTGCTGCCTGCTGAAATTCCTCATGGATCAGGATGCCTCCCACATGAAGGGTGACCCCACAGGCAACTGTGGCTGGTTTGACAGTGCCAAGTGCCTCCTGCAAACTGACATCAGGAACCTGGCCTGGTGACTTTTGTTTCTCTGGGGAAAGGCCATGGTTCATGTCCAGGACCTGGTGGCCCGTAGTGGCCGGCCACCTGCTGAAATTCCTCAGGGATCAGGATACCTCCCAGACCGAAAGT
This sequence comes from Passer domesticus, assembly GCF_036417665.1. NCBI lineage: Eukaryota > Metazoa > Chordata > Aves > Passeriformes > Passeridae > Passer > Passer domesticus. The sequence goes on along the minus strand of NC_087481.1, from coordinate 11,323,082 downwards.
ACCGCCACAGGCAACTGTGGTTGGTTTGACAGTGCCAAGTGCCTCCTGCAAACTGACATCAGGAACCTGGCCTGGTGACTTTTGTTTCTCTGGGGAAAGGCCATGATTAATGTCCAGGGCAAGGTGGCCCGGAGTGGCCGGCTGCCTGCTGAAATTCCGCATGGATCAGTATACCTCCCAGATGAAAAGTGTCCCCACAGGCAACTGTGGCTGGTTTGACAGTGCCAAGTGCCTCCTGCAAACTGACATCAGGAACCTGGCCTGGTGACTTTTGTTTCTCTGGGGAAAGGCCATGGTTCGTGTCCAGTGCCCGGTGACCTGGAGTGGCCGGCTGCCTGCTGAAATTCCGCACGGTTTAGGATACCTCCCAGATGCAAGGTGCCCCCACAGGCAACTGCGCCTGGTTTGACAGTGCCAAGTGCCTCCTGCAAACTGACATCAGGAACCTGGCCTGGTGACTTTTGTTTCTCGGGGGAAAAGCCATGGTTCATGTCCAGGGCCTGGTGGCCCAGAGTGGCCGGCTGCCTGCTGAAATTCCGCATGGTTGAGGATGCCTCCCAGATGCAAGGTGCCCACACAGGCAACTGTGGCTGGTTTGACAGTGCCAAGTGCCTCCTGCAAACTGGCATCAGGAACCGGGCCTGGTGACTTTTCTTTCTCTGGGGAAAGGCCAGGATTCATGTCCAGGACCGGGTGGCCTGGAGTGGCCGGCTGCCTGCTGAAATTCCTCATGGATCAGGATGCCTCCCACATGAAGGGTGCTCCCACAGGCAACTGTGGCTGGTTTGACAGTGCCAAGTGCCACCTGCAAACTGACATCAGGAACCTGGCCTGGTGAGTTTTGTTTCTCTGGGGAAAGGCCATGGTTCATGTCCAGGGCCTGGTGTCCCGGAGTTATCCCCTGCCTTCTGATATTCCGCACGGATCAGGATACCTCCCAGACCGAAAGAACCACCACAGGCAACTGTGGTTGGTTTGACAGTGCCAAGTGCCTCCTGCAAACTGCCATCAGGAACCTGGCCTGGTGACTTTTATTTCTCAGGGGATAGGCCACCGTTCATATGAAGGTCTGGCTGGCCCGGAGTGCCCGGCTGACTGCTGACATTCCGAACGGATCAGAATACCGCCTAGATGCAAGGTGCCGCCACTGGCAACTGCAGCTGGTTTGACAGTGCCAAGTGCCTCCTGCAAACTGACATCAGGAACCTGGCCTGGTGAGTTTTGTTTCTCTGGGAAAAAGCCATGGTTCATGTCCAGGACCTGGTGGCCCGTAGTGGCCGGCCACCTGCTGAAATTCCTCAGGGATCAGGATACCTCCCAGACCGAAAGTACCGCCACAGGCAACTGTGGTTGGTATGACAGTGCCAAGTGCCTCCTGCAAACTGACATCAGGAACCTGGCCTGGTGACTTTTGTTTCTCTGGGGAAAGGCCATGATTAATGTCCAGGGCAAGGTGGCCCGGAGTGGCCGGCTGCCTGCTGAAATTCCGCATGGATCAGTATACCTCCCAGATGAAAAGTGTCCCCACAGGCAACTGTGGCTGGTTTGACAGTGCCAAGTGCCTCCTGCAAACTGACATCAGGAACCTGGCCTGGTGACTTTTGTTTCTCTGGGGAAAGGCCATGGTTCGTGTCCAGTGCCCGTTGACCTGGAGTGGCCGGCTGCCTGCTGAAATTCCGCACGGTTGAGGATACCTCCCAGATGCAAGGTGCCCCCACAGGCAACTGCGTCTGGTTTGACAGTGCCAAGTGCCTCCTGCAAACTGACATCAGGAACCTGGCCTGGTGACTTTTGTTTCTCTGGGGAAAAGCCATGGTTCATGTCCAGAGCCTGGTGGCCCGGAGTGGCCGGCTGCCTGCTGAAATTCCGCATGGTTGAGGATGTCTCCCAGATGCAAGGTGCCCACACAGGTACCTGTGGCTGGTTTGACAGTGCCAAGTGCCTCCTGCAAACTGGCATCAGGAACCTGGCCTGGTGACTTTTCTTTCTCTGGGGAAAGGCCACCGTTCATGTCCAGGACCGGGTGGCCCGGAGTGTCCGGCTGCCTGCTGAAATTCTGCATGGATCAGCATACCACCGAGATGCAAGGCGCTCCCACAGGCAACAGTGGCTGGTTTGACAGTGCCAAGTGCCTCCTGCAAACTGACATCAGGAACCTGGCCTGGTGAGTTTTGTTTCTCTGGGGAAATGCCATCATTCTTGTTCGAGGCCTGCAGGCCCGGATTGGCTGGCTGCCTGCTGAAATTCCGCACAGTTGAGGATACCTCCCAGATGCAAGGTGCTCATACAGGCAACTGTGTCTGGTTTGACAGGGCCAAGTGCCTCCTGCAAACTGACATCAGGAACCTGGCCTGGTGAGTTTTCTTTCTCTGGGGAAAGGCCATGGTTCATGTCCAGGACCGGGTGGCTCGGAGTGGCCGGCTGCCTGCTGAATTTCTGCCTGGATCTGGATACCGCCGAAACGCAAGGTGCTCCCACAGGCAACAGTGGCTGGTTTGACAGTGCCAAGTGCCACCTGCAAACTGATATCGGGAACCTGGCCTGGTGACGTTTGTTTCTCTGGGGAAAAGGCCATCATTCTTGTTCGAGGCCTGCAGGCCCGGATTGGCTGGCTGCCTGCTGAAATTCGGCATGGTTGAGGATACCTCCCAGATGCAAAGTGCTCATACAGGCAACTGTGTCTGGTTTGACAGTGCCAAGTTCCTCCTGCAACTGACATCAGGAACCTGGCCTGGTGACTTTTGTTTCTCTGGGGAAAGGCCATCGTTCGTGCCCAGTGCCCGCTGGCCTGGAGTGGCCGGCTGCCTGCTGAAATTCCGCACGGTTGAGGATACCTGCCAGATGCAAGGTGCCCCCAAAGGCAATGTGGTTGGTTTGACAGTGCCAAGTGCCTCCTGCAAACTGACATCGGGAACCTGGCCTGGTGACTTTTGTTTCTCTGGGGAATGGCCATCGTTCATGTCCATGGCCTGGTGGCCCGGAGTGGCCGGCTGCCTGCTGAAATTCCTCATGGATCAGGCTGCCTCCCACATGAAAGGTGCCCCCACAGGCAACTGTGTCTGGTTTGACAGTGCCAAGTGCCTCCTGCAAACTGGCATCAGGAACCTGGCCTGGTGACTTTTCTTTCTCTGGGGAAAGGCCATGGTTCATGTCCAGGACCTGGTGGCCCGTAGTGGCCGGCCACCTGCTGAAATTCCTCAGGGATCAGGACATCTACCAGACCGAAAGTACCGCCACAGGCAACTGTGGCTGGTTTGACAGTGCCAAGTGCCTCCTGCAAACTGACATCAGGAACCTGGCCTAGTGACTTTTGTTTCTCTGGGGAAAGGCCAGGATTCATGTCCACGGCAAGGTGGCCCGGAGTGGCCGGTGCCTGCTGAAATTCCGCATGGATCAGTATACCTCCCTGATGAAAAGTGTCCCCACAGGCAACTGTGGCTGGTTTGACAGTGCCAAGTGCCTCCTGCAAACTGATATCGGGAACCTGGCCTGGTGAGTTTTGTTTCTCTGGGGAAAGGCCATCGTTCGTGTCCAGTGCCCGGTGACCTGGAGTGGCCGGCTGCCTGCTGAAATTCCGCACGGTTGAGGATGCCTCCCAGATGCAAGGTGCCCACACAGGCACCTGTGGCTGGTTTGACAGTGCCAAGTGCCTCCTGCAAACTGGCATCAGGAACCTGGCCTGGTGACTTTTCTTTCTCTGGGGAAAGGCCAGGATTCATGTCCAGGACCGGGTGGCCCGGAGTGGCCGGCTGCCTGCTGAAATTCTGCATGGATCAGCATACCGCCGAGATGCAAGGTGCTCCCACAGGCAACAGTGGCTGGTTTGACAGTGCCAAGTGCCTCCTGCAAACTGACATCAGGAACCTGGCCTGGTGAGTTTTGTTTCTCTGGGGAAATGCCATCATTCTTGTTCGAGTCCTGCAGGCCCGGATTGGCTGGCTGCCTGCTGAAATTCCGCACAGTTGAGGATACCTCCCAGATGCAAGGTGCTCATACAGGCAACTGTGGCTGGTTTGACAGTGCCAAGTGCCTCCTGCAAACTGACATCAGGAACCTGGCCTGGTGACTTTTGTTTCTCTGGGGAAAGGCCATCGTTCCTCTCTAGGGCCTGGTGGCCCGGAGTGACCTGCTGCCTGCTGAAATTCCTCATGGATCAGGATGCCTCCCACATGAAGGGTGACCCCACAGGCAACTGTGGCTGGTTTGACAGTGCCAAGTGCCTCCTGCAAACTGACATCAGGAACCTGGCCTGGTGACTTTTGTTTCTCTGGGGAAAGGCCATGGTTCATGTCCAGGACCTGGTGGCCCGTAGTGGCCGGCCACCTGCTGAAATTCCTCAGGGATCAGGATACCTCCCAGACCGAAAGTACCGCCACAGGCAACTGTGGTTGGTTTGACAGTGCCAAGTGCCTCCTGCAAACTGACATCAGGAACCTGGCCTGGTGACTTTTGTTTCTCTGGGGAAAGGCCATGATTAATGTCCAGGGCAAGGTGGCCCGGAGTGGCCGGCTGCCTGCTGAAATTCCGCATGGATCAGTATACCTCCCAGATGAAAAGTGTCCCCACAGGCAACTGTGGCTGGTTTGACAGTGCCAAGTGCCTCCTGCAAACTGACATCAGGAACCTGGCCTGGTGACTTTTGTTTCTCTGGGGAAAGGCCATGGTTCGTGTCCAGTGCCCGGTGACCTGGAGTGGCCGGCTGCCTGCTGAAATTCCGCACGGTTTAGGATACCTCCCAGATGCAAGGTGCCCCCACAGGCAACTGCGCCTGGTTTGACAGTGCCAAGTGCCTCCTGCAAACTGACATCAGGAACCTGGCCTGGTGACTTTTGTTTCTCGGGGGAAAAGCCATGGTTCATGTCCAGGGCCTGGTGGCCCAGAGTGGCCGGCTGCCTGCTGAAATTCCGCATGGTTGAGGATGCCTCCCAGATGCAAGGTGCCCACACAGGCAACTGTGGCTGGTTTGACAGTGCCAAGTGCCTCCTGCAAACTGGCATCAGGAACCGGGCCTGGTGACTTTTCTTTCTCTGGGGAAAGGCCAGGATTCATGTCCAGGACCGGGTGGCCTGGAGTGGCCGGCTGCCTGCTGAAATTCCTCATGGATCAGGATGCCTCCCACATGAAGGGTGCTCCCACAGGCAACTGTGGCTGGTTTGACAGTGCCAAGTGCCACCTGCAAACTGACATCAGGAACCTGGCCTGGTGAGTTTTGTTTCTCTGGGGAAAGGCCATGGTTCATGTCCAGGGCCTGGTGTCCCGGAGTTATCCCCTGCCTTCTGATATTCCGCACGGATCAGGATACCTCCCAGACCGAAAGAACCACCACAGGCAACTGTGGTTGGTTTGACAGTGCCAAGTGCCTCCTGCAAACTGACATCAGGAACCTGGCCTGGTGACTTTTGTTTCTCAGGGGATAGGCCACCGTTCATATGAAGGTCTGGCTGGCCCGGAGTGCCCGGCTGACTGCTGACATTCCGAACGGATCAGAATACCGCCTAGATGCAAGGTGCCGCCACTGGCAACTGCGGCTGGTTTGACAGTGCCAAGTGCCTCCTGCAAACTGACATCAGGAACCTGGCCTGGTGAGTTTTGTTTCTCTGGGAAAAAGCCATGGTTCATGTCCAGGACCTGGTGGCCCGTAGTGGCCGGCCACCTGCTGAAATTCCTCAGGGATCAGGATACCTCCGAGACCGAAAGTACCGCCACAGGCAACTGTGGTTGGTTTGACAGTGCCAAGTGCCTCCTGCAAACTGACATCAGGAACCTGGCCTGGTGACTTTTGTTTCTCTGGGGAAAGGCCTTGATTAATGTCCAGGGCAAGGTGGCCCGGAGTGGCCGGCTGCCTGCTGAAATTCCGCATGGATCAGTATACCTCCCAGATGAAAAGTGTCCCCACAGGCAACTGTGGCTGGTTTGACAGTGCCAAGTGCCTCCTGCAAACTGACATCAGGAACCTGGCCTGGTGACTTTTGTTTCTCTGGGGAAAGGCCATGGTTCGTGTCCAGTGCCCGGTGACCTGGAGTGGCCGGCTGCCTGCTGAAATTCCGCAGGGTTGAGGATACCTCCCAGATGCAAGGTGCCCCCACAGGCAACTGCGTCTGGTTTGACAGTGCCAAGTGCCTCCTGCAAACTGACATCAGGAACCTGGCCTGGTGACTTTTGTTTCTCTGGGGAAAAGCCATGGTTCATGTCCAGAGCCTGGTGGCCCGGAGTGGCCGGCTGCCTGCTGAAATTCCGCATGGTTGAGGATGCCTCCCAGATGCAAGGTGCCCACACAGGTACCTGTGGCTGGTTTGACAGTGCCAAGTGCCTCCTGCAAACTGGCATCAGGAACCTGGCCTGGTGACTTTTCTTTCTCTGGGGAAAGGCCACCGTTCATGTCCAGGACTGGGTGGCCCGGAGTGGCCGGCTGCCTGCTGAAATTCTGCATGGATCAGCATACCGCCGAGATGCAAGGCGCTCCCACAGGCAACAGTGGCTGGTTTGACAGTGCCAAGTGCCTCCTGCAAACTGACATCAGGAACCTGGCCTGGTGAGTTTTGTTTCTCTGGGGAAATGCCATCATTCTTGTTCGAGGCCTGCAGGCCCGGATTGGCTGGCTGCCTGCTGAAATTCCGCACAGTTGAGGATACCTCCCAGATGCAAGGTGCTCATACAGGCAACTGTGTCTGGTTTGACAGTGCCAAGTTCCTCCTGCAAACTGACATCAGGAACCTGGCCTGGTGACTTTTGTTTCTCTGGGGAAAGGCCATCGTTCGTGCCCAGTGCCCGCTGGCCTGGAGTGGCCGGCTGCCTGCTGAAATTCCGCACGGTTGAGGATACCTGCCAGATGCAAGGTGCCCCCACAGGCAATGTGGCTGGTTTGACAGTGCCAAGTGCCTCCTGCAAACTGACATCGGGAACCTGGCCTGGTGACTTTTGTTTCTCTGGGGAATGGCCATCGTTCATGTCCATGGCCTGGTGGCCCGGAGTGGCCGGCTGCCTGCTGAAATTCCTCATGGATCAGGCTGCCTCCCACATGAAAGGTGCCCCCACAGGCACCTGTGGCTGGTTTGACAGTGCCAAGTGCCTCCTGCAAACTGGCATCAGGAACCTGGCCTGGTGACTTTTCTTTCTCTGGGGAAAGGCCATGGTTCATGTCCAGGACCTGGTGGCCCGTAGTGGCCGGCCACCTGCTGAAATTCCTCAGGGATCAGGACATCTACCAGACCGAAAGTACCGCCACAGGCAACTGTGGCTGGTTTGACAGTGCCAAGTGCCTCCTGCAAACTGACATCAGGAACCTGGCCTAGTGACTTTTGTTTCTCTGGGGAAAGGCCAGGATTCATGTCCACGGCAAGGTGGCCCATAGTGGCCGGTGCATGCTGAAATTCCGCATGGATCAGTATACCTCCCTGATGAAAAGTGTCCCCACAGGCAACTGTGGCTGGTTTGACAGTGCCAAGTGCCTCCTGCAAACTGATATCGGGAACCTGGCCTGGTGAGTTTTGTTTCTCTGGGGAAAGGCCATCGTTCGTGTCCAGTGCCCGGTGACCTGGATTGGCCGGCTGCCTGCTGAAATTCCGCACGGTTGAGGATGCCTCCCAGATGCAAGGTACCAACACAGGCACCTGTGGCTGGTTTGACAGTGCCAAGTGCCTCCTGCAAACTGGCATCAGGAACCTGGCCTGGTGACTTTTCTTTCTCTGGGGAAAGGCCAGGATTCATGTCCAGGACCGGGTGGCCCGGAGTGGCCGGCTGCCTGCTGAAATTCTGCATGGATCAGCATACCGCCGAGATGCAAGGTGCTCCCACAGGCAACAGTGGCTGGTTTGACAGTGCCAAGTGCCTCCTGCAAACTGACATCAGGAACCTGGCCTGGTGAGTTTTGCTTCTCTGGGGAAATGCCATCATTCTGGTTCGAGGCCTGCAGGCCCGGATTGGCTGGCTGCCTGCTGAAATTCCGCACAGTTGAGGATACCTCCCAGATGCAAGGTGCTCATACAGGCAACTGTGTCTGGTTTGACAGTGCCAAGTGCCTCCTGCAAACTGACATCAGGAACCTGGCCTGGTGACTTTTCTTTCTCTGGGGAAAGGCCATGGTTCATATCCAGGGCCTGGTGGCCCAGAGTGGCCGGCTGCCTGGTGAAATTCTGCATGGATCAGGCTGCCTCCCACATGAAATGTGCCCCCACAGGCAACTGTGTCTGGTTTGACAGTGCCAAGTGCCTCCTGCAAACTGACATCAGGAACCTGGCCTGGTGACTTTGGTTTCTCTGGGGAAAGGCCATGGTTCATGTCCAGGACCTGGTGGCCCGTAGTGGCTGGCCACCTGCTGAAATTCCTCAGGGATCAGGATACCTCCCAGACCGAAAGTACTGCCACAGGCAACTGTGGTTGGTTTGACAGTGCCAAGTGCCTCCTGCAAACTGACATCAGGAACCTGGCCTGGTGACTTTTGTTTCTCTGGGGAAAGGCCATGATTAATGTCCAGGGCAAGGTGGCCCGGAGTGGCCGGCTGCCTGCTGAAATTCCGCATGGATCAGTATACCTCCCAGATGAAAAGTGTCCCCACAGGCAACTGTGTCTGGTTTGACAGTGCCAAGTGCCTCCTGCAAACTGGCATCAGGAACCTGGCCTAGTGACTTTTCTTTCTCTGGGGAAAGGCCACCGTTCATGTCCAGGACCGGGTGGCCCGGATTGGCCGGCTGCCTGCTGAAATTCTGCATGGATCAGCATACCGCCGAGATGCAAGGTGCTCCCACAGGCAACAGTGGCTGGTTTGACAGTGCCAAGTGCCTCCTGCAAACTGACATCAGGAACCTGGCCTGGTGACTTTTGTTTCTTTGGGGAAATGCCATCATTCTTGTTCGAGTCCTGCAGGCCTGGATTGGCTGGCTGCCTGCTGAAATTCCGCACAGTTGAGGATACCTCCCAGATGCAAGGTGCTCATACAGGCAACTGTGGCTGGTTTGACAGTGCCAAGTGCCTCCTGCAAACTGACATCAGGAACCTGGCCTGGTGACTTTTGTTGCTCTGGGGAAAGGCCATTGTTCCTCTCTAGGGCCTGGTGGCCCGGAGTGACCTGCTGCCTGCTGAAATTCCTCATGGATCAGGATGCCTCCCACATGAAGGGTGACCCCACAGGCAACTGTGGCTGGTTTGACAGTGCCAAGTGCCACCTGCAAACTGACATCAGGAACCTTGCCCGGTGACTTTTGTTTCTCTGGGGAAAGGCCATGGTTCATGTCCAGGGCAAGGTGGTCCAGAGTGGCCGGCTGCCTGCTAAAATTCCTCATGGATCAGGCTGCCTCCCACATGAAATGTGCCCCCACAGGCAACTGTGGCTGGTTTGACAGTGCCAAGTGCCTCCTGCAAACTGACATCAGGAACCTGGCCTGGTGACTTTTCTTTCTCTGGGGAAAGGCCAGGATTCATGTCCAGGGCCTGGTGGCCCAGAGTGGACGGCTGCCTGCTGAAATTCCGCATGGTTGAGGATGCCTCCCACATGAAGGGTGACCCCACAGGCAACTGTGGCTGGTTTGACAGTGCCAAGTGCCACCTGCAAACTGACATCAGGAACCTGGCCTGGTGAGTTTTGTTTCTCTGGGGAAAGGCCATGGTTCATGTCCAGGGCCTGGTGTCCCGGAGCTGTCCCCTGCCTTCTGATATTCCGCACGGATCAGGATACCTCCCAGACCGAAAGTACCACCACAGGCAACTGTGTCTGGTTTGACAGTGCCAAGTGCCTCCTGCAAACTGCCATCTGGAACCTGGCCTGGTGACTTTTGTTTCTCAATGGATAGGCCACCGTTCATATGAAGGACTGGCTGGCCCGGAGTGCCCGGCTGACTGCTGACATTCCGAACGGATCAGAATACCGCCTAGATGCAAGGTGCCGCCACTGGAAACTGTGGCTGGTTTGACAGTGCCAAGTGCCTCCTGCAAACTGACATCAGGAACATGGCCTGGTGACTTTTGTTTCTCTGGGAAAAAGCCATGGTTCATGTCCAGGACCTGGTGGCCCGTAGTGGCCGGCCACCTGCTGAAATTCCTCAGGGATCAGGATACCTCCCAGACCGAAAGTACCGCCACAGGCAACTGTGGTTGGTTTGACAGTGCCAAGTGCCTCCTGCAAACTGACATCAGGAACCTGGCCTGGTGACTTTTGTTTCTCTGGGGAAAGGCCTTGATTAATGTCCAGGGCAAGGTGGCCCGGAGTGGCCGGCTGCCTGCTGAAATTCCGCATGGATCAGTATACCTCCCAGATGAAAAGTGTCCCCACAGGCAACTGTGTCTGGTTTGACAGTGCCAAGTGCCTCCTGCAAACTGGCATCAGGAACCTGGCCTAGTGACTTTTCTTTCTCTGGGGAAAGGCCACCGTTCATGTCCAGGACCGGGTGGCCCGGATTGGCCGGCTGCCTGCTGAAATTCTGCATGGATCAGCATACCGCCGAGATGCAAGGTGCTCCCACAGGCAACAGTGGCTGGTTTGACAGTGCCAAGTGCCTCCTGCAAACTGACATCAGGAACCTGGCCTGGTGACTTTTGTTTCTTTGGGGAAATGCCATCATTCTTGTTCGAGTCCTGCAGGCCTGGATTGGCTGGCTGCCTGCTGAAATTCCGCACAGTTGAGGATACCTCCCAGATGCAAGGTGCTCATACAGGCAACTGTGGCTGGTTTGACAGTGCCAAGTGCCTCCTGCAAACTGACATCAGGAACCTGGCCTGGTGACTTTTGTTGCTCTGGGGAAAGGCCATTGTTCCTCTCTAGGGCCTGGTGGCCCGGAGTGACCTGCTGCCTGCTGAAATTCCTCATGGATCAGGATGCCTCCCACATGAAGGGTGACCCCACAGGCAACTGTGGCTGGTTTGACAGTGCCAAGTGCCACCTGCAAACTGACATCAGGAACCTTGCCCGGTGACTTTTGTTTCTCTGGGGAAAGGCCATGGTTCATGTCCAGGGCAAGGTGGTCCAGAGTGGCCGGCTGCCTGCTAAAATTCCTCATGGATCAGGCTGCCTCCCACATGAAATGTGCCCCCACAGGCAACTGTGGCTGGTTTGACAGTGCCAAGTGCCTCCTGCAAACTGACATCAGGAACCTGGCCTGGTGACTTTTCTTTCTCTGGGGAAAGGCCAGGATTCATGTCCAGGGCCTGGTGGCCCAGAGTGGACGGCTGCCTGCTGAAATTCCGCATGGTTGAGGATGCCTCCCACATGAAGGGTGACCCCACAGGCAACTGTGGCTGGTTTGACAGTGCCAAGTGCCACCTGCAAACTGACATCAGGAACCTGGCCTGGTGAGTTTTGTTTCTCTGGGGAAAGGCCATGGTTCATGTCCAGGGCCTGGTGTCCCGGAGCTGTCCCCTGCCTTCTGATATTCCGCACGGATCAGGATACCTCCCAGACCGAAAGTACCACCACAGGCAACTGTGTCTGGTTTGACAGTGCCAAGTGCCTCCTGCAAACTGCCATCTGGAACCTGGCCTGGTGACTTTTGTTTCTCAATGGATAGGCCACCGTTCATATGAAGGACTGGCTGGCCCGGAGTGCCCGGCTGACTGCTGACATTCCGAACGGATCAGAATACCGCCTAGATGCAAGGTGCCGCCACTGGAAACTGTGGCTGGTTTGACAGTGCCAAGTGCCTCCTGCAAACTGACATCAGGAACATGGCCTGGTGACTTTTGTTTCTCTGGGAAAAAGCCATGGTTCATGTCCAGGACCTGGTGGCCCGTAGTGGCCGGCCACCTGCTGAAATTCCTCAGGGATCAGGATACCTCCCAGACCGAAAGTACCGCCACAGGCAACTGTGGTTGGTTTGACAGTGCCAAGTGCCTCCTGCAAACTGACATCAGGAACCTGGCCTGGTGACTTTTGTTTCTCTGGGGAAAGGCCTTGATTAATGTCCAGGGCAAGGTGGCCCGGAGTGGCCGGCTGCCTGCTGAAATTCCGCATGGATCAGTATACCTCCCAGATGAAAAGTGTCCCCACAGGCAACTGTGGCTGGTTTGACAGTGCCAAGTGCCTCCTGCAAACTGACATCAGGAACCTGGCCTGGTGACTTTTGTTTCTCTGGGGAAAGGCCATGGTTCGTGTCCAGTGCCCGGTGACCTGGAGTGGCCGGCTGCCTGCTGAAATTCCGCAGGGTTGAGGATACCTCCCAGATGCAAGGTGCCCCCACAGGCAACTGCGTCTGGTTTGACAGTGCCAAGTGCCTCCTGCAAACTGACATCAGGAACCTGGCCTGGTGACTTTTGTTTCTCTGGGGAAAAGCCATGGTTCATGTCCAGAGCCTGGTGGCCCGGAGTGGCCGGCTGCCTGCTGAAATTCCGCATGGTTGAGGATGCCTCCCAGATGCAAGGTGCCCACACAGGTACCTGTGGCTGGTTTGACAGTGCCAAGTGCCTCCTGCAAACTGGCATCAGGAACCTGGCCTGGTGACTTTTCTTTCTCTGGGGAAAGGCCACCGTTCATGTCCAGGACTGGGTGGCCCGGAGTGGCCGGCTGCCTGCTGAAATTCTGCATGGATCAGCATACCGCCGAGATGCAAGGCGCTCCCACAGGCAACAGTGGCTGGTTTGACAGTGCCAAGTGCCTCCTGCAAACTGACATCAGGAACCTGGCCTGGTGAGTTTTGTTTGTCTGGGGAAATGCCATCATTCTTGTTCGAGGCCTGCAGGCCCGGATTGGCTGGCTGCCTGCTGAAATTCCGCACAGTTGAGGATACCTCCCAGATGCAAGGTGCTCATACAGGCAACTGTGTCTGGTTTGACAGTGCCAAGTTCCTCCTGCAAACTGACATCAGGAACCTGGCCTGGTGACTTTTGTTTCTCTGGGGAAAGGCCATCGTTCGTGCCCAGTGCCCGCTGGCCTGGAGTGGCCGGCTGCCTGCTGAAATTCCGCACGGTTGAGGATACCTGCCAGATGCAAGGTGCCCCCACAGGCAATGTGGCTGGTTTGACAGTGCCAAGTGCCTCCTGCAAACTGACATCGGGAACCTGGCCTGGTGACTTTTGTTTCTCTGGGGAATGGCCATCGTTCATGTCCATGGCCTGGTGGCCCGGAGTGGCCGGCTGCCTGCTGAAATTCCTCATGGATCAGGCTGCCTCCCACATGAAAGGTGCCCCCACAGGCAACTGTGTCTGGTTTGACAGTGCCAAGTGCCTCCTGCAAACTGGCATCAGGAACCTGGCCTGGTGACTTTTCTTTCTCTGGGGAAAGGCCATGGTTCATGTCCAGGACCTGGTGGCCCGTAGTGGCCGGCCACCTGCTGAAATTCCTCAGGGATCAGGACATCTACCAGACCGAAAGTACCGCCACAGGCAACTGTGGCTGGTTTGACAGTGCCAAGTGCCTCCTGCAAACTGACATCAGGAACCTGGCCTAGTGACTTTTGTTTCTCTGGGGAAAGGCCAGGATTCATGTCCACGGCAAGGTGGCCCGGAGTGGCCGGTGCATGCTGAAATTCCGCATGGATCAGTATACCTCCCTGATGAAAAGTGTCCCCACAGGCAACTGTGGCTGGTTTGACAGTGCCAAGTGCCTCCTGCAAACTGATATCGGGAACCTGGCCTGGTGACTTTTGTTTCTCTGGGGAAAGGCCATCGTTCGTGTCCAGTGCCCGGTGACCTGGATTGGCCGGCTGCCTGCTGAAATTCCGCACGGTTGAGGATGCCTCCCAGATGCAAGGTGCCCACACAGGCACCTGTGGCTGGTTTGACAGTGCCAAGTGCCTCCTGCAAACTGGCATCAGGAACCTGGCCTGGTGACTTTTCTTTCTCTGGGGAAAGGCCAGGATTCATGTCCAGGACCGGGTGGCCCGGAGTGGCCGGCTGCCTGCTGAAATTCTGCATGGATCAGCATACCGCCGAGATGCAAGGTGCTCCCACAGGCAACAGTGGCTGGTTTGACAGTGCCAAGTGCCTCCTGCAAACTGACATCAGGAACCTGGCCTGGTGACTTTTGCTTCTCTGGGGAAATGCCATCATTCTTGTTCGAGGCCTGCAGGCCCGGATTGGCTGGCTGCCTGCTGAAATTCCGCACAGTTGAGGATACCTCCCAGATGCAAGGTGCTCATACAGGCAACTGTGTCTGGTTTGACAGTGCCAAGTGCCTCCTGCAAACTGACATCAGGAACCTGGCCTGGTGACTTTTCTTTCTCTGGGGAAAGGCCATGGTTTATGTCCAGGGCCTGGTGGCCCAGAGTGGCCGGCTGCCGGGTGAAATTCTGCATGGATCAGGCTGCCTCCCACATGAAATGTGCCCCCACAGGCAACTGTGTCTGGTTTGACAGTGCCAAGTGCCTCCTGCAAACTGACATCAGGAACCTGGCCTGGTGACTTTTGTTTCTCTGGGGAAAGGCCATGGTTCATGTCCAGGACCTGGTGGCCCGTAGTGGCTGGCCACCTGCTGAAATTCCTCAGGGATCAGGATACCTCCCAGACCGAAAGTACTGCCACAGGCAACTGTGGTTGGTTTGACAGTGCCAAGTGCCTCCTGCAAACTGACATCAGGAACCTGGCCTGGTGACTTTTGTTTCTCTGGGGAAAGGCCATGATTAATGTCCAGGGCAAGGTGGCCCGGAGTGGCCGGCTGCCTGCTGAAATTCCGCATGGATGAGTATACCTCCCAGATGAAAAGTGTCCCCACAGGCAACTGTGTCTGGTTTGACAGTGCCAAGTGCCTCCTGCAAACTGGCATCAGGAACCTGGCCTAGTGACTTTTCTTTCTCTGGGGAAAGGCCACCGTTCATGTCCAGGACCGGGTGGCCCGGATTGGCCGGCTGCCTGCTGAAATTCTGCATGGATCAGCATACCGCCGAGATGCAAGGTGCTCCCACAGGCAACAGTGGCTGGTTTGACAGTGCCAAGTGCCTCCTGCAAACTGACATCAGGAACCTGGCCTGGTGACTTTTGTTTCTCCGGGGAAATGCCATCATTCTTGTTCGAGTCCTGCAGGCCCGGATTGGCTGGCTGCCTGCTGAAATTCCGCACAGTTGAGGATACCTCCCAGATGCAAGGTGCTCATACAGGCAACTGTGGCTGGTTTGACAGTGCCAAGTGCCTCCTGCAAACTGACATCAGGAACCTGGCCTGGTGACTTTTGTTGCTCTGGGGAAAGGCCATTGTTCCTCTCTAGGGCCTGGTGGCCCGGAGTGACCTGCTGCCTGCTGAAATTCCTCATGGATCAGGATGCCTCCCACATGAAGGGTGACCCCACAGGCAACTGTGGCTGGTTTGACAGTGCCAAGTGCCACCTGCAAACTGACATCAGGAACCTTGCCCGGTGACTTTTGTTTCTCTGGGGAAAGGCCATGGTTCATGTCCAGGGCAAGGTGGCCCGGAGTGGCCGGCTGCCTGCTGAAATTCCGCATGGATCAGTATACCTCCCAGATGAAATGTGTCCCCACAGGCAACTGTGTCTGGTTTGACAGTGCCAAGTGCCTCCTGCAAACTGGCATCAGGAACCTGGCCTAGTGACTTTTCTTTCTCTGGGGAAAGGCCACCGTTCATGTCCAGGACCGGGTGGCCCGGATTGGCCGGCTGCCTGCTGAAATTCTGCATGGATCAGCATACCGCCGAGATGCAAGGTGCTCCCACAGGCAACAGTGGCTGGTTTGACAGTGCCAAGTGCCTCCTGCAAACTGACATCAGGAACCTGGCCTGGTGACTTTTGTTTCTTTGGGGAAATGCCATCATTCTTGTTCGAGTCCTGCAGGCCTGGATTGGCTGGCTGCCTGCTGAAATTCCGCACAGTTGAGGATACCTCCCAGATGCAAGGTGCTCATACAGGCAACTGTGGCTGGTTTGACAGTGCCAAGTGCCTCCTGCAAACTGACATCAGGAACCTGGCCTGGTGACTTTTGTTGCTCTGGGGAAAGGCCATTGTTCCTCTCTAGGGCCTGGTGGCCCGGAGTGACCTGCTGCCTGCTGAAATTCCTCATGGATCAGGATGCCTCCCACATGAAGGGTGACCCCACAGGCAACTGTGGCTGGTTTGACAGTGCCAAGTGCCACCTGCAAACTGACATCAGGAACCTTGCCCGGTGACTTTTGTTTCTCTGGGGAAAGGCCATGGTTCATGTCCAGGGCAAGGTGGTCCAGAGTGGCCGGCTGCCTGCTAAAATTCCTCATGGATCAGGCTGCCTCCCACATGAAATGTGCCCCCACAGGCAACTGTGGCTGGTTTGACAGTGCCAAGTGCCTCCTGCAAACTGACATCAGGAACCTGGCCTGGTGACTTTTCTTTCTCTGGGGAAAGGCCAGGATTCATGTCCAGGGCCTGGTGGCCCAGAGTGGACGGCTGCCTGCTGAAATTCCGCATGGTTGAGGATGCCTCCCACATGAAGGGTGACCCCACAGGCAACTGTGGCTGGTTTGACAGTGCCAAGTGCCACCTGCAAACTGACATCAGGAACCTGGCCTGGTGAGTTTTGTTTCTCTGGGGAAAGGCCATGGTTCATGTCCAGGGCCTGGTGTCCCGGAGCTGTCCCCTGCCTTCTGATATTCCGCACGGATCAGGATACCTCCCAGACCGAAAGTACCACCACAGGCAACTGTGTCTGGTTTGACAGTGCCAAGTGCCTCCTGCAAACTGCCATCAGGAACCTGGCCTGGTGACTTTTGTTTCTCAATGGATAGGCCACCGTTCATATGAAGGACTGGCTGGCCCGGAGTGCCCGGCTGACTGCTGACATTCCGAACGGATCAGAATACCGCCTAGATGCAAGGTGCCGCCACTGGAAACTGCGGCTGGTTTGACAGTGCCAAGTGCCTCCTGCAAACTGACATCAGGAACATGGCCTGGTGACTTTTGTTTCTCTGGGAAAAAGCCATGGTTCATGTCCAGGACCTGGTGGCCCGTAGTGGCCGGCCACCTGCTGAAATTCCTCAGGGATCAGGATACCTCCCAGACCGAAAGTACCGCCACAGGCAACTGTGGTTGGTTTGACAGTGCCAAGTGCCTCCTGCAAACTGACATCAGGAACCTGGCCTGGTGACTTTTGTTTCTCTGGGGAAAGGCCTTGATTAATGTCCAGGGCAAGGTGGCCCGGAGTGGCCGGCTGCCTGCTGAAATTCCGCATGGATCAGTATACCTCCCAGATGAAAAGTGTCCCCACAGGCAACTGTGGCTGGTTTGACAGTGCCAAGTGCCTCCTGCAAACTGACATCAGGAACCTGGCCTGGTGACTTTTGTTTCTCTGGGGAAAGGCCATGGTTCGTGTCCAGTGCCCGGTGACCTGGAGTGGCCGGCTGCCTGCTGAAATTCCGCAGGGTTGAGGATACCTCCCAGATGCAAGGTGCCCCCACAGGCAACTGCGTCTGGTTTGACAGTGCCAAGTGCCTCCTGCAAACTGACATCAGGAACCTGGCCTGGTGACTTTTGTTTCTCTGGGGAAAAGCCATGGTTCATGTCCAGAGCCTGGTGGCCCGGAGTGGCCGGCTGCCTGCTGAAATTCCGCATGGTTGAGGATGCCTCCCAGATGCAAGGTGCCCACACAGGTACCTGTGGCTGGTTTGACAGTGCCAAGTGCCTCCTGCAAACTGGCATCAGGAACCTGGCCTGGTGACTTTTCTTTCTCTGGGGAAAGGCCACCGTTCATGTCCAGGACTGGGTGGCCCGGAGTGGCCGGCTGCCTGCTGAAATTCTGCATGGATCAGCATACCGCCGAGATGCAAGGCGCTCCCACAGGCAACAGTGGCTGGTTTGACAGTGCCAAGTGCCTCCTGCAAACTGACATCAGGAACCTGGCCTGGTGAGTTTTGTTTCTCTGGGGAAATGCCATCATTCTTGTTCGAGGCCTGCAGGCCCGGATTGGCTGGCTGCCTGCTGAAATTCCGCACAGTTGAGGATACCTCCCAGATGCAAGGTGCTCATACAGGCAACTGTGTCTGGTTTGACAGTGCCAAGTTCCTCCTGCAAACTGACATCAGGAACCTGGCCTGGTGACTTTTGTTTCTCTGGGGAAAGGCCATCGTTCGTGCCCAGTGCCCGCTGGCCTGGAGTGGCCGGCTGCCTGCTGAAATTCCGCACGGTTGAGGATACCTCCCAGATGCAAGGTGCCCCCACAGGCAATGTGGCTGGTTTGACAGTGCCAAGTGCCTCCTGCAAACTGACATCGGGAACCTGGCCTGGTGACTTTTGTTTCTCTGGGGAATGGCCATCGTTCATGTCCATGGCCTGGTGGCCCGGAGTGGCCGGCTGCCTGCTGAAATTCCTCATGGATCAGGCTGCCTCCCACATGAAAGGTGCCCCCACAGGCAACTGTGTCTGGTTTGACAGTGCCAAGTGCCTCCTGCAAACTGGCATCAGGAACCTGGCCTGGTGACTTTTCTTTCTCTGGGGAAAGGCCATGGTTCATGTCCAGGACCTGGTGGCCCGTAGTGGCCGGCCACCTGCTGAAATTCCTCAGGGATCAGGACATCTACCAGACCGAAAGTACCGCCACAGGCAACTGTGGCTGGTTTGACAGTGCCAAGTGCCTCCTGCAAACTGACATCAGGAACCTGGCCTAGTGACTTTTGTTTCTCTGGGGAAAGGCCAGGATTCATGTCCACGGCAAGGTGGCCCGGAGTGGCCGGTGCATGCTGAAATTCCGCATGGATCAGTATACCTCCCTGATGAAAAGTGTCCCCACAGGCAACTGTGGCTGGTTTGACAGTGCCAAGTGCCTCCTGCAAACTGATATCGGGAACCTGGCCTGGTGACTTTTGTTTCTCTGGGGAAAGGCCATCGTTCGTGTCCAGTGCCCGGTGACCTGGATTGGCCGGCTGCCTGCTGAAATTCCGCACGGTTGAGGATGCCTCCCAGATGCAAGGTGCCCACACAGGCACCTGTGGCTGGTTTGACAGTGCCAAGTGCCTCCTGCAAACTGGCATCAGGAACCTGGCCTGGTGACTTTTCTTTCTCTGGGGAAAGGCCAGGATTCATGTCCAGGACCGGGTGGCCCGGAGTGGCCGGCTGCCTGCTGAAATTCTGCATGGATCAGCATACCGCCGAGATGCAAGGTGCTCCCACAGGCAACAGTGGCTGGTTTGACAGTGCCAAGTGCCTCCTGCAAACTGACATCAGGAACCTGGCCTGGTGACTTTTGCTTCTCTGGGGAAATGCCATCATTCTTGTTCGAGGCCTGCAGGCCCGGATTGGCTGGCTGCCTGCTGAAATTCCGCACAGTTGAGGATACCTCCCAGATGCAAGGTGCTCATACAGGCAACTGTGTCTGGTTTGACAGTGCCAAGTGCCTCCTGCAAACTGACATCAGGAACCTGGCCTGGTGACTTTTCTTTCTCTGGGGAAAGGCCATGGTTTATGTCCAGGGCCTGGTGGCCCAGAGTGGCCGGCTGCCGGGTGAAATTCTGCATGGATCAGGCTGCCTCCCACATGAAATGTGCCCCCACAGGCAACTGTGTCTGGTTTGACAGTGCCAAGTGCCTCCTGCAAACTGACATCAGGAACCTGGCCTGGTGACTTTTGTTTCTCTGGGGAAAGGCCATGGTTCATGTCCAGGACCTGGTGGCCCGTAGTGGCTGGCCACCTGCTGAAATTCCTCAGGGATCAGGATACCTCCCAGACCGAAAGTACTGCCACAGGCAACTGTGGTTGGTTTGACAGTGCCAAGTGCCTCCTGCAAACTGACATCAGGAACCTGGCCTGGTGACTTTTGTTTCTCTGGGGAAAGGCCATGATTAATGTCCAGGGCAAGGTGGCCCGGAGTGGCCGGCTGCCTGCTGAAATTCCGCATGGATCAGTATACCTCCCAGATGAAAAGTGTCCCCACAGGCAACTGTGTCTGGTTTGACAGTGCCAAGTGCCTCCTGCAAACTGGCATCAGGAACCTGGCCTAGTGACTTTTCTTTCTCTGGGGAAAGGCCACCGTTCATGTCCAGGACCGGGTGGCCCGGATTGGCCGGCTGCCTGCTGAAATTCTGCATGGATCAGCATACCGCCGAGATGCAAGGTGCTCCCACAGGCAACAGTGGCTGGTTTGACAGTGCCAAGTGCCTCCTGCAAACTGACATCAGGAACCTGGCCTGGTGACTTTTGTTTCTCCGGGGAAATGCCATCATTCTTGTTCGAGTCCTGCAGGCCCGGATTGGCTGGCTGCCTGCTGAAATTCCGCACAGTTGAGGATACCTCCCAGATGCAAGGTGCTCATACAGGCAACTGTGGCTGGTTTGACAGTGCCAAGTGCCTCCTGCAAACTGACATCAGGAACCTGGCCTGGTGACTTTTGTTGCTCTGGGGAAAGGCCATTGTTCCTCTCTAGGGCCTGGTGGCCCGGAGTGACCTGCTGCCTGCTGAAATTCCTCATGGATCAGGATGCCTCCCACATGAAGGGTGACCCCACAGGCAACTGTGGCTGGTTTGACAGTGCCAAGTGCCACCTGCAAACTGACATCAGGAACCTTGCCCGGTGACTTTTGTTTCTCTGGGGAAAGGCCATGGTTCATGTCCAGGGCAAGGTGGTCCAGAGTGGCCGGCTGCCTGCTGAAATTCCTCATGGATCAGGCTGCCTCCCACATGAAATGTGCCCCCACAGGCAACTGTGTCTGGTTTGACAGTGCCAAGTGCCTCCTGCAAACTGACATCAGGAACCTGGCCTGGTGACTTTTGTTTCTCTGGGGAAAGGCCATGGTTCATGTCCAGGACATGGTGGCCCGTAGTGGCCGGCCACCTGCTGAAATTCCTCAGGGATCAGGATACCTCCCAGACCGAAAGTACCGCCACAGGCAACTGTGGTTGGTTTGACAGTGCCAAGTGCCTCCTGCAAACTGACATCAGGAACCTGGCCTGGTGACTTTTGTTTCTCTGGGGAAAGGCCATGATTAATGTCCAGGGCAAGGTGGCCCGGAGTGGCCGGCTGCCTGCTGAAATTCCGCATGGATCAGTATACCTCCCAGATGAAAAGTGTCCCCACAGGCAACTGTGTCTGGTTTGACAGTGCCAAGTGCCTCCTGCAAACTGACATCAGGAACCTGGCCTGGTGACTTTTGTTTCTCTGGGGAAAGGCCATGGTTCGTGTCCAGTGCCTGGTGACCTGGAGTGGCCGGCTGCCTGCCGAAATTCCGCACGGTTTAGGATACCTCCCAGATGCAAGGTGCCCCCACAGGCAACTGCGTCTGGTTTGACAGTGC